>NC_047149.1:19013289-19658023 GCF_009829125.3 Periophthalmus magnuspinnatus
CTTATTTTACGAGATTCAAACCGAAGCAAACCTCTTAGGCCATAGCGACTACGTCTTAATTTAAAGAAGGACTGAATGCCTACAGGAATATCCTTTTCACAACACAAAGCAGAACTGTCAAAATGTTTAACTTAATAATGTCCGTAAAAAAAAAATCAAATTAAAATGTACATATATATACACTCACCTGAAGGATTATTAGGAACACCATACTAATACGGTGTTTGACCCCCTTTCACCTTCAAAACTGCCTTAATTCTGTGTGGCATTGATTCAACAAGGTGCTGAAGGCATTCTTTAGAAATGTTGGCCCATATTTATAGGAGCATCTTGCAGTTGACGGAGATTTGTGGGATGCACATCCAGGGCACGAAGCTCCCGTTCCACCACATCCCAAAGATGCTCTATCGGGTTGAGATCTGGTGACTGTGGGGGCCATTGTAGTACAGTGAACTCATTGTCATGTTCAAGAAACCAATTTGAAATGATTCGAGGTTTATGACGTGGTGCATTATCCTGCTGGAAGTAGCCATCAGAGGATGGGTACATGGTGGTCATGAAGGGATGGACATGGTCAGAAACAATGTTCAGGTGGCCCATGGTATTTAAACGATGCCCACTAATGGACCTAAAGTGTGCCAAGAAAACATCTCCCACACCATTACACCACCACCACCAGCCTGCACAGTGGTAACAAGGCATGATGGATCCATGTTCTCATTCTGTTTACACCAAATTCTGACTCTACCATTTGAATGTCTCAACAGAAATCGAGGCTCATCGGACCAGGCAACATATTTACAGTCTTCAACTGTCCAATTTTGGTGAGCTCGTGCAAACTGTAGCCTCTTTTTCTTATTTGTAGTGGAGATGAGTGGTACCCGGTGGGGTCTTCTACTGTTGTAGCCCATCCGCCTCAAGGTTGTGCATGTTGTGGCTTCACAAATGCTTTGCTGCATTCCTCGGTTGTAACGAGTGGTTATTTCAGTCAACGTTGCTCTTCTATCAGCTTGAATCACTCGGCCCATTCTCGTCTGACCTCTAGCATCAACAAGGCATTTTCGCCCACAGGACTGCCGCATACTGGGTGTTTTTCCCTTTTCACACCATTCTATGCAATGGTTGTGCATGAAAATCCAGTAACTGAGCAGATTGTGAAATACTCAGACCTGCCCGTCTGGCACCAACAACCATGCCACGCTCAAATTTGCTTAAATCACCTTTCTTTCCTATTCTGACATTCATTTTGGAGTTCAGGAGATTGTCTTGACCAGGACCACACCCCTAAATGCACTGAAGCAACTGCCATGTGGTTGATTAGATAATTGCATTAAGGAGAAATTGAACAGGTGTTCCTAATAATCCTTTAGGTGAGTATATATATATATATATATATATATATATATATATATATATATATATATATATATATATATATATATATATTCTAAATTGTTCATTAGTATGATCACAAAATCCTGCCCTATAATTATTCTTATTACCCTTTTCTGTAGTTTGATTATAGGATCTACATATGTTTTACAGGCATTTTCCCAGATTTCCGAGCAATAAGACAGACAGGGAAGCGCAAGTGATGAATATAATATATGCAGGCATTTCCTATTGTAATACAGAATTGGCTTTATAATGTATACCAACAGTTTTTAATATTTTACTCCTAATTGACTGTATATATGGTTTCCAATATATCTGATTATCTATGATCACAAGTGCCTGGTCTCATAAACCCATTCTATTTCAATTTCATTCTAAAACAATGTATATTAGAATTTTCTTACTGGATCCAGAAATCATGAATTTTGTCTTCTTCTCATTCAACGATAACTTCAAACCATCAAACCATTTTTTAAATTGTACCACTTATTTAAATCAAACCTTTTTTTTTTTTTTTATTGTATCAACTCTGTTTCAACTTATGAAATTAACTGATCAACACAATATGAATTTGTATCATTTGCAAAAAGAACTAACTTCAATATTCTAGATACTTTACAAATGTCATTCAAATGAAAAATGAACAATTTTGGCCCAAGAACGGGCCTTGGGTTGATCATAAATGTTACATAAATGTTACATCTGTGGAATGTTTTAGATATTTCACCAGTGGTTTAATGGTGTGGAATGATAGCACTAAAGTTCTGAAGGGCAGCCATTGTCCTTGTCATTGTTGGAAAAACCTCTGCACATATGAAAAGTAGAAGTACACGTTTTGAGTGAAGTCAATGCAGATGTTTGAGTATGTGTCAACTATGGTACAGTAGAGTGCAGTCCCTCCCAGGCTGATCACCACAGTCACCAGACACAGAAAAACCAGAATAAAACAGAAGTCCCCTCCAACTTCATCTGAAAATTGCAATAAATGAAATTACCAAATGTAAGACGGAGGATAAGGGTCACTTAAAAATATTGTGTTGCAGGCTCAACACCTGCAGAGTGTGGCACTCACTGGGGCTCATTGGTCAGGACACAGCATGTGGCCCGAGCCACAAACAGATGGAGGAGTTTCAGTACGATCTATACCCATACTCTGCTCTGCTTCACTTCTATACTATTCTATACATGAGTACATGGCACACAATTCACCTTTGAAAGATGTGCTCATTGCAAAATGATTCAACGTTAATAACATTTCCCCAGAAATTACCCCCAGGTGTCAACCCTTCCCTTCTTTGGAAAGGGTTGGTCACATTTCACAATTTCTGACTAAATTAACAAAAGAAAACTTATCAAGGCTCAACCCACGACCACATTGCCAAATCTCTCTGATGCCTATATAAACGCAGGAGACATGAAGAAGGCCACATCAGAATTCAACTCTTCCAACTCTCCCAGCTTCCAACGCTTCCACTTCCAGCTTCTTCCATAACAGGTAAGTTATTAATTACATTTTATTTTGATCATAATCTAAAATATTTGATTAATTTCAATGAAACCTGAGTCTATAACTCATAAATGTGTATGTAATTTGTGTTTTCTTTCTTATAGCTGTGCAAACATGGCCTCATATATCACCGACATTGCAGTGTCTCTTAATCAGGCTGAGGAACAAAACTTGCAGGCCCAAGGTTTTAAGAAAATTAATGTCAGTCTGAACCCAGGTGGAAATCCTGTACACATCTGGTACAAAAAGAACCCTGAAGCAGACCCCATCACCAGGATTCAGGTCAGCTTTGAAGATGGGATGTGTGATGGCCTGATCAATGCAGGGTACACCAAGGTTAACAGAAACCTGTCTACTGGAGGAGAGGTTTTCCTCTGGTACTTCAGCGGCAGCACTGAGTTTGACACAAACATCGTCAGTCTCGATGTCTCCACCAACATTGATGATGAGGCATTAAAGATGAAATTAGGCATGGAGAGAGTTGGGCTCAACCTGAGTTGGTGCGATGGAAGCTGTCAGCACCTCTGGGTGATGAGAGAGAAGCCGACCTACATCTGTGACGTCACTGCCACCAACTCCTTTGGTGTAGATGTGGCCCTTTTCGGGGCAGGCTACATCCGCATTGATGATACCACCAATACAATGTGCTGTGAAAAAAGCACCAACTTCCTGTGGTATCGTCAGACCACCGACGCCAAGAGAGCCCTAACTACGCTGCAGATCTCCACTAATAACAGCGAGTACCAGCAGTGGCAGCAGCAGGGATACACCCCTGTGAGTGTAAACCTGAATGAGGGAACAGGAGGGCCCTCAGTCTACCTGTGGTTCAAGACAGAAGAGGGCAGACCTCCAGTGGAAAGCATGCTGCTCCTTCTTGGTAGATCCGCCATTCAAACCTTTGAGAAGGCTGGGGCCAAAGTCATCCATAAGAACATCAACATCGACAGTGTTGACCTTGAGCGTTACCTGTGTTTTCTCAACAAAAAATAAGGAAAAATTTTGATTTAAAAGAAATGCTATGGTTTAATCAATCCTAATCACATATTTGGGGATGGTTTTATCATATATTTCATCATAATGATTTAGCAACATGCTACATTTAAGACTAAAACATATTATAAACACAACGTGTAACAGTGACAGAAACTTTAAATAAACTTTAAACCTAAGATCTCTTTTGTGTTTTTGTTTTGTTGTTGCATTTTAAACTGTGTAACTTTCTAAGTCAATGTACAACAAGTAAAGACTCATTGTGGCATCACATTGGGGCATTGGTTACTTAGTACTGGAAGAATATAATCAAATACATTTGACCTCTGTATATTTTGAAGTATCAGTACACTTACTTGGTTACTCTCTCTCTCTCTCTCTCTCTCTCTCTCTCTCTCTCTCTCTCTCTCTCTCTCTCTCTCTCTCTCTCTGAAATCAAGCAAATAACTGGTTTGTTGTGTTTACCATATTCAATTCTAAAAACAGTTTGCATAGTTGTGAGGGCCTTAGTGCAGGTGAGAGTAGATATATACACACTTCCACAGAAAAAACACATTACAGAGGAGGATCCAGATGTATCAAAAACAGGCTTTAAACAGCCAGCAATAATGTCAAATCAAATTCTATTATAAAGGATAGCTTTTATGCCACTGTTTAAAAAAACGCAATCAGGAGAATAATGCAGGTAAACATATACCAGTTCAAACTGAGGAGCGCCATCCATCTTGGTTTATTTTCAGGAAATGTTTACACATGCCAATAACAAAATAATCACATATTCCAACAAATAAAATAGGCCAAACTGCCAGGAAGAGTGAAGTGACCGCTCGTGAATAGGACTGTGGTCAGGAGTGCCTACCTGGAGGTTAGACTGCTGTGGAATGTTTTAGATATTCACCAGTAGTTTAATCGTGCAGATTGATAGCACTAAAGTTCTGAAGGGCAGCCATTGTCCTTGTCATTGTTGGAAAAACCTCTGCACATATGAAAAGTAGAAGTACACGTTTTGAGTGAAGTCAATGCAGATGTTTGAGTATGTGTCAACTAGGGTACAGTAGAGTGCAGTCCCTCCCAGTCTGATCACCACAGTCACCAGACCCAGAAAAACCAGAATAAAACAGAAGTCCCCTCCAACTTCATCTGAAAATTGCAATAAATGAAATTACCAAATGTAAGACGGAGGATAAAGGTCACTTAAAAATATTGTGTTGCAGGCTCAACACCTGCAGAGTGTGGCACTCACTGGGGCTCATTGGTCAGGACACAGCATGTGGCCCGAGCCACAAACAGATGGAGGAGTTTCAGTACGATCTATACCCATACTCTGCTCTGCTTCACTTCTTTTTTTTTTTTGTGATCAAATTTTTATTAAAGTATCAGTCTCAGGTGCAAATATACAGATTAGAATCTGATTACCTTTTTCCCCCTTCTTTTTTCCCACCCACCACCCCGATGGGCATATAGACAAAAAAACTACAACCAAAAAATAAAAAATGAATAAATAATAATAATTATTATAATAAATAAATACAAAGATGAATTAGTTAATAAAATTAATAATAATAATGATGACAAATTAAATACAAAATAAACATATAATAACCAATATAATGTAATAATAATAATAATAATAATAATAATAATAATAATAATAATAATAATAATATAATAATAATAATAATAATAATAAAAGTTAAATAGTAAAAATAAGAATAATCCCATCCAGGTTTGAATTCTTTTCATACAGTAACAGTAGATTTCCTCCATCAAAACACATCGGCAGAAATTGGATTATACATATTCATTAGGTACTATATATATAAAAAGGACGTAAGCATACACAAATTGAGTATCTTTCATGAATATACAGTTAGAGCAGTACAGTTTGACATAAACATCCACATAGTGCAGAAAAAAAAAAAAACACACACACACGATATATTCAGATTTTGATTTTGGCTAGTACGTTGGACAAGCAAAAAATGTTTTTGGCCTTTGCTCCGTGCATTCGAGCAGCAGAACACTCCAGCTGAATTATTCTCGGTAAGACAACAGCCACCCTTTTACAGTCAGAGGTTGAAGTGACTTCCAGCGACATGTTACCATTTTTTTGGCAGCTGTGAGGCCTGCTAGTAATGCACGCCGGTCGTTAATTGTCAAGTTAAGTTTGGAAGAATCATTTAGCAAAATAACCTTTGAGTGCAAGGGATAGTTACGCCTATTATTTTAGACAGTGTCCTTGAGACATTTTCCCAGAAGTGTTTCACTTCTGGGCACTCCCAGACCATGTGAAGGAAAGTGCCAATAGTTTTTCCAGCGCAGAAATCACAGTAAGGGTTGTCTTTTATTTTCATTTGGTGTAATCTTCTGGGGTATAAGTAAGCTCGATTAATTATTTTATAATGAATCATCTGGTGATTGGGACTCCTCGATGAAAGAGAGATATTGGACCGGATGTGATTCCAATCCCACTCTGAGTGATCCCTCAGTTCAGTTTTCCAAAGCTGCTCGATCGGTAAATTTTTCTGGGAGCTCTTGACAAGTAATTTATACAGGTCGGAAATCATACCAAAGCTTTGTGTTTTAGCCAAAATAGTGTGGAGGGGATCATTTTCCAGCATGCACCCCCAAGGAACCCCATGTGAACGCATTGCTGTGTGCAACTGTAGGTAGAAGACAAAAGATGTACCTGGTAAATTATAGCATTTTTGTAAATCATGAAACTCTCTTAATCCATTATGACCTATAATATTACTAAAGTCACGAACCCCTTTTTGCTCCCACGATAAAAAAGAAATGGGTTTCTTATCAAATTAAAAGTGAATGGTTATGAAAGATTGGTGTCTGAAGGAAATATTGGACATCTTTCCCCAGTAAATTGTTGACTCTGTTCCAGACATCTAGAAGATGAGTAATAATGGGTCCATAAAGGCTTTAACGGTTTTATGTGGCACTTTAGCATGTAGCAAGGTGGGCATAGTATGAGGTTTAATTAATTGCACTTCAATTGGTACCCATGCTGCAGATTTTCCAGATTTAATCCATGCAGTAAGTGATCTTAAAGCAAAGCACCATGAGTACCATTCGAAGTTAGGAAGGCCCATCCCTCCAAAGGATTTTAGCCTCGACAGAGTTGAAGCCCTGATTCTAGGCTTTTTTTTATTCCAGAGAAATAGGCTTATAATTGAATGTAGTTTCTTAAAAAAGTCTTGTGATGGGGCGAGTGGTAACATAGAGCTCATAAAATATATACGGGGCAATAAATTCATTTTGATTACGGACATGCGAGGCTGAAACGACATTGGGAGAGAGGCCCACCTTTTAAGATCACCATCTATGGTAAACAACAGATTTTTGTAGTTATTTTCAATCAGGAGATTTAGGGAGGAGTGAATGAGAACAACTCCTAAATATTTTATACTTAATACAATTGGTATATTATAAGAGGGGTCATTTAATATCGTTGATCCCAGAGGCATCAAAGAGGATTTAGCCCAGTTCACCCTATAAACCGAAATGTTTCCAAACAATTCACATATGTTCAAAAGATAAGGTACTGATTGCGATGGATTGCTGGTGTAAATTAAAATGTTGTCCGCATACAGTGAAATATGGTGAGGTGTGTCATATATTGTAATAGGTGCAATTTCTTTAGACTGCCTTACTAGTTGTGCAATGGGTTCCAGAGACAGACAGAATAAGAGTGGAGATAGGGGGCAACCCTGGCGCGAAGAGCGAGACACAGAAAAAACGGGTGAACACACATTACCCGTTAGTACAAGTGCTGTAGGATTGGCGTACATAGTTCTAATCATACTAATAAAACCAGGTGGAAAGCCCATATGATGCAGCACATCCCACAGATAGCCCCATTCCAGCCGGTCAAACGCCTTCTCAGCATCCAGTGATAGGATAGCGTTTTGATTTACAGATTGACAAGATGAATCTATGATATGGAGCAGGCGTCGGATATTGTCAGAAGCTAGTCTAGATTTAATAAACCTGTTTGATCATAATGAACTAAATAAGTCATATGTTGTTCTAGTCTATTAGCAAGAATTTTAGCAAGCGCTTTAAGCTCTGTGTTCAGAAGGCTGAGTGGCCGGTAAGAGGAGCAGTTAGTTGGTGGCTTGCCCTTCTTAAGCAAAAGAGAAATAATCGCCATATTGGCACTATCATTGAAAGATCCTTTGATTATAGAATAATTAATCATGTCTAGAAGCAGCGGGCCAAACTGAGTCCAGAAGGCAATCTACAGCTCTGGTGGCATTCCATCTATACCCGGTGATTTACCTTTGTCATGGAATGAATGGCTTTACTTAATTCCTCCATAGTTACAGGTGTTTCTAAAGCACTGGCAGATTCAGGTGGCAATTTAGGTAGATTAAGAGAATTTAGGAAATCGCTACATGCTTTTTTATCGTATGTTACTTCAGATGTATATAATTTAGTATAGAAATCTCTAAATGTACTGTTAATTTTTCCAGGATCTGAGGTGATGGTGCCTCCACTAGTGGCTATGGCAGAGATATTTGCCAGTTGTTCATTATTACGAATTTTGTAAGCCAAAAGGCAGCTTGGTCTGGCACTGTTTAAGTAATGTTTCTGCCGCACCCATTGTATCTGAAACTCAGCTTCCCGTCTTAATAATTCATTTAGTTGCTCAGATTTATCTTGCCGCATTTTTTAATTTTCGGGTGTCATTTTAGTAATCATTTTATTTTCTATGGCACATATTTCTGTTTCTAGGGTCTCAATTTTAAACTTATTTGCTCTATTTAATTGGGAAGAAACTTATAGTAGTGTTTCGTATGCACCCTTTAACTGCTTCCCAGAGTATTCTGGGGTCATCTACAGAATTCTGGTTTACCGCAATAAAGAAGTCTAATTCCTCAGATAGTGTTTTCATATAACTATTATGTTATATAAAAGAGAAGTATTAAATCGCCATCTGGGAGCCATTGATGGGCTGGATTTTAGTGAAAAGGAACAAGCTACCGCCCTGTGATCTGATAAAGCATGGTATCATATCAGTACTGAAAATGGTCTCGAACTGAGACCTTGAAATAAGTATATAATCTATTCTAGAAAAAGATTTGTGACGTGCAGAGAAAAAGGAAAATTCTCTGGCTTGCGGATTCATGAGACGCCAGACATCACATAAACCATATTCTTTTACAAAATTATGAAATTCACGTGAAGCCATTTTCTGATCGCTGCTCTCTTTCTGTCGCGATCTGTCCATATCATGATGTAATACAGCACTGAAGTCCCCTCCAATTAAGATCTGGTAATCAGGGAGGTCAAGCAAGGTGGTATGCAAGGTATCATAAAATTGCTTATCAAACACATTTGGGGCATAAACACACACCAAGGCAATCTTCAGACCATTATACAAAATTTTGCAATACGTAATGCGACCATCCTTGCTGCCTCCCATGCCCAAGTTAGTCGCAATAAGGACACCTCTGTTTTTTTTTTGAGTGGCAAGATGCATTTACAATATGAAAAAATTTATGCTGAAATCTGTTTGCATCTGCTTCTAAATAATGGGTTTCTTGAATAAATGCAAAGTGAATATTTTTCCTATGCAAAAAAAATCTATAATGCTTTGGCATTTAGGAGGGGAATTCAGGCCACGGGCATTTAAAGAGAGTACATTAATTCTATCCATGTGAAGTGTAGTCTTTCATACCATACCCTTTGTAGAGAAGAAATAGATAAATAAAATAAACCAGGACCTCCATACCTCCCACCCCACAGGGGAAAAAAAGGAAAAAAAAAAAAAGAAGAAAACTTATACAAACCCACTAACCCAAATAAGTAAATAACAGACCCATGCCACATCAAACCCACCCAAATATTTATACCAGCTATCAAAGGCCAAGCTTAGTCCCCTCCCCCCTCCATTTATAATTGTGATATACTGATTTAGACATAGAAAACAAAACAAACCACACAGGCAGCAGAGATTTCTAATTAAGCATAATATTTTAACATAAAATTGCTGCTGCCTCTACGCATTCTGCATCTGACCAAATCCTGATGTCATTTTGTCCATAAATAACCATAATGATTTAAAGAAAGGTTGACCAGGATAGAGTTTGCAGTGAGTCTAAGGTCGTTTTCACACCTAATAGTCCGATTCGGGACCAAAATTGAAACATTGTTAACATTTTCAACTGGAGAGGATTGCTTTCACACTGCTTTTTGTCAAACGAACCAAACCTTTTGAGAAGCTTGTCTAATCCTTCACATGTGGTGGCGCTGTACCAAAAACCATGGAAGGAAACGAGACAAAAAACCAATGAGAAGAAACGCCGCTCGTCTATTGGTCAATACAACGCAACTTTTTTTCCGCAGGGAAATGTAACTTTTTTTGTTACTTTTGTCCGACACTGCGCTACAGTGAGGGGGAATCCTAGTGCTTTCATTTTTTCACTTATTAATTTATAAACCTCGTTGTTTTGTGCGGTGGTCACGAGTAACTGACATATATTTTCGTCAGACCATATTTCTATGAGGGCTTTTACCTCCTCTTCACTCCACGTCCTGACCACGAGCCATTTCTCCGCTTCCCGTGTTTGTTTTGGTTTTATTTACCCAGAATGCTCTGCATGTAATCCGCTTCCTGTCTTTTGGAGCGTTCACATATGCATTCGAACCGTACCAGAGTTCACTTCAACCAGACCGAGACCTAGGTTTTTTGGCGGACCAGAGTTCGCTTTTTTGGACCGTATCAGAGTTCGATTCCGCATTCACACCTGACCAAACGAACCGGACTTTGTGGCCAAAAGAACTAGAGTTCGATTAAAGCGTACTAACCAGTGCTAGTGTGAATACGACCTAACTCTATAGTTTGGGCCGATTGAAACAGTCAGTTTAAGCGTAGTCTCTTACCCTCGCAGCCGCGTATCCAGTGCAAGGGAGAGTCATTCAACCCTTGCCCAGGTCAATCTTTGTCAAATGAATCCAGGAACTGTTCGGCTTGCCCAGGCTCAGTGAAAAGGTGACTGTCATACCCTCGCTGAAGTTTAATAGTGGCCGGATAAAGGAAAAACGCATCAAATCCTTTGACACGAGCCTCGTGCATCGTTTTATAACACACTCTCAGGCGTTTAGACGTGTGCTCGCTATAATCCGCTGCAAACTTCAAAAGTGATCCGGCGACCTCCGGAGTATTCCTACGAGCCTCTTTAAGCAAAGCATCTCTCTCCATGAAGCGCAGACAGTTGACAATCAGCGGTCGCGGACGCAGGGTCTTCCCCGCTGGAGTAGACCGGAGCTGACTGAGCCGATGCGCTCTCATAAGCTCCGGCGGGGCTGGTGCGAATACTGGGAACCACTTCAGGATATTCTCTCTCAGGTAGGCCAAGGGGTTTGTGCCTTAAGGTTAAGGATCAGCAGGTTGTCCCTCCGTGCTCTATCCTCCATGTCTGTAACTTTAGCTGTAAGAGCCTGGAGCAGAATATCGCGTTCATCCGTTGCTTTTTCCAATCGGACCACACTTTCTTGTAGCGTAGTTGTATCTTGGCGGAAGGTGTTAATTTCTTCTGTGTGTCGAGAGAGCACCGCGTTCAAACTGTCCAATCGCTTTTCAAGTTTTTTGTGCCGAGCTTCTGACTTTACTTCGGCCTCTTTAAAGTACTTTGCCATTGTTTCCTCTATGACATTAACCAAGGCCGTGTTTTCCAAGCCAAGATCTTTGTTTATCTCCGTTGCCATAGCTCGTATTAGCGCCGTTTTTTTCCTTGTCAAATGGGTAAACATAAGCAGTTAAATTAACACCTTAAATTTGCCTAAATCAGTGATAAAATCTGATTTACGATTAAATTTGAGGAGGGAGGCCGCGTGTGACCGTCTATGCTGTCGCCATGACACCGAAAGGGCTCTGCTTCACTTCTATACTATTCTATACATGAGTACATGGCACACAATTCACCTTTGAAAGATGTGCTCATTGCAAAATGATTCAGCGTTAATAACATTTCCCCAGAAATTACCCCCAGGTGTCAACCCTTCCCTTCTTTGGAAAGGGTTGGTCACATTTCACAATTTCTGACTAAATTAACAAAAGAAAACTTATCAAGGCTCAACCCACGACCACATTGCCAAACCTCTCTGATGCCTATATAAACGCAGGAGACATGAAGAAGGCCACATCAGAATTCAACTCTTCCAACTCTCCCAGCTTCCAACACTTCCACTTCCAGCTTCTTCAATAACAGGTAAGTTATTAATTACATTTTATTTTGATCATAATCTAAAATATTTGATTAATTTCAATGAAACCTGAGTCTATAACTTATAAATGTGTATGTAATTTGTGTTTTCTTTCTTATAGCTGTGCAAACATGGCCTCATATATCACCGACATTGCAGTGTCTCTTAATCAGGCTGAGGAACAAAACCTGCAGGCCCGAGGTTTTAAGAAAATTAATGTCAGTCTGAACCCAGGTGGAAATCCTGTACACATCTGGTACAAAAAGAACCCTGAAGCAGACCCCATCACCAGGATTCAGGTCAGCTTTGAAGATGGGATGTGTGATGGCCTGATCAATGCAGGGTACACCAAGGTTAACAGAAACCTGTCTACTGGAGGAGAGGTTTTCCTCTGGTACTTCAGCGGCAGCACTGAGTTTGACACAAACATCGTCAGTCTCGATGTCTCCACCAACATTGATGATGAGGCATTAAAGATGAAATTTGGCATGGAGAGAGTTGGGCTCAACCTGAGTTTGTGCGATGGAAGCTGTCAGCACCTCTGGGTGATGAGAGAGAAGCCGACCTACATCTGTGACGTCACTGCCACCAACTCCTTTGGTGTAGATGTGGCCCTTTTCGGGGCAGGCTACATCCGCATTGATGATACCACCAATACAATGTGCTGTGAAAAAAGCACCAACTTCCTGTGGTATCGTCAGACCACCGACGCCAAGAGAGCCCTAACTACGCTGCAGATCTCCACTAATAACAGCGAGTACCAGCAGTGGCAGCAGCAGGGATACACCCCTGTGAGTGTAAACCTGAATGAGGGAACAGGAGGGCACTCAGTCTACCTGTGGTTCAAGACAGAAGAGGGCAGACCTCCAGTGGAAAGCATGCTGCTCCTTCTTGGTAGATCCGCCATTCAAACCTTTGAGAAGGCTGGGGCCAAAGTCATCCATAAGAACATCAACATCAACAGTGTTGACCTTCAGCGTTACCTGTGTTTTCTCAACAAAAAATAAGAAAATGTTTTGATTTTAAAGAAATGCTATGGTTTAATCAATCCTAATTCGATAATTGGGTGGTGGTTTTATCATATATTTGATCTCAATGATTCATCAGCGTGTTACGTTTAACACTTAAACATATTATAAACACAACATCTAACAATTACAGAAACATTAATAAACTTTAAACCTCAGACCCTCTTTTGTCTTTTTGCTTATTGTTGTTTTAAACTGTGTTACATTTTAGGTTGATATAAAACAAGTAGGCAAGGCAAGTTTATTTGTATAGCACAATTCGTACACAAGGTAATTCAAAGTGCTTTACAGAATAAGAAAGACATTAAAATCACACAAATCAAACATAAATAATCACAAATAATCATCATAAAATTAACATTAAAAGAGAAGAGTGCAGAATAAAAACCTGTCAGTCATATGCACAGCTAAACAGAACTGTTTTGAGTCTGGATTTAAACATTGTCAAAGTAGAGGCCTGTCTCACATCTTCAGGAAGACTGTTCCAAATTTTAGCTGCATAAAATTTAAACGCTGATTCCCCATGTTTAGTCCTGACTCTGGGCACCAGCAGGAGGCCGATCCCTGAAGTCCTCAAATTGCGAGATGGTTCATATGGCACTAACATGTCGGAGATATACTTTGGACTTAGGCCATGGAGAGACTTATACACAAGCAGAGCTGCTTTAAAGTCTATTCTTTGAGCTACAGGAAGCCAGTGCAGAGACCTGAGCACAGGACTTATGTGCTCATACTTCCTGGTTCTAGTCAGGACCCGAGCAGCAGCGTTCTGGATGTACTGCAGCTGTGTTAAGGCTCGTTTGGAGAGGCCAGTGAGCAGGCCGTTACAGTAGTCTAACCTACTGGAGACAAATGCATGGATAAGTCTCTCTAAGTCTGGCTTTGACAGTATACCTTTGATTTTTGCAATGTTTTTTAGGTGGTAAAAAGTAAAGACTCATTGTGGCATCACATTGGGGCATTGGACAAATTAGTAAATTGTTAAAATGTTTGTAACACGAAGGTCATTTTACTTCCCCGTGTTCCCTCTAACAAAGAATGATCATAACCTAGACTTGATCTTCAAAACACCAGAAAGAAGCCCTACTACAGTTTGAGAACCACCAATTTAGTTTGTTCATTTGGCCTCCTTTGAGATCTCTTGTTTCAACTCCATCATGGTCTAAACAAAGTGGACTTCAAAACCACCAATGAGATCCACCAGAAGATGACCACATACCACAGTTTGAGAATCACTGGCAGAATATGCATATGGAACAATGTGAAGTATTTTCAGACTGGAGGGGTGAGTACTGTGGTAGTTAGCAATTATTTGAGTACCTTGTAGAAGGCTGTAGAAGGTTGTTCATTCATTTCTGTAACAAACAATAAAATAATACATTTTGTATAATCTCAAAATTCAAGTTTGAACACTGGCAGGGTGCAGACCAACATATTATATAGGCAGCTTCAGGTGGTAAAAAAAAAAAAAAAAAAAAAGTACATTTACTGTTGAAAATAAATTGTTGCCATGCTCAGTATAATCAAATCAAGTTGTATTTTATTTTTATTTATTGTTTGATTACAATATTTAACAAGCCTCAGAGATTAAGTTACTTAGTACTGGAAGAGTATAATCAAATACATTTGACCTCTGTGTATTTTGAAGTATCAGTACACTTGGTTACTCTCTCTCTCACTCTGAAATCAAGCAAATAACTGGTTTGTTGCGTTTACCATATTCAATTCTAAAAACAGTTTGCATAGTTGTGAGTGCCTTAGTGCAGGTGAGAGTAGATATATACACACTTCCACAGAAAAAAAAACATTACAGAGGAGGATCCAGATGTATCAAAAACAGGCTTTAAACAGCCAGCAATAATGTCAAATCAAATTCTCTTATAAAGGATAGCTTTTATGCCACTGTTTAAAAAAACGCAATCAGGAGAATAATGCAGGTAAACATATACCAGTTCAAACTGAGGAGCGTCATCCATCTCGGTTTATTTTCAGGAAATGTTTACACATGCCAATAACAAAATAATCACATATTCCAACAAATAAAATAGGCCAAACTGCCAGGAAGAGTGAAGTGACCGCTCGTGAATAGGACTGTGGTCAGGAGTGCCTACCTGGAGGTTAGACTACTGTGGAATGTTTTAGATATTCACCAGTAGTTTAATCGTGCAGATTGATAGCACTAAAGTTCTGAAGGGCAGCCATTGTCCTTGTCATTGTTGGAAAAACCTCTGCACATATGAAAAGTAGAAGTACACGTTTTGAGTGAAGTCAATGCAGATGTTTGAGTATGTGTCAACTAGGGTACAGTAGAGTGCAGTCCCTCCCAGTCTGATCACCACAGTCACCAGACCCAGAAAAACCAGAATAAAACAGAAGTCCCCTCCAACTTCATCTGAAAATTGCAATAAATGAAATTACCAAATGTAAGACGGAGGATAAAGGTCACTTAAAAATATTGTGTTGCAGGCTCAACACCTGCAGAGTGTGCCACTCACTGGGGCTCATTGGTCAGGACACAGCATGTGGCCCGAGCCACAAACAGATGGAGGAGTTTCAGTACGATCTATACCCATACTCTGCTCTGCTTCACTTCTATACTATTCTATACATGAGTACATGGCACACAATTCACCTTTGAAAGATGTGCTCATTGCAAAATGATTCAACGTTAATAACATTTCCCCAGAAATTACCCCCAGGTGTCAACCCTTCCCTTCTTTGGAAAGGGTTGGTCACATTTCACAATTTCTGACTAAAATAACAAAAGAAAACTTATCAAGGCTCAACCCACGACCACATTGCCAAACCTCTCTGATGCCTATATAAACGCAGGAGACATGAAGAAGGCCACATCAGAATTCAACTCTTCCAACTCTCCCAGCTTCCAACGCTTCCACTTCCAGCTTCTTCAATAACAGGTAAGTTATTAATTACATTTTATTTTGATCATAATCTAAAATATTTGATTAATTTCAATGAAACCTGAGTCTATAACTCATAAATGTGTATGTAATTTGTTTTTTTCTTTCTTATAGCTGTGCAAACATGGCCTCATATATCACCGACATTGCAGTGTCTCTTAATCAGGCTGAGGAACAAAACCTGCAGGCCCGAGGTTTTAAGAAAATTAATGTCAATCTGAACCCAGGTGGAAATCCTGTACACATCTGGTACAAAAAGAACCCTGAAGCAGACCCCATCACCAGGATTCAGGTCAGCTTTGAAGATGGGATGTGTGATGGCCTGATCAATGCAGGGTACACCAAGGTTAACAGAAACCTGTCTACTGGAGGAGAGGTTTTCCTCTGGTACTTCAGCGGCAGCACTGAGTTTGACACAAACATCGTCAGTCTCGATGTCTCCACCAACATTGATGATGAGGCATTAAAGATGAAATTAGGCATGGAGAGAGTTGGGCTCAACCTGAGTTGGTGCGATGGAAGCTGTCAGCACCTCTGGGTGATGAGAGAGAAGCCGACCTACATCTGTGACGTCACTGCCACCAACTCCTTTGGTGTAGATGTGGCCCTTTTCGGGGCAGGCTACATCCGCATTGATGATACCACCAATACAATGTGCTGGAAAAAGCACCAACTTCCTGTGGTATCGTCAGACCACCGACGCCAAGAGAGCCCTAACTACGCTGCAGATCTCCACTAATAACAGCGAGTACCAGCAGTGGCAGCAGCAGGGATACACCCCTGTGAGTGTAAACCTGAATGAGGGAACAGGAGGGCCCTCAGTCTACCTGTGGTTCAAGACAGAAGAGGGCAGACCTCCAGTGGAAAGCATGCTGCTCCTTCTTGGTAGATCCGCCATTCAAACCTTTGAGAAGGCTGGGGCCAAAGTCATCCATAAGAACATCAACATCGACAGTGTTGACCTTGAGCGTTACTTGTGTTTTCTCAACAAAAAATAAGAAAAATTTTTTGATTTAAAAGAAATGCTATGGTTTAATCAATCCTAATCACATATTTGGGGATGGTTTTATCATATATTTCATCATAATGATTTAGCAACACGCTACATTTAAGACTAAAACATATTATAAACACAACGTGTAACAGTGACAGAAACTTTAAATAAACTTTAAACCAAAGATCTCTTTTGTGTTTTTGTTTTGTTGTTGCATTTTAAACTGTGTAACTTTTTAAGTCAATGTAAAACAAGTAAAGACTCATTGTGGCATCACATTGGGGCATTGGTTACTTAGTACTGGAAGAGTATAATCAAATACATTTGACCTCTGTTTATTTTGAAGTATCAGTACACTTACTTGGTTACTCTCTCTCTCTCTCTCACTCTCTGAAATCAAGCAAATAACTGGTTTGTTGCGTTTACCATATTCAATTCTAAAAACAGTTTGCATAGTTGTGAGTGCCTTAGTGCAGGTGAGAGTAGATATATACACACTTCCACAGAAAAAACACATTACAGAGGAGGATCCAGATGTATCAAAAACAGGCTTTAAACAGCCAGCAATAATGTCAAATCAAATTCTTATAAAGGATAGCTTTTATGCCACTGTTTAAAAAAACGCAATCAGGAGAATAATGCAGGTAAACATATACCAGTTCAAACTGAGGAGCGCCATCCATCTTGGTTTATTTTCAGGAAATGTTTACACATGCCAATAACAAAATAATCACATATTCCAACAAATAAAATAGGCCAAACTGCCAGGAAGAGTGAAGTGACCGCTCGTGAATAGGACTGTGGTCAGGAGTGCCTACCTGGAGGTTAGACTGCTGTGGAATGTTTTAGATATTCACCAGTAGTTTAATCGTGCAGATTGATAGCACTAAAGTTCTGAAGGGCAGCCATTGTCCTTGTCATTGTTGGAAAAACCTCTGCACATATGAAAAGTAGAAGTACACGTTTTGAGTGAAGTCAATGCAGATGTTTGAGTATGTGTCAACTAGGGTACAGTAGAGTGCAGTCCCTCCCAGTCTGATCACCACAGTCACCAGACACAGAAAAACCAGAATAAAACAGAAGTCCCCTCCAACTTCATCTGACAATTGCAATAAATGAAATTACCAAATGTAAGACGGAGGATAAAGGTCACTTAAAAATATTGTGTTGCAGGCTCAACACCTGCAGAGTGTGGCACTCACTGGGGCTCATTGGTCAGGACACAGCATGTGGCCCGAGCCACAAACAGATGGAGGAGTTTCAGTACGATCTATACCCATACTCTGCTCTGCTTCACTTCTTTTTTTTTTTGTGATCAAATTTTTATTAAAGTATCAGTCTCAGGTGCAAATATACAGATTAGAATCTGATTACCTTTTTCCCCCTTCTTTTTTCCCACCCACCACCCCGATGGGCATATAGACAAAAAAAACAACAACCAAAAAATAAAAAATAAATAAATAATAATTATTATAATAAATAAATAAATAAATAAAAGATGAATTAGTTAATAAATTAATAATAATAATGATGACAAATTAAATACAAAATAAACATATAATAACCAATATAATGTAATAATAATAATAATAATAATAATAATAATAATAATAAAAGTTAAATAGTAAAAATAAGAATAATCCCATCCAGGTTTGAATTCTTTTCATACAGTAACAGTAGATTTCCTCCATCAAAACACATCGGCAGAAATTGGATTATACATATTCATTAGGTACTATATATATAAAAAGGACGTAAGCATACACAAATTGAGTATCTTTCATGAATATACAGTTAGAGCAGTACAGTTTGACATAAACATCCACATAGTGCAGAAAAAAAAAAAAAACACACACACACGATATATTCAGATTTTGATTTTGGCTAGTACGTTGGACAAGCAAAAAATGTTTTTGGCCTTTGCTCCGTGCATTCGAGCAGCAGAACACTCCAGCTGAATTATTTCTCGGTAAGACAACAGCCACCCTTTTACAGTCAGAGGTTGAAGTGACTTCCAGCGACATGTTACCATTTTTTTGGCAGCTGTGAGGCCTGCTAGTAATGCACGCCGGTCGTTAATTGTCAAGTTAAGTTTGGAAGAATCATTTAGCAAAATAAGCCTTTGAGTGCAAGGGATAGTTACGCCTATTATTTTAGACAGTGTCCTTGAGACATTTTCCCAGAAGTGTTTCACTTCTGGGCACTCCCAGACCATGTGAAGGAAAGTGCCAATAGTTTTTCCAGCGCAGAAATCACAGTAAGGGTTGTCTTTTATTTTCATTTGGTGTAATCTTCTGGGGTATAAGTAAGCTCGATTAATTATTTTATAATGAATCATCTGGTGATTGGGACTCCTCGATGAAAGAGAGATATTGGACCGGATGTGATTCCAATCCCACTCTGAGTGATCCCTCAGTTCAGTTTTCCAAAGCTGCTCGATCGGTAAATTTTTCTGGGAGCTCTTGACAAGTAATTTATACAGGTCGGAAATCATACCAAAGCTTTGTGTTTTAGCCAAAATAGTGTGGAGGGGATCATTTTCCAGCATGCACCCCCAAGGAACCCCATGTGAACGCATTGCTGTGTGCAACTGTAGGTAGAAGACAAAAGATGTACCTGGTAAATTATAGCATTTTTGTAAATCATGAAACTCTCTTAATCCATTATGACCTATAATATTACTAAAGTCACGAACCCCTTTTTGCTCCCACGATAAAAAAGAAATGGGTTTCTTATCAATTAAAAGTGAATGGTTATGAAAGATTGGTGTCTGAAGGAAATATTGGACATCTTTCCCCAGTAAATTGTTGACTCTGTTCCAGACATCTAGAAGATGAGTAATAATGGGTCCATAAAGGCTTTTAACGGTTTTATGTGGCACTTTAGCATGTAGCAAGGTGGGCATAGTATGAGGTTTAATCAATTGCACTTCAATTGGTACCCATGCTGCAGATTTTCCAGATTTAATCCATGCAGTAAGTGATCTTAAAGCAAAGCACCATGAGTACCATTCGAAGTTAGGAAGGCCCATCCCTCCAAAGGATTTTAGCCTCGACAGAGTTGAAGCCCTGATTCTAGGCTTTTTTTTATTCCAGAGAAATAGGCTTATAATTGAATGTAGTTTCTTAAAAAAGTCTTGTGATGGGGCGAGTGGTAACATAGAGCTCATAAAATATATACGGGGCAATAAATTCATTTTGATTACGGACATGCGAGCCTGAAACAACATTGGGAGAGAGGCCCACCTTTTAAGATCACCATCTATGGTAAACAACAGATTTTTGTAGTTATTTTCAATCAGGAGATTTAGGGAGGAGTGAATGAGAACTCCTAAATATTTTATACTTAATACAATTGGTATATTATAAGAGGGGTCATTTAATATCGTTGATCCCAGAGGCATCAAAGCGGATTTAGCCCAGTTCACCCTATAACCCGAAATGTTTCCAAACAATTCACATATGTTCAAAAGATAAGGTACTGATTGCGATGGATTGCTGGTGTAAATTAAAATGTTGTCCGCATACAGTGAAATATGGTGAGGTGTGTCATATATTGTAATAGGTGCAATTTCTTTAGACTGCCTTACTAGTTGTGCAATGGGTTCCAGAGACAGACAGAATAAGAGTGGAGATAGGGGGCAACCCTGGCGCGAAGAGCGAGACACAGAAAAAACGGGTGAACACACATTACCCGTTAGTACAAGTGCTGTAGGATTGGCGTACATAGTTCTAATCATACTAATAAAACCAGGTGGAAAGCCCATATGATGCAGCACATCCCACAGATAGCCCCATTCCAGCCGGTCAAACGCCTTCTCAGCATCCAGTGATAGGATAGCGTTTTGATTTACAGATTGACAAGATGAATCTATGATATGGAGCAGGCGTCGGATATTGTCAGAAGCTAGTCTAGATTTAATAAAACCTGTTTGATCATAATGAACTAAATAAGTCATATGTTGTTCTAGTCTATTAGCAAGAATTTTAGCAAGCGCTTTAAGCTCTGTGTTCAGAAGGCTGAGTGGCCGGTAAGAGGAGCAGTTAGTTGGTGGCTTGCCCTTCTTAAGCAAAAGAGAAATAATCGCCATATTGGCACTATCATTGAAAGATCCTTTGATTATAGAATAATTAATCATGTCTAGAAGCAGCGGGCCAAACTGAGTCCAGAAGGCAATCTACAGCTCTGGTGGCATTCCATCTATACCCGGTGATTTACCTTTGTCATGGAATGAATGGCTTTACTTAATTCCTCCATAGTTACAGGTGTTTCTAAAGCACTGGCAGATTCAGGTGGCAATTTAGGTAGATTAAGAGAATTTAGGAAATCGCTACATGCTTTTTTATCGTATGTTACTTCAGATGTATATAATTTAGTATAGAAATCTCTAAATGTACTGTTAATTTTTCCAGGATCTGAGGTGATGGTGCCTCCACTAGTGGCTATGGCAGAGATATTTGCCAGTTGTTCATTATTACGAATTTTGTAAGCCAAAAGGCAGCTTGGTCTGGCACTGTTTAAGTAATGTTTCTGCCGCACCCATTGTATCTGAAACTCAGCTTCCCGTCTTAATAATTCATTTAGTTGCTCAGATTTATCTTGCCGCATTTTTAAATTTTCGGGTGTCATTTTAGTAATCATTTTATTTTCTATGGCACATATTTCTGTTTCTAGGGTCTCAATTTTAAACTTATTTGCTCTATTTAATTGGGAAGAAACTTATAGTAGTGTTTCGTATGCACCCTTTAACTGCTTCCCAGAGTATTCTGGGGTCATCTACAGAATTCTGGTTTACCGCAATAAAGAAGTCTAATTCCTCAGATAGTGTTTTCATATAACTATTATGTTATATAAAAGAGAAGTATTAAATCGCCATCTGGGAGCCATTGATGGGCTGGATTTTAGTGAAAAGGAACAAGCTACCGCCCTGTGATCTGATAAAGCATGGTATCATATCAGTACTGAAAATGGTCTCGAACTGAGACCTTGAAATAAGTATATAATCTATTCTAGAAAAAGATTTGTGACGTGCAGAGAAAAAGGAAAATTCTCTGGCTTGCGGATTCATGAGACGCCAGACATCACATAAACCATATTCTTTTACAAAATTATGAAATTCACGTGAAGCCATTTTCTGATCACTGCTCTCTTTCTGTCCCGATCTGTCCATATCATGATGTAATACAGCACTGAAGTCCCCTCCAATTAAGATCTAGTAATCAGGGAGGTCAAGCAAGGTGGTATGCAAGGTATCATAAAATTGCTTATCAAACACATTTGGGGCATAAACACACACCAAGGCAATCTTCAGACCATTATACAAAATTTTGCAATACGTAATGCGACCATCCTTGCTGCCTCCCATGCCCAAGTTAGTCGCAATAAGGACACCTCTGTTTTTTTTTGAGTGGCAAGATGCATTTACAATATGAAAAAATGTATGCTGAAATCTGTTTGCATCTGCTTCTAAATAATGGGTTTCTTGAATAAATGCAAAGTGAATATTTTTCCTATGCAAAAAATCTATAATGCTTTGGCATTTAGGAGGGGAATTCAGGCCACGGGCATTTAAAGAGAGTACATTAATTCTATCCATGTGAAGTGTAGTCTTTCATACCATACCCTTTGTAGAGAAGAAATAGATAAATAAAATAAACCAGGACCTCCATACCTCCCACCCCACAGGGGAAAAAAAGAAAAAAAAAAAAAAAGAAAACTTATACAAACCCACTAACCCAAATAAGTAAATAACAGACCCATGCCACATCAAACCCACCCAAATATTTATACCAGCTATCAAAGGCCAAGCTTAGTCCCCTCCCCCCTCCATTTATAATTGTGATATACTGATTTAGACATAGAAAACAAAACAAACCACACAGGCAGCAGAGATTTCTAATTAAGCATAATATTTTAACATAAAATTGCTGCTGCCTCTGCGTTCTGCATCTGACCAAATCCTGATGTCATTTTGTCCATAAATAACCATAATGATTTAAAGAAAGGTTGACCAGGATAGAGTTTGCAGTGAGTCTAAGGTCGTTTTCACACCTAATAGTCCAGTAGACTCGGTTCGATTCGGGACCAAAATTGAAACATTGTTAACATTTTCAACTGGAGCGGATTGCTTTCACACTGCTTTTTGTCAAACGAACCAAACCTTTTGAGAAGCTTGTCTAATCCTTCACATGTGGTGGCGCTGTACCTGTTTTGGTTTTATTTACCCAGAATGCTCTGCATGTAATCCGCTTCCTGTCTTTGGAGCGGCCTGTGGTCCGCTTGGCGTTCACATATGCATTCGAACCGTACCAGAGTTCACTTCAACCAGACCGAGACCTAGGTTTTTTGGCGGACCAGAGTTCGCTTTTTTGGACCGTATCAGAGTTCGATTGCGCATTCACACCTGACCAAACGAACCGGACTTTGTGGCCAAAAGAACTAGAGGTCGATTAAAGCGTACTAACCAGTGCTAGTGTGAATACGACCTAACTCTATAGTTTGGGCCGATTGAAACAGTCAGTTTAAGCGTAGTCTCTTACCCTCGCAGCCGCGTATCCAGTGCAAGGGAGAGTCATTCAACCCTTCCCCAGGTCAATCTTTGTCAAATGAATCCAGGAACTGTTCGGCTTGCCCAGGCTCAGTGAAAAGGTGACTGTCATACCCTCGCTGAAGTTTAATAGTGGCCGGATAAAGGAAAAACGCATCGAATCCTTTGACGCGAGCCTCGTGCATCGTTTTATAACACACTCTCCGGCGTTTAGACGTGTGCTCGCTATAATCCGCTGCAAACTTCAAAAGTGATCCGGCGACCTCCGGAGTATTCCTACGAGCCTCTTTAAGCAAAGCATCTCTCTCCGTGAAGCGCAGACAGTTGACAATCAGCGGTCGCGGACGCAGGCTCTTCCCCGCTGGAGTAGACCGGAGCTGACTGAGCTGGTGCGCTCTCATAAGCTCCGGCGGGGCTGGTGCGAATACTGGGAACCACTTCAGGATATTCTCTCTCAGGTAGGCCAAGGGGTTTGTGCCTTAAGGTTAAGGATCAGCAGGTTGTCCCTCTGTGCTCTATCCTCCATGTCTGTAACTTTAGCTGTAAGAGCCTGGAGCAGAATATCGCGTTCATCCGTTGCTTTTTCCAATCGGACCACACTTTCTTGTAGCGTAGTTGTATCTTGGCGGAAGGTGTTAATTTCTTCTGTGTGTCGAGAGAGCACCGCGTTCAAACTGTCCAATCGCTTTTCAAGTTTTTTGTGCCGAGCTTCTGACTTTACTTCGGCCTCTTTAAAGTACTTTGCCATTGTTTCCTCTATGACATTAACCAAGGCCGTGTTTTCCAAGCCAAGATCTTTGTTTATCTCCGTTGCCATAGCTCGTATTAGCGCCGTTTTTTTCCTTGTCAAATGGGTAAACATAAGCAGTTAAATTAACACCTTAAATTTGCCTAAATCAGTGATAAAATCTGATTTACGATTAAATTTGAGGAGGGAGGCCGCGTGTGACCGTCTATGCTGTCGCCATGACACCGAAAGGGCTCTGCTTCACTTCTATACTATTCTATACATGAGTACATGGCACACAATTCACCTTTGAAAGATGTGCTCATTGCAAAATGATTCAGCGTTAATAACATTTCCCCAGAAATTACCCCCAGGTGTCAACCCTTCCCTTCTTTGGAAAGGGTTGGTCACATTTCACAATTTCTGACTAAATAACAAAAGAAAACTTATCAAGGCTCAACCCACGACCACATTGCCAAACCTCTCTGATGCCTATATAAACGCAGGAGACATGAAGAAGGCCACATCAGAATTCAACTCTTCCAACTCTCCCAGCTTCCAACACTTCCACTTCCAGCTTCTTCAATAACAGGTAAGTTATTAATTACATTTTATTTTGATCATAATCTAAAATATTTGATTAATTTCAATGAAACCTGAGTCTATAACTATAAATGTGTATGTAATTTGTGTTTTCTTTCTTATAGCTGTGCAAACATGGCCTCATATATCACCGACATTGCAGTGTCTCTTAATCAGGCTGAGGAACAAAACCTGCAGGCCCGAGGTTTTAAGAAAATTAATGTCAGTCTGAACCCAGGTGGAAATCCTGTACACATCTGGTACAAAAAGAACCCTGAAGCAGACCCCATCACCAGGATTCAGGTCAGCTTTGAAGATGGGATGTGTGATGGCCTGATCAATGCAGGGTACACCAAGGTTAACAGAAACCTGTCTACTGGAGGAGAGGTTTTCCTCTGGTACTTCAGCGGCAGCACTGAGTTTGACACAAACATCGTCAGTCTCGATGTCTCCACCAACATTGATGATGAGGCATTAAAGATGAAATTTGGCATGGAGAGAGTTGGGCTCAACCTGAGTTTGTGCGATGGAAGCTGTCAGCACCTCTGGGTGATGAGAGAGAAGCCGACCTACATCTGTGACGTCACCAACTCCTTTGGTGTAGATGTGGCCCTTTTCGGGGCAGGCTACATCCGCATTGATGATACCACCAATACAATGTGCTGTGAAAAAAGCACCAACTTCCTGTGGTATCGTCAGACCACCGACGCCAAGAGAGCCCTAACTACGCTGCAGATCTCCACTAATAACAGCGAGTACCAGCAGTGGCAGCAGCAGGGATACACCCCTGTGAGTGTAAACCTGAATGAGGGAACAGGAGGGCACTCAGTCTACCTGTGGTTCAAGACAGAAGAGGGCAGACCTCCAGTGGAAAGCATGCTGCTCCTTCTTGGTAGATCCGCCATTCAAACCTTTGAGAAGGCTGGGGCCAAAGTCATCCATAAGAACATCAACATCGACAGTGTTGACCTTGAGCGTTACTTGTGTTTTCTCAACAAAAAATAAGGAAACATTTTGATTTAAAAGAAATGCTATGGTTTAATCAATCCTAATCACATATTTGGGGATGGTTTTATCATATATTTCATCATAATGATTTAGCAACACGCTACATTTAAGACTAAAACATATTATAAACACAACGTGTAACAGTGACAGAAACTTTAAATAAACTTTAAACCAAAGATCTCTTTTGTGTTTTTGTTTTGTTGTTGCATTTTAAACTGTGTAACTTTTTAAGTCAATGTAAAACAAGTAAAGACTCATTGTGGCATCACATTGGGGCATTGGTTACTTAGTACTGGAAGAATATAATCAAATACATTTGACCTCTGTTTATTTTGAAGTATCAGTACACTTACTTGGTTACTCTCTCTCTCACTCTGAAATCAAGCAAATAACTGGTTTGTTGCGTTTACCATATTCAATTCTAAAAACAGTTTGCATAGTTGTGAGTGCCTTAGTGCAGGTGAGAGTAGATATATACACACTTCCACAGAAAAAACACATTACAGAGGAGGATCCAGATGTATCAAAAACAGGCTTTAAACAGCCAGCAATAATGTCAAATCAAATTCTATTATAAAGGATAGCTTTTATGCCACTGTTTAAAAAAACGCAATCAGGAGAATAATGCAGGTAAACATATACCAGTTCAAACTGAGGAGCGTCATCCATCTCGGTTTATTTTCAGGAAATGTTTACACATGCCAATAACAAAATAATCACATATTCCAACAAATAAAATAGGCCAAACTGCCAGGAAGAGTGAAGTGACCGCTCGTGAATAGGACTGTGGTCAGGAGTGCCTACCTGGAGGTTAGACTGCTGTGGAATGTTTTAGATATTCACCAGTAGTTTAATCGTGCAGATTGATAGCACTAAAGTTCTGAAGGGCAGCCATTGTCCTTGTCATTGTTGGAAAAACCTCTGCACATATGAAAAGTAGAAGTACACGTTTTGAGTGAAGTCAATGCAGATGTTTGAGTATGTGTCAACTAGGGTACAGTAGAGTGCAGTCCCTCCCAGTCTGATCACCACAGTCACCAGACCCAGAAAAACCAGAATAAAACAGAAGTCCCCTCCAACTTCATCTGAAAATTGCAATAAATGAAATTACCAAATGTAAGACGGAGGATAAAGGTCACTTAAAAATATTGTGTTGCAGGCTCAACACCTGCAGAGTGTGCCACTCACTGGGGCTCATTGGTCAGGACACAGCATGTGGCCCGAGCCACAAACAGATGGAGGAGTTTCAGTACGATCTATACCCATACTCTGCTCTGCTTCACTTCTTTTTTTTTTTGTGATCAAATTTTTATTAAAGTATCAGTCTCAGGTGCAAATATACAGATTAGAATCTGATTACCTTTTTCCCCCTTCTTTTTTCCCACCCACCACCCCGATGGGCATATAGACAAAAAAACAACAACCAAAAAATAAAAAATAAATAAATAATAATTATTATTATAATAAATAAATAAATAAATAAATAAATAAAAAGATGAATTAGTTAATAAATTAATAATAATAATGATGACAAATTAAATACAAAATAAACATATAATAACCAATATAATGTAATAATAATAATAATAATAATAATAATAATAATAATAATAATAATAATAAAAGTTAAATAGTAAAAATAAGAATAATCCCATCCAGGTTTGAATTCTTTTCATACAGTAACAGTAGATTTCCTCCATCAAAACACATCGGCAGAAATTGGATTATACATATTCATTAGGTACTATTCAATTCAAATTCAATTCAATTCAATTTATTTTTCACAATGGTCAAAGTTTAGTAAGGCACATACACACATGCACACACGTAGCAACATACTATCTACAATTCTGCGTTTATATGCTACATATGGAAGTGTCTATCGTTCACCTATTCCCAATTGACCCTGTGAAAAACATGGAACCCCCAAGAAGCTGTAAAGCTTATGTAATGGGGTCCATCACCCTGTGCGCAACACCCAATGATGGCTTGGCAAGTATTCCTTTTCTTTACTTTGCCCTACACACACATAAATATATATAAATTAAATAATATATATATATATATACATATACATATACATATATATATACATACATACATACACACATACATACACAATATATCCATATATCTACATATCTATCCACATATATACACACATACATATACATACATATAGCACACACCAACACAACCTATACATTATATATGACCTATACAACATATAATATCTATATATGACACATGCATAGCATACATATATACATGCAGCTGCACACATATATAAATATATGTATAATATATGTATAATACACACACACATATCCACATACGTTTACATACACACACCCGTTATGAGCAGAGAGAAGATCCAATGCAGAACTTGAGCCGCACTAAGTCAGTCAGGCACTATAGCTTCCCAGTAGTTTGCATTTCAGATTTCTTTTAAATATATGTAATGAGGGAGACTGTTTAATGTCAATGCTTAATTCATTCCATATTTGTGGACCTCTATAGCAGACACTAAAGCTGGTACATTTTAATTTCCTAAATTTTCCTTTTAAAATACTTTTTTCCCTTGTGTTGTGCTGATGAGAGGATGATTGTAGTGGGATAAGGTCACACAATCGACTGTTTAGTTTGTGAACCACACTGTACATTGTACAAGCATTGTGATATATGTTACTTTCACATAGCTTTAGAAGACCATATCTGTGGAAGAGTGGATTTGTTGGGGAGTTTGACAAGGACCAGGTGATCGCCCTTATGGCTTTTTTTTGTAATATCTGGAGTTTAGCAGTGTAAGTGGGATAGGTGTTGCACCATATCACATTGCAATAATTCAGGTGCGTCTCAAACAAGGATCTATACAGTGTCAGCAGTGCTTCTGATGGAAGTACATGTCTTATTTTAAACAGTAGGCCAACAATTTTGGATAATTTTTTAACCAGCTCATCAATGTGTTTTTTGAAATTTAGAGATTTATCTATATATACTCCTAAGAATTTAGTGGAATCAACTTGTTGGATAACTTGGCCATCTATTTTTATGCATAGGTCCTCATCACAGGATTTATGTCTGTTTGGCAGGAAGACAATAAAGAAGGTTTTGTTAATATTTAAAGACAGTTTGTTGCATTTGAACCAAGTATTTACCTTTACGAGATGTTCATTTAGAAGTTTCCCTAACTGATCCAGGTTTTTATGTGACATAAACAGATTCGTGTCATCAGCAAATAGTACTTTGTGAATGTTGTTGGAACAAAAGACAAAATCGTTTATATAAATAATAAATAAGAGTGGCCCCATAATGGATCCTTGTGGGACTCCTGTCTCAATGATTTTTGTGTCTGAATTTTGTTCCTCAACATGCACATATTGCTTCCTTCCACAGATATAACTTCTAAACCACTGGAGTGCTACTCCTCTGATACCATAGTGCATCAATTTACCAAGAAGAGTTTCATGATCTATAGTATCAAATGCCTTCGAAAGATCTAGAAACACCCCAATACCGCACTCTCCTTTTTCAAAAGCATCGTTAATTTTCTCAACAAGATCTAAAATAGCCATACATGTGGTGCTGTTTTTCCTAAAGCCATATTGTGAAGGTACTAAAATGTTATACTTATCCAAATATTCTACAAGTCTGGAGTATACTACTCGTTCTAATACTTTAGAGAGAGTTGGGAGGATGGATATAGGTCTGTAATTTTGAGTGTCATTTTTATCCCCAGACTTGTATATGGGTATTATTTTGCCATCTTGGTTAATTTTGGCACAATGCCTTGTGCTAATGAAAGATTGATAGTGTAGGCAAGAGGCTCAGCAATTTCATTTACTATGGCTTTAATGATTATGCTACAGATGTTATCAGCACCAGTAGTATGAGAAGACTTTAGCTTGTTTATGATGTGGATCACTTCTACTTTACAGGTAGGTTTGAAAAAGAGTGAGTTAGAATAGGAGCCCTGAAGATAATGCTCATAGTGGGCGCCCCCTAGTTGACATATATTTTTAGAAAGTTGTTTACCAACAGAGGCAAAGTAATTATTGAAGATATTAGATAAGTTGGTATTTCCATTTAGTTCATTTTGCAACACCGTGTCCGGAAGGACTGAAGGTTTTTGTGTGCGGCTGAGGATCTCATTTAACACCTTCCAAGATTCCTTTTGGTTCCCAAGAACATTATTGAATTTGACAGTAAAATACATTTGTTTGCTTGTTCTTATTATTTTTGTCAATTTATTTTTGTATTTAGTATAAACATTTTGTTTTGGGTGTTAGGATTTTTAACATACTGCTTATATAATTTCATTTTCTTTTTTATCGACTTTTGAATTCCTTTTGTTATCCATGGTTTGGCATGTGTACTATGCTGTTTAATTATCTTATCCGGAATAGTTTTAGTAACAGAATCTGTTATTTCAGAAATTAGTGAATTATATGCACAGTTGGGGTCTGAGGTATTGAATACTGAGTCCCACCTTTTAGTTTGAAGATGCAGAATCAGGTTCGCAAGGGTTTTGTTGTTTAGAACCTTCATTTTTCTCTTTGCGCATAGGTCGGGTATTTTGTTCTTCAAATTCAAATAATGTATAATGGGATAATGATCTGTGATATCGGAATATACTATTCCTGATTTACATTCAATTTCTGCTATATTAGTTATTATGTTGTCCAAGGTTGACTTACTTCTCTCTGTAACTCGAGTATGTTTATTGATAGTTGGGAAAAATGATGAGGAGAAGAGAGTATTGAGAAAGTCTGTTCCAATGTTATCTTCTTTAGATATGTCTATGTTAAAGTCTCCCATGATAAGACAGTTTGTCTTAGTTTGGTTTATGTGGAGTAAAACATTCTCAAGTTGATCTCTAAAAGTATCATAGTCTGAATCAGGTGGACGATAAATTACTCCTATGATAATAGTTTTTGAATTTATGTTTTTTAGTTCTACAAATAATGAATCAGAATAACCATCATCTAACTTAATATCTGTTCGTTCCTTTACTGAGAATTGGGAGCTTATATATAGACATACTCCTCCTCCAATTTTACCAATTCTATTTTTGTGATATAGTGAGTATCCGTCCAGATTAAAATAGTCAAGATATGTTAGTTCATTTATCCATGTTTCACTACAACCTATTATCTCAAAGTCATGGCCTATAGTGGCAAGTAGTGAAACCAGGTCGTCGTGATGCTTTTGATACTTCTGATGTTTAGATGCATCAATGAAAAGGTAAAGTCACTCTTAACATTTATTAAATCTTCTGCGTTATAAATTCACAGTTTGTTCCCTAAGTACCAGAATGGTGCTGGTCAAATGTTCATATTCTCTACTACAATTTATGTTTATCAAACCCATATGTTACCATTAATTTGATATCAGACATTATTCTTGTCATCGGTAGATACATGTTTGGCCCTTACCAGTATTACCATCTTTCCCTGAACCCCATAAGAAAGAAAAGAAAAGAAAAACATAAAATAACAAAAAATAATTATAACAATTTGACTATAACTCTTATTAACTTTGTGAATTTTGTCAAGAAAGAAAAGAAAACTGTCTCTCATTTAATCCTGGTGAATAGAATCCCATACCCACGATCCTCAGTTCTTCTATATTATAAAAAGGACGTAAGCATACACAAATTGAGTATCTTTCATGAATATACAGTTAGAGCAGTACAGTTTGACATAAACATCCACATAGTGCAGAAAAACAAAAAAAACACACACACACGATATATTCAGATTTTGATTTTGGCTAGTAAGTCGGACAGCAAAAAATGTTTTTGGCCTTTGCTCCGTGCATTCGAGCAGCAGAACACTCCAGCTGAATTATTTCTCGGTAAGACAACAGCCACCCTTTTACAGTCAGAGGTTGAAGTGACTTCCAGCGACATGTTACATTTTTTTGGCAGCTGTGAGGCCTGCTAGTAATGCACGCCGGTCGTTAATTGTCAAGTTAAGTTTGGAAGAATCATTTAGCAAAATAAGCCTTGAGTGCAAGGGATAGTTACGCCTATTATTTTAGACAGTGTCCTTGAGACATTTTCCCAGAAGTGTTTCACTTCTGGGCACTCCCAGACCATGTGAAGGAAAGTGCCAATAGTTTTGCCAGCGCAGAAATCACAGTAAGGGTTGTCTTTTATTTTCATTTGGTGTAATCTTCTGGGGTATAAGTAAGCTCGATGAATTATTTTATAATGAATCATCTGGTGATTGGGATCCTCGATGAAAGAGAGATATTGGACCAGATGTGATTCCAATCCCACTCTGAGTGATCCCTCAGTTCAGTTTTCCAAAGCTGCTCGATCGGTAAATTTTTCTGGGAGCTCTTGACAAGTAATTTATACAGGTCGGAAATCATACCAGAAGCTTTGTGTTTTAGCCAAAATAGTGTGGAGGGGATGATTTTCCAGCATGCACCCCCAAGGAACCCCATGTGAACGCATTGCTGTGTGCAACTGTAGGTAGAAGAAAAAAGATGTACCTGGTAAATTATAGCATTTTTGTAAATCATGAAACTCTCTTAATCCATTATGACCTATAATATTACTAAAGTCACGAACCCCTTTTTGCTCCCACGATAAAAAAGAAATGGGTTTCTTATCAATTAAAAGTGAATGGTTATGAAAGATTGGTGTCTGAAGGAAATATTGGACATCTTTCCCCAGTAAATTGTTGACTCTGTTCCAGACATCTAGAAGATGAGTAATAATGGGTCCATAAAGGCTTTTAACGGTTTTATGTGGCACTTTAGCATGTAGCAAGGTGGGCATAGTATGAGGTTTAATTAATTGCGCTTCAATTGGTACCCATGCTGCAGATTTTCCAGATTTAATCCATGCAGTAAGTGATCTTAAAGCAAAGCACCATGAGTACCATTCGAAGTTAGGAAGGCCCATCCCTCCAAAGGATTTTAGCCTCGACAGAGTTGAAGCCCTGATTCTAGGCTTTTTTTTATTCCAGAGAAATAGGCTTATAATTGAATGTAGTTTCTTAAAAAAGTCTTGTGATGGGGCGAGTGGTAACATAGAGCTCATAAAATATACGGGGCAATAAATTCATTTTGATTACGGACATGCGAGCTGAAACGACATTGGGAGAGAGGCCCACCTTTTAAGATCACCATCTATGGTAAACAACAGATTTTTGTAGTTATTTCAATCAGGAGATTTAGGGAGGAGTGAATGAGAACTCCTAAATATTTTATACTTATACAATTGGTATATTATAAGAGGGGTCATTTAATATCGTTGATCCCAGAGGCATCAAAGAGGATTTAGCCCAGTTCACCCTATAACCCGAAATGTTTCCAAACAATTCACATATGTTCAAAAGATAAGGTACTGATTGCGATGGATTGCTGGTGTAAATTAAAATGTGTCCGCATACAGTGAAATATGGTGAGGTGTGTCATATATTGTAATAGGTGCAATTTCTTTAGACTGCCTTACTAGTTGTGCAATGGGTTCCAGACAGACAGAATAAGAGTGGAGATAGGGGGCAACCCTGGCGCGAAGAGCGAGACACAGAAAAAACGGGTGAACACACATTACCCGTTAGTACAAGTGCTGTAGGATTGGCGTACATAGTTCTAATCATGCTAATAAAACCAGGTGGAAAGCCCATATGATGCAGCACATCCCACAGATAGCCCCATTCCAGCCGGTCAAACGCCTTCTCAGCATCCAGTGATAGGATAGCGTTTTGATTTACAGATTGACAAGATGAATCTATGATATGGAGCAGGCGTCGGATATTGTCAGAAGCTAGTCTAGATTTAATAAAACCTGTTTGATCATAATGAACTAAATAAGTCATATGTTGTTCTAGTCTATTAGCAAGAATTTTAGCAAGCGCTTTAAGCTCTGTGTTCAGAAGGCTGAGTGGCCGGTAAGAGGAGCAGTTAGTTGGTGGCTTGCCCTTCTTAAGCAAAAGAGAAATAATCGCCATATTGGCACTATCATTGAAAGATCCTTTGATTATAGAATAATTAATCATGTCTAGAAGCAGCGGGCCAAGCTGAGTCCAGAAGGCAATGTACAGCTCTGGTGGCATTCCATCTATACCCGGTGATTTACCTTTGTCATGGAATGAATGGCTTTACTTAATTCCTCCATAGTTACAGGTGTTTCTAAAGCACTGGCAGATTCAGGTGGCAATTTAGGTAGATTAAGAGAATTTAGAAATCGCTACATGCTTTTTTATCGTATGTTACTTCAGATGTATATAATTTAGTATAGAAATCTCTAAATGTACTGTTAATTTTTCCAGGATCTGAGGTGATGGTGCCTCCACTAGTGGCTATGGCAGAGATATTTGCCAGTTGTTCATTATTACGAATTTTGTAAGCCAAAAGGCAGCTTGGTCTGGCACTGTTTAAGTAATGTTTCTGCCGCACCCATTGTATCTGAAACTCAGCTTCCCGTCTTAATAATTCATTTAGTTGCTCAGATTTATCTTGCCGTTTTTAAATTTTCGGGTGTCATTTTAGTAATCATTTTATTTTCTATGGCACATATTTCTGTTTCTAGGGTCTCAATTTTAAACTTATTTGCTCTATTTAATTGGGAAGAAACTTATAGTAGTGTTTCGTATGCACCCTTTAACTGCTTCCCAGAGTATTCTGGGGTCATCTACAGAATTCTGGTTTACCGCAATAAAGAAGTCTAATTCCTCAGATAGTGTTTTCATATAACTATTATGTTATATAAAAGAGAAGTATTAAATCGCCATCTGGGAGCCATTGATGGGCTGGATTTTAGTGAAAAGGAACAAGCTACCGCCCTGTGATCTGATAAAGCATGGTATCATATCAGTACTGAAAATGGTCTCGAACTGAGACCTTGAAATAAGTATATAATCTATTCTAGAAAAAGATTTGTGACGTGCAGAGAAAAAGGAAAATTCTCTGGCTTGCGGATTCATGAGACGCCAGACATCACATAAACCATATTCTTTTACAAAATTATGAAATTCACGTGAAGCCATTTTCTGATCACTGCTCTCTTTCTGTCCCGATCTGTCCATATCATGATGTAATACAGCACTGAAGTCCCCTCCAATTAAGATCTAGTAATCAGAGAGGTCAAGCAAGGTGGTATGCAAGGTATCATAAAATTGCTTATCAAACACATTTGGGGCATAAACACACACCAAGGCAATCTTCAGACCATTATACAAAATTTTGCAATACGTAATGCGACCATCCTTGCTGCCTCCCATGCCCAAGTTAGTCGCAATAAGGACACCTCTGTTTTTTTTTGAGTGGCAAGATGCATTTACAATATGAAAAAATTTATGCTGAAATCTGTTTGCATCTGCTTCTAAATAATGGGTTTCTTGAATAAATGCAAAGTGAATATTTTTCCTATGCAAAAAAATCTATAATGCTTTGGCATTTAGGAGGGGAATTCAGGCCACGGGCATTTAAAGAGAGTACATTAATTCTATCCATGTGAAGTGTAGTCTTTCATACCATACCCTTTGTAGAGAAGAAATAGATAAATAAAATAAACCAGGACCTCCATACCTCCCACCCCACAGGGGAAAAAAAGGAAAAAAAAAAAAAAGAAGAAAACTTATACAAACCCACTAACCCAAATAAGTAAATAACAGACCCATGCCACATCAACCCACCCAAATATTTATACCAGCTATCAAAGGCCAAGCTTAGTCCCCTCCCCCCTCCATTTATAATTGTGATATACTGATTTAGACATAGAAAACAAAACAAACCACACAGGCAGCAGAGATTTCTAATTAAGCATAATATTTTAACATAAAATTGCTGCTGCCTCTGCGTTCTGCATCTGACCAAATCCTGATGTCATTTTGTCCATAAATAACCATAATGATTTAAAGAAAGGTTGACCAGGATAGAGTTTGCAGTGAGTCTAAGGTCGTTTTCACACCTAATAGTCCAGTAGACTCGGTTCGATTCGGGACCAAAATTGAAACATTGTTAACATTTTCAACTGGAGCGGATTGCTTTCACACTGCTTTTTGTCAAACGAACCAAACCTTTTGAGAAGCTTGTCTAATCCTTCACATGTGGTGGCGCTGTACCAAAAACCATGGAAGGAAACGAGACAAAAAACCATGAAGAAGAAACGCCGCTCGTCTATTGGTCAATACAACGCAACTTTTTTTCCGCAGGGAAATGTAACTTTTTTTGTTACTTTTGTCCGACACTGCGCTACAGTGAGGGGGAATCCTAGTGCTTTCATTTTTTCACTTATTAATTTATAAACCTCGTTGTTTTTGTGCGTGGTCACGAGTAACTGACATATATTTTCGTCAGACCATATTTCTATGAGGGCTTTTACCTCCTCTTCACTCCACGTCTGACCACGAGCCATTTCTCCGCTTCCCGTGTTTGTTTTGGTTTTATTTACCCAGAATGCTCTGCATGTAATCCGCTTCCTGACTTTGGAGCGGCCTGTGGTCCGCTTGGCGTTCACATATGCATTCGAACCGTACCAGAGTTCACTTCAACCAGACCGAGACCTAGGTTTTTTGGCGGACCAGAGTTCGCTTTTTTGGACCGTATCAGAGTTCGATTGCGCATTCACACCTGACCAAACGAACCGGACTTTGTGGCCAAAAGAACTAGAGTTCGATTAAAGCGTACTAACCAGTGCTAGTGTGAATACGACCTAACTCTATAGTTTGGGCCGATTGAAACAGTCAGTTTAAGCGTAGTCTCTTACCCTCGCAGCCGCGTATCCAGTGCAAGGGAGAGTCATTCAACCCTTGCCCAGGTCAATCTTTGTCAAATGAATCCAGGAACTGTTCGGCTTGCCCAGGCTCAGTGAAAAGGTGACTGTCATACCCTCGCTGAAGTTTAATAGTGGCCGGATAAAGGAAAAACGCATCAAATCCTTTGACGCGAGCCTCGTGCATCGTTTTATAACACACTCTCCGGCGTTTAGACGTGTGCTCGCTATAATCCGCTGCAAACTTCAAAAGTGATCCGGCGACCTCCGGAGTATTCCTACGAGCCTCTTTAAGCAAATCATCTCTCTCCGTGAAGCGCAGACAGTTGACAATCAGCGGTCGCGGACGCAGTTTCTTCCCCGCTGGAGTAGACCGGAGCTGACTGAGCCGGTGCGCTCTCATAAGCTCCGGCGGGGCTGGTGCGAATACTGGGAACCACTTCAGGATATTCTCTCTCAGGTAGACCAAGGGGTTTGTGCCTTAAGGTTAAGGATCAGCAGGTTGTCCCTCCGTGCTCTATCCTCCATGTCTGTAACTTTAGCTGTAAGAGCCTGGAGCAGAATATCGCGTTCATCCGTTGCTTTTTCCAATCGGACCACACTTTCTTGTAGCGTAGTTGTATCTTGGCGGAAGGTGTTAATTTCTTCTGTGTGTCGAGAGAGCACCGCGTTCAAACTGTCCAATCGCTTTTCAAGTTTTTTGTGCCGAGCTTCTGACTTTACTTCGGCCTCTTTAAAGTACTTTGCCATTGTTTCCTCTATGACATTAACCAAGGCCGTGTTTTCCAAGCCAAGATCTTTGTTTATCTCCGTTGCCATAGCTCGTATTAGCGCCGTTTTTTTCCTTGTCAAATGGGTAAACATAAGCAGTTAAATTAACACCTTAAATTTGCCTAAATCAGTGATAAAATCTGATTTACGATTAAATTTGAGGAGGGAGTGACCGTCTATGCTGTCGCCATGACACCGAAAGGGCTCTGCTTCACTTCTATACTATTCTATACATGAGTACATGGCACACAATTCACCTTTGAAAGATGTGTTCATTGCAAAATGATTCAGCGTTAATAACATTTCCCCAGAAATTACCCCCAGGTGTCAACCCTTCCCTTCTTTGGAAAGGGTTGGTCACATTTCACAATTTCTGACTAAATTAACAAAAGAAAACTTATCAAGGCTCAACCCACGACCACATTGCCAAACCTCTCTGATGCCTATATAAACGCAGGAGACATGAAGAAGGCCACATCAGAATTCAACTCTTCCAACTCTCCCAGCTTCCAACACTTCCACTTCCAGCTTCTTCAATAACAGGTAAGTTATTAATTACATTTTATTTTGATCATAATCTAAAATATTTGATTAATTTCAATGAAACCTGAGTCTATAACTTATAAATGTGTATGTAATTTGTGTTTTCTTTCTTATAGCTGTGCAAACATGGCCTCATATATCACCGACATTGCAGTGTCTCTTAATCAGGCTGAGGAACAAAACCTGCAGGCCCGAGGTTTTAAGAAAATTAATGTCAGTCTGAACCCAGGTGGAAATCCTGTACACATCTGGTACAAAAAGAACCCTGAAGCAGACCCCATCACCAGGATTCAGGTCAGCTTTGAAGATGGGATGTGTGATGGCCTGATCAATGCAGGGTACACCAAGGTTAACAGAAACCTGTCTACTGGAGGAGAGGTTTTCCTCTGGTACTTCAGCAGCAGCACTGAGTTTGACACAAACATCGTCAGTCTCGATGTCTCCACCAACATTGATGATGAGGCATTAAAGATGAAATTTGGCATGGAGAGAGTTGGGCTCAACCTGAGTTTGTGCGATGGAAGCTGTCAGCACCTCTGGGTGATGAGAGAGAAGCCGACCTACATCTGTGACGTCACTGCCACCAACTCCTTTGGTGTAGATGTGGCCCTTTTCGGGGCAGGCTACATCCGCATTGATGATACCACCAATACAATGTGCGGCGGAAAAAGCACCAACTTCCTGTGGTATCGTCAGACCACCGACGCCAAGAGAGCCCTAACTACGCTGCAGATCTCCACTAATAACAGCGAGTACCAGCAGTGGCAGCAGCAGGGATACACCCCTGTGAGTGTAAACCTGAATGAGGGAACAGGAGGGCACTCAGTCTACCTGTGGTTCAAGACAGAAGAGGGCAGACCTCCAGTGGAAAGCATGCTGCTCCTTCTTGGTAGATCCGCCATTCAAACCTTTGAGAAGGCTGGGGCCAAAGTCATCCATAAGAACATCAACATCGACAGTGTTGACCTTGAGCGTTACTTGTGTTTTCTCAACAAAAAATAAGGAAAAATTTTGATTTAAAAGAAATGCTATGGTTTAATCAATCCTAATCACATATTTGGGGATGGTTTTATCATATATTTCATCATAATGATTTAGCAACACGCTACATTTAAGACTAAAACATATTATAAACACAACGTGTAACAGTGACAGAAACTTTAAATAAACTTTAAACCTAAGATCTCTTTGTGTTTTTGTTTTGTTGTTGCATTTTAAACTGTGTAACATTTGAAGTCAATGTAAAACAAGTAAAGACTCATTGTGGCATCACATTGGGGCATTGGACACATTTTCAATTTTTTAAATATTTGGTACCAAGAAGGTCATTTTAGTTTTGTGTTTTTTCCTCTAACAAAATTCAAGTTTGAACACATGCAAGATGTAGATCAATATTATAATTTATTCAATCTTGTGCATTTGCTGTACTCAGCATCAGGTAGTAAAAAACATCCATTTACTTTTTTAAATAAATTGTTTCTATGCTCAGTATGATCAAATCAGCTTTTATGTTACTTTTATTTTAATTGCAGTATATTGTGCTACTCCATTGAATGTTAATGTTTTGCCTAAACCGTTTAAACAATGTGGAAGTTAATTTAGTTATCTAGACTGAACTTGTAGGAACTTTCTAATATTGTTTTGTTTGATTAGAATAGTTCACATACCACAGAGATTAAGTTACTTAGTACTTGGAAGAGTATAATCAAATACATTTGACCTCTGTGTATTTTGAAGTATCAGTACACTTGGTTACTCTCTCTCTCACTCTGAAATCAAGCAAATAACTGGTTTGTTGCGTTTACCATATTCAATTCTAAAAACAGTTGCATAGTTGTGAGTGCCTTAGTGCAGGTGAGAGTAGATATATACACACTTCCACAGAAAAAAAAAACATTACAGAGGAGGATCCAGATGTATCAAAAACAGGCTTTAAACAGCCAGCAATAATGTCAAATCAAATTCTCTTATAAAGGATAGCTTTTATGCCACTGTTTAAAAAAACGCAATCAGGAGAATAATGCAGGTAAACATATACCAGTTCAAACTGAGGAGCGTCATCCATCTCGGTTTATTTTCAGGAAATGTTTACACATGCCAATAACAAAATAATCACATATTCCAACAAATAAAATAGGCCAAACTGCCAGGAAGAGTGAAGTGACCGCTCGTGAATAGGACTGTGGTCAGGAGTGCCTACCTGGAGGTTAGACTACTGTGGAATGTTTTAGATATTCACCAGTAGTTTAATCGTGCAGATTGATAGCACTAAGTTCTGAAGGGCAGCCATTGTCCTTGTCATTGTTGGAAAAACCTCTGCACATATGAAAAGTAGAAGTACACGTTTTGAGTGAAGTCAATGCAGATGTTTGAGTATGTGTCAACTAGGGTACAGTAGGAGTGCAGTCCTCCCAGTCTGATCACCACAGTCACCAGACCCAGAAAAACCAGAATAAAACAGAAGTCCCCTCCAACTTCATCTGAAAATTGCAATAAATGAAATTACCAAATGTAAGACGGAGGATAAAGGTCACTTAAAAATATTGTGTTGCAGGCTCAACACCTGCAGAGTGTGCCACTCACTGGGGCTCATTGGTCAGGACACAGCATGTGGCCCGAGCCACAAACAGATGGAGGAGTTTCAGTACGATCTATACCCATACTCTGCTCTGCTTCACTTCTTTTTTTTTTTTGTGATCAAATTTTTATTAAAGTATCAGTCTCAGGTGCAAATATACAGATTAGAATCTGATTACCTTTTTCCCCCTTCTTTTTTCCCACCCACCACCCCGATGGGCATATAGACAAAAAAACAACAACCAAAAAATAAAAAATAAATAAATAATAATTATTATTATAATAAATAAATAAATAAAAAGATGAATTAGTTAATAAATTAATAATAATAATGATGACAAATTAAATACAAAATAAACATATAATAACCAATATAATGTAATAATAATAATAATAATAATAATAATAATAATAATAATAAAAGTTAAATAGTAAAAATAAGAATAATCCCATCCAGGTTTGAATTCTTTTCATACAGTAACAGTAGATTTCCTCCATCAAAACACATCGGCAGAAATTGGATTATACATATTCATTAGGTACTATATATATAAAAAGGACGTAAGCATACACAAATTGAGTATCTTTCATGAATATACAGTTAGAGCAGTACAGTTTGACATAAACATCCACATAGTGCAGAAAAAAAAAAAAAACACACACACACACGATATATTCAGATTTTGATTTTGGCTAGTACGTTGGACAAGCAAAAAATGTTTTTGGCCTTTGCTCCGTGCATTCGAGCAGCAGAACACTCCAGCTGAATTATTTCTCGGTAAGACAACAGCCACCCTTTTACAGTCAGAGGTTGAAGTGACTTCCAGCGACATGTTACCATTTTTTTGGCAGCTGTGAGGCCTGCTAGTAATGCACGCCGGTCGTTAATTGTCAAGTTAAGTTTGGAAGAATCATTTAGCAAAATAAGCCTTTGAGTGCAAGGGATAGTTACGCCTATTATTTTAGACAGTGTCCTTGAGACATTTTCCCAGAAGTGTTTCACTTCTGGGCACTCCCAGACCATGTGAAGGAAAGTGCCAATCGTTTTTCCAGCGCAGAAATCACAGTAAGGGTTGTCTTTTATTTTCATTTGGTGTAATCTTCTGGGGTATAAGTAAGCTCGATTAATTATTTTATAATGAATCATCTGGTGATTGGGACTCCTCGATGAAAGAGAGATATTGGACCGGATGTGATTCCAATCCCACTCTGAGTGATCCCTCAGTTCAGTTTTCCAAAGCTGCTCGATCGGTAAATTTTTCTGGGAGCTCTTGACAAGTAATTTATACAGGTCGGAAATCATACCAAAGCTTTGTGTTTTAGCCAAAATAGTGTGGAGGGGGATCATTTTCCAGCATGCACCCCCAAGGAACCCCATGTGAACGCATTGCTGTGTGCAACTGTAGGTAGAAGACAAAAGATGTACCTGGTAATTATAGCATTTTTGTAAATCATGAAACTCTCTTAATCCATTATGACCTATAATATTACTAAAGTCACGAACCCCTTTTTGCTCCACGATAAAAAAGAAATGGGTTTCTTATCAATTAAAAGTGAATGGTTATGAAAGATTGGTGTCTGAAGGAAATATTGGACATCTTTCCCCAGTAAATTGTTGACTCTGTTCCAGACATCTAGAAGATGAGTAATAATGGGTCCATAAAGGCTTTAACGGTTTTATGTGGCACTTTAGCATGTAGCAAGGTGGGCATAGTATGAGGTTTAATTAATTGCACTTCAATTGGTACCCATGCTGCAGATTTTCCAGATTTAATCCATGCAGTAAGTGATCTTAAAGCAAAGCACCATGAGTACCATTCGAAGTTAGGAAGGCCCATCCCTCCAAAGGATTTTAGCCTCGACAGAGTTGAAGCCCTGATTCTAGGCTTTTTTTTATTCCAGAGAAATAGGCTTATAATTGAATGTAGTTTCTTAAAAAAGTCTTGTGATGGGGCGAGTGGTAACATAGAGCTCATAAAATATATACGGGGCAATAAATTCATTTTGATTACGGACATGCGAGGCTGAAACGACATTGGGAGAGAGGCCCACCTTTTAAGATCACCATCTATGGTAAACAACAGATTTTTGTAGTTATTTTCAATCAGGAGATTTAGGGAGGAGTGAATGAGAACAACTCCTAAATATTTTATACTTAATACAATTGGTATATTATAAGAGGGGTCATTTAATATCGTTGATCCCAGAGGCATCAAAGAGGATTTAGCCCAGTTCACCCTATAAACCGAAATGTTTCCAAACAATTCACATATGTTCAAAAGATAAGGTACTGATTGCGATGGATTGCTGGTGTAAATTTAAAATGTTGTCCGCATACAGTGAAATATGGTGAGGTGTGTCATATATTGTAATAGGTGCAATTTCTTTAGACTGCCTTACTAGTTGTGCAATGGGTTCCAGAGACAGACAGAATAAGAGTGGAGATAGGGGGCAACCCTGGCGCGAAGAGCGAGACACAGAAAAAACGGGTGAACACACATTACCCGTTAGTACAAGTGCTGTAGGATTGGCGTACATAGTTCTAATCACACTAATAAAACCAGGTGGAAAGCCCATATGATGCAGCACATCCCACAGATAGCCCCATTCCAGCCGGTCAAACGCCTTCTCAGCATCCAGTGATAGGATAGCGTTTTGATTTACAGATTGACAAGATGAATCTATGATATGGAGCAGGCGTCGGATATTGTCAGAAGCTAGTCTAGATTTAATAAAACCTGTTTGATCATAATGAACTAAATAAGTCATATGTTGTTCTAGTCTATTAGCAAGAATTTAGCAAGCGCTTTAAGCTCTGTGTTCAGAAGGCTGAGTGGCCGGTAAGAGGAGCAGTTAGTTGGTGGCTTGCCCTTCTTAAGCAAAAGAGAAATAATCGCCATATTGGCACTATCATTGAAAGATCCTTTGATTATAGAATAATTAATCATGTCTAGAAGCAGCGGGCCAAACTGAGTCCAGAAGGCAATCTACAGCTCTGGTGGCATTCCATCTATACCCGGTGATTTACCTTTGTCATGGAATGAATGGCTTTACTTAATTCCTCCATAGTTACAGGTGTTTCTAAAGCACTGGCAGATTCAGGTGGCAATTTAGGTAGATTAAGAGAATTTAGGAAATCGCTACATGCTTTTTTATCGTATGTTACTTCAGATGTATATAATTTAGTATAGAAATCTCTAAATGTACTGTTAATTTTTCCAGGATCTGAGGTGATGGTGCCTCCACTAGTGGCTATGGCAGAGATATTTGCCAGTTGTTCATTATTACGAATTTTGTAAGCCAAAAGGCAGCTTGGTCTGGCACTGTTTAAGTAATGTTTCTGCCGCACCCATTGTATCTGAAACTCAGCTTCCCGTCTTAATAATTCATTTAGTTGCTCAGATTTATCTTGCCGCATTTTTAATTTTCGGGTGTCATTTTAGTAATCATTTTATTTTCTATGGCACATATTTCTGTTTCTAGGGTCTCAATTTTAAACTTATTTGCTCTATTAATTGGGAAGAAACTTATAGTAGTGTTTCGTATGCACCCTTTAACTGCTTCCCAGAGTATTCTGGGGTCATCTACAGAATTCTGGTTTACCGCAATAAAGAAGTCTAATTCCTCAGATAGTGTTTTTCATATAACTATTATGTTATATAAAAGAGAAGTATTAAATCGCCATCTGGGAGCCATTGATGGGCTGGATTTTAGTGAAAAGGAACAAGCTACCGCCCTGTGATCTGATAAAGCATGGTAATCATATCAGTACTGAAAATGGTCTCGAACTGAGACCTTGAAATAAGTATATAATCTATTCTAGAAAAAGATTTTGTGACGGGCAGAGAAAAAGGAAAATTCTCTGGCTTGCGGATTCATGAGACGCCAGACATCACATAAACCATATTCTTTTACAAAATTATGAATTCACGTGAAGCCATTTTCTGATCGCTGCTCTCTTTCTGTCGCGATCTGTCCATATCATGATGTAATACAGCACTGAAGTCCCCTCCAATTAAGATCTGGTAATCAGGGGAGGTCAAGCAAGGTGGTATGCAAGGTATCATAAAATTGCTTATCAAACACATTTGGGGGCATAAACACACACCAAGGCAATCTTCAGACCATTATACAAAATTTTGCAATACGTAATGCGACCATCCTTGCTGCCTCCCATGCCCAAGTTAGTCGCAATAAGGACACCTCTGTTTTTTTTTTGAGTGGCAAGATGCATTTACAATATGAAAAAATTTATGCTGAAATCTGTTTGCATCTGCTTCTAAATAATGGGTTTCTTGAATAAATGCAAAGTGAATATTTTTCCTATGCAAAAAAATCTATAATGCTTTGGCATTTAGGAGGGGAATTCAGGCCACGGGCATTTAAAGAGAGTACATTAATTCTATCCATGTGAAGTGTAGTCTTTCATACCATACCCTTTGTAGAGAAGAAATAGATAAATAAAATAAACCAGGACCTCCATACCTCCCACCCCACAGGGGAAAAAAAGGAAAAAAAAAAAGAAGAAAACTTATACAAACCCACTAACCCAAATAAGTAAATAACAGACCCATGCCACATCAAACCCACCCAAATATTTATACCAGCTATCAAAGGCCAAGCTTAGTCCCCTCCCCCCTCCATTTATAATTGTGATATACTGATTTAGACATAGAAAACAAAACAAACCACACAGGCAGCAGAGATTTCTAATTAAGCATAATATTTTAACATAAAATTGCTGCTGCCTCTACGCATTCTGCATCTGACCAAATCCTGATGTCATTTTGTCCATAAATAACCATAATGATTTAAAGAAAGGTTGACCAGGATAGAGTTTGCAGTGAGTCTAAGGTCGTTTTCACACCTAATAGTCCAGTTCACATATGCATTCGAACCGTACCAGAGTTCACTTCAACCAGACCGAGACCTAGGTTTTTTGGCGGACCAGAGTTCGCTTTTTTGGACCGTATCAGAGTTCGATTCCGCATTCACACCTGACCAAACGAACCGGACTTTGTGGCCAAAAGAACTAGAGTTCGATTAAAGCGTACTAACCAGTGCTAGTGTGAATACGACCTAACTCTATAGTTTGGGCCGATTGAAACAGTCAGTTTAAGCGTAGTCTCTTACCCTCGCAGCCGCGTATCCAGTGCAAGGGAGAGTCATTCAACCCTTGCCCAGGTCAATCTTTGTCAAATGAATCCAGGAACTGTTCGGCTTGCCCAGGCTCAGTGAAAAGGTGACTGTCATACCCTCGCTGAAGTTTAATAGTGGCCGGATAAAGGAAAAACGCATCAAATCCTTTGACACGAGCCTCGTGCATCGTTTTATAACACACTCTCAGGCGTTTAGACGTGTGCTCGCTATAATCCGCTGCAAACTTCAAAAGTGATCCGGCGACCTCCGGAGTATTCCTACGAGCCTCTTTAAGCAAAGCATCTCTCTCCATGAAGCGCAGACAGTTGACAATCAGCGGTCGCGGACGCAGGGTCTTCCCCGCTGGAGTAGACCGGAGCTGACTGAGCCGATGCGCTCTCATAAGCTCCGGCGGGGCTGGTGCGAATACTGGGAACCACTTCAGGATATTCTCTCTCAGGTAGGCCAAGGGGTTTGTGCCTTAAGGTTAAGGATCAGCAGGTTGTCCCTCCGTGCTCTATCCTCCATGTCTGTAACTTTAGCTGTAAGAGCCTGGAGCAGAATATCGCGTTCATCCGTTGCTTTTTCCAATCGGACCACACTTTCTTGTAGCGTAGTTGTATCTTGGCGGAAGGTGTTAATTTCTTCTGTGTGTCGAGAGAGCACCGCGTTCAAACTGTCCAATCGCTTTTCAAGTTTTTTGTGCCGAGCTTCTGACTTTACTTCGGCCTCTTTAAAGTACTTTGCCATTGTTTCCTCTATGACATTAACCAAGGCCGTGTTTTCCAAGCCAAGATCTTTGTTTATCTCCGTTGCCATAGCTCGTATTAGCGCCGTTTTTTTCCTTGTCAAATGGGTAAACATAAGCAGTTAAATTAACACCTTAAATTTGCCTAAATCAGTGATAAAATCTGATTTACGATTAAATTTGAGGAGGGAGGCCGCGTGTGACCGTCTATGCTGTCGCCATGACACCGAAAGGGCTCTGCTTCCTTCTATACTATTCTATACATGAGTACATGGCACACAATTCACCTTTGAAAGATGTGCTCATTGCAAAAATGATTCAACGTTAATAACATTTCCCCAGAAATTACCCCCAGGTGTCAACCCTTCCCTTCTTTGGAAAGGGTTGGTCACATTTCACAATTTCTGACTAAATTAACAAAGAAAACTTATCAAGGCTCAACCCACGACCACATTGCCAAACTCTCTGATGCCTAATAAACGCAGGAGACATGAAGAAGGCCACATCAGAATTCAACTCTTCCAACTCTCCCAGCTTCCAACACTTCCACTTCCAGCTTCTTCAATAACAGGTAAGTTATTAATTACATTGTTATTTTGATCATAATCTAAAATATTTGATTAATTTCAATGAAACCTGAGTCTATAACTTATAAATGTGTATGTAATTTGTGTTTTCTTTCTTATAGCTGTGCAAACATGGCCTCATATATCACCGACATTGCAGTGTCTCTTAATCAGGCTGAGGAACAAAACCTGCAGGCCCGAGGTTTTAAGAAAATTAATGTCAGTCTGAACCCAGGTGGAAATCCTGTACACATCTGGTACAAAAAGAACCCTGAAGCAGACCCCATCACCAGGATTCAGGTCAGCTTTGAAGATGGGATGTGTGATGGCCTGATCAATGCAGGGTACACCAAGGTTAACAGAAACCTGTCTACTGGAGGAGAGGTTTTCCTCTGGTACTTCAGCAGCAGCACTGAGTTTGACACAAACATCGTCAGGTCTCGATGTCTCCACCAACATTGATGATGAGGCATTAAAGATGAAATTTGGCATGGAGAGAGTTGGGCCTCAACCTGAGTTGGTGCGATGGAAGCTGTCCAGCACCTCTGGGTGATGAGAGAGAAGCCGACCTACATCTGTGACGTCACTGCCACCAACTCCTTTGGTGTAGATGTGGCCCTTTTCGGGGCAGGCTACATCCGCATTGATGATACCACCAATACAATGTGCTGTGAAAAAAGCACCAACTTCCTGTGGTATCGTCAGACCACCGACGGCCAAGAAGAGCCCTAACTACGCTGCAGATCTCCACTAATAACAGCGAGTACCAGCAGTGGCAGCAGCAGGGATACACCCCTGTGAGTGTAAACCTGAATGAGGGAACAGGAGGGCCCTCAGTCTACCTGTGGTTCAAGACAGAAGAGGGCAGACCTCCAGTGGAAAGCATGCTGCTCCTTCTTGGTAGATCCGCCATTCAAACCTTTGAGAAGGCTTGGGGCCAAAGTCATCCATAAGAACATCAACATCGACAGTGTTGACCTGAGCGTTACCTTGTGTTTTCTCAACAAAAAATAAGAAAATGTTTTGATTTAAAAGAAATGCTATGGTTTAATCAATCCTAATCACATATTTGGGGATGGTTTTATCATATATTTCATCATAATGATTTAGCAACACGCTACATTTAAGACTAAAACATATTATAAACACAACGTGTAACAGTGACAGAAACTTTAAATAAACTTTAAACCTAAGATCTCTTTTGTGTTTTTGTTTTGTTGTTGCATTTTAAACTGTGTAAACTTTTTAAGTCAATGTAAAACAAGTAAAGACTCATTGGTGGCATCACATTGGGGCATTGGTTACTTAGTACTGGAAGAGTATAATCAAATACATTTGACCTCTGTGTATTTTGAAGTATCAGTACACTTACTTGGTTACTCTCTCTCTCACTCTGAAATCAAGCAAATAACTGGTTTGTTGCGTTTACCATATTCAATTCTAAAAACAGTTTGCATAGTTGTGAGTGCCTTAGTGCAGGTGAGAGTAGATATATACACACTTCCACAGAAAAAAAAACATTACAGAGGAGGATCCAGATGTATCAAAAACAGGCTTTAAACAGCCAGCAATAATGTCAAATCAAATTCTCTTATAAAGGATAGCTTTTATGCCACTGTTTAAAAAAACGCAATCAGGAGAATAATGCAGGTAAACATATACCAGTTCAAACTGAGGAGCGCCATCCATCTTGGTTTATTTTCAGGAAATGTTTACACATGCCAATAACAAAACAATCACATATTCCAACAAATAAAATAGGCCAAACTGCCAGGAAGAGTGAAGTGACCGCTCGTGAATAGGACTGTGGTCAGGAGTGCCTACCTGGAGGTTAGACTGCTGTGGAATGTTTTAGATATTCACCAGTGGTTTAATCGTGCAGATTGATAGCACTAAAGTTCTGAAGGGCAGCCATTGTCCTTGTCATTGTTGGAAAAACCTCTGCACATATGAAAAGTAGAAGTACACGTTTTGAGTGACGTCAATGCAGATGTTTGAGTATGTGTCAACTAGGGTACAGTAGAGTGCAGTCCCTCCCAGGCTGATCACCACAGTCACCAGACACAGAAAAACCAGAATAAAACAGAAGTCCCCTCCAACTTCATCTGAAAATTGCAATAAATGAAATTACCAAATGTAAGACGGAGGATAAGGGTCACTTAAAAATATTGTGTTGCAGGCTCAACACCTGCAGAGTGTGGCACTCACTGGGGCTCATTGGTCAGGACACAGCATGTGGCCCGAGCCACAAACAGATGGAGGAGTTTCAGTACGATCTATACCCATACTCTGCTCTGCTTCACTTCTATACTATTCTATACATGAGTACATGGCACACAATTCACCTTTGAAAGATGTGCTCATTGCAAAATGATTCAACGTTAATAACATTTCCCCAGAAATTACCCCCAGGTGTCAACCCTTCCCTTCTTTGGAAAGGGTTGGTCACATTTCACAATTTCTGACTAAATTAACAAAAGAAAACTTATCAAGGCTCAACCCACGACCACATTGCCAAACCTCTCTGATGCCTATATAAACGCAGGAGACATGAAGAAGGCCACATCAGAATTCAACTCTTCCAACTCTCCCAGCTTCCAACACTTCCACTTCCAGCTTCTTCAATAACAGGTAAGTTATTAATTACATTTTATTTTGATCATAATCTAAAATATTTGATTAATTTCAATGAAACCTGAGTCTATAACTTATAAATGTGTATGTAATTTGTGTTTTCTTTCTTATAGCTGTGCAAACATGGCCTCATATATCACCGACATTGCAGTGTCTCTTAATCAGGCTGAGGAACAAAACCTGCAGGCCCGAGGTTTTAAGAAAATTAATGTCAGTCTGAACCCAGGTGGAAATCCTGTACACATCTGGTACAAAAAGAACCCTGAAGCAGACCCCATCACCAGGATTCAGGTCAGCTTTGAAGATGGGATGTGTGATGGCCTGATCAATGCAGGGTACACCAAGGTTAACAGAAACCTGTCTACTGGAGGAGAGGTTTTCCTCTGGTACTTCAGCAGCAGCACTGAGTTTGACACAAACATCGTCAGTCTCGATGTCTCCACCAACATTGATGATGAGGCATTAAAGATGAAAATTGGCATGGAGAGAGTTGGGCTCAACCTGAGTTGGTGCGATGGAAGCTGTCAGCACCTCTGGGTGATGAGAGAGAAGCCGACCTACATCTGTGACGTCACTGCCACCAACTCCTTTGGTGTAGATGTGGCCCTTTTCGGGGCAGGCTACATCCGCATTGATGATACCACCAATACAATGTGCTGTGAAAAAAGCACCAACTTCCTGTGGTATCGTCAGACCACCGACGCCAAGAGAGCCCTAACTACGCTGCAGATCTCCACTAATAACAGCGAGTACCAGCAGTGGCAGCAGCAGGGATACACCCCTGTGAGTGTAAACCTGAATGAGGGAACAGGAGGGCCCTCAGTCTACCTGTGGTTCAAGACAGAAGAGGGCAGACCTCCAGTGGAAAGCATGCTGCTCCTTCTTGGTAGATCCGCCATTCAAACCTTTGAGAAGGCTGGGGCCAAAGTCATCCATAAGAACATCAACATCGACAGTGTTGACCTTGAGCGTTACTTGTGTTTTCTCAACAAAAAATAAGAAAAATTTTTGATTTAAAAGAAATGCTATGGTTTAATCAATCCTAATCACATATTTGGGGATGGTTTTATCATATATTTCATCATAATGATTTAGCAACACGCTACATTTAAGACTAAAACATATTATAAACACAACGTGTAACAGTGACAGAAACTTTAAATAAACTTTAAACCTAAGATCTCTTTTGTGTTTTTGTTTTGTTGTTGCATTTTAAACTGTGTAACTTTTTAAGTCAATGTAAAACAAGTAAAGACTCATTGTGGCATCACATTGGGGCATTGGTTACTTAGTACTGGAAGAATATAATCAAATACATTTGACCTCTGTATATTTTGAAGTATCAGTACACTTACTTGGTTACTCTCTCTCTCTCTCTCTCTCTGAAATCAAGCAAATAACTGGTTTGTTGCGTTTACCATATTCAATTCTAAAAACAGTTTGCATAGTTGTGAGTGCCTTAGTGCAGGTGAGAGTAGATATATACACACTTCCACAGAAAAAACACATTACAGAGGAGGATCCAGATGTATCAAAAACAGGCTATAAACAGCCAGCAATAATGTCAAATCAAATTCTCTTATAAAGGATAGCTTTTATGCCACTGTTTAAAAAAATGCAATCAGGAGAGTAATGCAGGTAAACATATACCAGTTCAAACTGAGGAGCGTCATCCATCTCGGTTTATTTTCAGGAACGTTTTACACATGTCAATAACAAAATGGTCTTATAGTCCAACAAATAAAACAGGCCAACCTGCCGGGAAGAGTGGAGTGACCACTCGTGGATAGGACTGTGGTCACAAGTGCCTACCTGGAGGTTAGACTGCTGTGGAATGTTTTAGATATTCACCAGTGGTTTAATCGTGCAGATTGATAGCACTAAAGTTCTGAAGGGCAGCCATTGTCCTTGTCATTGTTGGAAAAACCTCTGCACATATGAAAAGTAGAAGTACACGTTTTGACTGAAGTCAATGCAGATGTTTGAGTATGTGTCAACTAGGGTACAGTAGAGTGCAGTCCCTCCCAGGCTGATCACCACAGTCACCAGACACAGAAAAACCAGAATAAAACAGAAGTCCCCTCCAACTTCATCTGAAAATTGCAATAAATGAAATTACCAAATGTAAGACGGAGGATAAGGGTCACTTAAAAATATTGTGTTGCAGGCTCAACACCTGCAGAGTGTGCCACTCACTGGGGCTCATTGGTCAGGACACAGCATGTGGCCCGAGCCACAAACAGATGGAGGAGTTTCAGTACAATCTATACCCATACTCTGCTCTGCTTCACTTCTATACTATTCTATACATGAGTACATGGCACACAATTCACCTTTGAAAGATGTGCTCATTGCAAAATGATTCAACATTAATAACAATTCCCCACAAATTACCCTCAGGTGTCAACCCTTCCCTTCTTTGGAAAGGGTTGGTCACATTTCACAATTTCTGACTTATAAATATGTATATAATTTGTGTTTTCTTTCTTATAGCTGTGCAAACATGGCCTCATATATCACCGACATTGCAGTGTCTCTTAATCAGGCTGAGGAACAAAACCTACAGGCCCGAGGTTTTAAGAAAATTTATGTCAGTCTGAACCCAGGTGGAAATCCTGTACACATCTGGTACAAAAAGAACCCTGAAGCAGACCCAATCACCAGGATTCAGGTCAGCTTTGAAGATGGGATGTGTGATGGCCTGATCAATGCAGGGTACACCAAGGTTAACAGAAACCTGTCTACTGGAGGAGAGGTTTTCCTCTGGTACTTCAGCGGCAGCACTGAGTTTGACACAAACATCGTCAGTCTCGATGTCTCCACCAACATTGATGATGAGGCATTAAAGATGAAATTTGGCATGGAGAGAGTTGGGCTCAACCTGAGTTGGTGCGATGGAAGCTGTCAGCACCTCTGGGTGATGAGAGAGAAGCCGACCTACATCTGTGACGTCACTGCCACCAACTCCTTTGGTGTAGATGTGGCCCTTTTCGGGGCAGGCTACATCCGCATTGATGATACCACCAATACAATGTGCTGTGAAAAAAGCACCAACTTCCTGTGGTATCGTCAGACCACCGACGCCAAGAGAGCCCTAACTACGCTGCAGATCTCCACTAATAACAGCGAGTACCAGCAGTGGCAGCAGCAGGGATACACCCCTGTGAGTGTAAACCTGAATGAGGGAACAGGAGGGCATTCAGTCTACCTGTGGTTCAAGACAGAAGAGGGCAGACCTCCAGTGGAAAGCATGCTGCTCCTTCTTGGTAGATCTGCCATTCAAACCTTTGAGAAGGCTGGGGTCAAAGTCATCCATAAGAACATCAACATCAACAGTGCTGACCTTCAGCGTTACCTGTGTTTTCTCAACAAAAAATAAGAAAATGTTTTGATTTTAAAGAAATGCTATGGTTTAATCAATCCTAATTCGATAATTGGGTGGTGGTTTTATCATATATTTGATCTCAATGATTCATCAGCGTGTTACGTTTAACACTTAAACATATTATCAACACAACATCTAACAATTACAGAAACATTAATAAACTTTAAACCTCAGACCCTCTTTTGTCTTTTTGTTTATTGTTGTTTTAAACTGTGTTACATTTTAGGTTGATATAAAACAAGTAAAGACTCATTGTGGCATCACATTGGGGCATTGGACAAATTAGTAAATTGTTAAAATGTTTTGTAACACGAAGGTCATTTTACTTCCCCGTGTTCCCTCTAACAAAGAATGATCATAACCTAGACTTGATCTTCAAAACACCAGAAAGAAGCCCTACTACAGTTTGAGAACCACCAATTTAGTTTGTTCATTTGGCCTCCTTTGAGATCTCTTGTTTCAACTCCATCATGGTCTAAACAAAGTGGACTTCAAAACCACCAATGAGATCCACCAGAAGATGACCACATACCACAGTTTGAGAATCACTGGCAGAACATGCATATGGAACAATGTGAAGTATTTTCAGACTGGAGGGGTGAGTACTGTGGTAGTTAGCAATTATTTGAGTACCTTGTAGAAGGCTGTAGAAGGTTGTTCATTCATTTCTGTAACAAACAATAAAATAATACATTTTGTATAATCTCAAAATTCAAGTTTGAACACTGGCAGGGTGCAGACCAACATATTATATAGGCAGCTTCAGGTGGTAAAAAAAAAAAAAAAAAAAAAAGTACATTTACTGTTGAAAATAAATTGTTGCCATGCTCAGTATGATCAAATCAAGTTGTATTTTATTTTTATTTATTGTTTGATTACAATATTTAACAAGCCTCAGAGATTAAGTTACTTAGTACTGGAAGAGTATAATCAAATACATTTGACCTCTGTGTATTTTGAAGTATCAGTACACTTACTTGGTTACTCTCTCTCTCACTCTGAAATCAAGCAAATAACTGGTTTGTTGCGTTTACCATATTCAATTCTAAAAACAGTTTGCATAGTTGTGAGTGCCTTAGTGCAGGTGAGAGTAGATATATACACACTTCCACAGAAAAAAAAACATTACAGAGGAGGATCCAGATGTATCAAAAACAGGCTTTAAACAGCCAGCAATAATGTCAAATCAAATTCTCTTATAAAGGATAGCTTTTATGCCACTGTTTAAAAAAACGCAATCAGGAGAATAATGCAGGTAAACATATACCAGTTCAAACTGAGGAGCGCCATCCATCTTGGTTTATTTTCAGGAAATGTTTACACATGCCAATAACAAAACAATCACATATTCCAACAAATAAAATAGGCCAAACTGCCAGGAAGAGTGAAGTGACCGCTCGTGAATAGGACTGTGGTCAGGAGTGCCTACCTGGAGGTTAGACTGCTGTGGAATGTTTTAGATATTCACCAGTGGTTTAATCGTGCAGATTGATAGCACTAAAGTTCTGAAGGGCAGCCATTGTCCTTGTCATTGTTGGAAAAACCTCTGCACATATGAAAAGTAGAAGTACACGTTTTGAGTGACGTCAATGCAGATGTTTGAGTATGTGTCAACTAGGGTACAGTAGAGTGCAGTCCCTCCCAGGCTGATCACCACAGTCACCAGACACAGAAAAACCAGAATAAAACAGAAGTCCCCTCCAACTTCATCTGAAAATTGCAATAAATGAAATTACCAAATGTAAGACGGAGGATAAGGGTCACTTAAAAATATTGTGTTGCAGGCTCAACACCTGCAGAGTGTGGCACTCACTGGGGCTCATTGGTCAGGACACAGCATGTGGCCCGAGCCACAAACAGATGGAGGAGTTTCAGTACAATCTATACCCATACTCTGCTCTGCTTCACTTCTATACTATTCTATACATGAGTACATGGCACACAATTCACCTTTGAAAGATGTGCTCATTGCAAAATGATTCAACGTTAATAACATTTCCCCAGAAATTACCCCCAGGTGTCAACCCTTCCCTTCTTTGGAAAGGGTTGGTCACATTTCACAATTTCTGACTAAATTAACAAAAGAAAACTTATCAAGGCTCAACCCACGACCACATTGCCAAACCTCTCTGATGCCTATATAAACGCAGGAGACATGAAGAAGGCCACATCAGAATTCAACTCTTCCAACTCTCCCAGCTTCCAACACTTCCACTTCCAGCTTCTTCAATAACAGGTAAGTTATTAATTACATTTTATTTTGATCATAATCTAAAATATTTGATTAATTTCAATGAAACCTGAGTCTATAACTTATAAATGTGTATGTAATTTGTGTTTTCTTTCTTATAGCTGTGCAAACATGGCCTCATATATCACCGACATTGCAGTGTCTCTTAATCAGGCTGAGGAACAAAACCTGCAGGCCCGAGGTTTTAAGAAAATTAATGTCAGTCTGAACCCAGGTGGAAATCCTGTACACATCTGGTACAAAAAGAACCCTGAAGCAGACCCCATCACCAGGATTCAGGTCAGCTTTGAAGATGGGATGTGTGATGGCCTGATCAATGCAGGGTACACCAAGGTTAACAGAAACCTGTCTACTGGAGGAGAGGTTTTCCTCTGGTACTTCAGCAGCAGCACTGAGTTTGACACAAACATCGTCAGTCTCGATGTCTCCACCAACATTGATGATGAGGCATTAAAGATGAAAATTGGCATGGAGAGAGTTGGGCTCAACCTGAGTTGGTGCGATGGAAGCTGTCAGCACCTCTGGGTGATGAGAGAGAAGCCGACCTACATCTGTGACGTCACTGCCACCAACTCCTTTGGTGTAGATGTGGCCCTTTTCGGGGCAGGCTACATCCGCATTGATGATACCACCAATACAATGTGCTGTGAAAAAAGCACCAACTTCCTGTGGTATCGTCAGACCACCGACGCCAAGAGAGCCCTAACTACGCTGCAGATCTCCACTAATAACAGCGAGTACCAGCAGTGGCAGCAGCAGGGATACACCCCTGTGAGTGTAAACCTGAATGAGGGAACAGGAGGGCCCTCAGTCTACCTGTGGTTCAAGACAGAAGAGGGCAGACCTCCAGTGGAAAGCATGCTGCTCCTTCTTGGTAGATCCGCCATTCAAACCTTTGAGAAGGCTGGGGCCAAAGTCATCCATAAGAACATCAACATCGACAGTGTTGACCTTGAGCGTTACTTGTGTTTTCTCAACAAAAAATAAGAAAAATTTTTGATTTAAAAGAAATGCTATGGTTTAATCAATCCTAATCACATATTTGGGGATGGTTTTATCATATATTTCATCATAATGATTTAGCAACACGCTACATTTAAGACTAAAACATATTATAAACACAACGTGTAACAGTGACAGAAACTTTAAATAAACTTTAAACCTAAGATCTCTTTTGTGTTTTTGTTTTGTTGTTGCATTTTAAACTGTGTAACTTTTTAAGTCAATGTAAAACAAGTAAAGACTCATTGTGGCATCACATTGGGGCATTGGTTACTTAGTACTGGAAGAATATAATCAAATACATTTGACCTCTGTATATTTTGAAGTATCAGTACACTTACTTGGTTACTCTCTCTCTCTCTCTCTCTCTGAAATCAAGCAAATAACTGGTTTGTTGCGTTTACCATATTCAATTCTAAAAACAGTTTGCATAGTTGTGAGTGCCTTAGTGCAGGTGAGAGTAGATATATACACACTTCCACAGAAAAAACACATTACAGAGGAGGATCCAGATGTATCAAAAACAGGCTATAAACAGCCAGCAATAATGTCAAATCAAATTCTCTTATAAAGGATAGCTTTTATGCCACTGTTTAAAAAAATGCAATCAGGAGAGTAATGCAGGTAAACATATACCAGTTCAAACTGAGGAGCGTCATCCATCTCGGTTTATTTTCAGGAACGTTTTACACATGTCAATAACAAAATGGTCTTATAGTCCAACAAATAAAACAGGCCAACCTGCCGGGAAGAGTGGAGTGACCACTCGTGGATAGGACTGTGGTCACAAGTGCCTACCTGGAGGTTAGACTGCTGTGGAATGTTTTAGATATTCACCAGTGGTTTAATCGTGCAGATTGATAGCACTAAAGTTCTGAAGGGCAGCCATTGTCCTTGTCATTGTTGGAAAAACCTCTGCACATATGAAAAGTAGAAGTACACGTTTTGACTGAAGTCAATGCAGATGTTTGAGTATGTGTCAACTAGGGTACAGTAGAGTGCAGTCCCTCCCAGTCTGATCACCACAGTCACCAGACACAGAAAAACCAGAATAAAACAGAAGTCCCCTCCAACTTCATCTGAAAATTGCAATAAATGAAATTACCAAATGTAAGACGGAGGATAAGGGTCACTTAAAAATATTGTGTTGCAGGCTCAACACCTGCAGAGTGTGCCACTCACTGGGGCTCATTGGTCAGGACACAGCATGTGGCCCGAGCCACAAACAGATGGAGGAGTTTCAGTACAATCTATACCCATACTCTGCTCTGCTTCACTTCTATACTATTCTATACATGAGTACATGGCACACAATTCACCTTTGAAAGATGTGCTCATTGCAAAATGATTCAACATTAATAACAATTCCCCACAAATTACCCTCAGGTGTCAACCCTTCCCTTCTTTGGAAAGGGTTGGTCACATTTCACAATTTCTGACTTATAAATATGTATATAATTTGTGTTTTCTTTCTTATAGCTGTGCAAACATGGCCTCATATATCACCGACATTGCAGTGTCTCTTAATCAGGCTGAGGAACAAAACCTACAGGCCCGAGGTTTTAAGAAAATTTATGTCAGTCTGAACCCAGGTGGAAATCCTGTACACATCTGGTACAAAAAGAACCCTGAAGCAGACCCAATCACCAGGATTCAGGTCAGCTTTGAAGATGGGATGTGTGATGGCCTGATCAATGCAGGGTACACCAAGGTTAACAGAAACCTGTCTACTGGAGGAGAGGTTTTCCTCTGGTACTTCAGCGGCAGCACTGAGTTTGACACAAACATCGTCAGTCTCGATGTCTCCACCAACATTGATGATGAGGCATTAAAGATGAAATTTGGCATGGAGAGAGTTGGGCTCAACCTGAGTTGGTGCGATGGAAGCTGTCAGCACCTCTGGGTGATGAGAGAGAAGCCGACCTACATCTGTGACGTCACTGCCACCAACTCCTTTGGTGTAGATGTGGCCCTTTTCGGGGCAGGCTACATCCGCATTGATGATACCACCAATACAATGTGCTGTGAAAAAAGCACCAACTTCCTGTGGTATCGTCAGACCACCGACGCCAAGAGAGCCCTAACTACGCTGCAGATCTCCACTAATAACAGCGAGTACCAGCAGTGGCAGCAGCAGGGATACACCCCTGTGAGTGTAAACCTGAATGAGGGAACAGGAGGGCATTCAGTCTACCTGTGGTTCAAGACAGAAGAGGGCAGACCTCCAGTGGAAAGCATGCTGCTCCTTCTTGGTAGATCTGCCATTCAAACCTTTGAGAAGGCTGGGGTCAAAGTCATCCATAAGAACATCAACATCAACAGTGCTGACCTTCAGCGTTACCTGTGTTTTCTCAACAAAAAATAAGAAAATGTTTTGATTTTAAAGAAATGCTATGGTTTAATCAATCCTAATTCGATAATTGGGTGGTGGTTTTATCATATATTTGATCTCAATGATTCATCAGCGTGTTACGTTTAACACTTAAACATATTATCAACACAACATCTAACAATTACAGAAACATTAATAAACTTTAAACCTCAGACCCTCTTTTGTCTTTTTGTTTATTGTTGTTTTAAACTGTGTTACATTTTAGGTTGATATAAAACAAGTAAAGACTCATTGTGGCATCACATTGGGGCATTGGACAAATTAGTAAATTGTTAAAATGTTTTGTAACACGAAGGTCATTTTACTTCCCCGTGTTCCCTCTAACAAAGAATGATCATAACCTAGACTTGATCTTCAAAACACCAGAAAGAAGCCCTACTACAGTTTGAGAACCACCAATTTAGTTTGTTCATTTGGCCTCCTTTGAGATCTCTTGTTTCAACTCCATCATGGTCTAAACAAAGTGGACTTCAAAACCACCAATGAGATCCACCAGAAGATGACCACATACCACAGTTTGAGAATCACTGGCAGAACATGCATATGGAACAATGTGAAGTATTTTCAGACTGGAGGGGTGAGTACTGTGGTAGTTAGCAATTATTTGAGTACCTTGTAGAAGGCTGTAGAAGGTTGTTCATTCATTTCTGTAACAAACAATAAAATAATACATTTTGTATAATCTCAAAATTCAAGTTTGAACACTGGCAGGGTGCAGACCAACATATTATATAGGCAGCTTCAGGTGGTAAAAAAAAAAAAAAAAAAAAAGTACATTTACTGTTGAAAATAAATTGTTGCTATGCTCAGTATGATCAAATCAAGTTGTATTTTATTTTTATTTATTGTTTGATTACAATATTTAACAAGCCTCAGAGATTAAGTTACTTAGTACTGGAAGAGTATAATCAAATACATTTGACCTCTGTGTATTTTGAAGTATCAGTACACTTACTTGGTTACTCTCTCTCTCACTCTGAAATCAAGCAAATAACTGGTTTGTTGCGTTTACCATATTCAATTCTAAAAACAGTTTGCATAGTTGTGAGTGCCTTAGTGCAGGTGAGAGTAGATATATACACACTTCCACAGAAAAAAAAACATTACAGAGGAGGATCCAGATGTATCAAAAACAGGCTTTAAACAGCCAGCAATAATGTCAAATCAAATTCTCTTATAAAGGATAGCTTTTATGCCACTGTTTAAAAAAACGCAATCAGGAGAATAATGCAGGTAAACATATACCAGTTCAAACTGAGGAGCGCCATCCATCTTGGTTTATTTTCAGGAAATGTTTACACATGCCAATAACAAAACAATCACATATTCCAACAAATAAAATAGGCCAAACTGCCAGGAAGAGTGAAGTGACCGCTCGTGAATAGGACTGTGGTCAGGAGTGCCTACCTGGAGGTTAGACTGCTGTGGAATGTTTTAGATATTCACCAGTGTTTTAATCGTGCAGATTGAGAGCACTTAAGTTCTGAAGGGCAGCCATTGTCCTTGTCATTGTTGGAAAAACCTCTGCACATATGAAAAGTAGAAGTACACGTTTTGACTGAAGTCAATGCAGATGTTTGAGTATGTGTCAACTATGGTACAGTAGAGTGCAGTCCCTCCCAGTCTGATCACCACAGTCACCAGACACAGAAAAATCAGAATAAAACAGAAGTCCCCTCCAACTTCATCTGACAATTGCAATAAATGAAATTACCAAATGTAAGACGGAGGATAAGGGTCACTTAAAAATATTGTGTTGCAGGCTCAACACCTGCAGAGTGTGGCACTCACTGGGGCTCATTGGTCAGGACACAGCATGTGGCCCGAGCCACAAACAGATGGAGGAGTTTCAGTACGATCTATACCCATACTCTGCTCTGCTTCACTTCTATACTATTCTATACATGAGTACATGGCACACAATTCACCTTTGAAAGATGTGCTCATTGCAAAATGATTCAACGTTAATAACATTTTTCCCCAGAAATTACCCCCAGGTGTCAACCCTTCCCTTCTTTGGAAAGGGTTGGTCACATTTCACAATTTCTGACTAAAATAACAAAAGAAAACTTATCAAGGCTCAACCCACGGCCACATTGCCACACCTCTCTGATGCCTATATAAACGCAGGAGACATGAAGAAGGCCACATCAGAATTCAACTCTTCCAACTCTCCCAGCTTCCAACGCTTCCACTTCCAGCTTCTTCAATAACAGGTAAGTTATTAATTACATTTTATTTTGATCATAATCTAAAATATTTGATTAATTTCAATGAAACATGAGTCTATAACTCATAAATGTGTATGTAATTTGTGTTTTCTTTCTTATAGCTGTGCAAACATGGCCTCATATATCACCGACATTGCAGTGTCTCTTAATCAGGCTGAGGAACAAAACCTGCAGGCCCGAGGTTTTAAGAAAATTAATGTCAATCTGAACCCAGGTGGAAATCCTGTACACATCTGGTACAAAAAACTGTGGGAAGGACTGTTTGGCTGACGTCATTTCCGGGTGAGTGCATTCTGTTTTGCGAGTTGTATATCTAGCGTATCTAGCGTCTCTCTCCTGAAATTGTTAATCCACGAATCTTTACAATTTTAAAAAGCAGTTTCTAACATCTACACTAGTGCCTGAATACTTCGCTAAACCACCGAAGTTTCATTCAGCATCTATTGCTCCGCACTTCGTGGATTAATCCCCTCTATCTCTCGGTTCAGCCTGAACTAGCCTAGCCGACTAGCATCATGGCTAAACCTTCCCCCTCTTCTCTCGCTTTTCCCTGCCCTGGTTGCCATATGTGGAGTGATGACCCTGGCTTATTTGATGATGATAGGGACAGTTGCGTTAAGTGTAGTGTAGTGGCAGTCCTGCAGGCCAGGGTCTCAGAGTTAGAAACGCGGATCCGCTCATTGGAGGCTCTGACCCCGAGTTACAGTCAGGTAGCAGCAGTAGGGACCGCGGACCGCAGTAGCTTTAGCGTAACTAGTGAGACTAGCCCCCCAGCGCAACCCGTGCAGCCGGGATCAGACCAGGACAGGTTTGTGACGGTTAGAAGAAAGCGTAGGACAGGCCAGGGACACAGGGCTGAGAATAGGACTGTAGCAGACCAGGGACACAGGGTTGAGAGTAGAGAGCTCCCCGTCCAGAACAGGTTTGCTCCCCTGAACTGGACCCGGGACACTTTAGTCATAGGGAGCTCCATAGTCAGGGACGTGGAACTGCCTGCAGCTTCCACGCGGTGTTACCCTGGAGCCAGACTGGGTGACATCGAGGGGAATCTTAGGCTTTTAAAGAAAAGTAAGAATAGGTACCGCCGGATCGTTATACACGCGGGGGGTAACGATACTCGGCGCGGTCAGTCAGAGGTGGTTAAGTTACAGATAGCTGCAGTCTGTCAATTGGCTAAGTCGATGTCGGAGTCCGTGTACTTCTCTGGCCCCCTCCCAACCTATACCAATTGTGAAATGTACAGCCGCTTTTCAGCAGTCAACCAGTGGTTGACCAATTGGTGCCCGCAGAATGGTGTCGTCTTCATAGATAATTGGAGGGCATTTGAGGGGAAGCCTAGGCTTATACGTAGAGACGGCATCCATCCCACGCAGGCTGGCTCCGCCCTATTAGCTCAGAATATGATTGCTAGTCTAGATTGACCAGGTAAGACTAGCACGCAGAACAGCTCAGGGAAGCATAGTGATAGTGACGTTAGGGAGCAGTTTAGACCAGTGAAGCACAACTCAGTCAGAGGGAACAGCTCCAAACAGACAGAGACTGTGTGTGCCCCACGTACAAAAAGCACAAATAAAACACCCCTAAACTCTGACAAGGAAGCTGTCAGATCTCATAACTTAACAAAAATAAATAAATGTGCCGCAATTAAACAAAATGATAAGTGTGTAAAATGTGGACTGCTAAACATCAGGTCTCTTTCCTCCAAATCTCTTTTAATAAATGAACTAATTGGCGACCTTAATATTGATCTGTTAGCCCTAACTGAAACATGGCTTCAGGAAAATGATTATGTTAGACTAAACGAATCTACACCATCAAGTCACATGAACTTTCAGAGTGCCCGGAGCACAGGTCGAGGTGGTGGTGTGGCCGTCATCTCTCATTCTAGTCTAATTCTCAGCCCCAAACCCAACTATACTTACCTCTCCTTTGAAAGCCTCGCACTCTCCATTACGTGCCCCAATTGGAAAAACCAAAAAGCTGTTATATTTATAATAATTTATCGACCTCCTGGTCCATATGCCGACTTCCTGACAGAGTTTTCTGATTTCATCTCAAGTTTAGTCTTGAACTGGGAAAGGAATGTTATAGTCGGAGATTTCAACATTCATGTAGATAACGGCAGTGATTGCCTCAGTAATGCTTTTGGTGCACTCCTGGATGGGATCGGTTTCACCCAGAGTGTGAATAAGCCGACTCACTGTCACAATCACACTCTAGATCTCGTTCTAACCTATGGTATTTAGATTAATGATCTAATTGTCCTTCCTCAAAACCCTATACTCTCTGACCATTTCTTAATTACCTTTCAATTTATACTAAAAGACTATCCAGCCCCACAGAAAAAAACTATAATGAAAAGAACATTATCAGATAAATCGGTTACAGAGTTTAAAGAAATTATTGAGCCATTACTGAAAGATATGTCATGTGACAATGGCAATAATTTTAATCCAATTGTCACTGATCAATTGGTTGACAGAACAATGCTCACCTTAAAATCTGCTCTCGATGTTGTAGCTCCGCTAAAACAGAAAAGCATTAAACCAAGACCTCCGGCTCCATGGTACACGTTACAGCTCAGGACACTCAAACAACATGTAAGACGCACAGAGAAGCTTTGGCGCCGCTCGCGCTCTGAGCAGTCTCTGAAGGCATGGAAGCTCTGCCTGCTCACTTATAAGGCCGCTCTGCGGAAAGCCCGAACTAGATACTATTCAAATCTAATAGAAGTAAACAAAAATAACCCCAGATTTTTGTTCAGCACTGTAGCCAGGCTGACAAACTCCCACACTGCTAATGAGTCTCTTATCCCCTCGAACATTAGTTGTGATGACTTTCTTCACTTCTTTGATTACAAAATCACAACCATTAGAGACAAAATTAACAAAGCTACTCCAAAAATCAGCTCTGAGCAAATCCAGTCTGTAATGCCAATATCCCATATGGACCCTCTAATAATATTAGATAAATTTACTCCTGTTGATGAGGTGGAGATTACCTCAGTCATCATGTCGTCAAAACCATCAACCTGTTTGCTCGACCCTATTCCAATCAGACTCCTCAAAGAAGCCCTCCCCCTAATAATAGATTCCATCCATAACATATTAAATATGTCGTTAGAAAATGGCTACGTTCCTCAGTCCTTTAAGTATGCTGTGATTAAACCCCTTTTGAAAAAACCTAACCTAAATCCTGATGAATTAGTCAACTATAGACCTATCTCTAATCTTCCCTTCCTCTCAAAAATTCTAGAACGAGTTGTGGTGAAACAGCTCTGCCGCCACCTGCAGGACAATAATATATTTGAAAAATTTCAATCTGGATTCAGAGCTCACCACAGCACAGAGACTGCACTGCTTAAAGTAACAAATGATTTACTACTAGCTGCTGATAACGGGCTGGCTTCAGTCCTGGTCCTACTGGACCTCAGTGCAGCGTTTGACACCATTGATCACAACATTCTACTGCAGAGGTTAGAATGTGACATTGGAATCAGAGGGACCGCCCTCAAATGGTTTAAATCCTATCTATCAGATAGGTACCAGTTTGTTAGTATAAACCAGAGCACCTCTCCCTGTTCTAAAGTAGCCTGTGGTGTTCCACAAGGATCTGTGCTTGGTCCAATCCTATTTACTCTGTATATGTTGCCATTGGGTAACATTATCAGAAAACATGGCATTAATTTTCACTGCTACGCTGATGACACTCAGCTGTACTTATCAATGAAACCAAATCAGACTGATCAAATAGATAAACTCAGTGCCTGTGTGAAGGACATCAAAACCTGGATGACCTTGAATTACCTGCTCTTAAATCCTGAAAAAACAGAGGTCATTGTCGTTGGTCCCAAAGGTCAAAGAGATTCTCTGTCAGACCAGATATTCTCACTCGACAATGTGAATATAGCTTCTAGCCCTACTGTAAAAAATCTTGGAGTCCTATTTGATCAAAATCTCTCATTCACAGCCCATATAAACCTAGCTTGTAAAACCGCATACTTTCACCTGCGAAATATAACTAAAATTAGAAATATTTTACCTAAAAACGATGCTGAAAAACTCATCCATGCATTTGTTACTTCCAGACTTGATTACTGTAATTCCCTGCTTGCCACCTGCCCCAAAAGTACTATAAGGAGCCTCCAGTTGGTCCAAAATGCAGCGGCCAGAGTCCTAACAGGAACTAAAAGAAGAGACCACATCAGTCCTGTACTAAAATATCTGCACTGGCTTCCTGTCGAGCTTAGAATCAAATTCAAAGTCCTCCTCCTGACATACAAAGCCCTAAACGGTATGGCCCCATCCTATCTGCAAGATGCTATTGTCCCGTACCAGCCAAACAGAGCACTCCGCTCTCAGAATGCAGGACTATTAGTGGTTCCTAGAGTGTCCAAAAGTACAGTGGGAGGGAGAGCATTCAGTTACCAAGCTCCTGTGCTATGGAATCAACTCCCTGCTGATGTTAAACAGGCCCCCACAGTCTCTGTATTTAAGACCAGGCTTAAAACCTTCCTCTTCGGTATAGCGCATGACCAGGTTACTTAGTGAGGGAGTTAGGGTTATTAAAACCCGGGATAAGATAAGCTGCAGTAGGAGTAACTAGCTGGGGGAAGTATGGCAACCTGAGCACTATCCTCTACTTTGCCCTATTTTCTCATCAGCAATGCTATTCACATGTTGTCCCCTGTCCCACTCCCCCTGTGGAGTGTATCTCTTTCAGATGCCCCGATGACAGTTGGACCTCCTCCTTGCCTGGCTCTCCTCCTCCTCGCCCGGCTCTCCTCCTCCTCGTCTGGTCTCCTGGCCGATTTCTTATGTTGTCTGATTTTTCCTGTTGTGTCTGATTTTTCCTGTTGTGTCTGATTTTTCTTGTTGTGTCTGATTCTTCCTGTTGTTTTGTTTTTTGTGTCTTGGCGGCACGGTGACTGAGTGCCATCACTCATGTCTCACAGCAAGAGGGTTTGGTTCGATCCCCGGGTCACCAGGCCTTTCTGTGTGGAGTTTTTTCATGTTTCTCCCCGTGTCTGGATGGGTTTCCTCCGGGTACTCCGGTTTCCCCCATCAACCAAAACATGAACGCCCTTCGAGACAACTGTTGTTGTGATTTTGGGCGTTACAAAAATAAATGAATTGAATTGAATTGAATTGAATTGAAAAAGAACTCTGAAGCAGACCCCATCACCAGGATTCAGGTCAGCTTTGAAGATGGGATGTGTGATGGCCTGATCAATGCAGGGTACACCAAGGTTAACAGAAACCTGTCTACTGGAGGAGAGGTTTTCCTCTGGTACTTCAGCGGCAGCACTGAGTTTGACACAAACATCGTCAGTCTCGATGTCTCCACCAACATTGATGATGAGGCATTAAAGATGAAATTAGGCATGGAGAGAGATGGGCTCAACCTGAGTTGGTGCGATGGAAGCTGTCAGCACCTCTGGGTGATGAGAGAGAAGCCGACCTACATCTGTGACGTCACTGCCACCAACTCCTTTGGTGTAGATGTGGCCCTTTTCGGGGCAGGCTACATCCGCATTGATGATACCACCAATACAATGTGCTGTGAAAAAAGCACCAACTTCCTGTGGTATCGTCAGACCACCGACGCCAAGAGAGCCCTAACTACGCTGCAGATCTCCACTAATAACAGCGAGTACCAGCAGTGGCAGCAGCAGGGATACACCCCTGTGAGTGTAAACCTGAATGAGGGAACAGGAGGGCCCTCAGTCTACCTGTGGTTCAAGACAGAAGAGGGCAGACCTCCAGTGGAAAGCATGCTGCTCCTTCTTGGTAGATCCGCCATTCAAACCTTTGAGAAGGCTGGGGCCAAAGTCATCCATAAGAACATCAACATCGACAGTGTTGACCTTGAGCGTTACTTGTGTTTTCTCAACAAAAAATAAGGAAAGATTTTGATTTAAAAGAAATGCTATGGTTTAATCAATCCTAATCACATATTTGGGGATGGTTTTATCATATATTTCATCATAATGATTTAGCAACACGCTACATTTAAGACTAAAACATATTATAAACACAACGTGTAACAGTGACAGAAACTTTAAATAAACTTTAAACCTAAGATCTCTTTTGTGTTTTTGTTTTGTTGTTGCATTTTAAACTGTGTAACATTTGAAGTCAATGTAAAACAAGTAAAGACTCATTGTGGCATCACATTGGGGCATTGGACACATTTTCAATTTTTAAAATGTTTCGTACCAAGAAGGTCATTTTAGTTTTGTGTTTTTCCTCTAACAAAATTCAAGTTTGAACACAGGCAAGATGTAGATCAATATTATAAATTTATTCAATCTTGTGCATTTGCTGTACTCAGCATCAGGTAGTAAAAAAACATACATTTACTTTTTTAGATAAATTGTTTCTATGCTCAGTATGATCAAATCAGCTTTTATGTTACTGTTATTTTAATTGCAGTATATTGTGCTACTCCACTGAACATGTTAATGTTTTGCCTAAACCGTTTAAACAATGTGGAAGTTAATTTAGTTATCTAGACTGAACTTGTAGGAACTTTCTGATATTGTTTTGTTTGATTAGAATAGTTCACATACCACAGAGATTAAGTTACTCAGTACTGGAATAGTATAATCATATACATTTGACCTCTGTGTATTTTGAAGTATCAGTACACTTACTTGGTTACTCTCTCTCTCACTCTGAAATCAAGCAAATAACTGGTTTGTTGCGTTTACCATATTCAATTCTAAAAACAGTTTGCATAGTTGTGAGTGCCTTAGTGCAGGTGAGAGTAGATATATACACACTTCCACAGAAAAAACACATTACAGAGGAGGATCCAGATGTATCAAAAACAGGCTTTAAACAGCCAGCAATAATGTCAAATCAAATTCTCTTATAAAGGATAGCTTTTATGCCACTGTTTAAAAAAACGCAATCAGGAGAATAATGCAGGTAAACATATACCAGTTCAAACTGAGGAGCGTCATCCATCTCGGTTTATTTTCAGGAAAGTTTTACACATGTCAATAACAAAATGGTCTTATAGTCCAACAAATAAAACAGGCCAACCTGCCGGGAAGAGTGGAGTGACCGCTCGTGAATAGGACTGTGGTCACAAGTGCCTACCTGGAGGTTAGACTACTGTGGAATGTTTTAGATATTCACCAGTGTTTTAATCGTGCAGATTGAGAGCACTTAAGTTCTGAAGGGCAGCCATTGTCCTTGTCATTGTTGGAAAAACCTCTGCACATATGAAAAGTAGAAGTACACGTTTTGACTGAAGTCAATGCAGATGTTTGAGTATGTGTCAACTAGGGTACAGTAGAGTGCAGTCCCTCCCAGTCTGATCACCACAGTCACCAGACACAGAAAAACCAGAATAAAACAGAAGTCCCCTCCAACTTCATCTGAAAATTGCAATAAATGAAATTACCAAATGTAAGACGGAGGATAAGGGTCACTTAAAAATATTGTGTTGCAGGCTCAACACCTGCAGAGTGTGGCACTCACTGGGGCTCATTGGTCAGGACACAGCATGTGGCCCGAGCCACAAACAGATGGAGGAGTTTCAGTACGATCTATACCCATACTCTGCTCTGCTTCAGTTCTATACTATTCTATACATGAGTACATGGCACACAATTCACCTTTGAAAGATGTGCTCATTGCAAAATGATTCAACGTTAATAACATTTTTCCCCAGAAATTACCCCCAGGTGTCAACCCTTCCCTTCTTTGGAAAGGGTTGGTCACATTTCAAAATTTCTGACTTATAAATGTGTATATAATTTGTGTTTTCTTTCTTATAGCTGTGCAAACATGGCCTCATATATCACCGACATTGCAGTGTTTCTTAATCAGGCTGAGGAACAAAACCTGCAGGCCCGAGGTTTTAAGAAAATTAATGTCAGTCTGAACCCAGGTGGAAATCCTGTACACATCTGGTACAAAAAGAACCCTGAAGCAGACCCCATCACCAGGATTCAGGTCAGCTTTGAAGATGGGATGTGTGATGGCCTGATCAATGCAGGGTACACCAAGGTTAACAGAAACCTGTCTACTGGAGGAGAGGTTTTCCTCTGGTACTTCAGCAGCAGCACTGAGTTTGACACAAACATCGTCAGTCTCGATGTCTCCACCAACATTGATGATGAGGCATTAAAGATGAAATTAGGCATGGAGAGAGATGGGCTCAACCTGAGTTGGTGCGATGGAAGCTGTCAGCACCTCTGGGTGATGAGAGAGAAGCCGACCTACATCTGTGACGTCACTGCCACCAACTCCTTTGGTGTAGATGTGGCCCTTTTCGGGGCAGGCTACATCCGCATTGATGATACCACCAATACAATGTGCTGTGAAAAAAGCACCAACTTCCTGTGGTATCGTCAGACCACCGACGCCAAGAGAGCCCTAACTACGCTGCAGATCTCCACTAATAACAGCGAGTACCAGCAGTGGCAGCAGCAGGGATACACCCCTGTGAGTGTAAACCTGAATGAGGGAACAGGAGGGCACTCAGTCTACCTGTGGTTCAAGACAGAAGAGGGCAGACCTCCAGTGGAAAAAATGCTGCTCCTTCTTGGTAGATCCGCCATTCAAACCTTTGAGAAGGCTGGGGTCAAAGTCATCCATAAGAACATCAACATCAACAGTGCTGACCTTCAGCGTTACCTGTGTTTGCTCAACAAAAAATAAGAAAATGTTTTGATTTTAAAGAAATGCTATGGTTTAATCAATCCTAATTCGATAATTGGGTGGTGTTTTTATCATATATTTAATCTCAATGATTCATCAGCGTGTTACGTTTAACACTTAAACATATTATAAACACAACATCTAACAATTACAGAAACATTAATAAACTTTAAACCTCAGACCCTCTTTTGTCTTTTTGTTTATTGTTGTTTTAAACTGTGTTACATTTTAGGTTGATATAAAACAAGTAAAGACGCATTGTGGCATCACATTGGGGCATTGGTTACTTAGTACTGGAAGAGTATAATCAAATACATTTGACCTCTGTATATTTTGAAGTATCAGTACACTTACTTGGTTACTCTCTCTCTCTCTCTCTCTCTCTGAAATCAAGCAAATAACTGGTTTGTTGCGTTTACCATATTCAATTCTAAAAACAGTTTGCATAGTTGTGAGTGCCTTAGTGCAGGTGAGAGTAGATATATACACACTTCCACAGAAAAAACACATTACAGAGGAGGATCCAGATGTATCAAAAACAGGCTTTAAACAGCCAGCAATAATGTCAAATCAAATTCTCTTATAAAGGATAGCTTTTATGCCACTGTTTAAAAAAATGCAATCAGGAGAGTAATGCAGGTAAACATATACCAGTTCAAACTGAGGAGCGGCATCCATCTCGGTTTATTTTCAGGAACGTTTTACACATGTCAATAACAAAATGGTCTTATAGTCCAACAAATAAAACAGGCCAACCTGCCGGGAAGAGTGGAGTGACCGCTCGTGGATAGGACTGTGGTCAGGAGTGCCTACCTGGAGGTTAGACTACTGTGGAACATTTTAGATATTCACCAGTGTTTTAATCGTGCAGATTGATAGCACTAAAGTTCTGAAGGGCAGCCATTGTCCATGTCATTGTTGGAAAAACCTCTGCACATATGAAAAGTAGAAGTCCACGTTTTGACTGAAGTCAATGCAGATGTTTGAGTATGTGTCAACTAGGGTACAGTAGAGTGCAGTCCCTCCCAGTCTGACCACAGTCACCAGACCTCAGAAAAATCAGAATAAAACAGAAGTCCCCTCCAACTTCATCTGAAAATTGTAATAAATGAAATTACCAAATGTAAGACGGAGGATAAGGGTCACTTAAAAATATTGTGTTGCAGGCTCAACACCTGCAGAGTGTGCCACTCACTGGGGCTCATTGGTCAGGACACAGCATGTGGCCTGAGCCACAAACAGATGGAGGAGTTTCAGTACGATCTATACCCATACTCTGCTCTGCTTCACTTCTATACTATTCTATACATGAGTACATGGCACACAATTCACCTTTGAAAGATGTGCTTATTGCAAAATGATTCAACGTTAATAACATTTCCCCAGAAATTACCCCCAGGTGTCAACCCTTCCCTTCTTTGGAAAGGGTTGGTCACATTTCACAATTTCTGACTAAAATAACAAAAGAAAACTTATCAAGGCTCAACCCACGACCACATTGCCAAACCTCTCTGATGCCTATATAAACGCAGGAGACATGAAGAAGGCCACATCAGAATTCAACTCTTCCAACTCTCCCAGCTTCCAACACTTCCACTTCCAGCTTCTTCAATAACAGGTAAGTTATTAATTACACTTTATTTTGATCATAATCTAAAATATTTGATTAATTTCAATGAAACCTGAGTCTATAACTCATAAATGTGTATGTAATTTGTGTTTTCTTTCCCATAGCTGTGCAAACATGGCCTCATATATCACCGACATTGTAGTAGTGTCCCTTAAACAGGCTGAGGAACAACACCTGCAGGCCCGAGGTTTTAAGAAAATTAATGTCAATCTGAACCCAGGTGGAAATCCTGTACACATCTGGTACAAAAAGAACCCTGAAGCAGACCCCATCACCAGGATTCAGGTCAGCTTTGAAGATGGGATGTGTGATGGCCTGATCAATGCAGGGTACACCAAGGTTAACAGAAACCTGTCTACTGGAGGAGAGGTTTTCCTCTGGTACTTCAGCGGCAGCACTGAGTTTGACACAAACATCGTCAGTCTCGATGTCTCAACCAACGCTGATGATGAGGCATTAAAGATGAAATTAGGCATGGAGAGAGTTGGGCACAACCTGCTTGGATGCGATGGAAGCTGTCAGCACCTCTGGGTGATGAGAGAGAAGCCGACCTACATCTGTGACATCACTGCCACCAACTCCTTTGGTGTAGATGTGGCCCTTTTCGGGGCAGGCTACATCCGCATTGATGATACCACCAATACAATGTGCGACGGAAAAAGCACCAACTTCCTGTGGTATCGTCAGACCACCGACGCCAAGAGAGCCCTAACTACGCTGCAGATCTCCACTAATGACAGCGAGTACCAGCAGTGGCAGCAGCAGGGATACACCTCTGTGAGTGTAAACCTGAATGAGGGAACAGGAGGGCCCTCAGTCTACCTGTGGTTCAAGACAGAAGAGGGCAGACCTCCAGTGGAAAGCATGCTGCTCCTTCTTGGTGGATCTGCCATTCAAAACTTTCTGAAGGCTGGGGTCAAAGTCATTTATAATAACATCAACATCGACAGTGTTGACCTTGAGCGTTACCTCTGTTTTCTCAACAAAAAATAAGAAAATGTTTTGATTTTAAAGAAATGCTATGGTTTAATCAATCCTAATTCGATAATTGGGTGGTGGTTTTATCATATATTTGATCTCAATGATTCATCACCGTGTTACGTTTAACACTTAAACATATTATAAACACAACATCTGACTTCATTCATTTCTGTAACAAACAATTAAATAATAAATTTTGTATAATCTCAAAATTCAAGTTTGAACACCGGCAGGGTGCAGACCAACATATTATATAGGCAGCTTCAGGTGGTTAAAAAAAAAAAAAAAAAAAAAAAAAAAAAAAAAGTACATTTACTGTTGAAAATAAATTGTTGCCATGCTCAGTATGATCAAATCAAGTTGTATTTTATTTTTATTTATTGTTTGATTACAATATTTAATAAGCTTCAGAGATTAAGTTACTTAGTACTGGAAGAGTATAATCAAATACATTTGACCTCTGTGTATTTTGAAGTATCAGTACACTTACTTGGTTACTCTCTCTCTCTCTCTCTCTCTCTCTCTCTCTCTCTCTCTCTCTCACACACACACACTCTGAAATCAAGCAAATAACTGGTTTGTTGCGTTTACCATATTCAATTCTAAAGACAGTTTGTTGTGAGTGCCTTAGTGCAGGTGAGAGTAGATATATACACACTTCCACAGAAAAAAACATTACAGAGGAGGATCCAGATGTATCAAAAACAGGCTTTAAACAGCCAGCAATAATGTCAAATCAAATTCTCTTATAAAGGATAGCTTTTATGCCACTGTTTAAAAAAATGCAATCAGGAAAATAATGCAGGTAAACATATACCAGTTCAAACTGAGGAGCGTCATCCATCTCGGTTTATTTTTTCAGAGTTAGAAACGCGGATCCGCTCATTGGAGGCTCTGACCCCGAGTTACAGTCAGGTAGCAGCAGTAGGGACCGCGGACCGCAGTAGCTTTAGCGTAACTAGCGAGACGAGCCCCCCAGCGCACCCTGTGCAGCCGGGATCAGACCAGGACAGGTTTGTGACAGTTAGAAGAAAGCGTAGGACAGGCCAGGGACACAGGGCTGAGAATAGGAATGTAGCAGACCAGGGACACAGGGTTGAGAGTAGAGAGCTCCCCATCCAGAACAGGTTTGCTCCCCTGAACTTGACCCGGGACACTTTAGTCATAGGGAGCTCCATAGTCAGGGACGTGGAACTGCCTGCAGCTTCCACACAGTGTTATCCTGGAGCCAGACTGGGTGACATCGAGGGGAATCTTAGGCTTTTAAAGAAAAGTAAGAATAGGTACCGCCGGATCGTTATACACGCGGGGGGTAACGATACTCGGCGCGGTCAGTCAGAGGTGGTTAAGTTACAGATAGCTGCAGTCTGTCAATTGGCTAAGTCGATGTCGGAGTCCGTGTACTTCTCTGGCCCCCTCCCAACCTACACCAATTGTGAAATGTACAGCCGCTTTTCAGCAGTCAACCAGTGGTTGACCAATTGGTGCCCGCAGAATGGTGTCGTCTTCATAGATAATTGGAGGGCATTTGAGGGGAAGCCTAGGCTTATACATAGAGACGGCATCCATCCCACGCAGGCTGGCTCCGCCCTGTTAGCTCAGAATATGATTGCTAGTCTAGATTGACCAGGTAAGACTAGCACGCAGAATAGCTCAGGGAAGCACAGTGATAGTGATGTTAGGGAGCAGTTTAGACCAGTGAAGCACAGCTTAGTCAGAGGGAACAGCTCCAAACAGACAGAGACTGTGTGTGCCCCACGTACAAAAAGCACACACAAAAAAACCCACCTCTAAACTCTGACAAGGAAGCTGTCAAATCTCATAACTTAATAAAAATAAATAAATGTGCCGCAAATAAACAAAATGATAAGTGTGTAAAATGTGGACTGCTAAACATCAGGTCTCTTTCCTCCAAATCTCTTTTAATAAATGAACTAATTGGCGACCTTAATATCGATCTGTTAGCCCTAACTGAAACATGGCTTCGGGAAAATGACTATGTTAGACTAAACGAATCTACACCATCAAGTCACATGAACTTTCAGAGTGCCCGGAGCACAGGTCGAGGTGGTGGTGTGGCCGTCATCTCTCATTCCAGTCTAATTCTCAGCCCCAAACCCAACTATACATACCTCTCCTTTGAAAGCCTCGCACTCTCCATTATGTGCCCCAATTGGAAAAACCAAAAAGCTGTTATATTTATAATAATTTATCGACCTCCTGGTCCATATGCCGACTTCCTTAGTTTTCTGATTTCATTTCAAGTTTAGTCTTGAATTGGGAAAGGATTGTTACAGTTGGAGATTTCAACATACATGTAGATAACGGCAGTGATTGCCTCAGTAATGCTTTTGGTGCGCTCCTGGATGGGATTGGTTTCACCCAGAGTGTGAATAAGCCGACTCACTGTCACAATCACACTCTAGATCTCGTTCTAACCTATGGTATTGAGATTAATGATCTAATTGTCCTTCCTCAAAACCCTATACTCTCTGACCATTTCTTAATTACCTTTCAATTTATACTAAAAGACTATCCAGCCCTGCAGAAAAAAACTATAATGAAAAGAACATTATCAGATAAATTGGTTACAGAGTTTAAAGAAATTATTGAGCCATTACTGAAAGATATGTCATGTGACAATTACAATAATTTTAATCCAATTGTCACTGATCAATTGGTTGACAGAACAATGTTCACCTTAAAATCTGCTCTCGATGTTGTAGCTCCGCTAAAACAGAAAAGCATTAAACCAAGACCTCCGGCTCCATGGTACACGTTACAGCTCAGGACACTCAAACAACATGTGAGACGCACAGAGAAGCTTTGGTGCCGCTCAAGCTCTGAGCAGTCTCTGATGGCATGGAAACTCTGCCTGCCCACTTATAAGGCCGCTCTGCGGAAAGCCCGAACTAGATACTATTCAAATCTAATAGAAGTAAAGAAAAAATAACCCCAGATTTCTGTTCAGCACTGTAGCCAGGCTGACAAACTCCCACACTGCTAATGAGTCTCTTATCCCCTCGAACATTAGTTGTGATGACTTTCTTCACTTCTTCGATTACAAAATTACAACTATTAGAGACAAAATCAACAAAGCTACTCCAAAAATCAGCTCTGAGCTAATCCAGTCTGTAATGCCAATATCCCACATGGATCCTCTAATAATATTAGATAAATTTACTCCTGTTGATGAGGTGGAGATTACCTCAGCCATCATGTCGTCCAAACCATCAACCTGTATGCTCGACCCTATTCCAATCAGACTCCTCAAAGAAGCCCTCCCCCTAATAATAGATTCCATCCATAACATAATAAGTCGTTAGAAAATGGCTACGTTCCTCAGTCCTTTAAGTATGCTGTGATTAAACCCCTTTTGAAAAAACCTAACCTAAATCCTGATGAACTAGTCAACTATAGACCTATCTCTAATCTTCCCTTCCTCTCAAAAATTCTAGAACGAGTGGTGGTGAAACAGCTCTGCCATCACCTGCAGGACAATAATATATTTGAAAAATTTCAATCTGGATTCAGAGCTCACCACAGCACAGAGACTGCACTGCTTAAAGTAACAAATGATTTACTACTAGCTGCTGATAATGGGCTGGCTTCTGTCCTGGTCCTACTGGACCTCAGTGCAGCGTTTGACACCATTGATCACAACATTCTACTGCAGAGGTTAGAATGTGACATTGGAATCAGAGGGACTGCCCTCAAATGGTTTAAATCCTATCTATCAGATAGGTACCAGTTAGTATAAACCAGAGCACCTCTCCCTGTCCTAAAGTAGCCTGTGGTGTTCCACAAGGATCTGTGCTTGGTCCAATCCTATTTACTCTGTATATGTTGCCATTGGGTAACATCGTCAGAAAACATGGCATTAATTTTCACTGCTATGCTGATGACACTCAGCTGTACTTATCAATGAAACCAAATCAGACTGATCAAATAGATAAACTCAGTGCCTGTGTGAAGGACATCAAAACCTGGATGACCTTGAATTACCTGCTCTTAAATCCTGAAAAAACAGAGGTCATTGTCGTTGGTCCCAAAGGTCAAAGAGATTCTCTGTCGGACCAGATAATCTCACTCGACAATGTGAGTATAGCCTCTAGCCCTACTGTAAAAAATCTTGGAGTCCTATTTGATCAAAATCTCTCATTCACAGCCCATATAAACATAGCTTGTAAAACCGCATACTTTCACCTGCGAAATATAACTAAAATTAGAAATATTTTACCTAAAAATTATGCTGAAAAACTCATCCATGCATTTGTTACTTCCAGACTTGATTACTGTAATTCTCTGCTCGCCGCCTTACCCCAAAAGTACTATAAGGAGCCTCCAGTTGGTCCAAAATGCAGCGGCCAGAGTCCTAACAGGAACTAAAAGAAGAGACCACATCAGTCCTGTACTAAAATATCTGCACTGGCTTCCTGTCGAGCTTAGACTCAAATTCAAAGTCCTCCTCCTGACATACAAAGCCCTAAACGGTATGGCCCCATCCTATCTGCAAGATGCTATTGTCCCGTACCAGCCAAACAGAGCACTCCGCTCTCAGAATGCAGGACTATTAGTGGTTCCTAGAGTGTCCAAAAGTACAGTGGGAGGGAGAGCATTCAGTTACCAAGCTCCTGTGCTATGGAATCAACTCCCTGCTGATGTTAAACAGGCCCCCACAGTCTCTGTATTTAAGACCAGGCTTAAAACCTTCCTCTTCGGAACAGCTTATGACCAGGTTACATATTGAGGGAGTTAGGGACATTAAAACCCGGGATAAGATAAGCTGCAGTAGGAGATAACTAGCTGGGGGAAGTATGGCAACCTGAGCACTATCCTCTGCTTTGTCCTATTTTCTCATCAGCAATGCTATTCACATGTTGTCCCCTGTCCCACTCCCCCTGTGGAGTGTAACTCTTTCAGATGCCCCGATGACAGCTGGACCCTCTCATCCTCCCCGCCTAGCCCTCCTCCTCGCCTGGCTCTCATCCTCCTCGCCCGGCTCTCCTCCTCCTCGTCTGGTCTTCCTCCTCCTCCCCTAGCTGATTTTTCTTGTTTTGTCTGATTTTTCTTGTTTTGTCTGATTTTTCCTGTTGTTTTGTTTTTGTGTGTAGGCAGCACGGTGGCTGAGTGGCAACACTCATGCCTCACAGCAAGAGGGTTTGGTTCGATCTCCGGGTCGCCCAGGCCTTTCTGTGTGGAGATTTTCATGTTTCTCCCCATGCCTGGATGGGTTTCCTCCGTGTACTCCGGTTTCCCCCATCAACCAAAACATGAACGCCCTTCGAGACAACTGTTGTTGTGATTTTGGGCGTTACAAAAATAAATGAATTGAATTGAATTGAATTTTCAGGAATGTTTTACACATGTCAATAACAAAATGGTCTTATAGTCCAACAAATAAAACAGGCCAACCTGCCGGGAAGAGTGGAGTGACCACTCATAAACAGGACTGTGGTCACGAGTGCCTACCTGGAGGTTAGACTGCTGTGGAATGTTTTAGATATTCACCAGTGGTTTAATCGTGCAGATTGATAGCACTTAAGTTCTGAAGGGCAGCCATTGTCCTTGTCATTGTTGGAAAAACCTCTGCACATATGAAAAGTAGAAGTACACGTTTTGAGTGAAGTCAATGCAGATGTTTGAGTATGTGTCAACTAGGGTACAGTAGAGTGCAGTCCCTCCCAGGCTGATCACCACAGTCACCAGACACAGAAAAACCAGAATAAAACAGAAGTCCCCTCCAACTTCATCTGAAAATTGCAATAAATGAAATTACCAAATGTAAGACGGAGGATAAGGGTCACTTAAAAATATTGTGTTGCAGGCTCAACACCTGCAGAGTGTGGCACTCACTGGGGCTCATTGGTCAGGACACAGCATGTGGCCCGAGCCACAAACAGATGGAGGAGTTTCAGTACGATCTATACCCATACTCTGCTCTGCTTCACTTCTATACTATTCTATACATGAGTACATGGCACACAATTCACCTTTGAAAGATGTGCTCATTGCAAAATGATTCAACGTTAATAACATTTCCCCAGAAATTACCCCCAGGTGTCAACCCTTCCCTTCTTTGGAAAGGGTTGGTCACATTTCACAATTTCTGACTAAATTAACAAAAGAAAACTTATCAAGGCTCAACCCACGACCACATTGCCACACCTCTCTGATGCCTATATAAACGCAGGAGACATGAAGAAGGCCACATCAGAATTCAACTCTTCCAACTCTCCCAGCTTCCAACACTTCCACTTCCAGCTTCTTCAATAACAGGTAAGTTATTAATTACATTTTATTTTGATCATAATCTAAAATATTTGATTAATTTCAATGAAACCTGAGTCTATAACTTATAAATGTGTATGTAATTTGTGTTTTCTTTCTTATAGCTGTGCAAACATGGCCTCATATATCACCGACATTGCAGTGTCTCTTAATCAGGCTGAGGAACAAAACCTGCAGGCCCGAGGTTTTAAGAAAATTAATGTCAATCTGAACCCAGGTGGAAATCCTGTACACATCTGGTACAAAAAGAACTCTGAAGCAGACCCCATCACCAGGATTCAGGTCAGCTTTGAAGATGGGATGTGTGATGGCCTGATCAATGCAGGGTACACCAAGGTTAACAGAAACCTGTCTACTGGAGGAGAGGTTTTCCTCTGGTACTTCAGCGGCAGCACTGAGTTTGACACAAACATCGTCAGTCTCGATGTTTCCACCAACATTGATGATGAGGCATTAAAGATGAAATTTGGCATGGAGAGAGTTGGGCTCAACCTGAGTTGGTGCGATGGAAGCTGTCAGCACCTCTGGGTGATGAGAGAGAAGCCGACCTACATCTGTGACGTCACTGCCACCAACTCCTTTGGTGTAGATGTGGCCCTTTTCGGGGCAGGCTACATCCGCATTGATGATACCACCAATACAATGTGCTGTGGAAAAAGCACCAACTTCCTGTGGTATCGTCAGACCACCGACGCCAAGAGAGCCCTAACTACGCTGCAGATCTCCACTAATGACAGCGAGTACCAGCAGTGGCATCAGCAGGGATACACCCCTGTAAACCTGAATGAGGGAACAGGAGGGCACTCAGTCTACCTGTGGTTCAAGACAGAAGAGGGCAGACCTCCAGTGGAAAACATGCTGCTCCTTCTTGGTAGATCTGCCATTCAAACCTTTGAGAAGGCTGGGGCCAAAGTCATCCATAAGAACATCAACATCGACAGTAATGACCTTGAGCGTTACTTGTGTTTTCTCAACAAAAAATAAGGAAAGATTTTGATTTAAAAGAAATGCTATGGTTTAATCAATCCTAATCACATATTTGGGTGATGGTTTTATCATATATTTCATCATAATGATTTAGCAACACGCTACATTTAACATTAAAACATATTATAAACACAACGTGTAACAGTGACAGAAACTTTAAATAAACTTTAAACCTAAGATCTCTTTTGTGTTTTTGTTTTGTTGTTGCATTTTAAACTGTGTAACATTTGAAGTCAATGTAAAACAAGTAAAGACTCATTGTGGCATCACATTGGGGCATTGGACACATTCTCAATTTTCAAAATATTTGGTACCAAGAAGGTCATTTTATTTTTCTGTTTTTCCTCTAACACAATTCAAGTTTGAACACAGGCAAGATGTAGATCAATATTATAAATTTATTCAATCTTGTGCATTTGCTGTACTCAGCATCAGGTAGTAAAAAAACATACATTTACTTTTTTTAAATAAATTGTTTCTATGCTCAGTATGATCAAATCAGCTTTTATGTTACTTTTATTTTAATTGCAGTATATTGTGCTACTCCATTGAACATGTTAATGTTTTGCCTAAACCGTTTAAACAATGTGGAAGTTAATTTAGTTATCTAGACTGAACTTGTAGGAACTTTCTAATATTGTTTTGTTTGATTAGAATAGTTCACATACCTCAGAGATTACGTTACTCAGTACTGGAATAGTATAATCATATACATTTGACCTCTGTGTATTTTGAAGAATCAGTACACTTACTTGGTTACTCTCTCTCTCTCTCTCTCTCTCGCTCTCTCTCTCTCTCTCTCTCTGAAATCAAGCAAAGAACTGGTTTGTTGCGTTTACCATATTAAATTCTAAAGACTTCTAAACACTTCCACAGAAAAAAAACATTACAGAGGAGGATCCAGATGTATCAAAAACAGGCTTTAAACAGCCAGCAATAATGTCAAATCAAATTCTCTTATAAAGGATAGCTTTTATTCCACAGTTTAAAAAAAACGCAGTTTAGGATAATAATGCAGGTAAACATATACCAGTTCAAACTGAGGAGCGTCATCCATCTTGGCTTCTTTTCAGGAAGGTTTTACACAGACCAATAACAAAATGGTCTTATAGTCCAACAAATATCATAGGCCAACCTGCCAGGAAGAGTGGAGTGACCACTCGTAAACAGGACTGTGGTCAGGAGGTTAGGCTGCTGTGGAATGTTTTAGATATTTCACCAGTGGTTTAATAGTGCAGATTGATAGCAGTTCTCTTAAGTTCTGAAGGGCAGCCATTGTCCGAGCCTTTGGAAAAACCTCTGCACATATGAAAAGTAGAAGTCCACGTTTTGAGTGAAGTCAATGCAAATGTTTGAATATGTGTCCACCAGGGTGCAGTAGAGTGCAGTCCCTCCCAGGCTGATCACCACAGTCACCAGACACAGAAAAAGCAGAATAAGACAGGAGTCCCCTCCAACTTCATCTGAAAAGAGTGGAATATGAAATTACCAAATGTGTAAAAATACCATAGTTGAAATATAATATAATATTCACCAAATCAATTAAATATTTATCAATGTTAGTAGGGATTGTGTGGATCTTTTAATGAATGTTCAAGAGTTGGATAAACTAATGCCTTAGTTTTGCAATCCATTGCAATGATTTTTTTCAGTATTATACTGAAAGCACTTAATTGTTATTGTTTATTTTAATGAATAAAATACTTGAAGTTTAGTTGTCTGAAATTGTGACATGATGATTTATTTGCACTTAAAGTCAAAATTGTTTTATTTTATTTTTTATTTTTGATACATTCTACAATGTAACTGTAAACAAATGTAATATAATTGCAATCTGTCAAAGTGAAATAAATGTTAAAGGTTCACATCTGTTGTGTTTTTATTTTTTAAACATAATAAGTAACGGCATAGTTACTTTGCCTAGTAACTAATTACTTCTCCCAAAAAGTAACTGAGTTGCTAACTCAGTTACTTTTTGAGAGAAGTAACTTGTAACTATAACTAATTACATTTTTTAAGTAAGATGCCCAACACTGAGAATGTGTAATTATTGGGCCTCATTCATGCAGCCCTCTTATGAAGAAATTTGTACTTAAAGCCTTCTTACAAACATTTTTGGCATTCATAAAATGTTTTTTTAACAGTAAATGTTCTTCTGGAAAAACAAATCCTACAAACATTCAGGAGCACTCATAAGAACAAAACTTCAGCTGCTTAAGAATATTATTAAGTCTATACTGCAACAAAATATTAAAATTCTTCCCTGATTGCAAGCTATACATTTTATTAAATTATAAAAAAAAAAAAATATTACTATGTCATACAATAACATGTACAAATAGTTTTATAGTTTTATAGAGCATGTGTTCTATTTGGTCTAACAGACTTTAGGCTGCAGTGACAGCCTCAGCCTGTCCCAGCCCTAGTGCTCGTCATATGGACCACTGTTACAGACCTGCGCCCGCTCACCGCCCTGGACTCAACGCCCTGGACTCAACACCCCTGCACCCCCCGTGGCCCCCATGACTCATATGTGGCCCCACCTCATCTCTCCTCCCTCATTATTTCTCGTGGGTCCACTACTCACAGAAAGTGCAATAAATACAAGGAAAGTTCTCACTTATTTCAAAATGTTAGTGACTTAAATATTCATTAAAACAACTGTAGCCTGTAGATGCTCGCCACCTGACGTCCTCATTCACTCTCACCCTCACGCTTTCACATGTCATAATGTAGACCATATATGGAAGCTTAGAGAGTGTTTATCGCTAAATACATATTCATTTTTATGGAAATGAGTGTCGTGGTGTTCGTAGCTGGATGTTGGAGAATTAGGCACAACTGTCATTTAAGAAGAACTTAGCCTCTTAAAGTGGAAGTTTAGAACATTTTTTAAGAAAACAGTAATTTATTCTTCTTAAATACCGTGGTCCATGACATCGTCTGGCTCACTGAATCGGACTTTGCGTTTTGTGTTGTGTTTTGTGGCAGTGCTGCTGGGCGGAGGCAGTCCATCCAGAGATGCTCTCCTCCGCTTCAGGATGGACACCAGCCCATCAGGGGATGAATTCTGAAATTTAAAATATTCATAGTCATTTTAAGGTATTGCTGGGTACGTAATCAAATTTTAGTCAAGTCGAGTCCTGCTCTGGCTCTGATTAAAAGTCTGCCTTGTTTATGTTCATAAAGATAAAATGAAAAGGTGTTTTTATTTGCTTTCAATCAAATAAAACAAAAACCTATTCAACTGGACCTAGGAGGCCATTTCTTGCCATATAATGTGGACACATGTCATGATCCCGGTCTGTCCTGCCTCGCTTGTTGTCCTTTCCCCCTCCCTCACATGTCTGAGTCTGGAGCTGGGCAGAGATCTTGGCTCCTCCCTGCACACCTGGAAGTAATCATCATCAGCTGCACCTAGGACCCAACACTCTGCGCCAGATCGTCTGCGAGTTCACGTGAATATACCTCGCTTGGCTCTGTTCATGGGTTTTTTCTGCTTTTTACGTGCTTACCGGATTACCTTTGCTCCTCACCAGATCCTGCTCCTTGGACCAGCTCAGCACTCCCGCCTTCGACCCTGCTTCCCTGTACCGGTACCATACTCCTCGTCTCAGATTCAGATCCTCATGTTTTTCCCCCGGACCACGGCTACTCCCCGCTCCCGACACACCGCCTGATCTACTACCATTTGTCAACCCTCACCTTGTAAATAAACACTGTTGAAACTTCCCTGAGTTCTGTATTTTTGGTCCCTTGTGCCTAGCGTTACGACAACACATAATATAGAAAGGCTATTCGAGTTTATTGCAACTGTTTTCAGTCTTTGGATCTGGCAAATAAGTAAGGAGCTTGTTCTGCTTTTTGGTTGCATAATTCACAAACCCAACAGACAGACTGTACATGTAAATGGGTACATGGTGTTTATGAAATATTTAGATCAATTCATTTGCATGGCCACTACATCATAATAGCTACTAATCATAAAACACTGTAACGTCAGCACACAATTGACCCAGTGACCTCTCTGAGTTAACAGCCCATATACAATGTCTATAGATAAGACTAACAGCTGCAGAAAGGGCTCGGTTTCACTGCAGTGTGTTCACTCGTTTTAATCAGGTCAGAGCTCATTATCACACTTTATACATTCTGTTAACTGTATCTGAGCATGAGTTCTATACATTGCACTAAAGATCACCTTCCATAGGATTATAGTGACTTGTGAAACGTATACTATGTTATTTTTCTTTTACGGTTTTAAAAAAGTCAAATCTGTAAATATCAGATTGAAATGCTGACAGCCTCACCAGTTCACTCCACAGTATATAACTACTTACTGTGCCTGCAGCCGTCTCCATATAATTATTTGATTTGAGTTAAACCGGTTTATTGGGATTTTGATGAAGAGGACCAATATCAGTATACTACATGGTTTCTTACTGCAGATTAAAGATTATGTAGATTCGTACTTAAGGTTTAGCAAGTAAAGATTGAAAGAAGCAGGAAAGGTTAGTGATCTGACTGTGTGGAGGTGATGACAAAATAAAACACAATGGAGATGGAACAGGAAGGAAAGATAAGGTGTACCAGGATGTGAGGGAATGCCAGCCAACACTCACGGCAAATTCACTACTTCGGCAACATTGTCAAGTTAGGCTGCATTCACACTTGTCTTGGTTTGGTCCCGTGTTGAACCCAAGTCCTGCTGCAGACTTGTTTTGGTGTTGTTATAGTAAAGGTTTAGTTTAAGATTTACTCCCAGTATTGATGAGGTCCGATGCAAGTGTTGTTGCACCCTTATGATTAACCTCCTTTTCTCAATTTAGTTTTATGATCTTTGTTGTTTAAAATGTAAAATGGTTTCTCTTATTAGTTTAATATCAGAAACTAGAAACATGTCCATAAATTATAAGCTTTTGCTGTGTTCCAGGGAACTGGGAGGTCAGCTATTTGCCAGTTGAACATTTCGAGTTTTGACCTTGGAGCGTTCCAGCTTAATTGACTTGAAGGTAAACAATATGGCTGACAATAAATCAAAGGCTAAATATATGTAAACATTAAACAAATGTCTGTAAGTTTTTAAACTCTTTAAAAAACATTGTTGGATTAACCTACTGTAAATTAAGTGTTTACATCATTTTTGTATTGGTGCAAATGCACTTTTTTAGCACTGTGACATGTCACAGTTGAACTCTTATGTGAAGTGGGAGTCCTCTGACCATCTCCCAATTCTCAAGTAGGAGTTACCAGTTTGGATATCAAACTTTATCCAAACGCAGGGCACAGTTATATTAGATTTTCTAACTTGGACTCTGAAATGTTCTCAGAGTCTCCAAGCTAAAATTCAGAGATCGCAGCATGTTCAATTCGTCATGTACAAGTTGGAAAATCCGAGCTCTGAGGACGACTGGAACGCACCATTAACCAGGTCCTGCAGGCCAAATTAATCCCTGTCCAGTCCCAGATTTTGAGGACCCCATTGATTTCCCCATTCAAAAGAAATTATATTTTGTTTTAAATTGTTTGTCACTATGGCAAACGTCCTAATAATGTATTATTTTGAACATGGATACCACTGGGAAGAAACCTTTGTAGGCCAAACTATACCGGGAGTAAAAAAGCCTATGTCAAATTACAACCTTAAGTCAGACAATAACCAGGACCAAGACAAAGGAAATACAGAAGTCTTGCAATTCTCTGGACATGATGCAGACATACCCCCTCTTTGGTGGAGAGCTTAGCGAGGTCCTTCTCAGAGGCCTGGGGTACTCCTGTGGGCCACTCCACCCTGAGATCCTCCTCCTCTGGGGTGGTTTCCTCCTCCACCTCCTGCCCCTCCTCAAACATCTCCTCTACAGCGCCATCTACAGACTCAGAGCGTGGGAACTTAGCCCTGCCCTTAGCCTCCATCAGCAGGGACTTCAACCTGTTCACTGGAAGATGTTGACGTTATAGCAACAAACCAGTCAAAACATGGATTGAAATATTTGAATGCGTGTTGTCATTTAAAAAGGCCTAAAGCGGCGGCAACTGAGTGTTTTTACAGATTCTAAAATGGTGATGCTAACTGACGCTTGTTTTGTTCACAGGCTCCTTAAAATATGTTGTTTAAATCCATTTAGTATTTTTCTTGAGTTTTCAGACTTATCTTAAACTTTTAATGTTAAAACTTTTTGGCAGTGTTTGCTAATGTGTGTATTATGTCACTATGGTAAAGTCTGAACATTCCGCAATAGATATACATGCAAAACCCCTCCCCCCCGCATGATATCAGTGCACTACAGGACAATTCACTGAATGTGTAGTAGGTCTATCTTTTATAATGTGTTATGAACTGGGACTCCAACAATGTCTGCAGAAAGTCTTCTCCCAATCTGAAAACCTTTACTTTACATTTCAGGAAGAGTCCAGGAAATTAAATTTAGATGCATGTTGCCCCAGAGGCAGGTAGAAAATTCTTAAAGACAAACAAGAATGTTATTTTGAAGCAAAACAAAGAATGAGACTTTGGTTTTGTTAGGACCAAAAAAATCATATTTATCCATTCACTTATGATTATGACGTCTTAATTCACAATAATTTCCATTAAAATTGTGTGCTTATAGGTGTATTTAGTGAGGTTCATTTGGTGTTTTTACTAAAATATCACAGTCAATATTAAAACATTTAACCTAAGAAATAATACAATTAGTTCTGTGATGTTTATAAAGAAATAAAACTGTAATCTTGAAAAAGATTAATAAGAGATTACCTTCATCCTGGCAGGTTTTGAGCACATCATTCTTGTTCTTGATGTCTTTAAAGACTGAAGCCAGTGTCTTCTATAAAAATAAAAACATGTTTTGATATAAAATTCTATAATTGAAAATCTGTGTACAAACAGTTTTAACTTTACCTGCTCAAGGTTACTGCTGGATGACGGTGATGGACTGAGCAAAATTTAAAGAAAAAGCTACATTAGAAAGATAATACAAACAATAGTTCATGTAGAATCAACAGACTAAAATATTAACCCAGCCTTAAAGCTGCCATCTGTAAGTTTCTTTTAGTTTTTCACCAGTAGATGTCAGATGTGAAACCTGCCCCCCCTCCCTTTACCTGACCTTTGTTCAGACTCACCTGTGCTCTCTGGTCTTCTTTTGTTATGCTAAAAGATGGCACTGTATCAGACAGAAGTAAAGTAGATACCATCTAGTAGAGATAAATGAGAATGCAATGGGGAGGGTCAGCCAATCTAATTACAGATGGTAGCTTTAATGCTTATCTGCAGGTTTCAATAGCACGTGAACAGCCTACATAGAGATCTGGTATGAAAGCAAGTTAGTTGTCTTAGTCAATAAGCTGTTGTCTTTTCTGAATCGATAATAAAACAAACAGTGATTTACTGCACATGTATAACACTCAGAGAGAAGAGGTACAGGGACGAATATGAACAAACACAGCACTGAAGGACACTTTAAATTAAAAAAAAGATAACAGCTGTAAAAACAAATAAATAAGTTAACATACAGTGACTTATTACTAGGTATATTTAAGTATTGATATAATTAGATTCATTACGTCATAAGGAGTAGTAGTTGTTTTAAATAGCTGTATGTTTTTCATCATATATCAATAGCCTGTTTAATACAAGTTGTATTGCTTGTGTTTAATGTCATTGATTAACCTGAGATGATTCCTGCAGATTTGGGTCAGAGTGTCCATGTAACTGTCTCCTTCTGAAGACAACACTCCCTCATCGCACTTCTTCTCCTTCCACTGACTCTCTGCAAAACAATGATCAAACATGATTTATGAAAAACATGCCAGAACTACTTCTGCAAATATCTGGTTTTGAATATATGCACAGAGCCCAGTGTATCTAGATCTAAACTGTTGTTGCTTAAAACTACAATTCGTCTCTTAACAAAGCAGGACTGTGCAGTATCAGGGCATGATGCATTTCTTGTATTTTAGCCAAATGCATTCCAATGTTTATGGAGGCGCTCTGGGACCCTCCTTTGGCTCAGATACAGTGAATTCCTCCTAAGAACTCCTCTCAAACAGTTATGACTATGGCGTTGGGAAAACACCCTTTATGTATAGCACAATCATACAGATGCAGTACCCCAGTTCTCCTGTAGGGCGGTGAGGTTGGACAGGAGTTGTTCATGGTATAGCTTCTCCAGCTCAAGAAACTGAATGGCCAACTGGTCTGAACACAGTAAAGTTAAGGAAAATGGATATTATTTGGCACACATTACACATTTAGATCACCGCGTTATCTTTTATTGTTTTGGAAATGTTTTTGTCTGCTCCCCGCATTCCCTCTAATCACAATCAGCATTTTTTAAACTATTGCTCATCCCGTCAGATTTGTGAAGTTGTAGTGTATTGTTTTGTCTCACGCTTTTGTATACTGTATTTATGGAAAATTGTTTCAAGTGTTATAATTCATCCTTTATCTGAACATGTTAACTTTATATCTGGGTACATAGATAGGGAAACGTTGTGATAGGCCTATAGGTATTAAAAATCCTACATATACAACTCAAGTCCACTAGAAGAAGTCCAAGTACTCTCCATTGTGCCTTGAACATGAACACAAACTTCCCTGTGTGTAGCAGGTTCAGCCCAGAGCCGTTTCTATGGAGACAGCCCAAACAGTGAAGAGGAAACTCCCACAGCTCGATACAAACTCAGGCCAAACAACAGACAGCGCCCAGCCACAGGGGGATGTACTACAGATCAGGCTCCTCTTTTAAATGTTTAGTTCTGTTTTCTGGGTTGTTACACTATGCATGTTGGAGGTGGACAAAGTTATGTGTTAGAATTGCAGAAGTAGAATATAGGGCAGTAACAGAAGCCTGCCTGGAGACACTCAATGAAATTTAGCAGGTTACAGGTTTACTTTAGCCAAATGTAAAGTAGACGACACCTGGTAATACTATAAACAAAGTCAGACAATGAATAACAATTATGGTGTGGACATTGTTGCAGATAAATAGAGGTCATTGATGGTCTGACAATGAAAACTCCTCCCAAATGTAGACCTAGATTGAAACTAAAAGAAACAACATTTCTACATCTTTTCTTCAATATATAGTATTGATTGTTAGCAAATTACAACCTGCATTTCTGACATATTTAGACTTGTGAACAGTACAGTAAATGACCAATACTGTTACAATGCATGAACTGGATTTCATTGTGTTTTTACTGACCTTTAGACAGAGCTATCTTCCCATGCCTAAGCAGTAGTAGCAAGCAGCGTACAACTAGTATTACACTAATTGTATTTTTGCATGTTTATATTACTCTAAACCTCTTTTCGCAAAAAACATCAAGATATTAAATAACGGCTGACGTGGATTTGAAAGGATACATTGTTCCTGGAGAGAGTAGGCCTCTGCGATCTGGAAGCAGATAACAGATAAGGAGTTACACAGACGTTAGAGCAGAGACCTTTGTTGACATACTTTTAACATTTAAATATAGGGCTACACAATTAGGAAAAAATATATTATGAAATATAAAAATGTGAATTCCTTTTTAAATGTCTAGTCTGTGACAAAATCAAAGCATACTAATATTAAGTAAATTCCTGTCAGATGTTACATGTCACAGGATTTGCTGGTTTTATTGTTATAACAAACATTTTCAGTGCATCAGAGTTCTCTATTTCAGTGTGTTAATCAGTTAAATAAAAAAGAAAGCAACATAACCAAATACGCATTAAAGTTGTAAATGAAAACAACGGCTGATGCTTGAGTTTACTTGACCTGTCCAACTAAATGTATATTATTATCATTGTTCAAATTCATCAGATTCCAGCCCACATCACATGAGTCGAACCAGGAGGTAGAGACACTGTGAGACATGGAGTCACATGGGACTGCTTATGCTCGGATTAACCGTCTGTTTCACATCACTACTTTAACCACGATCAAGAATAGTCTGTCCACTGATTTACCACTGTAATACTTTCAATTCACTTGCAATTTTAACCCAAATTAAAACATTTGTATTTAATAATGATATAAAAATTGACTATTTCTTATACCGTCTGTTTTTTATCCTGTATGCTTTCATTTTTTATGTAACTTTCTTCGTTTAATTATTGCTTTTAGTCCTGTAATCTGAGTGACTTTTTCCTTTCTTCTACTGTAAAGCACATTGAGCTATGTATAAATGTGCTCTATAACAAAGATGCCTTGCCTTTCTATTTAAAATAGGCATTATGTTACAGGCCCTGTTTTTATGAGCTTCAACAGTAATTAAACTGGATTTTTGTATAATATGAATTGAATTTAATGTTTTGTTTTATTTTGAAAAATAGTGTATTACTTTTGAGCAATGCAAGGAAATGAACAAAGTTACTGAATAGCAGCATTCTATCAGTATCAGTATTTCTTTTTGTCTCTAAAATGAATGGATTTTGCAGTGTAAGTTATAAACAGCTGATACACAGTGCTGTTGTTTGGATGTTACTGTGGTTTTGTGCAGCACGAGACAGAAATGAACTATTTTTAGCTCAATCGTAGTAGCGCTTGCTTCATATGGCCCTAAGGGAAAAGATGACTAACAGCTAAGAATATGAATAAGTGCATGCTACTTAATATTGCATTTTTTTTATTCTATGTTTTTATTGTACTCAAAGATAAACACAATGGCAAAGCAATGTTTATGGGAGAAATGCAAAGGTAAAACATGAGCTGAGAGACACATTATTCACACAGTGCACAGACCTGGTGCAGGGACTGTGGCAGCAAAGTGTAGTCCAGGTTTTCTCCCAGGGACTGAAGAGACACCAACAGCTCTGCACTGGGGACGAGACCTCCATCTCCTGAGACGGTTCCTACAAACAACAACCACATGCAGGTTCAATCTTACCAATTAATTACACTGCCAAAATATAAAAATAAAAATGTTGAGAAGTCTGAGAACAGTAGACAGCTGATGAAACAAATAATAGTGGGCATTATACGATCGTATCCAAATCTGATGTACTCTGTTAGGACAATGATACAATGTAAACCTGTCGCGATAACACATTTCAAAGGGTGATATATTGCTAAAGTAAATATAGACGATAAATGATAATATTGATTACCATTATGGAACTAACACGATTATCTTAAAGCAGGATTTCCTCAAAAAATTATTCTATATGTACAGTATTGTTAATGAACATGCAATAAATAAATGACTTAATGAGTCATAGAAGTTATTTATTCAACTTTCTACAGCTCAAAGCTTCAGAAAAGTATGAAAAAAATACCAAAACGTTCACTACTAGTACAAAAAAAGTACCCATAAATATTGACCCCCAAAAATGAGTATTCCATCTAACATTAATCAAGCGACAAATCGACATAGTATTCATCGTGACAGTTCTAGTACAATATAATAGTGGAGCTGTGACCTTTTCACTATCAGAAAAAACATTTCAGAATTAGGAAACTGCTGCTGTCTTATTAACAGCTACATTTTAGTCCCCCTTGGGCAGGTATCTTGACTTTTACGCTATGCCACTTTTCACCATCTGCTTGGCTCTTGAGATTTTGAAGCTTTGCCTGGAATTTTCCACAGTATGGAATTAAACGTATCTATATTTTATAAATAATAACTGTTTTAAAGGATGTCAAACATTTGTGACATCAAAATTACATTCTTCATGTTTATTGCTCAAAGTCAAGTTTATAGTACCACATTATTGCCATTCGATAACATATCCACAGTACACAACAAGCATGCTTACTGAATAATCTGACACAATAAATATACAGTTTGTTGGCTTGTTTCCATTAGCAACTCAACTAAAAACATCCCACACAAGTTCACAACCTATTGTAATGCGGCACTATATAATTTATGCTGGTTATGCTACTACATCTGGTAAATGAAACGGAGAAAAAAAGAAAAAGGAATATACTTGGTTGCTTTGTCTAGGTGTAATAACGGACTCAGACTTGAACTTTAACAGCCACATCAAATTAATAACATCTGCAGCTTTTTCCCATCTAAAAACATAGCAAAAATCAATGGTATATGTCTAAAGCAGACTTGGAGAGATTTATCCATGCATTTGTATCCAGTACGTTAAACTTAATGGCCTGTTCACTGGTTTTTAATCTGCAAGCTTCTTCTTTTTTTCTGATAATATAGTGATGTTAATGTCTTTCTTATTCTGTAAAGCACTTTGAACTACTTTGTGTACGACTCATGCTATACAAATAAGCTTGCATTGCCTTCATTTTGAAGACCCCCTCCCCTGGGTCTTTAGAGGTGTGGTATGAGTGTCATGTAGTGTCATTACAAAGTGAAACATGTTAAAGCAGGCACACTTAGAGCCTGTTTACTCAGCAGGCCTCAATCAGCCCTGTCAGATGGGCCCCTTAAAACTCCACTGGGACAATTACTCACAACTGGATACAACTGTTGTTACATAAGACAGCTTTTACACAGCAGATGTACTGTTACTGTATGTTTAACTGTGTAAGTATAGAGATGAGTACAGAGAGGCACTGTCCCAGAGCTTAGCATTATCCCCAGCAGGTTCCGGTGTGCTCCAGCAGTTCTTAGAAAAATAATGTGTAAGATTAAAAAGGTTAGACTTTATATACAAGTTGCTATACTCACGTGGTATATAATTGAGTTTAAGTCTGCATAATGTGATAGGTAGATCTGTCCAGGCATAAGAAGTACTTTTCTAAAACTTCCTATCTGCAAATGTTGTCATCAGTACATCATCCAAACAGTTTTCTTCAAAGAGTTTCACTTCTGCAATAGTTATAGCAGTGGTGGAGCATAATGAAGTAAAAGTAGTAAAAGGGCTTGAATATAAAATGTAGGTATATGTACTTAAGTACATTTTAAAGTGGATACTTTTTATTTTTACTTCACTACATCTGAGACCGTGTATCTGCACTTTCTACTCAACTACATTTTTTAACTGAACTGAAAAGTATTTTTTTATTATTGTTTGAGACCTGCTGAAAAGTCTGAGGGGTTTATTTTTAACACATTACTTTGAGCAAATAAAAATATGCAAAAAAAAAAAAAACAACTAGAAAATAAATTCTGTTGTTTCTGTTGAACAAAATTCTTTACCAAAGTCAGAACATTTGAAGCTTTATCAGATGAAGACTGCGCAAAATACTTAAACTTTTATTCTTTAAGTACATTTTTAAACAGGTACTTTAATACTTCTGCTTAAGTAGATTTTTTATGTGATACTTTTACTTTTACTTAAGTATTTTTTTGATCTGGTATCTGTACTCTTAAGTAACAAAATTGAGTACTTCCTCCACCACTGTTACGCATCTCCTTTTTAGATAAACTCTACACTATAATACACTATACATTAGGGTCCAGTTTACCTGAAATAGCGTCTTTGGCTCCTGGGTCCTGTCCTTGTGTGGTCCCTGTGTCTTTGTCCATGTTGCTGCTGTGCTTGTTACCCATCACACTCTAGCAGACCGTTATTCACCTCCACAGCTGAAAAATGAATAGTTTCCAAGTTTTAATCATAGGACGTCCTCTGAATCAGGTAAAAAAATCACTTGTAAAAGTTTTTGGGTTCTCTCTAGCTTCTGAACATCGAGGTATGGCTGATCATGTGACTTAATCCTCTGTCTGGAGAAAAACACCATCTTCAGGGAATTAGAGACCAGGCAGTAATGTACTAGATCCCTGATTTTTTTTTGTTTTGTTTTATTTTCCTGAGGAGAGGTATGCATGTGTGACCAAATGTTTACTTTGAGATGTGCACTAGAATCAAACACAACTAAAAGACCGTATATTTTATTACTTCTTAAGATAAATTCAAACCTGGTACAATTTTCATTTCATGGTGGTCCTGGAATTATTAGAAAAGAAAGAGCTGATGTCAAGCAAAATGAAAATCACAAAAATAAATTGAGTCTGCAGTAAAATACGGTAAAACTATTGAATAAAAAATTCCAAAATACACAATAACATAATGTGTTTATTTCTTGTGTAACCTCTTAACACTGATTAACTGATACTGATGTATTCGTTAGCTGTTATTACATGGTTATTTGAATAGACATCACTTGAGGAATGATTGCAAAAGATATCCAGGCAAATTGGATAAAACTGTTTCATAACCAAGTATTTGGAGAATGTTCCTGGGGGGATGAAGAGAGGCTTTCAATTGAGTCAGAAATGAATTTTACCCTTTGGAGGAGGGTGCCCTGGTAAATTAAACAAAACTGTGACCTAGTTTTACAGGAAATCTAGAGCTAACATTGAAAAATAAAAGGATTATGGATGAGGAATGTGTCGAAATCTTAATGAAATGTGTGGTAATGTGTTGTGCTCGGTCAAAAAGGTTGTGGCCTAAAATGGTGATGATGATGATGATGCTGCGCGTGCACTCACGTTTGGCTACGTAACATGCTCTGGGACTGCGCGTGCCAGTCCCGCGCGCTACAAAAACTGGAATTAATTGACGGGATTACGCACGGATGTAGGCGATTATTTACACATTGAATTTATATTAGGCAATAAATGAGTGTTATCTCTGTGATTTAAAAAGGTCTTGTTAATGTTACACCCCAAAAACATGCAACTGATACACGACTGCTTGTTTCATTAGGCTTTCTATACAATATTTGTAGCCTAATTTCGTTTATTTTCCCCCAGAACTTGGAACTAACTGGCCCCTATGTTGTTGTTGTTTTTCGTTTTAACTCGACGCCATTTCAGAATCGCCCCCATAACCTTTGCTTTAACGCCGTGTTTAAAATAAAGACCCAGAAGCACAGCATGCATCTGTCCCGGGTGGACTTCACTTACCGTGCATCCTCCTCGCCTTCAGCCCGGTGTGGTTAGTCTGTGGCCGCAGTGGCGTGTCCTCCGTGCCCCTGTCACCCCGTGTCATGTCCCCGTTTACGCCTCCGCTGTTGCTGTCCTCGGATTCAGCTGTCTTTGCTGCATCGTTAAATCCTCATATATTCTTACATGCACTGCTGATTTGAGTGTTTTCGTCGCGGGGAGTGGGCTCAGTGCTGCGCCCTGGTGGCAGATGTGGTGTACTGCTCTGATGGAAAGCGTGTCAGTGTTATTTAACATGGAGCCGGCATATGATGGGATTCTAGATATGTAGTGGATTATAAGAGCAAAAGGTTAAATTGTTAGTGTGATTCCTGTATTATTCTTGAGAACAGATGACATAACACAACTAGGCAAACCAACAACTCTAATTTAAAACATTTTTTTCCAATTAATTTAAAGGCACCTTTGTAAGTAACACTAAGTTTTGAATGTATTCAAAATTATAATAATGTAGCTTCACCTACATTGAAAAAATGTATTAAACTTTCAAACTGATCCACTTGGTCTCTGTGAACTGAAATTGCACAGTTCCAAAAAGATTCTCGACCTTTTGTCATGATGTCAGTTTTCCCTGTCCTCCCGTGCTCTCTCCCCCTCCCCTACCTGTGTGTCTGGAGCTGGGTGGAGTGCCTGACTACTCCCGTGCACACCTGGGGTGCATCAGCCTAATCACCACCACCTGCTGCTGAGTACAAGAAGGCTTGGCAGTCTACACTCGGTGCCAGACCGTCCGCGTGTAAAACGTGAATGTTTCTTGCTAAGCTTTGTTATATGGTACTTTCCTGCAAATGCTCATTTGGATTTATGCACCCTCCAGATTCCTGCCTCTACTCGCCCAGCTCCTGCCGCCACGTTCCAGTCCCGGTATCGCTTCCAGCTCGTCTTGTCTCCTGCTCGTCTCGTCTCCTGCTCGTCTCGTCTCCAGCTCGTCTCGTCTCCTGCTCGTCTCGTCTCCTGCTCGTCTCGTCTCCTGCTCGTCTCGTCTCCTGTCCGGTCCTGGTCTCTGGTTTGTCACCCGCTCCCCGCTCTGGTCTTCGTCTGCTCCGCCCGCCCTGGTACCGCACCTGCTTCTATCCCCGTCCTGGTCCTGTCCTGCCCGCCTCTACCTGCACCGCACCCGCCTGACCCGTCTCCCGCTCCCCGGTTCCTGTACCTGCTCTTGTGACCTGTTTAAAGACTGCATTTTCACCGCTGTAAATAAACACTGTTAAAACTGCTCTGGTCTGCATCCTTTGGTCCTATCCGCACCGTTACGACAGAACGGTCTGGCCACTATGGACCAAGCAGGCTCAGATCCGGACCAGATGCGCCGCCTCACGCACTCTCACCCCGAGGCGGTGCTGGGTCAGCACGAACAATCCATTCGAACTCTATTGGAGCTAAATCAGACATTGTCCCAGCAGGTGGCACAGCTTAACCACCAGGTGGCCGCGCTCCTCGTCACCCCGCCTGCTGCAGCTGGAGCGCCACCATGCCTCCCGGAGCCGAGAGGCACGGATCCGGAGCCGTATGCTGGACAACCTCACCTCTGTCGCGGATTCCTGTTCCAGTGCGAGTTCATGTTCCAGCAATGCCCTTCTCGTTTCAGCTCGGGGGCCACCAAGATCCGATATATATGTGGATTACTCCGGGGCAGAGCTCTCCAGTGGGCAGAGGCGCGCCTAATGAAGACGTCTGTGGATAGCCTGGATTTTAATGAATTTGTGTCCACGTTTAAGCTGGTGTTTGACCACCCGCACTACCAGGACAATGCTGCCTCCCGGTTACTGACTCTCAGCCAGGGCTCCAGGACGGTAGCGGATTATTCCATTGAATTCTGGACACATGCGGCGGAGCTGGACTGGACGGACAGCGCGCTGCGGGCTGTGTTTGTGCGGGGCCTGAACGAGACTTTGAAAGATGAATTGGTTTCCCGGGACGAACCCCCCGACCTGCGGACCCTCATCTCCCTCACTCACCGTATAGACAACCGCCTACGGGCTCGTCGCCGAGAGAGACGCCGGTCACCGGCCCCGCCGGAGCCACGCGCTGCCCCGCCCCCGCCGGATGAGCCCATGCAACTCAACAGGACCCTTGTGTCGGCCGAGGAGCGTCAACGGAGGCGTCGTCTGGCCGGGGCTTGCCTCTACTGCGGTGAGCGCGGACATTATGTGGTCACTTGCCCAGTTCGGCCAAAAGGGGGGGCCCACCAGTAGCGCTGGGAGTACTGGTGGGCGAGCAACACATCCTGGACTCTTCTAATAGACTGCGGCTCAGCGCCACCCTGTGCGTTCGCACAGAGACCTTATGCGTTTCCGCCCTTATCGACTCCGGGGCTGAGAGGGACTTTATTGATGCCCAAGTCGCGGAGCAGCTCGGGGTCTACCTGGAGCCCCTCGAACGCCCCTTAAATGCCCAGGGGCTCAATGGACGTTTTCTGGGGCACATCACTCACATCACAGAACCTGTCACCGTGATTCTGTCCGGCAACCACCAAGAGAACCGTCAGTTTCATGTCCTGTCCTCCTCCGCTTCTCCTCTGGTCCTTGGTTACCCCTGGCTACGCGCCCACAACCCTGTTTTCGATTGGGCCAGGGGCGGAGTTTCGGGCTGGAGTCCCGATTGCCACGCCAAGTGCCTTCGGTCCGCCCTCCCTCCGGCCGGGAGGTCCGTTCCTGTCGCTGATCCGTCCCCAGACACCCCCAATCTGTCCTCGGTGCCTGCTGAATATCACGACCTGGGGGAGGTTTTTAGCAAGAGCAAGGCCCTCTCTTTACCGCCCCACCGCCCATATGACTGCGCCATTGACCTCCTGCCGGGTGCCCCACTACCATCTAGCAGGCTATATAACCTGTCTAAACCTGAACGCGAGTCAATGGAGGACTATATCCGTGGGTCCCTGGCTGCCGGAATCATCCGCCCGTCCACTTCACCCGTGGGAGCGGGGTTCTTCTTTGTGGCTAAGAAGGACAAATCCCTGCGGCCTTGCATTGATTACCGGGGTCTGAACAATATAACTGTAAAGAATAAATACCCGCTTCCCTTACTGGACTCGGCATTTACGCCCCTCCACGGTGCGACCATCTTCTCCAAGTTGGATTTGCGGAATGCGTACCACCTGGTGCGCATCAGGGAGGGAGACGAATGGAAGACGGCCTTCAAGACACCCCTGGGACATTTCGAATACTTGGTTATGCCCTTCGGTCTCACCAACGCCCCTGCCGTATTCCAAGCCCTCATCAATGATGTGCTCCGTGATTTCCTTAACCGATTCGTCTTTGTTTACTTGGATGACATCTTGATTTTCTCGCGGTCCCCCCAGGAGCATCACCAGCACGTTCGCCAGGTTCTCCAGCGCCTCCTCGAGAATAAACTGTTCGTGAAAGCTGAGAAATGCGAGTTTCACGCAGAGGAGGTCAGCTTTTTGGGCTTCATTGTGGGGCGGGGGCCAAGTAAGAGCTGATCCTGAAAAGATCCAGGCTGTCACTGAGTGGCCCGTTCCTACCAGCCGGAGACAGCTCCAGAGATTTATCGGCTTTGCCAATTTTTATAGACGTTTCATCCGGGATTTTAGTAGGGTTATCTCGCCCTTAACTAAACTCACCTCTCCTGCTTTGCAGTTTGCCTGGTCTCCTGAGGCGCAGACAGCCTTCGAGAAGCTTAAGAGACTATTTACCTCCGCTCCCATCCTGCACCAGCCCGACCCTTCACGGCAATTCATCGTGGAGGTCGACGCCTCCGACTCGGGAGTGGGGGCCGTGCTTTCGCAGAGGTTCGACCCCCACAACCGCCTCTGTCCCTGCGCCTTCTTTTCCCGGCGATTGTCCTCGGCCGAGGTCAATTATGACGTGGGGGATCGGGAGCTCCTTGCCGTAAAGCTGGCCTTGGAGGAGTGGCGCCACTGGCTCGAAGGGGCGGAGCAACCATTCATCGTCTGGACCGACCATAAAAACTTGGAGTACATCCAGTCCGCCAGGCGCCTCAATCCCCGTCAAGCTCGTTGGTCCCTCTTCTTCAGCCGCTTCAACTTTCTCCTCACCTACCGCCCCGGATCTCGGAACGTCAAACCAGATGCCCTCTCCCGCCAGTTCGCCCTGGAGGATAGCCCGGTCACCGCAGAAACAATTATCCCCTCCTCGTGTGTGGTGGCCGCGGTCCATTGGGATATCGAGGACACCGTCCGAGAGGCCCAGACCAACGACCCCGACCCAGGTAACGGCCCTCCAGATAAACTGTTTGTTCCCGATTCTGTCCGGTCTCAGGTGCTCCAGTGGGTCCATGCCTCCCGTTTCGCCTGCCATCCTGGTGCCGGTCGCTCTCTCTCCCTCCTCAGGAGACGCTTCTGGTGGCCCACGATGGACACAGACACCCGGGCTTATGTCGCCGCCTGCCAGGTATGTGCTCGGGCCAAGGCCTCCCACTCACCCCCCTTCTGGTCTCTTGCATCCTCTCCCAGTTCCTCGTCGCCCTTGGTCCCACATCGCCTTGGACTTCGTGACGGGCCTTCCCCCTTCCCAGGGGAACACGGTGGTTCTCACCATTGTGGACCGCTTCTCCAAGGCCGCCCATTTCGTTGCCCTGCCTAAGCTCCCCACAGCCAAAGAAACTGCCGACCAGCTGACCAGTCATGTCTTCCGACTCCACGGCATCCCGGTGGACATCGTGTCCGACAGAGGGACCCAATTCACCTCTCAGGTATGGCGGTCTTTCTGCAACAGTTTGGGGGCCACGGTTAGCCTCACGTCCGGGTTCCATCCACAATCTAATGGGCAGACGGAGCGGGCCAACCAAGACCTGGAGTCGGCCCTACGGTGCACAGCCTCCGCCAACCCCGCGACCTGGAGTACTCACCTGCCCTGGATAGAGTACGCTCACAACTCCCTCGTGAGTTCCGCCACTGGTATGTCTCCCTTCGAGGCATCGCTGGGATATCAACCCCCTCTCTTTCCCACGGAGGAGAGGGACCTCGCCGTCCCGTCTGTTCAGCGCCATCTCCAGCGCTGTCGCCGGATCTGGAAGAAGGCCAGGGCGGCCCTTCTTCGGGCTGGAGCGCGCACTAAGGCGACGGCCGATCGCCACCGTGTCCCGGCGCCCGTATACCAACCTGGCCAGATGGTTTGGCTCTCCGCCAAGACGGTCCCGCTGAAGACGGACTCCCGTAAGCTGTCCCCCCGATTCCTGGGACCGTTTAAGATCATGAGGATCATAAATCCATCGGCGGTGCGCCTCCAGTTACCCCCGTCTCTCCGGATTCATCCGACCTTTCACGTCTCCCAGGTTAAACCAGTCCGGACCAGCGACCTGTGCCCTCCGGCCGATCCCCCACCGCCCGCCCGAGTCATTGACGGCCACCCGGCGTTCACCGTCCGCCGCCTGATTGACGTTCGTCGCCGTGGTAGGGGCCTCCAGTACCTCGTCGATTGGGAGGGTTACGGTCCGGAGGAGCGATCCTGGGTGCCCAGGGCACGCATTCTGGACCCCGACATGGTGAGAGACTTCCACCGCGCTCATCCTGACAAGCCTGGGGGTCCACCAGGAGGTGGACCTTAGGGGGGGGTACTGTCATGATGTCAGTTTTCCCTGTCCTCCCGTGCTCTCTCCCCCTCCCCTACCTGTGTGTCTGGAGCTGGGTGGAGTGCCTGACTACTCCCGTGCACACCTGGGGTGCATCAGCCTAATCACCACCACCTGCTGCTGAGTACAAGAAGGCTTGGCAGTCTACACTCGGTGCCAGACCGTCCGCGTGTAAAACGTGAATGTTTCTTGCTAAGCTTTGTTATATGGTACTTTCCTGCAAATGCTCATTTGGATTTATGCACCCTCCAGATTCCTGCCTCTACTCGCCCAGCTCCTGCCGCCACGTTCCAGTCCCGGTATCGCTTCCAGCTCGTCTTGTCTCCTGCTCGTCTCGTCTCCTGCTCGTCTCGTCTCCAGCTCGTCTCGTCTCCTGCTCGTCTCGTCTCCTGCTCGTCTCGTCTCCTGCTCGTCTCGTCTCCTGTCCGGTCCTGGTCTCTGGTTTGTCACCCGCTCCCCGCTCTGGTCTTCGTCTGCTCCGCCCGCCCTGGTACCGCACCTGCTTCTATCCCCGTCCTGGTCCTGTCCTGCCCGCCTCTACCTGCACCGCACCCGCCTGACCCGTCTCCCGCTCCCCGGTTCCTGTACCTGCTCTTGTGACCTGTTTAAAGACTGCATTTTCACCGCTGTAAATAAACACTGTTAAAACTGCTCTGGTCTGCATCCTTTGGTCCTATCCGCACCGTTACGACACCTTTGCTCAGGCAGCCTTTTCTTTTCAAACCATCAGACAGTGGAACCAGCTCCAGGCAGTCTAAAACTGTCTGTAGATTTGAGTAATTTTACTAGAAATTTGAAAAAGTATATTTTAGATAATAAAATGTGTCCACACCAGTCTAGTTCATTTGTAATGTTCTGTATTCTCTCTAAAAACCTTAATGATTTATACTGGTATGGACTGTAGGAAACATCATGTACTGGAAATGGGAACATTTTTATTGTATTTTACTGCTAATGTTAATGATGAACTGTTAGTCTTATAATGTGATTGTAATGAAATGTGTATTTTAATGTGTGTTCACCTGCCCAGGGATGGCAGATGGAAAGTAGCAGTAGCTAAATCTGGTACAAATCATCTTTTCTTTTGTAAGATTAATGAATTTGTATATTGTCCCTGACAATGACATTTTCCATCAGATGCCTGCCTTTGGAATAATAATAATGCACTGGACATACATAGCAGCATTCAAGACGTGCAGAGCGTTTACAGCTTTATTCATTCACTCCATGCTTAGCTGCGGTACAGTAACTATTGTAGCTACAGCTGCCCCTGGGCAGACTGATGGAAGATAAGATAAGATATGCCTTTATTAGTCCCACAGTGGGGAAATTCCAGGAAGTGAGGCAAAATGGGTGAAGTGTCTAGCCTAAGGACACAAGGACAGAACTTGCTTCAACCAAGAATCGATCCTTTGACCTCCGACTGACTATTAGACAGTCTAATGATTTTCACCTGCAACTAAGCTATCTTGGCTGTTTTAAATTACTAGTGTTTTTATAACATAAAAATCACACATATAAAAACATTCTTACAGTGAGTGGAGTCAGATTTCCACAGAGATGACCTAATACTTGCCCTGATCTGTCAGCTGCTTATTTCCATGGAAATAGTTACTGTGGAACATTCCAGGTAATTTACACAATATTTAAAACTACATTCTTCCTTATAGAGTTCTTTACATTTTCAAACAATAAAAATGTCATTAAAAATGGAACATTGTTTTATTATTTGTGATGTAAATGATAAAAATGACAGTGATATGACATGCTTTTTCTTTAAACATCTCACAAAGTCTGATCCAAACCAACAGCAGACATTGATTTTGGCTCAGTGACATCAGGGCACACATGACGTTATCTCTAATCACATTATTTCTCCATTACACAAAATGGTCAGTGTTTTCATCCAGTCACAATCATGCTGTAATGTTTTATATGTACCCATAAAATCTGATATTTTACGAAAAAGCACTCTTAGTTTTTATATTTATTATTGTTCTATTCATCAGTTAGCTTCTTATTCAGTTAAATCATACCAAATTGTTCTATTTTGTTTGGAAATTCACACATTTTGTTACTTACCAATAACCACTCTTTGCCAAAAAGGATATACCCTAATTATACATACAACAGTTGCAAGCTAAGTGCTGATTCAAAATACAACAATGTTATTTTTGGTGTTTAACTATTAGCCTATTATTAATTATTCCCACAAAGGCAATTCAGACACAGAATTACCCAATGGGATGCTTGCATTTTTGCATAATACAGTATAAAACGCTGTAAAAAAAAATTAGAAAGTCGATAAGCAGTAGCACCGGAACCGTGAAGCAGGTGAAAACTAATGATATACAAAATAAAGTGAAAAGTGCATTCATTTTTCTCAGTAAACAATAAAATCAACTGTACATCAAAGCAATTATCTCGCCATTAGCTCAAATAGTCTTTCAGTGTATTTGTTTCAGTAGAGCGCCCTCTAGTGGCAGCAGCGGTGATGGAGCTCAACATCATGGCTTCAGTTTCCAGTTTAAGAGCCTCTGTGTCCACGAAGGTCTGTGAAAGCTCCTCTACAAAAAGAAAGTAAGAACATTATTATTCAAACATATCTGCCTGGAAGGAAAAGGAGGTTGGCCAATTGTTACTCTGTAAGAATGAGATGTAACTCAAAGTGCACTACTCTTCTGGTGGCAGGTCTTCTGCTTGTGCTGGATGTTATAGCTTTGCCTGGAATGTTCACAGTAATCCTTTATAATTAGTCTACATTTCCAAAGCTCAAAATGCTCTGCTCCACCTTGTGATGTCATCTAGCGGTAGTTTTCATGTTAACAGCTACCAATTACCTTTAGTTCGGTAGAGATTGGCATTTCCAGGGCTGAAAATATCCATTTGATTCCAGTGAAGATGTATGGAGTTCAAAAACACAATATAGCACTTTACCACATGATATCACAAGGTGGAAAAGAGTGTTTTCTGTTTGAAAGAAGAACTCTGTATGAGTGAAACAAAACACAACTCCAGATATGTTTGTGATGAGGAAACAAGATTATAACATAAATCCGAAAACAGAGCAGTATGGGCCCTTTAAATATAACAAAATTGCATTTATTCAATTGCAAGTGTTTTAACTCAAAAATACAGTAAAAACATTACATTCATATTGTGAGTGGCTTGCCACTTCACAGATCTGAACTTGGCTTCATGGCACCTGCTTGTCTTCATGCAGATTTATGCAGTTTAATGCCATACTGTGGACCATTCCTGGCAAAGCAATAATCTCCATAGAGACACATACATGGCAGAGTTGCATAAGATGTAATCTGGCAACTAACTACAATACAGTTCATCATGTGTCAAATGTAAACATAAACTACAGCAAACACTGGTTACATTCATTATTAGGGATAGTATGATTAAATATATTTACAGCAACATCACCTTTTAAATTAAGTAAAATATAAGTGAAAAAAGGTACCACATTACCCTCTTGGTTCTACATGGTGAGCTGTGATATGTTGTAGAGTTTGGCCTCCTCTGGCTCCCCCATGTGGTCGCTGTGATACTGCACCTCTGAGATCCTCCTCTGATGATGCCCCAAAAACCTCAGCCTGGCATTGAAAAACACTGGTGCCTGAAAAACATAAAACACATGCCTTTGGTTAAAATAGTGACTCATATTTTTTACAGTGTATGTCCCAACAATGGATACTCAAACAGAACAGCAAAAAATTACCTGTCTATATATATATATATATATATATATATATATATATATATATATATATATATATATATATATATATATATATATATATATATATATATATATATATATATATATATATATATATATATATATATATATATATATATATATATATATATATATAGACAGTCAGACACACATATACATACACCAGTATTCACAGAGACTGGGGGCAATGTCTTGCCCAAGGACACAACGACAATATTCATTTGTGGGAGATGGAATCACACTGTCAACCTGTGAATCAGTGGAAAATCAGTGGGATTGTGGATTGGAACTGCCAACCTTTGGATCAACTGGGCTATTGTTGCACATCAATATAAACCTCCCCGTCCTAATTAAGAGTTTGATAGTATCTTAAATAACCTATTAAAAATCATTAGCTTGCAACAAGTGTTATAATTAACATCAACATTATTAAATTAGATGATGATGGACACTGAGCAAAACAGAACAACTTTGCCATGTCATTTTTGTGGTTGGATGAGCCTAAAAAAAAACACAATTTGTGAATGTATTTCTTGGAAAAATACAACAATTTAATTGGCTACCAAGCTAAGATAATCACTGAGACGGTGAAATGTTTGAATGTAAGTCATATGATGTAAGTACACCCTATAGTTCATTGCCTGGACAATTCCACACTTTTTGTCTCAGGTGAACCGTAGCATCTGTGTTTAGCTTGTTAGCGCTCATCTCTATTGAAATTTCAAGAGTGTCTGAGGGCTAACACCTGATGCCTGCTGTCTGCTCCCTGTACAGAAAACATGGCAGAAGACTACATTAGTGCATTCACACTGTAAGAAGGCATTGTGTCTTGCCCAAGGACACGTGGGCAGCATGGCAGGAGGGGGGAGGAGCAAACTACCAACCATGCTTTAATATTTTACACTAAGAAAATAGAATCACCAAAATATACCGTGGGAGGAATAAAACCTTTAACCAGCTGGTTGCTTTTATGAATATATCTACAAAGCTCTATTTACTAAGCAAAAATTACATTTTCCTTGCTTCTTTTTATAAACTACTGTAAATTGTGTGTATCTTTATTTTGTAGCTCACACTTGAAATTGAACAAAAGCATCCCCTCCCCCAATTGCAGCAGGCATAGTCTTAACACCATAAAGGGGTAGAGCTCAGGGTCCCAGGGGAGACAAGGAGGGCATGTCTGGAAGACTCAAAACAAATTATGCTCTGCTTTTACTAGCGATAGTAGATATTATTTATAGTCATTTAAAATATGGAGCAAGTACTCTGATAATACTGTATCGACACTGGAAATATGTTTTATGTGTGCTCCAAAACCAAATTTACCAAATACCATGATAAACTTGAACTAATGGTATACAACCAGCAGTCTGCCTATATTTGCTTTTAATCTAATGATCTCATCTTAATTTGTTCCCATTTTAACCTGGAGCTTGTTTCTTTGTGTTTCCTTGGCAGCGGTGACCCCGTTTCCCCCATGAGGTCATTAAAATTGTATTGAACTTGGCGTGCCCAGGACAGGAGGGAGGGGGGTGGGGGCCAGTCACTTGGGGCCGAATCCTGCGTCATGGGGCCATTACTTCACCAGATGCACCATACTGGCTTTCAGGCATAGACAAGCAGCAGTTGTTTTGTGTTGCTGCTGATGTGTTGCTGGCAAAAATGTAGTTTGTACATCAGCCACAATTGAGATATTTAGGTATTAGCAGAGGACTTTTTAAATTACTTCAACTTTCGCAATTTGTAATACGCCAATACATGTTGTGACCTCTCATACTGCAGTTTACATTCAAATGCAGCTCTACCACAAATTCATGTGTTATGGTTAGTATATGGTACTTTATTGGATTGTATAGTACAGTGTAATAAGACCTAATGGACTTTGATTATTGAATAAAAAAGCAACTTCTACAATTTATGTGTTGTATCAGCTGCACACAGTGTCCTTATCAAATACACAAATATATACCTACAAAAATAAATATTAAAGTCAAATATGATAATTATTTTTTAAAAGATAAACATGAAACACTCAAAAAAACTAAAAAATAAATAAAAATTCTTCTTTGGTGTAACTGAGTCACATGATTTGGCCCCTACCGGATCTTTTCTGCGTTCGCTTGTCGATATCATAGACCTTTATTTCATAGGCTTCTGGGATTTCATGCTCCACGAATCGAGACCGCGCGCCGTTGGTCGACCGCTTCAGCGACTGAGTTGACTCATGTTGGCGACGCTGATGTACCCCTAAAAAAATATACATTTTATCACTAGGAGGTGAAATTTCTTTATTTTATAAATCCGTATAGTCAAATGAGAAGAAAATGAAACAAGTAGAAGTCAAGAGAGTCCAGATGCCAAAAAAGTACCTGAAAGAAATATTAGTCGTTTAATACTTCAACATAATATTATTCAAGAAAAAAAAATACTGTGAACCAAAATCCTATAGCAGCTCTGTATTAAACTTGGTATAAAATAGTATTATAACCATTACAAAAGTAGTTCTAAATCTGGACTACCACAAAATGTGAAAAACATTTATTCTAAATAACTATCAGATGTCCAGCTAACGCCAATGGTACCAGTGTTACAGCGTAAGAACCACTGTATGTTGCAGTCTATTCTTCACTTTTTTTGATTAATAAATAATACACATTACATAAAATGTAATCTTTGAACCATGGTAGTATGGCTTTACTGTGACCAACATGTAATAGTGCATCTGATCATTGAATCAATCTGATGTCTTTCTCCGCCTTTTGTCTTAGCTGCTGACTCCTACGATAATCTCCACATCAGGATGTGTTTATGCACACGCCCATCCTTACGATTCAGGCTCCATTAGTAACTGCTGCCATTTGGTTCATATATAAATGATGTGAGCGGGGCTTCTATCGGGCTCTTAATGCCAGTAGGAAAATCATGTCAGCATTGAATAGTAATGTGTTTTACTGTATGCAATTATACTCAAAGTATGTTCCAAATCAGTGTTATGGACAAAGGTGTTATACATACAATGTGATTATGATGCATTTCTTCAGATGTGTTTTAAATCATTTGTGCATGCATTATTTCAGTAATTGACCATATTGTACTTCTACTTAAAACTACAATATGTAACTTTTTGGCTAAAAAATAGGCAAAAAATGTTTTTTCATTGGGATGTTTTTAATTGCACTGAATTACAAAGAAAAACATGCGTGCTTACTGTGAATGGGACTGCAAAACTGCAAATCTGGCTCTTAATTTGGCTATAATGTTCCACAGTATGGCATTAAACTTATCTCTATGGAGAGTATGTATGGTTTTAACTTTCTATTTTCATGAAGTCATGCAGTTGGCTTTCCATCTCCAGAAAATTACATACTATCGCTTTATGTAATTTGAGTTAATAATTCAGTCAGTGCCATTGTTGTTAACTCAACCTATGTTTGAGGTGAACATATATGGAAACTATAATATTTTCAACTTCAGACAAAACCAGTGAATAGACAATGAAATGCAGGTGTATGATCACAGAGAGAATTTGGTCTGGTCTGGTCAAGTGTAGGTCAATTTGAAGCATGTGAAGCACGTAACGTGGCTGGCTGCCTGTCTCTCTTTGAAAGAGTTATAGACGATTGGCTTTTTACCATCCTCAATCAACCACAAGTGACTGGGCCTGAACACTACGATCACTGTACAGTGTATAATGACTTGTTGAGATTTTTGCTTGTTACTTCTGGACAAATAAGTTGTAGTACCAGTATATTACACATAGTTGCAGCACTTGTAATACTAAACAAACAAGGGTTAAAATATAATCTTTGTCTATGATATTTGAGAAAAAGTCAACATGCTGTTTGGTGTGATCTTGTTTAATGGGAGCGGCAGTGGTACAGTATGTAATTTTCACCCACTTACCATAAGGTGTGGTTTGAGACTCACTTTCATTTGTGCATTATGGTTGTAACCTTGGGCAAGACACTTCATCTTACTTGTATTGTGTATTGTAAGTGCACACTTATGTATGAATGAATGTGTGATTGTTAGTGGGAAAAGATCCCTGATGTGAAGTACTTTGATTGCCCAATTGTGTATAAAAGCATTTAACAGATACAAAAACCTTCAGAGAACAATTAGCTTAGCAAAGTCATAGTGATATTACTGTAAAAGCCGTGGACATTGAAACACCAATCATTAATCGATGTAGTGTGTAGTAAAAGCAACAATTTATGAAGATAATTAGTCTGAACGATAACGCCAAAATCACAGACGTTTAAATGGATGAGTATAACAAGTGTATGTGCCAAGTGTACACAGCTAACAGTTCAAACCTAGCCATGTTTGTTCCTCTATGGTTCAAAATCATGCACCTTTAGTCTAATTAATAAATGATCCATTACCTGTTGTGCCTCTCTTTTTGGAGGACCTCCCGTTGCGCCCAGCACTGAGCCCTGATGCGCTCCTGTCACTGGCTTCACTGTCCCTCTCCCGGAGCATACTTCCATATCCGCTGCTCACTGTGCTATTCCTGTTGGAGAAATACAGTGATGTCTTCCCCATAGCAGGAGGCAGATCTCCACTTAGCACACTGGTCGTATCGCTAGCGTAGCCATTTGGACTTGGAAGGCGAGGCGCGGTGACTTGGCTGTACGGTGATGGGATGGCGCCCATTTGATCCAGAGAACTTGGACTTCCTGAACGATCTTTTAGCAGATCTGATATTGCACCAGTGACAAATCCTTGGATGGCAGATTTACTAGAGGAACATGTTGAACTTTGGCTTGGCGTCCTGCTTAGAGATTGGTGAGACCTTGGAGGAGAAGATGATAAAAAAGTTGACATGCGCTCAAAGCTAACAGTTTTCCCATCTGGGGAAAGGCTAGCGCTGCGGTTGATTGAGGATTGGTGAAAGTTTTTATGTGGTAAACTCATGTTCTTGATGGTAGGGGCAGATTGTCGACGAACTTTAGGGCTAGCGATCTTTAGCTTATCTTTAGCCGAAAGTTTAGACTGCTTTCCATACTCAACAGTTGCATAGTTTTGATCTATCTTAGCGTTCTTCTTTGAGGTCCTGCTAGTTCTTGGTAAAGTGTAGTCGCCTTCACTGTAAACGCAATAACTTTTACCTGCACAATCTGAACTAGACTTGGAGCTTACTGACGTGGTACTGCTACTGCCATGCTCAAAAATTGGAAAATCTCTAGGGTTGCGTTCAAGAGAATTTGTACGGCTAACTAGCTGCTCTAGTTTGACACTAAACAGTCTGCTAGTGTCATCAAAAGGCGACTTGGACCTACCACTTTCAAACAGAGATGGCAGTGTTTTTTTAGGAGTGAAACTTGCATCTTGATTTGTGTGAGAATACTGCCGACCCTCCCACTTATCTAATGTCACCTTAGGGCTCCCGGGTGTGGATGATGTCATCTCTCGTGGGTCTTTGCGGTTAGTTAGTTGACTGTCATTGGATAAGACTTTGGAATCTTGCCAAGCCTTGGGCAAAGTTCCTGATTTCAAGACAACGGAGGTGGTAGTTCCTTGACAACCAGGTGCTACTACAGTTCTCTTGGGAGTTATTTCATCAACAGGGCACAGAAGCTGGGAAGTCTTTGGAGAATTATTGGCACAAACATTGTCTACATCTGTTGGTTGGCTTTTCTCTGGACTTTTAGGCATTTTGGTACATGTTTTGTTGTCTGTTGTGTTTATTTTTGAATCGTCCTTTACACCGCTACTACTTTTTGCCTCTAGGGGCTTACTATGCTCCTTACATTTGACCTCTTTCTTCTTAATATCTCTCTCCAATTTTGTCCCATTTGAATGTTTCTCTTTTTTCTTATCGGCACATTCTGATTCCTCCTCAGTGTCTGCATTCATTAACATGGGGTTTATAAATGAAGGTAGCGACCCTTTTTCTGGCCTTACAATTTCTTTTGGAGTAGCTTCTGATGTAGCGCTAGCGTCATCCCCCATCACATTGCTAATTATTCTTATTGGCTGTGAACCGCCGCCGCCATGTTGTCCGTTCTGTGAGGCATTTTGAAAGCAAATAATATTCCCAGTCGTGCTCACGCTACTCATACCCCCACTAATTGTCACCTCTTCTACCATCGAGAACACAATTTCATCCTGTCCTTTCTGATCGAGCGGTTGTTTGACGGTTACTGTAATAGTTGCTTTCATTTCTTTACTTTCTGTTGAAGGTACATTTGACAAAACATCCCCTAAGACCACGCTTGCAGTTTGTGAATTGGGACATGACGTCGATGGTGAGTTACTTTTGCCGATTGGCGATGCTCGTTTGTCTGGTTTGAACCACTCGCAACCTTCAACGCCATCTTGAGTATCTTTGGATTGATTTGCAACACTAGGACCTTCTGTTTTCTTGTTGTTTTTGTGATTTTCTGAGCGGCGAGTTGCATTTCGGGTCAATGTTTGGTTGAGCAGTTCTTCACCTGAACTTGCAGCACTACACTCTTCGCAGTCATACAAGCCTGAGTCCTCTCTTTGAAAGCTATCTCCATTGAAAGCAGCATCAGCTTCTCCACCAGGCTTCTGATGGGAGTTTTGATTCAATAACGCTGCCTTTGATACATTAATATGCACATTATTTTTCACTGGCTCTAACTTTACCGCATTTTGTACAAGTTTTAAAGTTTCTGCCGTCAACTCACTCCCGTCAATGCATCCCAACCGCTCTTGAAGTTCGGCAAACGTGTCACATTTAAGTGTTTCAATCACAGCTTCCTGTTTTTTCTTGTCGCCATGGAGCTGTGGGATTTTGAGAAGTTCTTTGAGCAAAGCTGTAAACTCTGGGTCGTCTATATCAGTTTTACTCGGGTGTAAAGATGGAATAATAGGCACAAATTCTGGCTGGTTGACTCGTGGGGTAGCATTAGCTTGGACTAGCCCCCGTGAATCGATTTGAATGACGGTGTCACAGGATTGCTCGCTGCCCGATTGGTCGTCATGGAGTCGCCCACGGAAACGGAGAGGGCGCACGTCAGAGTCCACTTCCTCTGTAGAGTGGAATGCTCGAAGCGACAGAGTTTTAGGGGCTTTCTTTTCTCTCGTCAGACTTCGGGCGTGTGGTGAGCAAGACCCAGACTGCAGTGGAGCAAAAATCATAATCACATTTATGAAATAATAACACAAATATTATTCATTTTGTTTTTACTAGTGTCTTTGAACTGTCTTACATTAAAAACTGCTAGATTTATTACGTATGAGTAAAGACAATGATACAAGTGGGAATTATCCAATAACTTGCAAAGATTCAGTGCTAGTTGTTAAGTTAATTGTGAGGAGGTTAAACTGTTGGCACGTTTGCTTACATAAATGTATAAGACAATGCAAAGCGGTGCATAGCGTGACCTGATACCTTCTCTCTCCTCTGTGTTCTCCGTATTTTTGCAGCGGTTTGAATGGTGGACAAAGTCTCATCCAGAAGAGCCATTGAATCCGACACTTGAGCCACAACTACAGTGTGGCAGTTTACGTGACCCAGAGACTCTCGGAGGAGCAGGGACAGCTTACTGCTCCTGTGGGTAAGTATGGATATTAACAATTATTCAAATGCATTTTTAATAACGGACCTATAACATCACAGGAGTTTACTCACAAATATTATAACTCAACAAGAGAGGGAGAAAACAACCAAAACTACTGGATGTGTGGTGCATAGTGTCATGTATGTAATTTGTACAGTGCAATAAGTATTAAACAAAAAGTGGAATATATATTTGAAATGGGGCGACAGTAGCTCAGTTCAGTGTCAGTGTTCAGATCCACTGACCCACAGGTTGGTGGTGCAATTCCAGCTCTCACAGATGAAGGCTGTCATTGTGTCCTTGGGCAAGACACTTAACCCACCTTGCCCCCAGTGTCTATGCACACTATTGTATGAATGTGTGAGTGAATGAGTGAGTGGTTCCTTGATGTAAAACGCTTTGAGTGCCTTGAAGGTGGAAAAGCACTATAGAAAATTGTGACCATGTGACCAATTTACACAAGAGTAATCCGATAGAATAGAAGTGATATGCATTCTCATTTATGGCCAAAGTGTACTTTATATTAAAAGAATGATGTAAAACAAAGGTATTACACACTGTAGAAAACATATACTGGTAATGAAGATATTACTTGTTGGGGATTGTCCTCTGTCCGTTGAGCAGAGACAGCACTATCGGACTCACTTCAGTGTATGGGTATCTGTTTTTGCTAAACCTCATCCCCCGGCACACGTCTATCAGGGTCAGTTTAGTAGGTCCACGAGAACCTAAAGAAACACACATATAGATACATTATTTGATATACTTGGGAAGCACGACTTATTACCTATATGCATATGGTAATAAAACTTTATAAAATTTAGAAAAGTTCAGAACCTTTTCCAAGAGTGCTGGTCTCGGTGCGTGGGGGCTGGACATGTAGAGTGAAGAACATGATGGAGCTGTGGGACAGATACGTGACAAAGTCTGTGTGCCGTCGAGCTGTGATGGCAGCGTCCAACAGAGAGGCCGCACGTTCTGCTGTGGGCGCCTTCACCCGGTTATGGTTGCGCACCTAAAGGACACACAAGATAGAGACATGATGAGGAATTTGTTTAAAAAAAAAGACATAACAGTAAGGCTGTAAAAAAATATAAATACATTTCCCATAGAGCACAATGTAAAAACAACAGTTCATGTTTAGAGGGAGCGCATATAGCTTTCAAATCATTTTCAGATCATGATTTTTTTCTCAGTCCAAAACCCTTGAGTTTGGAGGGCCAACATTCCTCCCTATCAATAGAAAACGTACTGTCATAATAGAAATATTATCTTCACAGAGACAAAAATTATTACCATAAAAATAAAAAGACTTGAGTAGTAAACAAACAATGCTATAGCTTGTACCTGCACTCCGCACACAGGGTCCTCTTGCAGTTTTATGTGCGCTGTTTGACTGTCCTGTATACTGCCCCCTGTTGGTAGCATCTCTCCCAGCAGGTCCCTGAGCGTGTCCTCCTCTCCACAGCACAGCTCTAAGGCGGACACCGAAACACTCAAATCAGTCCAGGTTTTCTCTCTGCGCCGCTCAATGGCACTGAACAGCCACGAGATGGCGCAAGGAATGAGCCCCAGCTTCTGTGTGCTGTCATCACTGCCCACCATACTGGACCAAGAGCCTGGGGGACAAAACACAGGGAGACATGTAAGGGCAGCTGTAATAACATTAAATATGACACGGACAATGGACATCTATGATCGGAATAATGCATGGATGTAAATTCTCAAGTCTCATCTTTTACTTTACATTTCTTGGTTTGTTTGTTTCAGTGTTTTTCCCTCTGAGTAACAATATAGTCAAAATAGAACAAAAATAATGACATTGTGTTGCTTGCTTCCTGATGCTTTATTCACCCCACAACCGTTCATTTAACCTTCAAGTGGGAGTAGCTGCTGTTCTTGAACCATCATTTAAACTGAGCCATTCTCGTAAAATTAGACACCATATAATGCATTGCAATGTTTCTCAAACTGTGGTAAAATGTCTTCTTATAGCGTTACATTGGGGCCTTTCCAGTTCCAAATGTTTTTGTTTTTTTCACATTTTTGTCCTCATTTGGCTTAATCCAGATTGCCACTATTCTATGGTATTGTAATGATCTGATATTTTGTGTTAAGTTGTTTTGGCGCAGGTTACGGCCTACAGTATCCCTTGTGTTCAAAAACTAGATGAAATTTGGCATGTTACTACAGTCTAGCAGTACCAATTGTTCATTCAATTTTAAACCACACACATTTGAAAAGACGTGTAGTGGAATTTGGTCTTGACAACCCACTGAGCTACCCATTATTCAAATGGCACATATATACTGGCGTGCCTCTATACAGATACGTTTTCTGGTCCCATCTTGAACCTCCTGATCTTTTACCCTACATTTGTACTGAGTTATATGGCCCAGTTTCACTCTGTTTAGTCTTAGTACCCAAACACTAATTGAATGAGTGAAGGAGAATTGGTTTAGGCCAGTGAAGCTAGCTGCCTTTACTGTGAGCGAGTAGTATTCTGTGTAGGCGATTGATATTCTCTGGCTGCGGGCCATACTGAGACTGGGACTGGCTCACTAATTTAATCATGTTTGATACCGAGAGTGGCTCACGTGAAGGAGAGACCACCCGATTGTGGATGTGCATGTCCCGTTGCTGTTGCTAAGTGCTCCCCTCCCTGTGACTGCAGCCTATTACAGCCCATTTTGTTTATGCTGTGCTTCCAGTGTCCAACCACAGTGAAATGAAATCAAATGTGATTCTGCTGCTGCATTTGGAACTGTCTGTCAGAGCGGCTTTTACCACACAACACTTCTATAATTCATGAGTGGGCTTTTATTTAAATTATAAAAGGTGACAGGAGAAATGGAGAAGAGAAATGACGTCATTTTAGGAAAGAGGTAATATGTTAACATGCTGGTATAAAACAGTTTGTTTTTTGTTTTTTTTAGGAAGTTACACATAAATGTATTTTAAACTTATTCTAATTTTTAAAGCCAATATTTGATATTGATTTAATCATTTGAAAATTAAAATGAACCTACTTAAATGTATCATGCCCTGGCTCTTAAGGAGGTTCTGTAAGGACTAACTCGATGAAGCCTTTTAAAAAAATTATTAATTAATTTGATTAATATTAAAATTTAACAACAGAAATATTTGAAAGAAGCAGAGATCACAGGTTGTTGGTGGTGTGATTCCAGCTCCCACAGATGAATACTGTCAGTGTGGCCTTGGACAAGACACTTAAGTCACCTTGCCCCTGATATTTGCATAAACTGGTGTGTGTGTGGGTGTGTGTGTGTGGGTGTGTGTGTGTGGGTGTGTGTTTGAAGGGGGGGGTGCGTGTGTGCGTGCGTGCGTTTGTGTGTGTGTGTGCGTGAATGGGTGAGTGGTTCCTTGATGTAAAGCGATTTGAGTGCCTTGAAGATGGAAAAGCGCTCTAGAAAAAAGTGACCATTTTACCATCTTTCTTTCTTTAGTAGTATTTTTATCACACATTTGAGATACGAGTCATTGGACATGATTATACTTTGACATTTTCCTGATATTATATCATTGCTAAAGCCATGACACAATGGATATATTTAATTTTGCAAACAACAATTCCTCTCAATTTTCACTGACACCGCTGCCGTTAAATGTATAGCTATAATGCGATCCAGTGTGATCCATGTCGGCCATTTGTAAAGACTGGAAGGTAGATAAGACAATAGAATTAAAAGGCTGCAGATGAACATCATGATGGATACGAGATGGCATCATTCCCATGGTGGACAGACAGGGATTTTAAGTGACAGAGAAGTAAATGATGGCAGTATAGCGGGACAGGCCAGGGGGGTGGGGCTGTGCAGAGGGGGTAGATGGGGGGCGGAGAGAGAGTGGTTAAATGCACTCTCATTTGGGACGTTAACCCATAGACCCTCTCTGCGTCTTGTTACTCACCCACATCCGAGCAGCCCAGAGCCAGCACACAGCCATCACTTCCACTCAATACACAGCGGATGACGTCAGGCAAAACTCCGGCGCAGAGATCGGCCTGAGAACAAAAGGACAACAGTAGCTCATGATTCAATCAGAATAAGAAATCAGAGAGAAGAGGAGGTGGACATTTTGAATGGATGGGCTCCTCTGGTGTTGTTGGCAAAATTGTAATCACATTTTAGAGAATGGTATTTGGAACTGATAAATCCTCGAAGGTCTTTGTTAGAGAGAAGATTGAACAAGATTCATTTTTATAAAACCTGTGGAGCTGAACAGTGGGTCACAACTGGATTATAGACCACAGAGTAGATGATCATGGTATAAGCTCTCATGTGTGAAGAGGAAATGAAAACAGTATGATAACCTACATGATAATCCTTCAGATAAACAATTTCGTATGTACGTATATTGTTTTAAATATACTTTGTTCCCATTACATGAAACAAATACTATGGTAAATCTTATGTGGGGAAATCTGATTCACTAAACTTAATGCAAAGTATTGTACAAAGAGATTGACTGATATGTTGTTGTTATTGTTTTCCGTTGCAAATGCCTATACCAAAATTTTGAGTTTAGAGCAGCTAGTATTTTTTTACCTGGCCAGCTAGAACCACACACTTTGACAAAACTTTACTAAAACAAGTGGATCTGGAGCTGTATCTTGTCTCTCCAGTTTCAGAGGGCATGATTGACAGGCAGATTAACCAATCAGAGAGATGCCTGGTCTGTTTGTGTCAAAAACAAACATGGTTGCTTACTACTACTACTACTACTACTACTACTACTACTACTACTACTACTACTACTAATAATAATAATAATAATAATAATAATAATAATAATAATAATAATAATAATAATAATAATAATAATAATAATTTTTTTTAAAAAGCATAACGGACTGAGAAACAGCACAGATTTTTGCAGAATTAACAACCGACTTCTCTTATTCCAGGTAAAATAAGTTATATATTGTTCTGAATGTTACAAGAATTTTTGAGAGGGAATGTCTTTTACATTTGAGAAACATGTGATACTGTGGTTGGACTGTCTCAAGTTAGAACAGAGGATTTTCACCCTCTATTGTCTGGTTCGATGCCCTTATGGATTCGATCAGAGTGTAGAATGGAATTTTAGGGCTGATCATTTTCCCAAAAATATTTGAAATTACTGGAAACTCAGTTCCAGTTTATTTTTTAGGACACTCCAGAATAGCTCCAGTATAAAGTGTAAATATCAGCCAAATATAACAGCCTAAAGATATATTGGTGTAATGGTTCATAGCAAGAAAGTCCTGGGTTAATTTCATCGGTTTATATGCCCTCCCTGTTTTCAAGTGGGTTGTCACTATCACTCTGCATCTAGCACACTATATGGTAACCCTCCAGCTAGGTACTCCTGAAGAAGAACCACTGAAGAAAGGTTTTGTGGTTTCCCAACATTCTGGCCTGGGACCATTGACGTATGTGTAAATTCCCTTTCAACATTATGGTATCATGTATCTAGTATGTATATCTTTGTAGTTATAAGGTTCTCTACTTTTACAGCTTAATTTAGTCCATATCGAAAAGAACAATAGACTCTGTACAACACAAAAAGCAGCAGTGAAGTATGTTACCTGGCTGGCGTGCTGTGGGTATGTGGCGTCAAAGTTGAATGTTTTAATGAGGCTCTTGTCGCGGCCCAGTGTCAGGGTGCTGTAGGGGTGGCCTTTGTAGAACGGCTCCATCACTGTGACTCTTCTCCGGGATGAGTCGACCTGGAGCACTGAAGGAGGACCAGGACTCTGGGATAGATCTGGATTTACACGCAGCACCACTCTCACCTGCGCGCCGCCACAGAACAATACAGGAGGAGGTTTTATATCCACACATTTTAAAATTTTCAGAGGATTTTTCTGTTTATTAGTTCAGTATCACAGATTAAACGGCCTCTAGATAGTTCAGTGTTATCATCTCTATTTAAGCTCCTATGTCTAAGGGGTTTATACAGAGCTGTGCCAACATTAATTAATATGTAAAGACCAAACAGTGGACAGTAAGTTGTGGGTGAATATCTCTGACATGTTAAAGAGTAAGTAACTGAATAGGCTACTTCACCAACACCAAATTTTGTAGCTTAATAAATAATAAAAATCTAATTAAACAAATAATTAAAAAAGGAACAGTTGGGTAGTCTTGGCTTGAAAGATCACACAGTGGACAGCAAGTTGTGTGGGGGTGTCACCGACAATGTGTTAAAGAGAGGTCAATGAGGCGAATACTTTACTGGAAAATGCTTTTGTGTTTTAAAAAAGGTAGATTTGTGTGGCTCAAAGCTATTGCTAACTTTTATTAATACAAAAAATATATAAAACAAACAAAAAAATAATACTAATTTCTACAAACTGTGATGGTATTGTTGGAACATGTTAACATATTATATCCAGTTTCTTGACCACTACCCAATGTTTTTTAATCTATATTGATCAACGGCGATTTTAATATGTCTTGTAATCAGGGCAGTGCAAAGGAAAAAAACATTGCCCAAAAACATGATTTGTGTTATTAGTAAAGGCAAGTAGAGCACACCCCATATCCTTAGCAATCTTCACCATAAAGGCTAACCACAATATTAGTTCGGCTACTTGCACTGATCTAAATATAACATGACCATACATATCACAATGTATAGAGTCACATATGCTCTGACTGCCCATGTCTTTTATCCTTATTTATATGTAAACATGTATTTTTTATCGTTAACATTAGCAATAAAAACAAGTGACATTCGGCAAAGACAGAGAAACCTGAGCAATAACTCAGAGGATTCTGGTAAATGGCAAAAAGAATTAGGATTGATGGGGAGATGAAGACGGAGCACTTATGTGATTGGATTAGGGAGGTGGATTCCTGTAGACTCAGGTTAAAAGTGTCCTTATTCCTCAAAGACACTTGATGGAGACGACTGTGACGCCTTAAAAAAAATATTTAAGGTTTGCACGAATAATGTGATGAAGGCCAATGGTCAGTGTGGAATCACGCAGAGAAATATGAGTGGAAAATAATGATCAAATGTTTAGTGTAAAACAGATAGAAGGAGTTAAATGAACGATAGGGACAGGATTGCAGACTATGTGCTAGAATAGGTGAATTATGGTACATTTTCTGACTAACCAAAAAAAACGAATGTCTGTTAAAAGATATATAACTGGTGACCTCTATTAGGCACAAAGAACTATTTAACTATTACAGAGGGGATTGGACACCCATTGTCTGAAGTATAGATATCTTCAAGGGACTGTTCTCAAAATACCACCAGTGTCTTAAAAAATAAATAGAACCAACAACAAAAATCAACTGCATTATATACTAAAGTTTGGAAATATTCAACTCTTCAACTGATATAATGGGTTAGGCATTTTAACATTTACGTACTGGTAAAATGTCACATTTTTATACAGCGCTTTTTCACCTTCAAGGCATTCAAAGCCCTTTATATGAAGGAACCACTCAGCCATTCACACACCAGCATATGCAGATACTAGGGGCAAGATGCATTAAGTGTCTTGCCCAAGGACACACCCGCAGCACACATCCGTGGAAGCTGGAATCGCACCAACAACCTGTGGATCAGTCAATCTGACCGCTCAACCAATGATGTTTATGTGGAGAACAGGATTTGAACCACCAGCCTTCAGATCAGCTATTGTTGCCTGCTAAATGCTGAAATGCATGTAAAGTATTAATTGTGTGGACTCTTAATGGACTCTTGGTTTGTGTTTTTATCATGTTTGTTTTGAATTAACTTTGGGCAGCTCACTCCTGGTTTCGGTCATTGTCAAGTCTGGTCTCGTGTTAGTTCTTAGGATGGTACTTGGAAAGCCAATTATTTTCTTAGGCTGTATTTGGGCATCCCAGGACTTGGAGTTTTCGAGAGAAAATGAAATTACTTTGTTACTCTGACAATGAAACAAAACACAAACCTTTACATGAGATTTACTGTACATAATGCTAATCTGGTCAGTAGTCGGATCTGCAAGGCTTCAACTATACTGTATTATACCATGCAGTCCAATCATGGAGGAATTATATTACACCACAATGACCTCATCTGTTCACTGACAATCCGAAAACCCAAGAGCCATTTTCCATCTGCCACGCAATGCCTTCCCTGCGTGTAAAGATTTTCTCATAATTTTCATAACTTATGCAGCGGCTGGCTCCCTAACTGTATTGAATAAGTGCCAAAGTAAATTTATGAGGCTAAATTATTCAACACAACGTTCACACTATATGTAATGTTAGCAGAAACTAGGCAGGTGCGTTCGGAGCCTTTAACTGTAACTCTAGACCGAACCCAAGAGTCCGTCTCTGAGACAAGGGGAGGGCGGCCATATTGATCCCCCGGGCTGGTCCCAGGGGAGATGAGGGCAGCACAGGGGAAGAACAAGATGGAGACATTAGCCCACATTACAGTTCATCCTAAAGGAGGAGGGATATAGGATCTGTTTCAAATGGACCGTGATCGCTTTACAACACGCGGTATGGCAGGAACATTTCTGTAGAGTTGTTTTGTGGGAGAGAATATATCCTGTCGGACATCCTACCAGACCTAGCCCGTTTAAATCTTCTATTGTGGAAATCTTACTCTTAAATGGAGATGATAAAATTACATTAGTTCTGTGGAGAGGTGGCCCGGTTTCTCATTAAGACTGTATTTTTTTGCAATAGAAACACCTGTAATTGAATAAATGCAAAATGGATAAGTTTAACATCATACTGTGGAACATTTGAGCTAAAGCAATGACAATTCCGTGTTAACGAGCAGCAGGTGGACCCTTCACCAGAAAACATTTTATGCTGGTTGAAAGTATGTCCAAGTACCCACAACAATACCAGTACCTCCTGAACCTGTATTTACCCAAAGTATACACCCAGCCATTTGTATTATAAGACTGATACTGTAATGATAGTTTGTGTTTAGTTCACAATTGACACCTTTTGTTGTTCTTGTAACTGTTTTTGTGTCTGTTTTGGAGACTGGCTCTAGTGAGTGCTGTTGTTTTACTCTTGTTTTGGCGTGGGTTACGGCCTACAGTAGATCTTGACTCAGAAAATAAGCAACCAAAAGAAATTCTGCATGTTTCCATACACTAGAACGCTAAATTGATATTTTGTTCTGATTGTATGAGGAATAATATATAGTTCATGGAACTCGATTAGCGTTATACCAAAGTTCAATCATTTTCAACCACTTATTGTATTAAGGGTCACAGGGTCAAATGGCAACACAAGCACGGGCTTAAACATTTAAAACATTTGCTAACAATGAATATGAATAATGTTTACTGATTCATCTATAACTATATCTACATGAGAGAACTAATCATTGTAAAGGGATTGATGAAATTGAGTTTGTCATGTTACTAGTGAAGTGAAATAATGTACAATGTATGATCTGTTTACTTTGTTGAGTCCATAATAGAGATGCACTCCTTTCATCTAAAAAAAAAAACACATTTCACGTTGGTGTCCTCTCAACAGGAACATGTGATTAGAGACAGCAGGAAAAACGAGCAAAGCCAAAATAACTGTAGTGAACCTGCTGGTGTGAAGAACAGGCCAAAGCCATAAGGCCATGGCTGTGTGCTGGTATACAAATTATGCACATTATATTTTATACAAATGCTTACTGCTTCATTGATTTATTTGTAGCAAATTCTTTAATAAACAGTTTGCTAGTTTTTGTCCTTTCCTTTCAACTAATAAGGATTATTTATTATTATTAACTATGGGGGGCAAAAAAACTAAATTTTAATCTTTTGGATAAGACAGAATAAGTGGATGAAGTAGAGATGGTGATACTTTACTTTCAAATGAATAGTGTAAATGGATATGGAATCAGTTTCATTTGACAAATTATAGTAATTAGTATTATCAGTGGTGGAATGTAACAAAGTAAAAGTAGTAAAGTACTATACTTAGTTAAAGATGTAGGTATCTGTATCTTATTTAAGTACATTTTAAAGTGGATACTTTTTACTTTTACTCCACTACAGTTTTGAACTGGACTAAAAAGTAAAAGTATTTTCTGTTATTGCCTGAGACCTACTGACAATGCAGAGGGCTATATTTTTAACATGTTTGTAGTTCAAGCAAACAAAAATATACAAACAAAAACCCCTAGAAAAAAATCAAAAACTTAGTTCAATTCCCTCTGTTGAACAAATTTCAACATAAATCTTTAGCAAAATCACTACATTTGAAGCTTTATTAGATCTCAAACTTGGCACGAAATGCTTTTACTTTTTACTCTTTAAGTACATTTTTAAGCAGCTACCTTAATACTTTTACTCAAGTAGATTTTTTCATGTGATACTTTTACTTGAGTATTTCTTTAGCCTGGTATCTGTACTTTTACTTAAGTAACAAAATTGAGTACTCCTTCTACCACTGTGTATTAGTGTGGGATCAACAAGATCATATTTGGTGACTCCTCCTTGTTAATTATGGGTTATTATTGAGCTGATATAGTTATAGTAGTTTATGAGCCTCAAACCAAACCTTGAATAAATATGTCTTCCATGTACTGTATATAAACGTGTATAAATGTGTATAAATGTGTATAAATGTAACTGTGGTGGTACCTTGCCAACACTGGGTGAGTCTTTGGTTCTGGTGGCAGCTTGCAGCAGGCAGGTGGGGGCCGCGGGAGGGTTTTTCTGGATCACGTCCCTGAAGCAGGTGGAGAACTGAGCAGGAGCCGAGTCGGACGCATGGCCTTTTTTCCTTAGTGTCAGATTGAGCTTTTCTGCCGCTCTACAGGAAAGAAGGAGAGGAGGAGGGATGGAGGGAGAGAGGAAGAGTGTGAGAGGAGGAGGGATGGAGGGAGAGAGGAAGAGTGTGAGAGGAGGAGGGATGGAGGGAGAGAGAAAGAGAGGGAGAGTGTGAGAGGAGGAGGGATGGAGGGAGAAAGGGGGAGAGAGAGGGAGAGTGTGAGAAGAGGAGGGACGGGGAGAAAGGGAGAGAGAGAGGGAGAGTGAGAGGAGGAGGGACGGAGGGAAAGAGGGAGAGATAGACAGAGAGGTAGAGTGTGAGAGGAGGAGGGACAGAGGGAGAAAAGGAGAGAGAAAGAGAGGAAGAGTGTGAGAGGAGGAGAGACGGCGGGAGAGAGGGAGAAAGAAAGAGAGGGAGAGTGTGAGAGGAGGAGGGATGGAGGGAGAGAGGGGGAGGAAGAGAATGAGAGTGTGAAAGGAGGGACAGTGGGAGAGAGAGAGGGAGGAAGAGAAGGAGAGTGTGAGAGGAGGAGGGATGGAGGAAGAGAGAGAAGGAGAGTGTGAGAGGAGGAGGGACGGAGGAAGAGAGAAAGGGAGAGTGTGAGAGGAAGAGGGACAGAGGGAGAGAGAAAGAGAGAGGGAGGAAGAGAAGGAGAGTGCGAGAGGAGGAGGGAGCGAGGTAGAGAGGGAGAGAGAGAGGAAGAGAAGGAGAGTGTGAGAGGAGGAAGGATGGAGGGAGAAAGGGAGAAAGGAAGAGAGGGAGAGTGTGAGAGGAGGAGGGACGGAGGGAGAGAGAAGAGAAAGAGAGAGGGAGGAAGAGAAGGCGAGTGTGAGACGAGGAGGGACGGAGGGAGAGAGAGAAGGAGATTGTGAGAGGAGAAATGACGGTAGGGAGGGAGAAAGAGAATGAGAATGTGAGAGGTGGGAGGGAGAGAGGGGAGGGAGAGTAGAGATGGGATTGAGAGATGGACACAGTCAGAGTGAGAGAAAGGAAAGGGGGGTGAGTGGAAGGGAACGAAAAGATGGAGAGAGAGGGACAGGGAAATGGAGAGGAGGAGGGATTGAGAGAGAATGAGAGAGGGAGAGAAAATGGGAGGGAAAGTATGGATGGGAGTGAGAGAGGAAAGCAAGGACAGAGAAACAGAGTGACAGAGAAAGAGAGAGAGAGAAAGTGGGGGTGAAAGGGAGGAGGGGAGAGAAATGTGGCAGAGCAAAAGACAGGGACATTGAGGAGGGAGAGAGGGAGAGAAAAAAAGAGAGAGGAAATGGATGAAAAGAGAGAGAAGGGCAAGAGAGAAAGAGATGTGAGTCGTGAAAGTGATGGTGGATGTGTGCGACAGAGGGACAGAGGGAGAGGGCGAGGGAGTGATGGTGAAGAATAGAGATAGAGGAAGGAAGGGAGAGAGGGATGAGGGAAAAGAAGAGAAAAACACAGCGGGGAAAGGGGAGAGAGAGAGAAAGAAAGGGAGAGAGAGAAAGGGAAGAGACAGGGAAAGAGAGGGCGTAGAGAGCAAAGGATGGTACAAGATAGAGAGACAGAGTGAGAGAAGGAGAGAGAGAAAAAGATGAGAAATATTGAGCGAGAAGGGATAGAGCGGAGTTCAGGTCAGTTCATGTAAAACAGGATGCTGCGGATACACGCTTGAGTGACAGGATTTAAACGTACTTAGCCAAGAAGGACATGGCTGCCGTATTGGCTATGGTCACCACTCTTGTAATATGAGGCAGTTTGGAGTTTATCTGCACCGCCCCGGCATCACCACTTGACTTATCTGCAGTCTGTGAAGGAGAGAAAGCTCATTATAGAAACCCAAAACTGTAATTCCACTTTGCACCACTCCAAAAGAGGCTATTATGATGGGAGTTAGCAGAGGGTTGGTGTGAGTCCAAGTGGAGCATCTATGAGTAATGTGACTGGGTTAGAGTGGTATTTTGGTACATGTGGAGTCTGCATGTCACATAATATAATCTCTATGCTTCTCAAACTGTGGTATGCGGGGCCCTCTGCAGTTTGAGTATTTGTTTAATTTGTATATAAACCTTTTACACTGTTTTTGTCGTCCTTTCAGTTAATCATCATTCAGAACTACCTTATCCGTGGCTGTCTGTTTTTAAACCAATTTAGTCCTAATTTCAACTTGATCCAATGTAGGTTTAGACATTGTGGTACTACTCGGAAGGGCAAATATTACTGTAGGGAGTACTCAGTGTTATATGCAATATTTTGAGATAATTTTCCCATTTGAAATATATAACATTTAGTTTTAACTTGTTTAATTTCTGTGGCAATGGTTCAAATTTTTCATCCTTCTGACACCCATGGATAGCTGTAATCTACCTCATATCTCTTCCCTCTGCCTCCTCTCCTCTCACATCAACAACCCTCATGTCTAGACTGTCTGGCAGCTTTGACCTCAACATCCTTCTTACATTCATCCATCCTCTCTATATGTCCCAATCATGTCACGCTAAAAAATCTTGCTAGCTTGGACAAAATAACAATTCCAAACTGTATGAATTAGTAAAGACTACTGACTTTAAAGAAGACAAATTATGTTTTATACTATAACCTACAGCACTAGATCGTTATTTCACATGTTTTTGTGGTTTAAAAAGTAGCTATTTCACATTTTTTACTCTACATGTATGACCGAAGATTTGAAGCAGTAGGGAGAGATGAGGGTAGGTGAAAAAAGCTATTATTTTTTCAATTCAAATTTCAATTTTTCTCAAGCCTCAAATGCAGGACAATACAGGATTACTTAAACATGCATGAATCAGTCAATCAAAATACAACTCTGAGTAGCTAATGATGAGGGAATACAGTTATAACAGATAAAAGCTAGCATTTTTACATAATATGTCTCATTTGAGGTCTACTCAAGTTGAATAGATTTGAAATGATATAAAATAGTAAGTTAGAAACATTGCCTGCTATTTTCTGAAAAGTCAAAGTCCTCAAAATGACCATGACCAAAAAAGCAATTTGACTGAAACCTATGAATATAATGCATGACTGCTAATAATTTTGAGCTATTAGGGCTAGTGCTATATTATTTAGACCATTTCTATTTATAATACACTATACACTGCTTTTATTATATCAAAAAGTGTCTGCAAAATAAGAGCAGACATTAACAGTTTGCACCGTACTTTGTTAAATGAAAGGTTTGCTGGCTAATTAGATAAAAGATAGACTCATTTGTATGCTTGCGAGTATCCTGAATGAAGTGCCTTTAATGGGTAATCAAATGAGATGCATTTTGGGGATTGGGACGTTCGGACACTTCCCTTTTTCTTTGGAACGAGACCAGCATTTAAACAAAGACTTTGAGGATCCAGCCAAATCAGGCGTCAGACATGTTTAGCAGCCAGTGCAGTGCCATGGCTCTGAAGCTCAGCCAACACATACTTAATAATGCATCTTCTTACCAGGCGGGTCTAAATGAGTATTTCAGAGCACAGAATTCTACATGGACTATTAGCCAGAGGTGGAGAAAGCAGTCATTATATTGTACTGTTAATAAAAAATAATATCACATTTACATTTAAGTGAGCTATGTGATTAGAACAATTAAGTAAATATGTGTATTCCTTATAACAAACAATCCATAACATTGGCCTATATAATATTTACTACATCAAAAGTATTATTGTTGAGATTTTTAGCACATTGAAAATAAGATAAGTTATATATACAATATTTGAGGATTTTCACTTTGGTTATTTTTTACAATATATTAGTTAGTTCTTCTACAATATATAAACTTCATATCATGCCACATAAATAGGAAAACTGATGTGTGCCCGTTCTTATGATTACATTCTAATCTCTGAAAACCACCAAAAGACTTAAACAAATACTGTACATGTATAGGACCTGTACTGAACCTGTTTCAACCCTAACCCTAGCATAAATATACTCCAATTTAACTGGTAAAGCAGCCTCCCTCTAGCTATCAGATCGTCTCAGTCTTTAACACCATTTAAGACTAAACTGAAAACTCACCTCTTCTCCCTGGCATTTAATACTAGCTAGTTTATGTGAAGCACTTTGGGCAACTGAACTTGTTTTAAATGTGCTATTTACTTAACGCATTTTGTAAATTATTCTTAACACTATTTAAGCCAATGTAACCCATTACTACCCACTTCTGACTACATCTCGTGTATACCAATCAGTGACTTCATTACGAACCCAGACATTACCTATTGGACTTCCCATGACCCAATAAAAGACATAAACCCAGAGCCACACTGACGGCACTGAGGCTGTAACAGTGCATCTGCTTATTGTGAATCAACTTTAATGTCTGTCTGTCGTTATCGGGAAAACAATGTCTGCCACTGTAGGTATTCTTGCTTTTATGCCACTTAGGCTGGCCATTGTTTTGGAATAAGAGAAGTGGAGTGGACTGGGGAAAGTAGCTATAGTGGTGAAGTAGCTATATTTGGGTGACTCAGTTGGCGGATTGTTTGTGCTCTGATCTGCAGTTTGGGGGTTTGAATCCTGCTCCCGGCGTAAACATATTGGTAGAGCAGTGCATCTACACACAACACAATGGATGTCGATTCTATAAACAGAAATGTTTAGTTTTTATCAGGTAAACGGTCTGACAATCAAACCATGATACTTGAAAAAAGAGATATTACTGTACGTTTTGCTTCACAAATTTCAGGATGAATAATTTAGGTATAGTCTGGACTCTAGTCATGGATTCATCTGTCAATGCCACAGAACGGTGTACCTATTGTAAACTCATAAAATCTTTTCTGCTTGTGTCTGGCTTTCTTTTTGTTTTAGCCTAATGCATCTATCTGACTCATATATGTATTGATCTACTTTAACTTTGGACCAGTCTGGGCTATAATGCATTCTTTTGTATCTGATCCAAGGCTCCCCATTGTTAGGTCTGAATCTGATTTAATAACATGTTTTTTATGGATATCACATAAATTACAAATGCCCAAAGACTATAATAAGATACAGCTAATGGACATCACAGAGATAATGCACAATATGGAAGAAAGTGTTTTTATAAGCATTTAATATACATTTCCCTCTTTCGAAAATGGCCCATGCATCTAATAATAATAATGCATTAGTCTTATAGCTTCTGCAGTTGCTCAGATTCGCTTTATAATTTGATGCGTTGCTCATTCGCTCGGTGGGGGTAAACTACTGCTATAGCCACAGCTGCCCTGGAGTAGGACTGACTGAGTAGAAGCGAGGACGCCAAACTGCACCATCGGTACCTCCAACTGCCACCAAACAGTCACGCACCATGTTCATACATAAACAAGGTGGGTGATGTGTTTTGCCCAATGACACACTGACAGCATGCACAAAGTTGGTGGACAAACCCTCATGCTGACCTAAACAAACCGATCTATAAAGGAAAGCAAAGTAATTGATATGATTGATGTGATGTTTCTTGCCCAAACACCAGTAAATGAATTGAAATAGTCAGATTCGAATCACCTACCGAATACTACCATCCGCGATATCACAAAAACATGCTTTTTCTATCAAATGGAACAACTTTTAATGTACGAAAGGGGGTTTAACACATGGATTACTGTAAAGCAACTGCATAAGGTGGAGCAGGCTGTCAAAACACATCTACAGATAAGACAAAAAGAATATTACTCCTGATTCTGTGTGCTAGTCTATATATGTCGTAATAACAGCCTATAGTTATCTCCAATAAAAATCACAGTGTTACATGCATTAGCATATGCGAGCACTCAGATTCAGTTTTTGGTCACGTTTTCTGCTTGGATTAATATATAAGACACAACAACAAATAGAAAATTGCCCACAGCCAAATTAGTGAAATAGATATAGACAGTGTATATTTTTATTGCATTATTATCATATATTTTTCTTTCATTTATTCATTCATATTTACTCATTTATTTATCTATTCATTCATTAATCCAATAACTTTTAAAAATAGTATCAAAATCAATGGGTATTTATTGAGCTACTTGAATGGCTATGATGCTAGAAGCCATCGACGACCCTATGTATGTGATTTATCAATAAAGAATACACAAGTTCCCCCTCCAAAAATGGCTTTTAATCCAATATCTAAAAACCCCTCCCAGTTGGATCACATTATACGACTACAGTTATTAAAATCCATCGCCAACAGTGGCTCTTAAAACTCCATATTCAAACGTGTTCAGTTTGCTTCACAAGCACCGGCCATAACGGATTACAGAACAGTACTTGTCTTCACCTTGAATGGGTCTGCAACCTTTTTATTGGAGACTGGGGGCAGGCGCTTCCATCACAGTAATGCATATCTCTGTTAAATATCACCATCCCCCATATTGATCACAAGTGCTTTTTGACTGGCCAGCTTTTTATGACAAGGATAATTCATGACCCAATTCCATTCCATTAGCAGAAGTACTTTTAAACAACGTGGACACCGCCGCGGCAGCTAAATAGACCTTGATTAGCGCCCATGAATCACTACTTTCCTGACGCCTGTAAAGATGTACTCTGTAGCGGGATAGCTTGTTAAAATGGGGTACATAGGGGGGCTAACACGTGAACAAGACTGATTTAGTGATTTAGGCTCTTTACCTGATGGCGAGCACGTGGGAGAGTTGATTTAGAAGACGCCAGCTGCTTCTGCTCCTCCACCCAGCGGTCCATGTCACGGTGAGGGGACTTGGCACCCCTCCTCCTCAGCGTTTGGGGCGTCCGCTGTGGGGTTTTGGGGCTGGAGGGCGCTCTGGTGTTCTGGGGGCTGCACTGATTGCGGAGAGGGCTATGGGTTCTGCTTCGAAAATGCTGTAATGTCCTGTTGAAGTCTCTGGATGGTCGGTCCTCATATCGGGTCAATGTGGAGTCCAGTTGTCCCCGTAAAGAGGTGAAGGTCGGTCCAAAAGAAGGTTCAAAGGGGGGGCGAGTTGGTACCTGACCCCGGTTAAGAGCCAGAAAGACGGCTTCCTGTTTAAGTTCATTGACACTAGTGCCACAGGTGCTGCATTCGCCATGTTCCCAAGAATCTGTAGGACGACTGTGGACACGCAGGTTGTCATGAAGAAAAGATGAGAGATCACTGGAGTCCTGCAAAGTTTGAAATAAAATTTGATCAGTTTTGAAATGGGTTTGGACTCCCATGAATTCATATTTTATGTCACAAAACCTAAAATTAGATCTGTGTTTAAGAGATGCACATTCCAGCAAGATGGAAAAGCTCAAGAGGTCAAAACTGTTACCATCTTTATGTTAAAATCCTGGACACTTATGACAGGTTATCTAATGAAGACATATTATTTGTTTTGCTTTATTTACTGGTAATCTATGACACACAGAGAACATTATTTTAGATTTTTTGTGCAAGTCAGAATATTGATCTAAAACTACTTAGAATGCAGGACATTACAGGATTACTCAAACACTTAAAATAGCACTCTGAGTAAGCTCATGATGAGGGAAAACCATTACCACAAGGGTGAAACCTAGACATCTTATAATAATATGTCTCCTTTAATATGTCTTTAAATGTAGGGCCTTTCCTCAGTCACTTATTACTCCTAGTTTAGAACTGGTTTAGACTTGGTTTACTCCTGGTTTAGAACTGGTTTAGACTTGGTTTACTCCTGGTTTAGAACTGGTTTAGACTTGGTTTACTCCTGGTTTAGAACTGGTTTAGACTTGGTTTAGGTGGTATTAATTTGAAGGTGCCTATACTTCCTTAAAGCAACCATATGCAATTTTTGCGTTTGTTATTCTCACCAGTAGATGACAGATGTGAAACCTGTTCCCCCCACCCCTCACCTGGCCTTTGTTGAGGCTCACCTGTACTCTCTGGTCTTCTTCTGCCAGGTCAATGCTGGCACACTATCAGACTGCAATAACGTAGATAGCATCTAGTGGTGAAGTGCGAGAATACAACAGGTGCAGGTGGTCAACTTTATTACAGATGGTAGCTGCAAGGGATCAATTTTTTTCTTTGCAAGTATTTGATTACATTACTGTACAGTTAAAATGCATTTATCTCTAATAATTTTCACAAAAATTAAGACAACTACAGATATATAAGAACACCACCACTTTCTCTTTGAGCCTTCTTGTGTCCATATCCTCACACGCGTTTTATTGGGGAGCACATGACAGCAACAAGACAGACGATTAAGAAAATGTAAAGTGAGGTGCTGTGAGGCGCGGCAGGCAACCTTAGCACTTAGCGAAGTAATCACAGAGTCAGGCCTATTGATTAATACCACCACTATTGTTTTAGCATAGCATCAGAGCACAACAAGCAAGCTAAACGGAACTGAAACAGGCCATACATCAGGATCACTGTTGAAGAAAGTCAACAACAAATAATCAAGAAACAAAACAATGTCAAAACTGTAACAAATGTTTTGAGAAGAAGATTAGCGTATCCATATTCTATACTATATACACTGTAGGGATGGGAAAAGATCTCGTGCCACAAGATTGTGCACATGTGAGAAATATGATCTTATGAGGTTTGTTTTCCATGTGTTTACTGGATTTTATTGGACAGTGAAATTATTTAACTTTGCTGTGTTACACATTTTGAGAAGCTGTAGTTATAAAAAAGCAGCTCTACAATAAGAGCAAAACAAAAAAAAGTGAGGTCACAATTGAGAATTGAACTGCACATTTTTTATTTTAAATGATCTTGTCTCTTCTTGTCAATGGGAATTTGGTCTCATGCCTGATCTACTGCTGAATCTTTTAAAAATATAACTTTTTTCATTTAATTATTTTATGTGAATCCGAAGCAAACCATTTAGATTGTAAATTGATCTATTACTGTTCATTTAGAGTAAATATTTAGATAGAAAAGGTGAGGTAATATATTTTTTTTTATTCAGATTTTTGAGTGTAGGGCAACTTTAGTTTGATTTGTTCTTAATTTCCTGATGAATTAACCTAAATTCAAATGGAATCAAACTATACTGAATTATTTTTGATAGACAGCAAAGGAAACTGGCCTATAGAATCTTTTTGCAGCCTTATTTTGTGTTGCTTTGGAAATTCTCACAATTATTCAACCGAAATTAAGAGCAAAATCAATGACCTGACATCCCTGTATGCCCTAGTAATGCTGTGTTACACATTTGAGAAGCTGTAGTTATAAAAAAGCAGCACTACAATAAGAGCAAAACAAAAAAAAGTGAGGTCACAATTGAGAATTGAACTGCACATTTTTTCTTATTTTAAATGATCTTGTCTCTTCTTGTCAATGGGAATTTGGTCTCATGCCTGATCTACTGCTGAATCTTTTAAAAAATATAACTTTTTTCCATTTAATTATTTTATGTGAATCCGAAGCAAATCATTTAGATTGTAAATTGATCTATTACTGTTCATTTAGAGTAAATATTTAGATAGAAAAGGTGAGGTAATATATTTTTTTTATTCAGATTTTTTGAGTGTAGGGCAACTTTAGTTTGATTTTGTTCTTAATTTCCTGATGAATTAACCTAAATTCAAATGGAATCAACTATACTGAATTATTTTTGATAGACAGCAAAGGAAACTGGCCTATAGAATCTTTTTGCAGCCTTATTTTGTTGCTTTGGAAATTCTCACAATTATTCAACTGAAATTAAGAGCAAAATCAATGACCCTGACATCCCTGTATGCCCTAGTAATAAAAAGAATTTGTTCAGAGTTTTATTTGCTGTTGAAGTTATGACCTCACCCTGTTTCTCTCTATGTAAAGATGTCAGATTGTGTTTGGCCAGCCCAGTGTTTTCCTTGAGTGCCCCTTCAGTCGATCAATGAGGAGCTGCCAACACTATGACCCATCTAACCCCAGAGGAATACTGCACTTCACACTTGGCTCAAAACACGTCCCAACTCCAAAAGGACAAAACAGCATGACTATATTAGCATTACTATTGCTTCAGAAGAGTTTCAGATAATGTTGATATCTATAAAGGTACACTGCCAGTTTGTTTTCTTTATTTTTACTACTTTCACATTTATTTACCTTTTTTGTCTACTACATCGATTCCTTATATCTGACATCATATATTTCATGTCTTCGATCCATTGGAGGTGCTGACTCTTTGTTGTGATGACGTTTACACTGACGTCAGTTCACGTTGGGCACCACAGTTGCAGTCGCGGAAGTCAGCGTACTTGTTTCTTTTCTTAAGTCATTTTAGATGAATATTGTGATTTAAAATGTGCAAATTATGACATATTGATTCACAAGTGTCATAGATTATAGCTATATAGCAGACACAAGCAAAAAAGGTTGCTTTACATAGTTATTATAGGCAATTATTCACAAATGTAGGATATTTTTCAGATTTTAGGATACAGTTTTGCACAAGTATGTAATTTATGTTTTTAGACAAATCAATTACTTTAAAAATGTATAAAAAATGTCAAAGACTGAATTGGAGTGGTTACATGGGAAATTAAATATATATATGAATATCTCACCACCATTTATTGGCACTGGATTATGTTGCATTGTTTAAATGACCATGTTCAAAAAGGCAATAATAAAAAAACAGAACTCAACAGACTGTTACACTTGTATCTGACACCTCTCACAACCAGCTTCATCTTTTCCAATTTGAAGCATCAATAGATTAACTAGACTAAAGCATCAATGGATTAACCAGACCAGATTACACCATACAAGTCTCTCCATATGCATCACCTGATAACTGTTCATTCCTAGACCACTTATGATACTCTTCACTGCACAAAGGACCAGCATTTTTATTAGGAAAAATACAAAACACTTGCCAATTTTGGTTTAAAATTGACTTTGACAAAAATATTCACTTGTTGCCCAATACTAAGATGCGATGATGACAAGCATAGCAATAGATTTCCAATTTAAGCTTTAATAGTACAATTCTGTTCAGATTTCACATTTTAAAACCAGCAGGGGCAATAAGAGACGTGGCTAAGAATCCCATGTATTGCAGAGATTTAAAATATACTAGAAGGTAAGCAGGTTGTATTCATAAGTTGTTTGCAGAGGAAATCATGCTACTGTAGAAATTAAATTAAATAAGGCATTTGTCATTTACTAATTGTGATTAATATTACAGTCCTATCTGGTGTTTTTTTCTTAACATCATATAGTGTGTTAATCAAATCCGGTTTACTATATAAGCCTGATTCATAGGAAGTACCACATTGGAGTCCTCTTACCCTACTACTATACAGACAGGGGTGCAGGCATTTTAGAAAGGCCTCCCCCACCTTTTAACTTGTGGCCCATCTGGATATAAATATTCTATCGACCGTATGGCATCTACTGTAGAATGAAGACTTTTCCATCTCAACCAGACTGTGAGTCCATATTAGAGATGATACAGTGAACATGGAGCCATTTTGAAAAAAAGCAAATCAATAAAAAAAACTGCCTTATCAGGTTTCCACTGACCATCTTAGTAGCCACAAGATAGCATTATCTCCTAGCGTTGCACAGCTTTAGCGTGTGGTCTGAAAAGCTACTGGCGAACATTGTTTTCAAGAAGCGGACTAAAATAAATAGTATTTTCTCAGCGGACTGAACGATGGAGATGACAGGGTTGTTCAGATGAAATATTTATGCCCATTTGAAACCACGCGGAATGGGTTAGCCTTAGTGATCGGTGATGGATGCACAGAGTGTTTAGACATAGCTCTCAAAGGCAGCATCAACACTCCCTTGTGACCAATAAACACCTTTTTATTGTCTTAAATGATAGTATGAAATATGTACAATAAAATTATTATAGCAATTTGGTGGGGGTAAAGTGCACACCGGTCAATATTAGGGAACTTGGGTTGTTCTTTCATGCTAAAAGTTCAATCGATCACCACATGACTGAGAATGAAGGTTGGGAATATGGAAATCTCTACAATAATAATGTATAAGTTAGCCCTATATTTATACTCTACTTACAGTGTTTTATTTTATTATCGTTATGCCTTTTTGTATCTTAGCTCTATTCAATATATTTCTAACATTTTAATTATATTGGTTAGATTTAGCTTGATTTTTGATTGCATATTACTATTCTGCTGATGTACTTTAACTTTTCATTGCAACTCTAAAATTTCCCCATTGTGGGACAAATAAAGGTTTTTATCCAACACCAATTTCAGTGTGAATTCGGTTAGACAGTGCAAAAATCTTTGTGCATTCAGCTTTTGAGCTTGAATACCTGAGATAACCAGAGAACATAACACTAAATCACAACTATGAAATATTCCTTCAACTTCTTCATAGCACAGAAAATATTCCTTGTCAAAAAGATTCAATCAAGCTGTAGTTGATGCCAGCAGCTATGGGCATTACACCTTGGACAATATCTATGGTCTCACAAATCTGATAGCCCGTCTCTGTGGGGTTCTTCAGAGTACTTACTCCAGCTTCCGCCCACGATCCATTCAACAGTCATTCATGAACACATCTCACATCTCATGCACGCCATTTGGATTACGTTATTGAAACTGATACTGGTCTCTGATTGGTTTATGACTATTGCTTTTGGCTCTGGAAATATGTCTGAAAAAAATATGACCTAAAACTATGCACACAAAAAATGCCAATTCAAGTTACATCTTGGACAGAATTACAACAGAAAGGATTTGTATTTCTTCTCTAAACATTAATTAAAGATACACTGCCACCCCTCCACCACCATGGAGATGCTACTTCTTTGTCTGGAATGTTCTAATATGGCATTAAACTGATATATCTCCGTACAGACACGCAGGTCAGATCTGTGGAAAGAATGCATGTTTTTCAAGGTATATTTGAGAAATAAAAATAAAAAAACATAATTAAATTCATACAAAAGAGCTATGTTAATTCTATACAGGCAAAGCAATCACATCTCCATGAAGACAAGCAGGTAGGGGATCTTCCACCAGAAATGTTACAAAGTGCACCTTTAACACGTACATACACTATCCAGTCAAATCTTTGGTCATTTGGCACCACATATTTGGTCATTTGGCACACATGTCGTAGTTTGATATTTTCAGCATTGAACAGCAGCCCAAAGCAATAACACTATAGCAGTATTTTAGTGAAATAACTGTGCGTAATTACTCATACTAACCTTGCATGAAAACTGTTGATGCACTGCCAGACTGAGGGCTTGTTTCTTCAGTCCCAGTAACGTGGTGGAACACTTCTCACAACAGGTAACTTTCTGTTCGGCCCGCCCGAGACCGGTCAGCGCCGATACAGTGCTCCGACATAGTGTCCCGGTACCATATGACATATTGGATGCGCGCTCCACGACTCCGTATCCAGGCAGGGACTTGTAGGACGATCTCTGGCACATTGTATTCCGAAGTGTGTCGTCTCTGGAGCCCTCGGGAGCCGGGCGGAGAGTGGAAAAGTCACCGTGATGCTGCGCCTGTGTGTCCTTGGGTTTGGGACATGTAGATGATGAAACGGGTTTTACGCACGATCAAAAACTGAATTAAGTAGCAACATAAAACCAACTGCAATGCAAATGCTTCTCTTAAAGTATAAAATTAAAGACTTACCCAAGCTGTGCCTCTAATCAAGCCGGGAAATCTCTCTCCTCTTCCAGTCAGTGATGACATGATAACTTGTTAATATTTAAAAGCATATCCGAACAAAGACAGAGGTGATTTGGAAATAACGCAAACGCGGCCAAGTGAATAAAAGGGAAACAGATCCAGCTCATGTTTGGGTTGAAGGAAGAGTGAAGGTATACGACACAGTTGTGGTGAGAGGAGCAGAGAGGAAAGTGTCGGGGAGAAGTGAGCGCACAGAGGAGCGTCTTGGTTGGCGTGTGTTCAATGCGCACCGCTAGAGGGCAGTAATTTGAGGGGTTCCAAACATTGATTTTAGCCTTTTATGAGATACATAATTAGTTTATTTTTGGTTTTGCTTCTGCCCACTAAACTAAGGCCATCTACTGAGAATCCCATAATTATAATTGAAAATTGGCAGATTGCTGCTTAGATAACAACAACATTTGAGAGAACCTTAACCTTGTAAGCCTGATATAAGTTAGTTGAAACAGCAAACAATCTGATAAGATAAGTCTGATTTTTGTCTTGTATTAGTATAAGCTAACTTGTGATTATGCAACAATAGTGACAATTAAGTTCTTGGCTTATATGAGCCAATCAGAACCAATTAGATCATTTGATTGTGTATCATTTGCTCTGTAGTTTTCCCTTACTCTGTGATCCTATAGTGTGCTTCATCTGAAACGTTTCTCATTTTTGTTCAGTTTCAATCCCATGCCTGTCATACTTAACTCATCAAATCAAAGTGACTTTTATATACACTATACAGTCTATGCCAGCAAGCTACTATCTGTAAAATGTCTCCATCTAGTGGATATAAGATCAATGCTACAGAAAATCGCTGGACTAAATTGGGATCATAGCAAGCCTATATCCTTATTTTTGGTAGACATCTGCTCAATCTTTACTAAAAACAACACGCCTATAATTAATAGGCATGGATAAATAAAACAGATATGATCGCAGTGATCGCATTTCTGAAATCACAAAGCAAATGCACAGAGGGGTTAAACTTGTGTGGGAAATATAGATTAAAGGATTACGCATAGGTTGTTGTGAGGGCTTGAGATTTCCCATATATTCAACGTTTCCCCAAATTGCCAGTGCATTGCTTCATTCACTCAGGGATGTTAAATTTGCACTAAATATAAAAGTTCTAATTCCTCTCCTTCTACTTTGGTTTCGTTTCTTTGCTCGAGTAGTTTTGGGACAGGTGGCTATTGGTCAGTGAGATATTTTACGCAGCAGCGCAGTTATTAATGTATTCATGATAGTTGTCTGACGTTTCTCCTCCACGACTAGGCTGAAACTGAAACTGTTGCTAAAACCTATGTGCGAAACCCAGTTCGCCTCTGTGAGCATTACGGTAGCTGCGCATGAGCGAAATCCAGTGCGTCTCTCTCAGAGCATTACGGTAGTTGCGCACGCTCCTCCCCCTCGCCGCTCTTTAGCCGGGCGCACAGTTTTCTCTCAGCGGTTTCGAATAGGCGCACGGAGGAACGTCATCCACACGAAAAGAGGCCGTCCGCTTATTTATCTTTTTATAACATATTTAACACACTCCGCTCTGAACCTTTACGATGAGTTCGATCAACGTGAAGAAACTTAAAGTTAACGAACTGAAGGATGAGCTGAAGAAGCGTAATCTCTCCGACAAAGGGCTGAAGGCCGAGTTGATGGACCGCCTGCAGGCCGCGTTGGACCAAGAGGCCCTCAGCGACTCCCCGGCCCCGGACGAAGGCTTTGCCCAGACCGAGCCGGACCAGGAGGGGATGGGAGAGGAAGAGGAGGGCGACGAGGCACTGGAAGAAAACATGGAGGCGAATGAAGAGGAGCAAGAAGAGGAAGCTGAGAATGGAGGCGACGGTGCTGCGGATGAGGAGATGGGTGAGGAGGAAGAGGAGATGGACCCCGCGGTGAAGACTGAGGAGGAAGAAGAAGAGAAAACAGACGCTTTGGAGGGTGAGCCAGAAGACCAAGGAGAAGGTGAGTGCTAAAATAATTGTGTTTTTGCTCTAAACAGTGGCTTTTTAGCGAGATGAGCCGGCTGGGAGTCGTTTTGAAGCGTTGCTATATACACCACGGCGTCCATGTTGAGCTTATGTGTGACCTCGTTACGTTAGGCAAGGCTATCCTCAGCTGACACTGTTAGCCGCATAGCTAATCCCGGCTAGCAGCATTCATTTGACTAAACATTATACTTTCGAAAATCTGATCAAGCTTGGTAGGAATGGTTAATGGTACATAGTTGGTTTGTGTTAGTCTAGTAAGTGCACTTTAACGATGAGATGTTAGTCGTTGGTTTGTGTATAGTGTTATTTGATTTGGTGAGCGAATTAGCTAGCATGCTAGTTAGCGGTTCTTTGTGTCTTTGAGGTAATGCTAATGCTAACGGTTAGCCAGATAGCCTTTTCAACGGTTCTCTGGGACTTTTTTTTATACCAAAATTACGTAAATGGTATATTTGGGTGAGAAAATGACATAAGCCCTGTTTTTTCCATGACCAGAATGGGCAGAGAATTGTCTCTGGCTAATTGAAAGTAATTGCAGTCCTTGGGAACCGCCTGAAATGGCTGAAAGGGAATTGCACATGCGCCGCTGTGTTATAACTCGTGGTTTGATCGCTGTTTGTATGTAGTTTACGAGGCTTGGGTTTCAACTTTAGCAAGGCAAACGGGTATGGGAAACGAGCAGTATGTTACTTGCATGTCGCTTTTGACTCTCTAGTATTTAAACAAACGGATTATATTGACCTTTTCAAGTTCAGACTAGTTTCTGCCCCTATAAACATTGTCAATGTTCTCATGGACCAGCCTACATTGTAACGATTCTCTGGCCATTTGTTGGACTTCTTGAATGACTTTGTTTTGTTCTAATTACATTACGAGGTGTCACCTCTTTTCATCTATTTCATGGTCGACTCTGTAACTAATGACCGGGCTTTGTGGGCTAAACTCCCACTGCCAGTCCGACCTATTTCACTCAAAAGGAACACCTCATTCTATATCTTTGTTCTATTTTCAAAGGGGATGCGGACAAAGACACGAATGCTGATCAGAAGAATAAGAAGGGTGTTAAGAGACGCCGGGAGGAACATGGAAGGGGCTACTTTGAATTTATTGAAGAAAACAAATACAGCTGGTAAGGATGGGACAGAGCCAAATGGCCTTCAGCATCCCTGAAGTGCCATCCATAGCTTTGTTACAATGTATTGGCTTTAAGTGCCAATGCACTCACATATACATAAATATATAACAAGAGGAAAACCCTCACTTAAATGTAAACATTTTTGAATAACTTGATGTTGACATGTTTTGAGGGTCATCCCTGACTATTCAAAGCCTTACCATTTACCTTTCCAGTGCCCTGTCATTTTGTCTTGACTGCATTCTGTAGCAGAAGTGCATCTATAAAGTATGACTGCTCATTTGTTCCTCATTAAAATGTGTAAAAGCCAGTTCTGTCCTCAAGGATAAATTAAAGCTGCTCAAAGAGTTGAAAGAAAGGCAGCAGCTGTGCACTTGTGAATAAAGGGTGGGCTGGGTGGGGTGAGAGAGGCGTGGGAGGAGGGGTCTACGGCTGCAGGGAACCACATAGGGAACCACAAACTCTAGTTTTGCCACGTCCTGGAGGAATCCGCTACCGATTGCTCATCGTTTGCCTCGCAGTGGTCTTCAATGTTTTTGTTATTGTTGTACGCCGTCAAATGCAATTTGTTGTTTTGCGCGGATGCCTGTTTGTATAAGTTGCTCTTATCTCTGTACTGAAGCACGGATTGCTGACTGTATGAATACATTTTTCCAATTTTGTATTTATTTTTTGTCATTACTGTTGAACAAGAAAATATTTTTTAAAGAAGGAATTTGTTTTTGTCTTAGAAAATGTTCATAGTAACCAACTCGTCAAAGACTGTAATTACTTTTCTTTGAAAATGTATTTTGAATCAATGAAGCAGTGTCCACTTCAAAAGATGCAAGGAGCAGCTGCAGCAACATAACTTCCAAGGACTGCACAATTAACAGTATTCATGGAATGTATTTGCACTTATGACTGTTTGTAGTACCAGCACAAACTTTGAGTCTTTGTACAAACAGTCCAAGCATCTGGAATACAAACAAAGGAATGAGTTGGACTTGTATTAAATTTAATTAATTCATCACACTGGAGGTAACAAGGTTAGTGGAGGTGTTTCAGTGTTGTAGTGTCTGTGTGTTTGATCTGATGTTGTAGATTTCCATGGATGCTGGAGGTAAGTGCTCCACAAAAGACCAATGTTCTTTTAAACCTCTGCTATAAACGTCTTTGAGCCAAAGCATCTCCCATCCATTTGAAGCTTATGCTTCAACATCTCTCTCATGGCTCTGATGCCTCTGTTTCAGGGCTTCGTTCAAGTCCCCGGTCCCCCCTCTGGAGGAAGAGGATGAAGAGATTGATGACACTAAAGTGTGTTTGGACACCTGTGAGTCAAAGACCATAGCATTTAGTGAACATGAATGCAGTGCAAAAGTAATACTTAAATTTGTGCTTCAGACAACTGTGACCTGCACTTCAAAGTTTCCAGAGATCGCTACAGCGCCTCCTCTCTCACCATGGAGAGCTTTGCTTACCTCTGGGCTGGGGGTAAAGCCACTTACGGCGTGGACAAAGGAAAAGTGTGCTTTGAGATGAAGGTACACCGACATTCAGGCTTTCATTTTCAAGTACATAAGAGCTGGTTGTACATAATAATCCTTGTATGTTCCTCAGGTCACTGAGAAGATCCCAGTGAAGCATGTTTCCAGTAAAAATATGGAAATTCATGATGTGCAGGTTGGCTGGTCCCATGCAACTGGCACACTGCTGCTCGGTGAGTATTGCATATATTATTCACTGTATTCAAGTTGGCCAAACCCATTTAATTCAGCTATGCATGCTATTGCACAAGATACAAGGTTAATATGTTATGTATGTATGTATATGTTGGTGTATCAGACACACTTGTCTAACAACCATTGTTTAGGTGAGGAGGAGCACTCTTATGCTTACTCCGGGAAAGGCAAGAAGACCACCAACTGTGTGACTGAGGACTATGGAGAAACCTATGATGAGAATGATGTCATCTGCTGCATGATTGTAAGACTTGACCGCTCCTGCACTTACACTGGTCAATAGAATTTTAAAGTCATCATATTTTTTTCCTGTAGGATTTTGAAGGTTCAGAGTTGGTTATCTCCTATTCCAAAAATGGAGGAGAGCCAAGTGTTGCGTTCACAGTCCCTAAAGACAGTCTGGATGGAAAGGCCCTTTTCCCTCATGTCATCTGCCACAACTGTGCTGTAGAGTTTAATTTTGGCCAAATGGAGACTCCGTACTTCCCTCAGCCAGAGGGTTACACCTTCATGCAGCAGGTTCCTGTGAGCCAGAGAGTACGCGGGCTTAAGGGACCCCAGACTAAGCCTGACTGTGAGGTAAGAAATCAACAGTTGGCAACGTTGCATTATTAAATTCATGGTATAGCACAACACTTAATTGTGAAATATTATTTAGATAATTGTAATGGTTGGCCTGCCTGGCTCTGGAAAAACCACCTGGGTGAAAAACCATGTTCAGGAGAATCCTGGCAAATTCTACATCCTGGGCAGTGACACTATTGTGGAGAAAATGATGGTAAATGCTAGTTCTAGTAGAAGGATTATACCTCTTTGAAATGTCTTCTTTTAGTCTTAATCTTGTACATTTGAATCAAACAGCTCAACAGTCTGAAACGCCAGTCCAAAGATATCTCTAAGCTGGTTGGGATTTCTCAGCGTGCACCACTCTTTCTCGGGAAGTTCATTGAGATTGCTGCTCGCAAGAAAAGAAATTACATCTTAGATCATGTAAGCAGTTTACCTTATTTTTATGTTTATGGCATTCTTGTGGTGTTATTTGCAATGATGAGAACAACCTGAAATCATAATTCTTAAAATCAGTTGCATATTTTCTATAGTATGAAAGTATGACTTAACGATTTTATATATACACAATAAAATGTTTTTTTTTTTTTTAACCAGACCAACTTGTCAGGCCCGGGTCAGAAGAGGAAGATGTGTTTGTTCGCTGGTTTCCAGAAGAAGGCTGTGGTGGTGTGTCCCTCAGATGAGGACTACAAGCAAAGGGTGCAGAAGAAAGTGGAGCTCGATGGCAAAGAAGTGCCAGAGCATGCTATGCTAAAAATGAAAGGTACAGTACATGACAGTGACTATGGCCATAGTTCATCCAATGTAAGATCATAGGGACACACCCACATTATGGCCTTTTTTTATACGTAGACGTTGAATTGCTTTGTCACGTGGATGCAAGTTTGATCACAAACCATTAACACAATATTGACAATGGACAGAATCCAGAAACACCTTTTTGTAAATAAATTCATCTTTTGTTGTACAGGGTTCTTCTCATTGCCAGAAGAGGGTGATAGTTTCAGTGAAGTAATCTTTGCTGAGCTGCCAAAGGAGGAGACTACAAAGCTGCTGGAACAATACAAAGAGGAAGCCAAGAATGTCCTGCCCGCGGAGAAGAAGCCCAACCAGGGCAGCACCATGCCAAAGAGAGGGGGCGGCCAACGTGGAGGAAGGGGCAAGAACCAGTTTGGACGTGGTGGGCCGGGACCGAGAGGAGGTGGGCGCGGAGGCTTCCAGAACAGAGGGGGCTTCAGAGGCCGTAAGTCGCTGTCATCAGAATCTTCTAATGTTTAAACTGTACCAAAATGTAACTTCTGAATGTCTGTTTGCAGTTCCTGGTCCTCGCGGTGGTTTTAGTCGCCCTCCTCGTGGCTTCCTACCGCCCCCTGTCTTCCGCGGAGGCTTCCCAAGCCGTGGAAACTTCTCCCGAGGCGGAGGTCCTATGCACATGGGCGGCTCTCCCAGGGGTGGTCCTATGAGGGGCGGTATGGGCCTCAGAGGTGGTCCCATGAACAGAGGAGGGCCCATGAACCGAGGCAACATGGGCAGAGGAGGACCCAGCATGAACCGTGGGGGCAACAGGGGGCATCCTGGAGGGGTAGGTGTCCACTGGAGTCAAACTATGCTGCAAAAATATTTCAATAACTCATTAGTATCGAATTACTGTTGGCTTCAACAGCTTTCTTTAAACTCTTTAATGCTTCCAGTTTCAGCAGAGAGGGGGCGGTGGTAACCGCGGCAACTTCGGCAACAAAAATGGAAACTTTGGTGGAAACCGGAACAGTGGGAACAGGAATGGCATGGACAAGGCTCAGGCGTTCAACCAGAGCTGGCAACAAGGGGTGAGCCAGAATCATGTTTTTCAACAAGAGAACAAAGACTTTGTTTTATAAAATCTGACCCTGATGAACTGATCAAAATTGTGCAATTAAATAAAAAATTTAAAATGGATTAATAAAGAGAAAGATTGATTTTTATGTATGTATTTGGTAACAGGAATTGCACTACCTATTACTACATATAAAATATAGAAGTTAATTTATTTGGGACACAAAAGGCTGAATGACCCTTGTGGAAAATGCACATAACATTCCTTTTATCCTTGGTCTGAAGACTAAATCATTGCAACCAAGTCATCTTAAAGTTAAGACACATCCCCTGTCAGGGAGTTTTGCAGAAGAATTCTACATTTGTAGTTTTTGTTTTGTTTTTTTAGATAAAAATCATTTACTTCACTTTTTTTAAGTTTAAAAAAGGAAAAATTTAACTTGGCCTTTTGTCTTGTTTGCAGTTCTGGAACCAGAAGCCTTGGAGTCAGCAGTACCAGCCTGGATATTATTAGGACTTTGTTCAGACGGACTGGTGGCTAAAAGTGACACCCATCTCTTGCCACGGAGCGCCCTCTAAAACCGCTTTTTATTTACGTCCGATCAATTGAACACCCACCCAAAGCTGCAGACATCTGGAACATTCCACGTCCGGAGACCATTTAGCAACTTTCTACAAATTCATAGTGTGGGTGTGTCTCGTTGAGTCATCAGATTTTGTTGTAAATTTTATTGTTTTATTTCACACCAATTTAATGACCTGCTTTTAAAACGCAAGAAGTCAGGAAAGTCCGGCTGTGTTTGGACAACATTGAGCGATGTTTTCAGGGTTATGCGTTTTAACTGTGTTGTGATACATTTTTTGCTTTTTTTATTATGAATTGTAAATATTGATTTTTGAGTAGTTTGTATGAAAACTTTAAAAAATGATTGAAAGGAATGCTTCTAGAGAAATCCATATTGGCGTATTGTATTAGACCCTTTTATTGTCACATAAAATGGTTTCTTTTTCCTCTATCTAGAACTGTAAACTTTAGCCCCACAATAAACCTCTGGCTTTTTTACTGCTCGTTCTGCTTTGACTTTCACTTCAGTTCAAAGGTGTGTAGAATGCCTTTGAATTATATGGGCTATGGATAACTGATATTAACCCAGCCCATTATTAAAACCATTACATTTTGGTCAAGCCATTTTAAGATATTTAACAAAGCCAATTTATAATATATTGTCCTTTTTTGAAAATTACATCTACTGTAGCTAGACAAATAGTATTAAATTATTGAACGTTTTAGTGGTAGACTTCTGAAAACTGCACTGGCTAAATATAATTAAGGCACATGCATGTATGATTTCAACAAGGGTTCTTTGGTCTAAATGTGGGACTGAGTTATATCACTCATTAACTTTCACTTATAACATTTATTTTGTTATTGCATAATTCGACTTGGAAAAGCTTGTTTAAAAGTTAAGCTGCCTCAATTTTGACTTGTGGCTATGAATGCATGGGGTTGCTATTTCACCAGCAAACAAGGGCTACACGATATCATTCCCATTTGGTCATAAAGGATGTTTTTTGTTTTTTTTCTGGCCCTGCAAAATCGGCAGCTCACTTCGGCCTAGAACAAACAGGATAAATTTGTCAGGTGGCACAAATACTACAAAAGTTAATTAGATTCAAGAGTAATTTTTATAAATTTCAATGTGTAAATATTGCTGCATGAATGCTTAAAAAATGTTACCTGTGTTTGCTCGAGTACTGCTGTGTCTAAAACTTGTCTAATATTTAATGTCAGATTGGATGTTGTTTAATACTTATGAAATATCTTGAGTTTACAGCATAAAAATGTATCAGATATTGCCACAAACTATATTTTTACCGCATTTCTTTTGCAGGTTGTTTATCAGGTCTTATTAATAAACCTACAGCAAAACCAGTGTACTATTTTGTCTGTATTAATAAAGATAATAATACTTAAATGGGATCATGTATTGTCTATTCATAATGTAAACTTTGCAGTCATTTAGTGAGTCGGTTAGGTAGTGTTGGCACTGTTAAACTTCACAGTATCACTTGAAACTAAAATGCAGTATCAATGCAGTGATATCAATGCATCAATTCAGCGATATAGGCCAATTTAGCACATCATTACATCAAAATGCTGTTATTGTTGCCTTGAAAAACAATAGAAAACCCATCTAAATGATCACTTACTATACGACCAAACAGTGTCTTAATAGTCTCTGATAGAGGGTGTGAAGTTGTCAGGCCAAATGCATAGTGGTTAATCCAACACTTGGTTTAGTGGAGTCGCCTGTCTCCATGGTGACTGCTAAATCGTGTATACCACTGTGGAACATTCTAGGCAAAACGATAGCATGTATGGAGCCATTATGTATTGTATGGGGGGCATCGAGGTACTAAAGTCAAGATGACTTTTCTACAGTGCAAAAGAACACCACAAGGGGGAAGGAGCTCCACTTTATGGCCAAGACTTCATGTTCTGATTTTATCCCATTCTTTGAAACCCAGAGCCAAGAGCTGCATCATAAGCTACAGAGGTTAGGCTATACTTATACTACTAAAGAAGATCCTGTATGTTTCTCCTGCTTTCTGTGCTGTATGAACCTGCCCTGCACATCTGTCTAACTAACGTATTGTCTTATGTTAATACTGAACATTTGCCTATATTGAGGCCTTGTGTGGATAAACTTTTATGCAGCTTAACATTTACAAATTTGTATTTTTATATCTAACAAATTTTACAATTCATGTTTATTTATACTATTGTGTTTTCTGTGCATTTGTTGCTGGCATCACTTCACCTAGCCCAAAGGCTGCAGTTAAAATGAACTTTGTAGCTAAAACTGGCATTTACAGAAATGTTCATTAATGTGAACTATCCCTGTAATAACAAATAAATATAAGCAGGTGCACTAAAGGATGCTATGTATGTGAATGAATACACACAAAGCCAAATTCAAATTATCATGATGCAGTGCTGTGAAGATATCAGAACGTAGTTGTAAATTCTGCCGTTTGCTGTGAAGGACATATAACACTGGCTTTTATCCACATAGCCACATGGGGATAAGACTTTTTATTCATGGGCTTCAGCTTCCTGTTATATTGACCATTCAAATTATATAATATTTTTTTTGAAATGCTATGGCAACAGTCCTAACTAAACCATGTGATTCTCAAACTGCAGTATGTGCCACAGGTGATATGTGGACTCCGTTCTAATGTTAATCCTATTTAGTGATGTAGTCCAATTAAATACCTGGTTTAGTCCTAGTTTAGACCTAGTATAGTCCTGTTATAGATCTGGATAAAATATTATTCTTAGGTGATACTTGGTTTGTGAACCACTGCTTTATACAAAATCCTCCCATCCAAGTAACACTGCTACTGGAATTTAATCTGAAATGTATTATTTATAAATCCTTTGGTTTACCCAGGACACTCAGTAGTTGCTTGGCTACTGGATATAAACACCTATACCCCACATCAGCACATATTAGTACATATGTCTGTGTAAATATACTTTAGGTGAGTATAACTATCTCCATTGGGCCCCATTGTTATTCAGTCCCAGCACCTGTGTGTATCTCTGCATTACGCATCACAATCTGTCAATCCACTTCCCTCCAGACAGACAGACAGACACAGTCTCTTCTCCATAGGGACATATTGGCCCTTGACCACCAGGCCCCCCGCGCAGACAGCAAACAATGCATTAGCCCGGGACCCGATTAGCACAGTGCAGGCTCCTGTAAGCCTCTTGTAAACGGGCCGGGGACATCTCTCAGTGTGAGGCCATGTAGCTCCTTCCCATTGTAAACAAAGCATTACACAGCACTGTCAATGATAGTGGTCCCACTGGGAGACAAGTGTGGCATGTCATTAGTCATTATTATTTGTTCTGCAATTTCCTAAATCTGCAGGGGTGCCATCGGGTTGAAGACTGGTGACTATAACCCCATTTGTGACAATAAATGCATACTTTTTTTCTACTGTACATTGTACTAATCAGAGTAACAGTAATAGTGAGAAGTAAGAAGGCTTATTGTAAAGACAAAAGTAGGATCTAGTGTTTCAGATAACAGTTCAATCCCATATAATCACTTAAAACACACCTATACACACCTTTTTATATATGGCTGACTCAAACAACAGTAAGGTGTTAAATGACATGTTAAAGGTGCACATGTAACTTTTCTGGAGGATCTGCCCTGTGTTTATATGGAATGTTGTGCAGCATGGGATTAAACGTATCTATCTTGCATTTAAACAACATGCATTCTTACTGTGAAACTCTCCACAGATCTGACGTGTAACTTGACCCAATGTTCTTACCTGTGTCTGACCCTTTGATACATAGATCACCACAATGTAAGCATAATGCCACCTTTTTGTGTTATATGAAATTAAAAGAAGAGTTTATGTGCTACTTTTTGGGTGACAAATAATGAATATAACAATATAATAATAATATATATAGTGCACTTTTTATTTTCATCATGTGTGACTCTGTGTATCAGCCCAATAACCAAATGCCTGAATCTGAGTGGTGCATTTGAATGCCCGTGAATATGAATGAGGTCAGCAGGGGGCAGTCTGCCTCACCACCAAACACATCAAGACAGGGCAGCTTTAAGTGAAACAAAATATTTTATTTTTCAAACATAAACTCATCCATATTACAGTATGTACAGTTTCAAAATATATCATCTCAGAGTTTGATTGGTCAAATTATGACTTACTCAAACTCAGATAAAAAAAGAAAAGTGCTTTGGTGAGGGAGCAGGGCTTTCATGTTGTTTGTTTAACTCCCATTAAATAAAAGTACTCTCAGTGTTTAAATATAACCACACCCAAACAGAAAAGGAGTCCTCTGTGAGTCCATTCTCTCATACTATTGACACATGGTCCATTGTACACGCACACCTCTCTACAATCATGTTGGGGAACTCTGCCACTTCAATCTCGGTGTAGTCGCCCTTCTTCACCAGGTACATGATGGGCAGGGGTGCACTCTCAGACACGGTGCAGCGCCTCTCTCCATAGCCATAGTTACGTTTGGGTTGTTTACACCCCCCACTGCACCTGAAGGCCTGGTATCCTGCAGGCTCAATGATCCAGTACTGGGTCCAAGTCAGAGCTCGGAAGTTGACAAAGTACTGTTCTCTGCAGCAGGTGTCTTTGTTCTGGATGACATCACAGTCTCCACGGGAACTGCAGGAGGAAAATACAATGTTAGGGGACATGTCAATAAATTTGACTTTACAAGTTATATAAATATGTATTGTCATATGTAAGCTACTGTGCCAATAAGTGCATTTTGTAAGGTGGTTATTATTATTTTCTCAGTCGTAGATGTTAATCCCTATTTATAATATCAGTCCATTTTAAGTGTCAAGTTGCCACTCCCTAATTTAAATGTGGAAACATGTGGTGAAGAGCTATTACCATTTCTTCTTGACATATTATAATGCATCAGTTTTAGTAATATTACAAGTTCTACTCAAATAATAATGAGTGATTCTTACCCGTACTCTTCCAAGTTCAGTGTGTAGAGAATGAGCTCAGGCTTCCCCAAGGTGTTGTCGGTCTGCTCTTGGGTGGTAAAGCGCACACTCTTGGCTACCTCTGCCGCGTAGCTGCCAGGTCTCTCGCCCTCGATCCACACCTCCAGGTGCATAGGTGTCTTTTGCTGCGTTTTGGACCAATAGTGCACGGCTTGTGTCACATCAAAGCTCTTCCATCCGGTTTCGTGAATGGGTATCAATCTGTGAACGCACAAAAGTTGTTAATTAAATGCAATTTTAACAACTTTGAGGTTAATTTGGTGATATTGACAGATTCTTACCGAGAGTCGACCAGAGAAGTGCGGTTGGAGCCATTGGGAAGCACTTCCACCCAGTAGACGCTGACTCGTGCGTTATTGACTGGGCGGTGTTTCCGCTCCACCGTGAAGCGCGTGTGAAAAGAGGCGCGCTGGTACAATTTGAGTTCTGCCATCGTAACTTCACTGTTCTCGGGAATTCTGGCTTCCATGTCAAACACCATGCGATGCCTTGTTGTGTCAGAATACACGTACTCCCCAGAGATATCTACATATAAAAAGTTACAGTTATGCGTACAGCGTGCGTAAAATAAATAAATTAAATTAAATCTATAAGGAAAAAAATATTAGGGAAATAGAGCTTACCAGCATTGCCAGGGATGCCCTTCAGGATGCCCGCCAAACTGGGCAAAGATCTCCTTTTCCTACTGTGGTGTTTCTTCAGCATAGACATGTATTTATTTTTAATATGCGCTGGGATGACAAGGTTCTCCAAATCCCTCTTTTGAATTCTAGGAACTTCATCCAATCCTAATTTGTCCAGCAGTGCATTCTTCATATCCTCATGCGTAAAAGCCGTGGTCACTCCGAGAAGCACGACGCACAGAAAGCAAACTCGGAGCAAATCCATGTTCATCAAGAGAGTCGAGTGCGATAAGAAACGTGGTAGCAGTTGCACAGTAGCGCAGTAGTTCCACAGTGGTCTCTGTCACTTAGCAGGGCCCTTATATTGCCACGGCCTTCCCAATCATTCACACTTTGTCGAAGGGGAGGGAGGGGGCTGGGCCGCTTATCAGAACAAAGGTGCCAGCGCACAGCCCCTGAACAGGATATCTTAAGTGGGCATACTTCAAACAGGGACAATTAGGGTCGACTCTATCTGCGATTCAAGAGGTGTGTGGTACTAAAACTAGACTTACTGTTTTGGGCTGTTGAACATCTTACATGGGGCTTAATAGAGTAAACAAAACATGTGGATTTGTGTATTCCATATTTAAGCCAGTGTTATGTGTCCATTTCTGATGGTCTCCATTTTGCACGACGCTCTTTTATGCACAAGAGCACTGCGTTATTAGGACTACATCTTTAACCAGCTGACAGTCATAATTGCATTTCAAAAGCTGCATTTACAGGCCATTAACAGTCGTCGCATGAACAGATTTCAGTTTCAGTGTTCCCATACAGTGACCATGAAATATAGTCGCTGTTTCACAAACATCATCATTACACTGTGCAACAGACTCATAACAGTAGCAATGGTGGAAAGTGGAATATAGCAACTTATGACAACCTGCAATAACTGGAAACTAAAACAACAGCAAGATGTCAGTGTTTTATTTGCAAGTTTTGGCAGTAGCCATTAATGTGGTATGTATTAAATATGTATATTGAAGTGCATGTTGTTACTATTTAAACATAGACCATTTTAATAAGAAGAAACCATGTGTTTATACCAAAGGATGCAGACATGGCATTAATTGGCATGATTTTGAAAATGTATTGGGCCTCATCACCAGACAGGTTAAGTCTGCATTAAAGGTTGTCTTCTAATATGAGTTAATGTGTCTTTGGTGCACTCTAGTCTAGTCTGATTATTTCATCTGCAGAAATGGTCCAGTCTAGTTTAATTAAACTGGCTGTGGAGAGGGTCTGGCAGTCATCTGTCATCTGCTCTTCCTGTGAGCCCCTCGAGTCTGTCTGACATCTCAGAGCAAACAGTCCCAATACACAAGCTCAGACCACTGCTTCTAATGTTTGTGTGACAAAAAAGGCAAGGCAAATCCTCACAATGGAATCAGATAATCACCACCCTGTGAAGAGCTTGCCCCAATCCACATCTCAAGCCCCTCCTCTCCCCACCTACTCCTACAGACCTGGATTAACTGTCTGTTTGGCTAATAATTTTAATCTGCTGGACAATGATTTGGAATAAACATCTAATGAGTGTGTCCTTATGCAAGACTGGACTGGACTCTTAGACACTGGGAGACCACAGGGGTGTGTAGCGACACAGACCCTAACCCTGTGCCCAGACTGACATTATGTGGTGGAATGTGCGGCTCGGTGTGGGACAGAGGGCAGAGCAGAGCAGGTTCACAGGGTCAGGACGCTGTCTGGGGCACATGTGCACGTTAGAACAATGAGGCAATCCACAAAAAGACAATGCAGCTTCATACTGTACAGGCTGCACTCTCAAGAATACATAAGACTGACTGCTGTAATAACTGATCAAATAAATATTAATACATAGGCATTAACACGCCATGTGTTTGGTCTGATAAGGTTCCAGTGCATATCACTTCACACCTTAGGCACATTTTAGGCTAATGTATTACTATATAAGCATGCATCTGTAGAATGCACATTTATGTCTACATTTATATACTGAGAGACATATTTTTTTAATATACTTTTTGGAGAATTGTGTTATTTTTTATTTAAAAAAAATATAACAATGCTCACTAATTAGCAAGTTGCACCAATTAAGACTCTTAATTAAGACTCTTAATAAATTTATAGTCAGAAAAACACAAGGAGTAGAGCTCGTAGAGTAGACCCATGCCACACCAAATGTATTCTTTAGGTGAAGATGCTTTTGGTTACAGTATGTTAAACCACAGCATTGCCAGAGCATTTAAAAACGGCGGTTACTTATTTGTGACATGACCGTGTCTGTCGCGCCACAGCGCACTGTCTAGTCTCACTGAACCTTGAACTACATATGGCCCATATTACAACCCCTAATTCGCGAAAGAAAGTTGTTCCGTGTGTGACATTTCTCAGTGTCTTTCTTCCTTCCCAATGCCAATCAAAGCCAACTCCGCTAGTTCAAAGTGCATGTGATGCTACAAGGTGCTATTTCTTTTCAACCAAGAGCCTGTACAAGGTCTACAATCAACAAGGCAGGTGTTAATTATCATCCAAATCATTTGCATTCAAAAGCGCCCCAATTTAGAGCTCATTCCCTTCCATTTGTGAAACATGGAATCACCTTGCTCTGTTTGCAAAAGCCTCGATTCAAACCTATATGCGAATATTGTCAGGCAGCAAGACGAAAGTATAAAACTACCATCGCGCCAAAAGGACGTGTAGTGCGACGCCTGCGTAAAAAGCCAATATTGGTCTAATGTTGGAGGCCACACGTCTCCATTATGCACTTCCTGATCCTGCATTAGCTTTATGTCAAATATTTGCGCGCTCTGCTGTAGTTTGCAATATAAAGGGCCTTTACGCACGGCAGACACAAGGCACACACGCACCAAGAGACACTGCACCAACAGAATCCAATAATCATCATGTAGAAAGCGCCAGACCAGCGCGAAGAGCTACAGTGACTGGTAAATGCGCTGCACCTGCCTGGGAGAGGGCTGTCTAATTGCATTTGACGAGCAATCAGTGCGTATAGACAGAGTTTAATTCAGTATGATTTGACAAATGGGATCAGACGTGATTTAAAGACGCTGACAAAGAAATGTCCGGGTTAACTTTAAAATTATCAACGTGGGACTATAACCAATTAAATCTTTATTTATGTTGCAACCAGCCTGCTGCTGGGAAGTCTATATAAATTACACCCTAGTCTAGCCTCGTATAACCAGACGCTCGTCCTCTAGAGCTGCGAGGATGGCTGTGGCTTGTCGGTCCATTGTAGTGGAGCAGTATGAACACAAGAGGGAGACACTATTACACTAACTACTACCCAATATAAACCCAGAATACTGTGAGGTATATTTCCTATTTTCCTATATGTCCTCAGATGAATTATGTCCAAGCTTTCTTTTGAGAGTACACTGAAAACAATTTAAAACCCTGCAGGAAAATGAAAGATGCAGCAAACTGTGGCTAACTACATATGACCAAAACTGATTTGGGACATAATTAATTTCATTAGATAAATTAAAGGCAGACTCCACCTGCACACATACACTGCAAGACTGAGGTTAGAATAAGAACCATTACCCCCAATGTCTGAGAAATACTAATTTCAGCGGTACCTTATTAAATAACGATTAATAATAATATAATATAAAATTATAATTATGCATGTAACTGTATTACTGCAGTTATTACCCAAGTGAGTACTTGGATTTAAAAATAATACTTAATTTCTTTGCATTCTTTAGTGCATAAAATCAGGAGTATTCCATGTCGATATTCTGATTACTCAGGTTTATTAGGACTGGAACAGAAATAGCAATGGTGAGCTATTTCTCCATTTTAATAATAACACAATGGACATAATTAAATCTGAGATTATTTTTAGTAGATTAGAGTAGTGTGTTAGAAAAATAAAATGTTATAATTAATCATAAATCTAAACATAATTGAGTAAAATGAATAAATAAACCACAAAATCCCTACACAAATACATTATATTCTACCACATGTATTTAGGGAATGACTTTGCTTTGGCCTCCTCCCCACCCCCTCCTGCCCCATTACCTCTTTAGGTGCTTACTTCAAACAGCCTGATGGGGCAGTGTATGGTCCTGAGGTAAATGGTTTGAGAATGGTTCCTCTGATGTTCTGTCCACTCAACAGCCCATCCACAGCAGACGTACAGCTCTGAGGGGCTCTTTGAACTCCCCCTTTTAACCTATAGACATTTAAAATATGAAAATGTAATGACGACTAATGAGGATTAGGTGAGAATGTAAAACTGATGGGTAATCAGTGTAATCCAATGAACTAAACAGCCAGGAGGCAGATCAAAAACTCACAACTCTGAAGGATAATTTGTTATTTGTTTTGTGAAATTTGATTTTAAACTAAAATGGCAGAACATTTGTGAGAATTGTGAAGGGAAGTACATTTGTTTTAAATTTTAACATTTATATTGAGTTTTTTAAGAAACATGTAAACAGATATAGTGTCTTAATCACAATTTTATGATATTTGAGTTATCATTAAAAACTATAGCCTATAATATACAATCAGATTCTACAATGGCAAAAGTTGGAAATAAATGGAAAATGTTGCTTAATCATATCTGAACTAATTTGTAGGCTTCAGAGTGGAAGTCTCTTAAAATTAAAGAGAAATAAAAAATTTTATGCCATCAATGTCCATAACTGAAAGCTGATGTATTAATTACACAATTTAACTTTTATCCCAAAATAATGTCCTTTCTCTTTTGAAGTCAAATGTTTTCACACAGCAGATCTAAAACACAAGGAGGGTCTTTTAGCCATAGCACCAGTTACAACTCCAGAAATACATCGCTGACAAACAGGTCTTCCAAATAATCAAGTCAATTTTTTGTCTCATGGCAATAACGATAATTGATAAATTATAATAAAATATATTTGATATATATGTATATATGAATTATTCTTACATGACAATGTAAGACAACTCATCTTTACAAAGTTGAACATCTATGGTAACTAGAGCTGACAGATGAAGCAGTGGACCGTGCACCAAATCAACAGAATTCTCTCTATACTCCTGTTTAATCTCACAGGCTGTTTCTGACTAAAGAAATGGTTTGAATTATAGTGTTGCTAAAAATCTGAGAAAAATGTTTTTAGCACGCAAAATTGTTTTGACTCTGCACAAAGTCATTTTATAGACTACTAGACAAAAAGATTTAACATAAAACCCTTATTGGGAGACTGATGGGTAAGAAATCAAATACAATTGTTATTCATAACTATAATAATAATAATAATAATAATACAAAAATAAATACATAATAATAATAATAATAATAATGTAAGTTATGTGCTGTGTATTATAAATGCAAACCAGCAGCTTTGAAGTGGACTCTTTGAACTGGACACTGTAATGAAGGACTTAACATTTACATTAAGAGTAAATGTCTGACTCTGACTGATTGTCCATCAAACAAGTAAACAATAAACAAATCCCTAAACACTCACATAATTAGATGCATTTTCTCTTTCATATACAGTTTTAGCACTGTGTCTTTAAACTTGATCTTTAGATAAGATTGTGAATTGTGCGCTTTGTGGACAATTTTCTGTGCCACAGAGGGAATTAAACAGATGAATTTGAAAATTATTATTACTTTTTTTTGAGTACTTACAAGCAATGTTCCCTCTAATTTTTCACGAGTCTGAGCAAACACACAAACTCCCTGAGCGGTCCCATGGATCACTGTGAGTGACATCAGACGTGTGCACTGTGGTCATGCTGCATCACATCCATCCAAGTTAAATGGTTTATTAAAAGAATCAAATTACCATATTTACATTTCTGTTATAAGACTTTTAATTAAGTGCTTTAGCCACTTAAACAATGAAAATGACAAAAATCTTGCTCATGACATGTGTAGTATGCTAATGCTATTGGAAGTATCAATATTTAATTTTAACTATGGCAAAACATGAGCTTCCAACCAAACCAAGACAACTGTAAACTCCAATGTTGAAAACACAATTAACATTTTTATGATAAAGCTCTGACTTGTATTATGAGTATAAGCCATTGTGTGAAGCTTTTGCTTTGCACTGAGTGAGATTGTCCTACTGTGTCAGGGAGACAGTCCGTTAACTCTTTTTCAGTATATGACACGATCATTTGATTTTTACAACTCATAAACTAGTGACAGTATCAACGACCAATACACACTGAGAGGAATCTGTATCTGCACACCCAGCTGCTCTATTACTGTACATTTATATATCATATCAAAACACAATATAAAATGTATATTTGTATATAAAATATAGTCAAAACAAGTGGTATGGGTCAAAATAAATATATATTTACAAACCACACACTACAAACAGTGAACAAACACACACACTTCAAAATGTGAACAAACACACAAACTAAGTGTGACTGTCATTCTACAGTGGCTCAGTGGTTAGAGGTTGGAGGATCGAGTCCCGCTCGGACCAACTTCTGTCATTGTGTCCTTAGGCAAGTGGTGTGTGTGTGGGGTCAAGTCAATAGCAGAATAATCCACGCTTACCGATCAGGAACAGCATCCAGTCCATCAGCACATAAGGTCCTCTACTCCTGAGTCCACCATGAGATCTTCACTCGGTTCCACGAACCGCTCCGGGTCCGAGATGCCTCTAGTTTAATTTGTACAAACATCCAGTGTCCTCGGTCGCGTACTTTCCTTCGTCTTGTTTAAAACGCAAAACTGCTACAAAACAGTGCGTAACAGTGCGCCCGAGGGCGGGCCGTCGGAACGTTAAGGGGTTAAACACTTAGCATCATTAGCATCATTAGCATCATTAGCATCATTAGCGAGTCTTCACTCCACATCGGCTAAAACTCTGGGAGCGGCCCATGAGGAGCCTGTCAATGACGTTGATAACAAATACGTATGTGAATCACATAATTGGCTGGAGCAGCTCGTCCCCGGTCACACTCACTGACTCACATTGAAAAATAGCGCAGAATGAATTTTGTGTGTTTATTTCATTTTCAATTCCGGTTCCGGTTTTTGTGCGCAGCACAGATTTTCTGTGCGCGGAAACCGTGTCAGCAGTGCGCAATTGCGCACGCGCGCAGCTTGGAGGGAACAGTGGTTACAAGTTACTTTACTCAGCGTTGTGTAATATGACTGCACATATTGTTTTTTCTCCATTTTTGTATCAGTTTAACATCTTTGCAATACTGTACTGAATTTTGAGAAATACTGATATTTTTTATCTATTACTAAGGTCAATTTTAATCTTAATTTGAGAATAGTAATAAACAGAATCAAAGAGCAAATTACTATTATAACCTAACCCTAGCCATTTTTAAAAAATCAGTTTAATCTGAAATTATTTGCAGGTTTTATATTTTTACTTTGTAGATGTATAATAATGCATTGGATTTGTATATCACCTTTCAATACACCTGCATTACAGTGAATTATTTATTCACTTCACACTCTGTAGTGATAAGCCGCAACTGCCCTGGGGTAGAATGATAGAAGCGAGGCTGCCAATCTGTGCCATCGGTCCTTCCAACCACCACCTACACATACACACCACAACACACTAGACTAGACTACAGTTAAATAATCAACAACATATTGAGTTAGCCATACTTACCGGTACTATTAGAAAACACAGCAACAACCATTTTCAGTTTTCCATCATCTTTTTTACCTGAAGTTGGGTTTAGTGACTGATTTGAATGACACATGACTCTACTGAATACTTCTCAACCCTCTTACCACCCTCCAGGGAGAGCTGCAAAGGTGTCTCTGGTGACAGTTGGGCTTGGTCCTCTCAAAGCTCCTGAGATGCTTTAGTCTGATCTGTAACATCAGACATAATAATAAAAGATTTCAAATGGGCAACTGTTAAGGTGGGTTGGTTTAATAAGAATAAGAATAATACCTTACACTTGTTATAGTCAATATTCATACATTCTGTACTTGGTGGTGATAAGCTACTATTGTATCCAGAGCTGCCCTGGGTTAGAATGATGGAAGCGAGGCTGCCAATCTGCGCCATCAGCTCCTTGGACCACCACCCATCACTCCAACACACATCACATTCATACTAAACAATGCCACCCACGTACAAAGTACGAGCACATCACTCCTGTACCCAGGTCTCTGCACTGGCTTCCTGTAGCTCAAAGAATAGACTTTAAAGCAGCTCTGCTTGTCTGTAAGTCTCTCCATGGCCTAGGTTCAAAGTGCATCTCTGAAATGTTAGTGCCATATGAACCATCTCGCACTTTGAGGACTTCAGGGACCGGCCTCCTGCTGGTGCCCAGAGTCAGGACTAAACATGGGGAATCAGTGTTTCACTTTTATGCAGCTAAAACCTGGAACATTCTTCCTGAGGATGTGAGACAGGCCTCTGCTTTGACAATGTTTAAATCCAGGCTCAAAACAGTTCTGTTTAGAGGTGCATATGACTGAAACGTTTTTATTCTGCACTCTTCTGTTTTAATGTTAATTTTATGATGATTATTTGTGATTATTTATGTTTTTATTTGTGTGATTTTAAAGTCTTTCTTATTCTGTAAAGCACTTTGAATTATTTTGTGTACGAATTGTGCAATACAAATAAATTTGCCTTGCCTAAGGGCACAACGGCAAAAATCCTCCAACCTTTGGGCAGTGAGGGACCAGTGCTCTAAACACTTAACCACCGTAACCCCTCTTTAATTCTATGTTTCATTGTGGGAGTGCTTAACAATTTAATTTTAGGTTAGTTGAATAATTAGCATATAAAAATGTGACCACTTATGACAAGTAGAGGGCGCCATTCCATAAAATATAGCCACTGAACTAACCCTCGGCAGAGCTGCAGACTGACTAATAGCTCAAAATCATGTTACTTGTTTAGTTGTTAGATGACGTATTACTACAGCGTAAGATCTTAGGGTAAGATATTAGTCAAGTAGAAGTCAAATAACAACACGTAGTTGAGGAATAGTAAAATAATTAGATTAAAATAGTAATCATTTGGCTATTGGATACATGGTTTGATGAACAAAATTCACTCAATAGTCTTACTGGGCCACCGAAGAGGACCAGGTGTTGGTGGTACAGACTTTCTTCTTCTCGACCATCCTGCTTTAGAAAACACAATAAAAAGAAAAGCATTAGCTATGTAACAGATATTTGTAAATATCTTCCTGAGCAATCTGTGTTTTAGTGTCGATCCATAGCTGTCAGACTGTGTTCCTGATACTCTGTTACACGTAGACAGAAAGTACAAAAAGGAAGTGTCATGTGGCTCTGGAAAATTAAAATAGAATTAACGCTAGAATAGTACTGATTAGGCTACACGATTATTAGGTTATAAAGATTGGCCTACCCACGCACACCTGGCCAGAATTTGGATAGTTCCTCTTGCTATTCCTATTTCATGAATATCTGATTAAGTTGCGTCACTTTACAACACAATTTGTCATTTAGGCAAAAAATGAAAACAAAAACAAAACCTTTGTCCAAAAGTTAAAGTGTAAAGAGTTTATTTTCCACCAACTAAAATTCCTTCTAATAGCCTAGTAGTAGCTATTTTAACGTGTTTTAATGAGTAATCATTCTATTAGAGGTAACAACATAACTTCTGCCTGTTCTGGCTATTGTACCCATCCTTGGTTCCAAACCATATAGTCTTACTATAATCAGTGATGATTGTTATGTCTAGTTAGTGAAATCATATAGGCACTATGTTTAAAACAAAAAGGCCCACCTCTGCGCATAGTTTCACTTCAACTCAAACTCTAGTGTTTTCTAAGCACTTAAAGCAACACCTGTCTTTCTCCTTTAAGTCCCGAGAAAAGTCCTCCTCCTTCCCACACCAGGGCACCAGCAGCGGTCCGGCCTGATCACAGACTGCCCGCAGTTTCCATTCACAACACTGTCTCAGCCCCCACCGCCGCTCGCGCCGCTCCGTGTAGCAGATGCTGTGACGGGCGCCATGATGATGAGCTGGGATTTTGCCCGCAGCATTCACCAGAGACTCTACAAAAAGCGGAGATAACTGAGTCACACAGAGCGCAACAGTGCCGGGATAACAAAGATGGCGGAGCAGCGACAGCGCATGCGTAAAGAAATGGGAAAAGAGGAACATGGATATAAAATGAGCTATAAAAAAAAGAATCAGTCACACTTATTTGAGAAAAAAAAAGTCCCAATCACAGATGTAGACTATACCATTACTACATATTATTATATTATTATTATTACATATTACTGTTTTCTTATATACCTACATTACATAACTCACACGGCCCCAATAAAATGTGGTTGGAAATAATCCAAATTTGCTGAACAGATTTCAGTAATAAAGTAGCCAAATTTTACACAACACTCCAAGGTAGTCTGGAAATGTATTAGCATGGATAAAAACAAAACAAAACAAAACTATATGTAGGTCTGGCATGTAAACTTCTCACTTACCATGAGCTTTGGAGATACAAGAAAGGATTCAGCGAGACCGACCTACAATTATTTTTTGTCCAGTGGCCACACATCAAACCTATAGGCCCATCTGTACACTATACTTTATTTTTAGTTGAAAACAGGCCACCCTCAAGATGCTGGTTGCTGACCTATGAAATAATATTACACTTATTCTGGGTTAAGTGCATAATAACCCATAACCCATCTATTAAAAGCAGTATCTATGCATTTTGTAAATTATCTACAACTTGTGGTAATAACTGGTGTAATTATATATTTTAGGGTTTTTAAAATAATGTGTAACTGTTTTACTGGTCATGTTTTCTCATTAGCATTTTACCCAGGCTATTCATTCATATTTTTTCATTCCTTGTCCCATAATCCATCGCATGTAGTTGCTGCCAGTCCGCTCTCCCCTGTTATCTCTCCTTATGCAGAGTCTCTGTATCCAGGCTGCTGGTGGCTTGACTGCAAAGACGGCAAGAAGCGTCCGACCGGCGGGGGAGGAAGCAATGCGAAGAGAGGACACGGGGAATTTAGGCTGTGTCCCGTATTCGGAATAAGCCAGAAGACTGAAAAAAGCAGCCTTCCCCTTCACGTTTAACGAGCTCCTGTGTAACCTTCGCGAATAACCCGCATTTTCACGGGTTCATTTTGAAACTATCCTCCAAACTCCACACAGTCGGTTTGTGAACGAGAATGGGATTTAAAAAGCAGTGAGTTGGGGAAACAAGGATATATTTTTCCACTTGGATGTCGGGAACTGTGTAAGCCAGTGGAAGAGGGCATTTTTTCCGGACAGGTTTGCAGTTACACGGCAATTCCGATGCAAAAAGAAGCAATAATGTTTTTAAGAGACGGTTAAAAGTGACGTTTAATGCTGCCTCGCTGTTGGTTAGCTTCATTGCTAAAGCTAGCAGGCTGCTAACTAAGCCTGTGTCGCCCTTCATTCCTGGAGCAGAGGAGGGGCGCTGGGGCTTTGTAAGCATTGCAGATCTGCCCTGCATTTTTTCGGCTCGCTGCAAGAATGGAAAACGCCACATATTCGCTAAAACAACTCAGGGGGCTTTGTTGAAACGCGTTGAATTGTCTTTTTAGGACTATTTCCACTTGGGAAACAGCGAAAAACTGCCAAGCAAACGCCACAAAAACCCAACCGGCCCAGGGCAGCTCGGGCGATGGCCACTTCTTTTCGGGGGTAACAAAATGGGAAAGTGTCGTAGTTCTCTTCAATGTAAGAACAATAACGCAAATGCAATGTGGAATTAGCTGCGGCTTGTCCAAACTTTTTTCTTTCCTTTTATTTTCCAGGACAAGTTGAGGGAGCTTGAACGCGCAGGCCACTCTACCCTAACTACAAGGCCGAGGAGCAAGTTATATCGGCCATTCCCAACTCCTTTTTTATTGCTAATCTTTTTATAATAAGCGGGAATAATAATGTCTGGAGAGGTGCGTTTGAAGAAGTTGGAGAAGCTCATTTTGGACGGGCCAGTTCAGTCCATTGGCCAGTGCCTCAGTGTTGAAACATTGCTGGATATCCTGGTATGCCTGTACGATGAATGCAACAACTCCCCACTCAGAAGAGAGAAGAATATAATTGAGTTTTTGGATTGGGGTAAGATTAAATCACCTTATTTGGCTGTTTTGATCTTGTATTTTACTGTAAAAGCGTATTATGATGATTGGAAGTGGTAGCCCTCCTCCCTTTTCCCAAACACATTCCTTTTATAGTAGCAATAGGGCTCACTTAAGCTTGCTCTCTTGTCAAGCCTTCCTAAAAGCTATATAATGAAAGTAGAGTACTATTTTTGTTTTATATGTTATGGAAAACATCACACAGGTAGACAGGAGGACAATTTAATAGGTGACACAGTTGACCAGATATACAGGACATAACAGCAGTAAAGGGAAGCTTAGACAGACCCTTTCAAAGTTTGATTAGAAGCCAGGAAAGCTCTCAGAAACATGTCTTGCTTCCATTTGAGTCCACACGCTTCTCACTAACACGACATTCTGCCTATCCTTTCAGGCCTGCTTTGAATACCTCAGTTTGTTTTCCCTGTCATGGGTGTGTGTAGGTTAAAAGGCTTGTTGATAACCTAGCTTAGCCACCTTATCTGATAGTCATGAAATGAAAGTTGAGACAAAGATTCAATCTCAAAATTTGATTAGGTTATAACTAGGAACTTCTGCTGCTTTGTTGAAAAGCAAAAGGTAAGGTGAAAGAGGTGAAAGAAGTACACACTCACAAATACACACAACAGCTCTATCACTGGCGCAACTGCAAGCGCCTGTGACATCCAGGGTTTGGTTTGTGCATGAAGCAGGAATGTGAACAACTCACCTTTTTCCCCCTGATCTGACGCAGAGGCCCACAGCTTGCTGCCGGAGCATGCCTGCCCGGCCTGGTTGTCTTTTTAAAACCCACAGAGGAGACAAGTATTGAGGCGAATTAATAATAGAGCGGAATATGAAACAGGGAAAAGTATGCAAGTGTGCCAAGGCATTCTTAGGTAACAGTTTTTGACTGAAGTTTAATCTTTAATATTAATACATGTCTGTTTATCTATTCAGCCCTACCTCTTTAATCTTGGCTGTCACTCCTTGGGAACTAGTTGGTGCCTGAAGTTGTTTGTTCTTGCATCTGTCCCATTGATCCGTCACAACAGAGTTAGTCACGTTGTCTTGTTATTGTGGACTATAAATGATGAAACTTGAGTAATGTTCAATTTTCATTGTATTCGACCCAAAATACCCTCCTTGGTTTAAGTTGCAATGACAGCTTTGCAGAATCTATCTTCCTTTTTGTAGTGATTTTCTTGTTCCCAATATTACTTCAGTTTTGTGCATTAATCATTCAGTCCTCAGTCACCGTTGCTGGTGGTACAGACATAACTATAGACAGTGGCCACAGCCACAGTGGCTAAATGACTTAATCATAACTGCAACTACAAATGTGTCTTACTTTGACCTTCAGCATGTTCAAAACACAGTTCACACAGGTAAGCAGGATGAAGTGTTTTGCACAAGGATAGGAAAAGTATGAGTTTGCAAAAGTGGGATTTGAACACCTGACCTTCCAGTTCCAACAGAAATCCTTAGTTTTTTTTCATTCACATTCTAATACATTACTCCTTTTTAGCATGTGACCATCTTTATGAAATCAAACTTTCTGAACGAGCTTGCCCAGCTGACACAAGGGTACTTAAGTAGGCTCACTGTTTTGGCCCATTGATTCAACATAGATAGACTTTACCAAAAACAGTATTGTGCAGCATGTCTTCCAGTAGTCATCCTTTTGGCATCCATGGCAGTAAAACACTCAAATGGTGTTAGCGTTTGGCTGTGGCTAAGTGCCCAGGCAGCACCATCTGGACCACCTTGTAAAACGTGCCAAAGTGGACCATGCCTCACTCAGCTCCTGGAGGGGACTGGATTTAGTGCCTTTTCCTCTTTTATTCCCTCTGTCCCACACGTCCTGTTTCACAGCTTTATTCGTCCATGCCCAGCTGTACCACACTATTGCCTTTCCTTACATCAATCTTGCCTCTCCTGTACCCAGCCCTTTTTAGACATTTAGGGTGACATCATAATAGTGACATTTCCTTGTGTTGACACTATAAACTCCAGCAGACACAACACACGCCGCAGATGGGACCGGGCGTTTTATTTGTCCTGCATGTCCCGAGAGGCTGGTTGTTATATGTGCCTTTTCCTCCGGAGGGGCGGAGTGGAGAGTCCCCTGCCCTCTCAAGTTAGCGTTAATGAGTTGAAATGAGATCCAGAGAGACCCCGTGGTTGAACTGAATGAATTGGATTTTCAAATTGTGTAGAAAGAAATCCCAAGTGGCTATAATTTTACATATAGATTTTGTGGTGTTTATAGCATATTAATCTTGACTAAAAGGTGACCATATAAGCAGAGGCTAGTCAACAGGAGTCAATGGTGATTTAACTCGACCAACTTCCAAATTGTTAACCTTGCCCTATGAGGATTTATATCACCTTAGTGAATGACAATTGGCAATTAGTGTACTGCATGTATTTGGGTATATGTAATTTGTATCATCTGTATGTTTTTCAGTCTAATTGTCCAGACTACTAAAATCTCCACTCTCAAATATTAAAGAACTATAATTTATTTTAAACCATATCACTCATATCATTCTTGGCTGTTAAAAGTATATTTTGAAATGAGTAATTACAAGTCTTGCCTAACACATGTAAGCGTCATTACTAGTAAATGACACTTTATGATGAGGTTAGCTTGATGAATTATTTTTCGATGAATCTTCAGTATCTCAACAATGACATTTTTTGCACTATTAACCTGTACTTTTGTTTGGAGTTGTGTTGAGATTCATAGCTATGAAAACAGCAATCAGTGCAGCTTTTCGTTGACTATGGTTGTGTCAGTCTTGATAGGCTACCCAGTATAGCGTCTCCCGTTGTTTTCAGGCTTGGCTTTGGTTGCTAGCGATGTCTGTTTTTGCTACGTGCCAGTGTCAACAGAAGTGCACCTGTTGGAGATGATGTGATAATGCTGTTAGATCATTAAACACCTTCCCCTTTTTAACATGTCCAGAGCCACTTGCTCCAGACTGACTCTTGCTCATAAAATGCAAATTCACATCATATGGAGTGTCCTAATTTGCGCCATTAACCGTAGAGAGCCTAATAGCATGCCTGGACTGCTCCACAATATGGCAATAAACTTTCTCTATTGAGACAAAGAGGCCAGGTTACAGGTCAGATTTGTGAAGGGGAGACTCTAGCATTTAACTTATCTATCTGGCCTTTCTTTAAGTATAGTTGTTTTTAATGTTTTGAAAAACATTCATCCTTCCTTTGAGTAAACAGCGGAACATTCCAAACAAAGCAATAACAACATCATCATGGAGACAAGCAGGTGAAGGACTTTTTATTTTCTAATTGGAGTTCTCAAGCCCAAAATTATAGTCAATGCCTGATTTTATGAATGATGTATTGAAATTCTAGCTTAATTTACAACAATGTTAAATCCCAGCATGCAGAAAAATGGCTGAAGATGGGCCTAGTCAGTGAAACCTTAGCCATCTCTTGTTTGTGAGTGATCCGCCTTTGTCAAGTTGCTCACACGCAAACCATCAGATTACCTTCACTTTGCAGCCCATGCGCCTCTTGGATACAGCGGCACCCTCCAGGACAAAGGGGGTGGCCATGTTCCCCTTTCGTCCAGGATCATGTATGTGAGCCACAGAGAGGAAGACAAACATTGTATTGGGTTTTGCTTTTCTGACTGGTTTGGTGACCTCATTTGGGCTGAAATAGAGACCCCACTATGACCTGCAGCCACAGGGGAAACCAACCCGGGGAAGTACACTGTATCCTGATGCCATCCGCGCGTATGGTTCAGGCGTTACTCAGTCACTGCACACTTGTATGGTGCAATAAGGCAGGTTATTCGGATCTCTCAAATGTATAGGGTGTAACATGTGTGTTTGAAGACTTTTGAAGATCATGTCACAGCATTGTCTTGGTTTTAGTAGCAAAACCATCTTAGAAAATCCAGTGCCATTACTGCTATCAGGGAATGTTAAAAAGACTGATTTGCTGACAGCAACAGTGAGTGAATTTGTACCATTGGTATCATAATTGAGTAATGTATATTGTACTAAATTTAGTTACAGTGGTTCTGAATATGGATACCATAATGTCGTGTGTGAATAATGTGTGAATTATCAACATTACATCAATTATGTTGTTGAGACTTGGTCATCCTGCTATTTATATATCCCTCATATTGGTCTGTCTTGTCTTGTGGTTAATTTTGCTACAATCTCAGCATGAGGTAATCTTTGTACCTCCTTGTATCTCAAATTCCCCTTTCCTGTTTTCTTGTCCCCACTTCCTGCTTTTTGTTGGCCTCATCCTCTTCCTGTCCTGGGGTAGTTGTATGAAAGTAGGCAGTGGTGCCAGCCACAGTTGGCACACACCACGCAGCTTTCTGCCCTTTCGTCTCTCGCTGCTTGCCCCCCTCGCATTCAGGCCCAGCTGTTGGTCCACAGCTGATATGAGCTCCACCCAAATGGGCCTTTCTCTGGCAGGATGCCCCAGTCGGCTCTGAGCTCCAGCACTCTTAAACAATCTGATGGAGTCTTTGCCGAATAAGGCTCCCAGTGCCCAGATCAGAGAGGACAAGTGTTTGTTGTGGCTATGATTATGATGACAGCCTTTCTGTTGGCATTCATTCTAGAATTAATCTTTATTTTTATGTGAAAAACACAAAGGGAAAAAAGTACTATTTTAGATTATTGGTTTAGTTTTTTTCCTCAATTTTCAACCTGTTAGCATGAAATTTTATTCCTGTTTATTTAGTTAATTACTTGGCCAATGGACACGATAAACATGTACAGGTCTTAAAACAGTTTTTACCCTACTAGGACATTTGAAGTCTCTTGTGAATAATGGTAGTGAAAGTCGAAAGTGTCCGTAGAATGAATTGGTCACATGTTTGTAAATTCAGCTTTGAGGCAAGATCTCTGGGCAGAGGACAAACATCAATAGTGTCCAGTGTGCTGTCTACGGAATGCAGTAAAGGCTTCATTTATTTGACAGAGTAGACAGTGAACAAAGTAGCCTTAAGCAGAAAGAAATCATTTCTTGATAAACATACTATAGAAGGTGCTATCTGGGAATAAATGTCTTGCCAAAGAACATCAGCTCAACATTTTTTTCCAATAGTTAGTTAGTTAGTTGCAATAGTAAACCAGCAAGACAGATTTGACAGGTTATAGGCTGCCTTGATGTTCCTGTTTAGGTTGCCCACAATATGGCTATTGGTGTCTTCCCAGTGACTCATTGGCTACCCTCTGGTTGTTGGGAGACTGCTCAACCCACTGTGCTTTAATGACCTCCCCTATTTCAGCTCTTATGCCAACCTTCATTATTCTTTGAAAGGACAAGGCCTCAGTCCAATTTCTTGTTTCTTTGTTGTCCTTTCTTATTGTCTAAGTGCTTGGTGCAGCTACGGCCCACTCCTGTTGGTTCCTCAGGACATCCTTGCTAGCACAGGAAAAGGTTGTTGTGCTACTTCCTGTCTGAGTGGCCAGCTTTGTCAGGGCGGGCACTGGGAACAGGAAGGCCCACAAGGACTCCATGAGCTAGTCCCGACAGATGAGGTGCATGATGTCATTGGGGGAAGTGGGACAGGTGTGTGCTGCATTGTGTCACTGTCCACCTCTTGTAGTACTTTGTCGTATGTGACAGTTTGCAAATCTGTTTATTTCCTGCTTGTAGATTCCCCAGATCATGCCAGATGTTTGTGTGTTCACTCAGGACAATTCGGAAGCTCGTCTAATTCTTTCCTGGACATATTTGTCATTGCTGTCCTGCTCACAATGCAGCACACAGAGCATTTACTATTGTTCAGAGTGCGGCACAAACAATTGGCATAGCTGAGGGGCCCATATAGAGATTCTTTTAGCGTATGACCAGTTGAACATGGCTAAAGTCTTCAATTTTTTCATCAATTTTAGGAATCTGTCTTAAGTCCCAGTTGATGAATGAATTGATTTTTCTTAAGGCTGAAAACCATGGAGATTAAAGTTGTCAATAATGGGATGCCAACATAGTAATTATATAATTGCTTGATGAACAAACAACTTAAACGTTTATAGTGAGACTTTCCATTTGAAAACCTGTTAGAATTGGCTACTAAACCAAATAGTTAGACACACACGGTTTGGTATTAATATTAATTATCATTTAAATCATGCAGATAGCAAAGCAACCTTTTTTGAGAAATGATTCACCGCTGATTTATCTGCTGATAATGAATTACTGTGCTCTCACTACATCATCAAAGCTGTGATGTCTAGAGCACAGTGGAGTTTGACCATGTGGTTAGCTTCACAAGCCTCTGTAGCTCAGTGCGTCTGGGGCTTTGTGGCAGAGAAATGCCTGATGCTAATTGTGATGTGTCATCAGAACGTGGCAGGCGGAGGCGGGGCTTCATCTGTGCTCCCATAGGAACAGCACAGGTTATTAGGCTTTCAGGACATTTTCTCATTTACAAAAGTTTACTTGTAGTTTTCCATTTTTATCACCATTTTTGTTTAATAGTAGTACAGAATAGGGCCACATGATTTGGAGAAAAAAAGCTTTTTTTTGGCACTTTAGATATGTGATGTATGGTTTAAAATGTGCACTCCAAGCAGAATACAGCTTTTTTTAAAAACTCCAGGAGCGTTAACATTTGAGAAAAGACTGAAATATGAAAAGAAGAGTTCAATTATCTTCAGAACAAACTACAGATTTAAACCAAGATTTTTCTATAAAAAGACTGGAGATCTTGTTTTTTTGCAAAGGATATTCTGTTATCTAAAAAATTAACTACAGCCTCTGAGATTTGGCAGCTGTGGCAACTCAAAGTGCACTTTTAAATTTGATTGTGATATATTGTACAGCCCTAGTACAGAGCTCCTAAAGTCCCTTCTGAGAGTTCAAAATGGAATAGCATATTTGCAAAAGGTGCATGACCTATAACAAGTCATCATGAATTCCTCCTTATCAGGAATCTGCATGACTTGGATTAAGTCACGGCCATTTTTAAGCGTTGATTGGCTCTACGCTTTAGCCTTGACCATGAGTGCAATCTTGTAGACACAACTCTTCTCCCTTTTAGCATAATCACCACCAGGACATTCTTTGAAATTATTAAACAGACAGAAGAATATTACTTTTACTTCAACAGGAGCACAAATGATGTAGTGAGGAAGTCTTGCATATTACAGAGAAGTTGACAGAGAAGTCGGAAGTCATGGAATTTGCACTCTTATGGGCTTAACATGCCACAGCTAACTCTAACCTTCAAATAGTATGAAATGTACCCACAAAAGGGCTTTTTTTTGTTGTTCTTTTTAACTTAATATTGTGCCTTTTTGTCAGATCTAAATTCTCTTTTAACATAAGTTATTGATATAGCTAAAATGCTTTTTTCTGGTTCTTTTAAAACTTCCAGAATCATAATTATCTCCATATCTCTAAGAAACACTAGTTTATACTGCTACATGAACAGGTAAATTTGTGTTCATGTACTTTTTGTGCTGAAGATAAAAATATTGGGCATCTCTGGGGCTAACATTACTCTATAACTGAATTTCCTTAAAAATCTGCAGCTCCACTTGTTTGTCTATTCAGTTGTCTTTATCTTTGAAGGTGTTGTCATTGAACAGGTGGAAAAAACTTAAAATTGTCACTGCAATTTACCCTCTTGCTCTTTCTCATCACAGCTCAGTATAGAACCAGAGTAACTTTGCAACTTTAGCACATTTGATGGTACAGAGATATGCCAAGAAATCCAGTCCAGCATGTTTGTCTTGGATGTCTATAGTCTAGTATTAAACGTATGCTGATGCTGATGGTTATTGATTTTGATTAGTGTTCCCATAATATCTTGTGTAAAAGAGATGGTTGTTGCCAATTCATTATCCATTATTTCTAATCAAAAACACACTTTGTTGATTTTCTAAACCACATTTTTTGTGGCTTTAACTTGAATTAGGTTATTTTGTTTAATCATCACCATAACATTAAAGTTGTAAATAATATTGGAGTAGTGGCAGGTCACCCACTAATAGAGGGATTTTGCTTCCTTGTCCATACTGCACTGTCCTAGCTACATGGCCTACAGTTGTTGGTGGTTGGTTGCAGCAACATCCAAAATTGATGTTTACCTTTTACTGTACAACCAAGACTTTGCTTTACAACACTGAAGAGATATCATATTTCTAATGTACATTTAGTATTATTGGTCATCGTTTTGTCAATGCATTATTTTATTTTATTTTTTTATATAAAAATTGTGTCCTCTTCTCTGCAAACAACAAACTATCTTGTCTCCATAAGGTCTTTTGCATAAAACCTGCTAATCCAGTAGTGTAGACTTGGACATGCACTGCAAATTTGGAGTACTTACAATAGGACTGTGACTGTATTGAGCTAAAACTGGAGCAATAAAATAAGGAGCTTATGTGTTTACCATATGCTCTTGTTCTTGAAACTCGTATTGAGTTACTGCATGAAAAGACAGTGCAGGTAGCCAAACCACATTGTGGGGGGGCTTTTTGTCCATGTTCGCCTGCCGTAGCTGGAGCCTCCCCTCTCCACAGCACAGGGGCTCAGCTGTGTGTGTGAAAGCGCTGACTCAGACCACAGTTCCTCTGCTGGGTGGCCTGTGGAATCTGGGGCTGAGGTGCAATGATGGAGATCGAGAGGAGCAGCTGCTTTTGGCTCTTTATCCAACAGAGCTCCCCGCCCTGGTGTGTAAGATCCACTTCTGTCAATTACTGTTTACGTGCACACTGTAATCTGATTATAATCTCAAATCTGGACCTTTAATCTTATTTAAGTGACATGCAAACAGCAAAATCTGAACTGATGTGAGTAATCAAAAGGGCCATGATCAGAAACAATTGAGATGATTTTGCCGTTTACTTATCAATCAGTAGTCAATAGTCAGATAATGACCAGATTTTGAGTGTGCATGTAACCGCAGCCAATGACTTGTGTAGCTTTATTATGTCACAATGGTGTGGTAACAATTCACTATTAAATGTAAATAAACATTTAAGTCTGAATGAAATGTAGCATAATATTCTTTTCTCGTGTGCACTGATTTGCACTTTGGCATAACGTTATGTCATGCCCGCTTGTTGAATTAATCCAATATTTATTTATGAGACAAGGAAAAGCAACATCAAGTGGTGTTGGCTCAATGCTTTTAGCTTGAAAACCTAGACCAACGGAGGATCTTGCGGACAGAAAAAATAGTATAAAGTGGTCTACAGTAGTGTTGTGATGATATTCAATTTTCACACTTGATTTTGATACTAAGGAATACACTTGACACTTGATACCAATGATAATTTAAAACTCTTTATTTAGACAATAGAATGTAATTTTCAACAAATCATAGTACTTTCTTTTATATTACCATGCGATTTATATCTGTGTAATCCCTTAGTCATCCAGTTAGGTTCCCTAGTGGTCCTTGGGCGTATGCTAGTCTGTGTGGTCTTATACTTGTTCTGATAGAGCTCAAGATCATTCTAAGGCTGTTCTGGAAAGTTTCGTTTCTGTCCTGTGAATGTGACTTTTTAAGTACTACTGTAGATACTAATTTCGGTATTGATTTAGTATCTGATTTTCAATACTTTTGACAACCCTAGTCTACACTCCGTTTGAAGACCACATATTTGGACTAGGCTGTGCTTGTGTGCCTCTGTACACTTTGATGGTCAGTGATTGACTCTGCACTGCAGCAGATCTCTTGTTCTCTCTCATTTTGTCCTTATTGTCTTGCCCTTTTGCTCTGTCCTAGCCTAGTCTGTCTGCCTCTCTTCCTCCTCTTCCTCTCCTCCCTCCCTCCCTCCCTCCCTCCCCTGCAGCTCTCCGAATGCTGCTGTACCACTCTGCCTAGTGACAGCAAGCGCAGCTGTGCAGGGCATAAACCAGAGCGAGAGATGTTTGGGCATTTTACTTTATAGCGTGCGCGCTCTTGCATGTTACAGTGGATCAGAGCCTTTAGTAGGGAAGATCTGCGCTGGAATGCAAACACAATCCCAGTGCTGTGGTACTTATAAAGACACATCATACCAAGTAACAAGGACAGGTCTGTGCCCCTCGAATTTGTCCAAGCCAAATAAGGCCTGCGCTCCAGCGGCTGATAGCTGCTTAGCTACAACATTTACTGGTGCAGTGTTTTGTTATGCAAGCACACTCCCCTCTATGTGACGAGACAGTCTGGACTCCTAATGAGCTGTCAACACGTCCACACTAGAGCTGTGCTCTGACTGCAATGCACTGGTGAAGTTTGTACTGGCATCTTTCTAATAATGCCAATTCTGTTGCTTTCTTCACATGGAATAAACTTGCCAGCAAAGAAGCGTCTTATGTTCACACTCATAAACCACTGCAGTTGAAAATATTTGCTCAAGTGTCGTTCTGTTTGTTCACTCACATTCAAGTCTGCAGTTCTGATTAATGCTGAGTAGTTGAATAGGACATTGGCTAGCATCGATAATTGCCATAAGGACTGCAAGCTTGTGAAAAAAGTAGTTTTCATAGTTTTCATTAAAACTTGTAAAATTCAAATCAATTCTTTGTATTACGGACAATACAATTAATTTTCTGTCCATCTTGCAGAGTTCATGCCCTCTAAATGCTTGTCACATGTAAGCCAAAATCTTTAAATCTGTGATATTGGTCTTAAGGTGTTGCCTTCAAAGTGTTAAAATATCTTTCAGTACAATTACTTTTATGCAGTCCCTTTCCCAAAGAGTGTTGACCAACTGAACCAAAGAATGTAGATCCTTCTGACCTTAAAGTCATTCATGCATCCATGATTCAGCATTGATTTGTCTGTTTTCCAAATCTTATAACAGAGTAAATGTGTGAGCTTGCCTTCAATTGGAAACACTCAAAAAGATGAGCATCAGCAATGGTATTAGCTTAGCTGTGCAGACATCTGAAGCTAGCATGGATGAATGCTTAGTCAGACCTATTTGAGGGTGACCTGAGCTATATATAAACCTTTAATATGTTCAGTCATGTTCAATGTTTTTTTTATTATTATTATTTTTTATTTTACGTATGGCCTTGTACATGCTTTAGTATGTCATCAATCATATGTGATGCAGTTATCTTGTGACTTGTTTGTAGAGAGAACAGTTTACAGCTTCCAAGTAATAACCTGATATAAAACAGGGCTTGGCCTCATACTTCACAGCATTTTCATTTTTCTGCATTATTTTGACTAATGCATCCCTCACAATTTGCACAATTGTACACAAACTTGGCAGACTTTGGTAATAACGTTCTCTGTTGACGTTTGATCCAGACTTTCGAATTCTGTATATAGCCTCAAAAGTATAGCACTAGCAGCCATCAAACACTGTTAATGATGAATTTCCAACAATATCTACACAACCACATGGAAGTAATATCAGAGCCTATTGAGTATGTCAACGGTTGGCTGTAACAAATACACAGCTTCCCTTTGACATTTCACCAAGTTGTTTTAATGCATCGCTGGTGATAAATTATATCTTTTATGTTGTCCCGTGAGACATTTTTGGGGCAATCCAGTGGTCATTCCCATTGGCATCTCAATTGTTTCCTAGTGAATTGTGCCTTTGCCACTTCTATAAATAGACAGCTGCCTCATTGTTTCCAAATAACATGCAGTAAAAGCAATAGCTGACATACTTTTCTAATTACTTTCTCTAAATATTCAGAGGAATGTTGTGATTGCTCCTGTTCAGTATGTTTTAGAGTAGGTTAAAAGTTGTGTTCAAGATTGCGCAGTAATGGCCATTTAAGTAAACAGAAATGCAGCGTGCCAAGACTTTTCCCATAGGAACTGCAAAGGACTTCTTGATTCCCATACATAGAATACTTGAAATATGTAAACAGTAACCACTAATTTATTCCACAACTTAAGAACTTGTTTGATGGTTCACTTGCTTTTTTCATTATACAAAACTGAATTGTGTGTATAAATTCGCAGTTGATTGTATATAGGCCTGTCACACTGTACAGTACGATATATATTACATGAAAAGATAGACGATAAACAATAACATTGAAACTAAATTATGTGATTGAGACATAACCCTAAAATAGAACTAAATAAAAAAAAAATAAAAAAATCCAAAACGGTAATAAAAAAAACAGCAGAATGAAACACTTTAGTTGTTAGTTTTGTATGTGTAATGAGTCACAGAAGTTATTTATTCAATCCTTTTAAAGTTCAAATCTAATTGTAGAACAGTAAAAATAACAAAAAGTTTCTCACTAGTACAAAGAAATAGTACCCACGATAAATATTGATCCCTAAAATGATCATTCCATCTAATATACATAAAACGATAAGTTGATATAGTAATTATCGTGACTGGCCTAATTGTATAGTGGCTGGCTCGCTTCTTCAGTACCCAAATACTCATCGGCACTAAAACTAGTATAGAAAATAGATAATTGTTTGAACAATATCAACACTGAAAAATATAAGACAGAATTGGACCTTTTCTGAATAGTGTAAAAACTGTCTGGATTTATATCAGTAGTATTTCCATATGGCAGTATTAAAGAAACTACGATAATTTTGAGTTGGAAATTCTATTCAATTCTACTCTATTGTCTAAAAAATAATATTGACCATTGTGATGTCAAAATCAGTACTGAATATTGAGAGTTTTTAGAGTTATTAGTATCAAAATTGTGTTTGAAATAGTATTGTGATAACACACTCATTAAGATTTGATAAATAAATCGCCCTCCAGATAATAATAAATAATCCTTTTATAATCCAAAAGACTTCTCCTACATGAGATGCTGAACCTGGGATCTGCTATTTCTCTATTTTCTTTTTCTCTCAAGCACCTTTAACATGGATATGAGTCATTAGCAGTGTCCCATATACTGTGGATTATTTTTTGCTGCTGTGAGATGCTTACTCTTAATTGCATTGTTGGGCACACGTCTGTTTCCTGAATCCTGTATTATTGTTCTTCCCTCTGAACACTCCGATAAGCTAATATCCAAATGAGCATTTTCTATTTTGATAGATTCCCTTGCTCAGCCAAAAAACTGATTTGTGGCTAATATATGCAAAGAAAACACAACAAATAAAACTTGGACCCTTTGGCTAATGTCATGATGATACTGAGCTGAAGCCCTTTTTAGAAAATAAAGACACTTATTCATCGTTGTATATTTGTGAAAGGAACACTGGCAAGGGGGAAGGCCTGACATTAATTGATAACCATTAAAAGGATTTTTTTTTTTTGATGATTGATGCACCTTGTACCATGTTTGGTTATAGTTTGCAATCAATCCTGTGGTGGGGATGTGTGAGTTAAAGTCCTAGTTTGAATTTTTAAATGCAATTAATCAAATTTTGGGGTATTGATTTACATTTATATTACATTTTCCATCAGTCTGCCCCAGGGCAGTTGCTACAATAGTAGCTTGCCACCATGATGTGTGGAGAGAAAGAATAATGCACTGTATGTGTGTTTGAGTGTCCAAAAAAACTGTAGAAATCCAATTTATTATATTTTGCTCCTGAAATTGTATCCTGATGTATATTGTTACAGCTGACACAAATCAATTATTAAAATAATATTATCAATAATAATAATTTTATTTATACTCTTCATTCCATAGAATCTCAGAGTGCTACAAAAAAACAAGAACTATAGAATAAGAACTAAGACGTATGAATTTCGCTTCATGTGACCATTTTTAATAGTTCTATTCTAATTTTGTATATCTCCAACACATTATCAGTTTTTGATTATCCTCTTTCTCTGATGTCATCTATAATCACAATTGTTAATTAATATTGATATATCCAGGTTTCCACAGGTGCAGAGTCAGCTTCCTGGTTAGAGTCTCTTCTCTAAATCGCATGACACAGACTCAGACACAGTACAGCCGATGGTTTATCAGTGCTCAGAAGTGTGAGTCCTCGTCACAACAAGAGACAGCGGCCCACGCTCACTCAATCTGCTTATCACTGAGGTCACACTGTCTGCTCCTGCCTCAGCCTTACCGTGCCTCTCCGCTCATTCAAGTCTATGATGGATAAGCCTCATGTTTTCCATATCTGGTGGCTTACCTCACAGTGGGGGGGCTTCTTTAATATATAGACATGGGACAAAATTGTGCAGACATGTTAAATGATCTTGTGTAATTTTTTTTGTTTTTTTTTGTGCCTTGGATGAAAAAAGGTTAATCTTTAAGTCTCATCTCTTGACAAGCTGTAGTTCCAAAAAAACATGTTACAATGACAACAAAAATACATAAATAAAAAATGTGAGGCCAAAATTGTGAACAAAGCAGCACAATTGATTGATTATAAATGATATCAAAATCTTATTTTGTTCTTGTCCTGTGGGAATTGTTTCGTCCCACCCCTATTACTACAGTTGTACACTGAATATTGATGAACTGCTGAATGATGTAAAAACAAAAAAATGCATTCAAGCCATGGCATGCTTCATTTTACTTAACTGAACTAATAGTGCCTTTTGCAAATGTCCTTGTGATTTCTACAGCATATAAACAAACCTGTTTGCTGCAAAGATAACTTTATTATAAACGTAATTTTTTATAGTATTATATTTGGGAGGAGATAATTACTTTAGATTGAACGGTAGAAGTAAAGTAGCCATCCTGTGCTATGCATTACATTCTACGACTACCATTGCAATTCTGTTGATGGGTTTTATAACTACAACTCCTTTGAATTAGGACTGTGCAATTAAACAAAATGTAATCAGTCCAGTTGTTTTTAAATAAGACAAAATTATATCATCAGAAATTAATCAGTATGAGGAAAGAATCTGTGATATTTTTTCATTTTGCCTTGTCCTACACTCAATTATTTTTGCATGTGTAAATATTTGCAAGTCATAGGGCCAAAGGAAATGTTTTCAACTTATAAAATGTAGGCTTTATTTAACAGCACATTTTTTTTGTAGTGGTCACATGCTGCCTTCCTTCAGATCAGCCTGCCCTGACATGCCCAGCTGTTGCCAGATGCATATTTTCAAAATGCTTTTGCTTACAAGTCTCGGCACTGACACCTTTCTCCGGCACTTTATCATTAGTAGTTAGGCTAGTGTTGTTCCGTGGCCTTGAAAGTCAGATGTACGTACGGCTGCTGCACTGTAACATCTGTGCATATTTAGCGCAGCACGTTGAGTTCGCTCCATTTATTTTGAGAACAGAAAGTGGTAATTTTGTGTTTTTTGGTTGTTGTTTTTTTTTCTCTAGATTTAAATGTTACTTAACCTCGCAACCCGATTATTATTCTTTTACGCTGAAATACCACCACTTGAAATGGAAATGTCAAAATAGAACTGTAGTATTGACATGCAGTTAACCCATATGAGTGAGCTTTTGATGAAATCACAATATTCTGGCATGCAAAAATGCCTATTGGTTGAATAAATATTTTGGGATAATCAAGCTTCAACATTTCTTCTTGTTATTCTCTCATGAATCTTTCCTGTAACATACTATAGTTGACACAGGAATCCTTATTTCTGCCCATAATGTAGCTGAAAGCATTGACATCTTCATCAAATTGTACAATGTAAATTATCAGCATAAATGGAAGTTTATTATAAAAACACATCCCTCTCTTTCTGGGTGTCATTGGCTTTAGATCATTGCTGTTGGCCCAGGCTGTAGTGCACCAGTCGGGCAGGTTTCCAGAGAGAAGGGGATCTTGGGTTACTTTCACCATGACACACATGGCCAAAGGGAGTAGAACACAGAAGGCCCATCTTATTGTGAAGTAAACAGAGCTGTGAATGTTTGCGGTGGGGGAGGGGTGTGGCTTGTCACTTGGGATTTTACATAAAAGTAAAGTATATATAGTATAGTATAGTTCTAGTACACAAATTTGTGAAGGAAAGTTGAGGAGAGCAAAATAAAAAGCAAAATTTCATGAGATGAGAAAAGATGACAATCAGTTGATAATAATGCCATGTAACTGTTGTTTTAAAGTAGGCGCTGCCTTGCAAGAATTAGATGTCAAATATTCAGAAATGATCAGGGATTATTTTAATTGTGTCATTTTAATGGGTACTTGAAAGCACTTCAGTTCAGTTGTTGCTGTTATGAAAGCACTATACAAATAGTGATTTAATTATTCCTATAGAGTTTGGGATTATGATGTCACACCTCAGAATATTCATTTGCTTTCATTCAAAAGAATTCTAACCCTACTGCAAAATGCATTTACCAGTAGTAACCCTGCAGTGCAGTTTATTGGATTTTTCCTCTACTTCTTGCCAATATGTTTTTGATTTTCAGTCCCAAGTTCTATAGACAAGTCTACTTTTGTTTAGTTTTTTTTGTTTTGTTTTGTTTTTTTTTGTCAATGTGTCAGAGTTACCACGATGATACCAGTCCATGTTAATACTGACAAAGACAGAAGTTCAGTTATGGCTTTATGCCCAAACAGCTTTATGTGTAGCTTTTAAGTCCTCACTCTTTTCCTGTTTTCCCCTCCGTTCCTTGTCTGTCATCTCTGTCTTACACTGCTCTTCCGCTTTCTCACCCGTATCACCTTGTAGTCCCGACACATTCCTGCTCCTATTACCTGCCCCCCAGCCTCTCTTCCCCCACCCAAAAAAGAGAGGGAGACAACAAGTATTATCTCATAACATTCACCCAGTTTTCCTGTTAGGATTTTATGAATGCCTGCTGGATGTTTTGATACGGTTTAACGTTGAGGTGGTCCCTGTGTAATTCAAAGCCTTACATGGTGTAATGCCAGTGCAGCGCTGTACCAGTCACTTAGGGCCATAGCGCATTAACAACTAGCCCCTCCTGTAGTTTAGTTTCGGTGCTTAACTAACATTCGAAGGGGAAAATATGTTTCAGAGGAGAGTCCAGAAAAGGGTGTAGGCATATAGAGGACACAAGTTTTTCTCAATCTCAGTATATGGACAGGACATGCCTTGTTTTAAAGCTCAGAATTCTGTCACTGAGCTACAGAGGCTGCACTAGCACTGATTACTACTGATTACTGGCTGCAGATGCTGGAATTTACGTATTGAGGATTCAAATCAGAGAGGGTAATTTTAGGGTTAAACCAACTGGAATTCAGTATTGAAACTGGCAACCCAAGAGACTCATTTGAGGCTAATTCTGCTTTCTGATTGGATAATCGTCTTGAGAACCAACACACAACATTATAACACTCTAGCTTTGATTTCAAAATGTCTGTCGTATCTGGGGACACAGATACGTCATGTTAATGGAATCTAAAATCTTAATCTTACATAAGATTCATGCAGTTTAAAAGATATAGCGTGGTGTTCAGTGGAAAGTTATTGCACTGTGGGATAGTAACATTCCTAAAAAGGGGCTGGTATTCATTTGGGATCCTATCATCTCCCTGTATGCTTCAAATTGTCCTCTCAGGGTTTTCCCCAAGCTCTTTATAGGAAAGGAATCTCCAGTCTCACACACTGTCTGACAGCTGTGGAAAAGAGGGAGTCTGGGGATGGCCATAATGAAGGAGAATGGGTAGACTGGCTATAGACTTGTTAAGTGTTTTTTTTTTTTTTTTTTTAATAAGAAAAGTATTGATAAACTTGATTTCAGATGGTGCCTCCATCAAATTGTATTTGCTGTTGCCACCCCATGTCATACAGCAAAAAGGAAAGGAAAGCCTTTAATCTTATTGCAATAGCCAAATCATTGATGAATAAAAATATCAACACATCAGTGCCAATTCAGACACATTCAGTACCAATTCACAACTGTAATGGGTGTCAATTGTTCTTTAGTAACTGGAAAAATGTCCACAAAAAGCTTTTGTGGAGTCAAGTCTTAAAGCTCTAAATATCTAGAGTCTAGATATTTAGAGCTTTAAGACTAGTCTAGATTCTAGACAAAGGTGCCAGCTACATGTTTGTGGTGTTGGCTGTTGTTTTTCCAGCCCTCACTATTGTATAGAGATCCCTCGCTGTGTCCCCTGCGGGAGCTCTGAACTGTCATAAACTCATTTGTTCCCGAGTTGTTGTTTCTCCTGGCAGTGTCTAAACTCAGGGCTCATCCAGCTGTCTGTGTCTGTTCTCTACTGGCCACCTCCAGAGCTCCTTCCACACACGGAGCCAAGACTGCTTCAACACAGCAGAGGAAGAAATGCATCTGCTGTTGGTTAATCATATTAGACAGGTTCATTCATGCTGTTTGCAAAAAGACAACATATTCTATTGATCATTTATCGGAAATGAAGAAGGAAAAGTACTCACTAACCTTCAAACAGCATGCTGTCTTGTACTATTATATGGCCATTTTTATGAAAAATGGCAGTCAATAAACTTTAAGATCTTACTTGTACATGTTTTTTTAATTGCCCTTTCAAAACAAACAGGCATTCCTAGGATTAAGTTATCATGAAGCCGATTTATTATTTATCCATCCATCTTAAATTTAACCCAATAATTTTTAGCACCGCGAAGTATTATACAAAATTATGCTTTTCATTTAAGTATAGTACATTGTTCCCATGCCTAAAAATGTTGCCAAATTCTCAAGACAAAACTGTATGTTTATTCATCTATCTAACATCTCTTCATTATCTGTTCTATGGTTGAAACTCCATTCTTTTTCTCAGGCTTCCTATCAGTATCATCACTCCGTTACTATAAACACTGGCCTATTTTCACAGCACCTGGTGTTTCCCTCCACCAGTGCACAAACTGTGTTGAGGCAGTTCCTTTCATATTCTCTCTGTAGATGCTATCGGACCTCAGTGTTGACTCTGAATACTTTAAATGCTCTTGTTTGCCATATGGGCCAAGCTGCTACATGTAGGAGTCAAATTATTTATTTTTTTTGAACGTCTTGATGACTTCCTGTGCAGACGACATTAGCTGATGCAAACCTGCTTTCAAGGCACATTTCTAACATTGTGTCCCAAATGGATTCTTGCTGCCACAATATTTGAGTGGATCTATTTTTCCTACCTCCTGAATCTTTCACACATACGGTTTTTGTTCTGGATTTCTTAGGAATCCATGGGTTTCAGAGGAATGAAAAACTAGCACACTTTAAAATGATCAAATTATGTTTGGATGGTCAAAAGTCCTCAAAATGTCACCTATAAACAGGAAGCTGAAACTCAGAAATTGTTTACTGCTCATTCATATGAGGCCTGTCTTTGCCTTTCAATGGTGTTGATGAATGCTAATAGCTAGCTACAGTTAGTAAATTACACTTTTCATTTTCTTCCAATTAAAACTACTTCGTAGGTAACCGGAGACAAACCAATGCTTAGGAATATGATATTTTGTGCGGAAAATGTAAAAGTGGAACAGTGGTAGATGGAAAGCTCGTTGGCTCGTTGGTTAGCGGAGGATAGCTGGGGGATGGGGATGTCAGACTGGCAGTTCTGTAGAAATCCTGGTGCCACTGATGTGCAGTCTACCGCCTAATGCAATTTAATGCCACAGAGCTATGAAAGTGGATCCCCATTTACCCTTGAAGCATACCGAATATCAATATCAATAATTAAATGGTATATCCTGACCTTTCTGGGAACAGACATGTACCAGACATGACAAAAAGTGTGTTGAGGTTTCTGTCCATGCCCCTGGGTCTCATCTAGAGGTCCCAAACGTGATGTTAAGCTGAGACTGGACTGGGGAACACATCTGGCCGTGACATAAAGTGCTCAGGCTGCGTTTCCATCTGTAATCGAGGTAATTGAGTGGATGTTTTTGTGCTACTTGCAGTCAATAGCTTTAAAGGCTGTTTTTCGAAATCACGTCTGGCACTAGCTAACTTCCCCTTTTTAAAAGCTAGATGGGTTATTAAGTCACACCGTGCTTTTTTGATAGCCTTGGATTATTTATTCAGCTCAGCCTTGAATTTCCTTATCTAATCTCTGTATTTAACCAGAAACCACATAATGTACTAATCACAATAAAGAATTTGGATGCTAGGAAAGTGAGGAATGCTGACAGTTTAAAATCAATGTGTTCTGTTTTTCACATTTAAGACTGTAGACCACTTTTAATGTCAACTGGAATGCACATTGTTTACTAATATTTGGAAAGGAATTACTTCTAGCTAGCCATAAATAGTTGCTCCTGGCTATATTTTAAGCAAGTTACAAGGCTTAGACAATATTGTGCTAACTGGCCATACGTAATGTCCAAACTGAGTAAATGTGTTAATGTTAGCATTAGCAATTTTAGTAGTCAGTCTGTATTCTACTCGGCCTTGGGTCACATCGGGTCAGGCTCATTTTGCTCTTTTTATGGCTGGGTTTACATAGTACAGGAAAACTGTAGCCTGCTTATGAGGTGTGATAAGTTCTCCTGCATCAGCCCACTACGGTCAGAGGCAACCAGGGGCCATTCCCAGCTCGCTCCTCCCTCACCCCCCATCACCCCATCGCCCGACCCTCTCTTCCTCTTCATGTCAGCCCTTGGAAAGTCTCCCTCGTTCTCGGTCGCTCTCTTCTCTCACAAGCGGCATTTTTGAGCCGTTACCTCACTGCGGTTGTAAAATATCCCGGTTATAGTTTCCAGATGTGGCTCCCCCCGACTGTCCCGCACTGGGATCAGGAATATGGGTTGGACACTTACTGTAACTCCGTTGAACTAAGGGATGTTGCTTTTGGCCTGTTTGGTTTTTTTTGGTGTTCATTTTCCCACTTTGGCCATGTCCAGCCCTCTCAAAATAGTTTTTCCTCCATATTTGCTCAGCTTGAGTAAATATATTATTGCATTTGAGCTTCTTGGAGAGTATAGTAAAATGTGATGACTATGACTAAGCTGTCATTATTGAGAGTACTGTTTGAACACAGAAAAATGATAGACATATTCACATCACATCAGCTTGGTTTAGATTTAGTCAAATATCGAATGTTATCCATATACCCAATATCCAAATGTCCAGTGTTAAGTGCACCATAATGGATTCTTGCCTCCATAACTTTGAGTGTAAACTAGCTAGGCACTGTTGAAATTGTACCTTCATAGCTTTGCAAACAGGAAATGATGAGCAATTTTGCATGTGGATAAGGCTTCGGAAATCCATTCCCAATTATTAAATACCTGACAATCCTTGCCACCATAAATTTATACAACTTGATCTCTTTACTTGAAATAAAGTGTGATGTGTTCACATTTCCGTGGTTGGGTTTCACACACTTGCAGTTGGACTTGGAGAGGCATTAGACTGTATGTGTCAGGTGAGTGCTAGACAGAAGTTGTGGGTGTGTCTTTTGGCAGAGGCTTGCACAGACCTCTTTGCAGTCTGCAGGGAGCTATTTTGGCTAATATAGTGATTTAATTTGTAACAAGGACTTACTAGAAATGTTCCATTCAGATGAATTCTCATGAACACACCCTTAGAACATAGCACTGCATGTTATAAACCAGGCTAAGTCTTGGTTGTAGCATATCATTTTGTGGCTTGAGCTGCTAAGTGAACACACTTGCCTGGACTTACCCAGATTCCCTCTGACTCGGCGGTATGGAGCAAGACAGGCCTGACATTCACTCTAGGTTTTGGGCTAAACCAGTCCGGCTGTGTGGATTAGCTGGCGTCACACGCGTTTTTCCAGTCTCACTACATCCCAGAACTTTCCAAACATGAATTTATTTTACACTCTACCACCAGCTGCAAGATTAGACATTGAATTGTTCCAATACAACATTTACCCAGTCGAAATTTCAAATAGAGGGCTTGGGCTTGCCCTGTTAGACCATTTCTAATGTTGTTAATTGCTAATAAGATATGCCTTTTATTAGTCCCACAGTGGGGAAATTCCAGTATTTCACCGCACAGTTAAAGAACAGAAGGAAAATGGTACATGCAATGTAATGTTGAACTGGATAATTCTGTGTCTACACTCTGTCATTAATTGTAATGCTATCCATCTTAGCATCTCTAATTGAATAATATTATTTCAAATTTTTACACTATAAAAATATATAATTTTGATTTAAAGCAACTGTAGGTAACTTTCTGGAGCTGGCATGTCACGTGCATGATTTCATGGAAGTTAAAACCATCGCTCAGAACACTCTCCATGGTGAATTTTATGCCATATTGTAGAAGATTATAATCGGGTTTAAGTCAGGTTTGTGGACATAGAAGCATGCTGAGAGTAAGGATTCATGTTTTTCCCAAGATTTTTCAGTGCAATAAAACAACCTTAAAAAAACGTTCACTTACTTAAAAAAAAAACAAAAAACCATACTGTGACTTTAAGCTGACAGAGATCTAAAAATCTCCACCCATTTAAAATATTCCCCTTCAAGTTAAACTATAGGGTTTTGTGCTCCTCTGTCCTCAGTCTCACACTGTTACAGGTTTTATATATTATGTCATCACAGGGACACAGCTCTCGGCCCATTGCAAAACTCTCCTATGACTTCCTTAGCGCACCTTGTCTTGGTGACTGTTGCTATGTTTAGGTGTATCTGTGATCAAACTGTAAGGTATTTTTCGAGTGTAGCCGTCCACCTCTGCCATTGGAAAAACACACACATTAATCCTTGTGTAAACCTGGTTGAGCTTAAGGACCTGCAGTTCTTTTAGTCTTTTATAAGTTGACCTGACACTGCAAACTGATAGAGGTTTCCAAAACACTTGGCTGCGCACAATCACATTCTTCATATAAATTACAAGACAGCGCAACAGATTAATGGCCACTGTGCACTTCAGTGGAATGGGGCTTGATCGTTCCTATTCATTTAAAAATGTCACTAAGATTAACTGGAGATTTTTGCAGGATTATTATGTTGCAGTTCAATGAAAAGAATAAAATCGAAGTTGCGTTACAATCTTTCTTGTTTGGTATAACATGACTGTAAAGGTGCAATGACCAGTTAGCTGTTATCATTATATTTTGCATTTACAAAATACACAGTTGAGCTATTACTTACATATTTGATTCATTTGATTTGTCAAGACAAGACAAAAAAAAGACAAACTTTTACAAAAAAAGACAAAAAAAAGAAAAGACAAACTTTTACTATTATTCTGTTAAAGCATTTTCATTCATAACATGGTATTTCATTCATAACATGGTATAAGTTTGCTTTTCTACAGCTAATAACTTCTTTGCTAAAGCCACATGTCCTTTGTTGTCCATTTTGATTGTTCAAGGTGCACTATGTAATGGTTTCGGTAGAGGGTCCATCTCCTGCTTGTTCATAGTATGGCTTTAAACTTGTCAAGCTCAAGGTGACACTGCCAGGTCAGGTTTTTTGAGTAATTACGTCACAAGTAGTGAATGTAACGCAAGACGAGATTTATGTCATACAGAGGAACACTGCAGGCAAAGCTGTAACATCTCTGGAGAGAAGCAGGTGGCAGACCCTACACAAAAAATGTAACTTGGTGTGTTCAACTATTCCTTCATTCATAAAGTTTGCACCTGTCTCATCCGCCGCAGCTAGAGACTTCTTCTATAACGCATTCATAAAAGCTCCTTCCAGTGTGTGACCAGTTTCTGGTGTTTCTCATGTTTCTCATAGCAGCAGCAGTAGTGTTTGTATGAGTGCTTTGTTGTGGGCTGACATCTCACACATGAAAGGCATATCTCGTGTGCTGCCGGGTTTAGCTGCTCCTGACTCAGCGCAGCCTCTAATCACTGTTTTCTCCCTCTGACTTCAGACTCACTCTTGTCCTCCATAGTGCTGCATATGGCAAGTTATTGTTCTTACAATATAATCTAGTACAATACAATAGTACTCATTTAGTCGATTCATTTGTTAATGGTCCCTTAGCTCACCTTATTTTTCCTTTTCACGTAAGATGCTTTTTACTAGTAGTAGTACAATCTTAATATTTTTGAGTATTTTAAAATTGTATTATCTGTTGGATTTTGGTGGTAACTAACTGTAGTGAGTGAAACAAGACCCACACAGACTAGTTTTGTAGGATTTAATTTAGCATTTATCTTAGTTACATCTGTTAATTAGCTCATGTGGCCAAGTGCCAGGATTTCACAGTCAGACTCCAATTAGTTCCTTTTTTTTTTGAATGGGAAGTCAATACATGGGAAGTCAATACATCCAAATGACGAGGGCGCAGCTTTTATTACCCTGTTAAAATGACATGGATTTGTTTGGCCTGGTGAGGAGGCGTTGGTTAGTCTTTAGTCTTAAAATGTTCGTAAATGCTACTTAAATGACTTAAATGCTCACTTCTTATAGTTTATACTTAATACAGATTAAAATGCATCAAATGTCTCGTTGAACTGACATGGAATTAATTTATATAGGTTTTTTTTACCATTTGTCACTTGCAAATAATTTAAATGTACTGGCTCATAAATTTGTTAAAAACTTTTTAGTTATATCTGTCAAACTAAGTTGTGTATAGCATTGATGGTTTTATTTTCATTCTTATTTTACAATATCTTGTGCTGCCCTATCGCTTATTTAATGGGATATAAATTCACATTTTTAACTTCAACAGCTCATGACTGAATTCAATAAATGTAATTTTTCTGTGTGTCAGCTTACGTAAATGTACATTGAAAAGGGGAGGGCATCAGGGTTTAAAAGGTCCACTCTTCCAATCCAAATAGTGCTACATCTGCATGGTGGTTTGTCACATAAACCTGGGTTGATTTGAAGTACAGTTTGATCGACAGAATTTATACTGTTGACGTGTTGTTCTCACTTTTGAGGACTTAGCTCAGCATGTTGGAGTGACATGAGGATCACATCTTTATAGTGTGGAGCATTAAATTAAATTTGCTCAGTCAACCAAGTGTTTACACTGGAGGTCTGCTGCTGGTTGTCATGCATCTTTCCTATCATGAAGCTTGGGTCTTCCCAGGTCACAGTGCTGCTTTTGGCTTTGCATTTTTCTGAAGAATAGATTTTTTTCTTCTTTTTTTTTTTTTTTTTGTTGCAATGTGTGTGTGAGGTTATCTAATAAGGAGGATTTTATGGGAGGCCAAGCTGCAATTTGAGTCTAAATGTGGAGTTGAAGATTTCGATATTTACAGCACTGTATAAACTGGGGCGGAAGATCAAGATTCAATGCACAATACGTGACTCATGATACATATAGTATTATGTTTCTATGGTGATGCTGCATAAATCAATATAACACACCTATCTGACAATGAATCTCTATTTTAAAGCAATACATCATTGTGCAACAGACATTACATTGAAAAATGTTTATGTGTTGTGTATGATGTGTTGTGTATCTCCCTTGAAAGATGACTGGGGTGGTTTGTGTTTTTTTTTGTTTTTTTTTTATGTCATGGCGGTAGACAGTGAACATGATGGACACTTGGTGCTGTGATTGGCACATGTCTCTACCTCATTCCCTTTCTCCCCTTTTCACTCTAGACTATAAAACCCTGGCTGAGAGAAGGTTTTACATGATGCTGGGCCAAAGTGGGATTTCACACAAGCTTAGCGTTAGCCTGGCAGGTGGTCAGCTCCCACAAACCCAGACGTGTTTGGCAAAGACTGACTCAACGTAGTAGCCAAATATGTTATATGGATCTAATATAGGTCACCTTACACTGTGTCAATCATTGGGCCTGCAATATTCTACTTCCTAATGATAACTGGACTATAATAGCTGTATATAAGTGGTATATGAAATGAACAGACTCTAATTTGTTCCTAGTGAAATTAAGTTGTTGCGTGATTGCAGCAAGAGCCAACTATGGCACAATGTAAACAAATCATTTTTTGTATTAATTAGCAGTTATGTATACAGTGTGTTAATCACAGAAATGAGCAATTGCATACATTTTAATCAATATTGAGATTATGAGTTAGTTCTACCATTATTTTTAAGAAGTAAAAAAACAAAAAGAAGAGACTTGTTAACAAGCTCTCGGACAAGTGTTTTCAGTTGTGATACTTATTTATTATTAGTTTATTTGAATAGGGACAATGCACATTAATCAACATTTCTGTAAATGCGCCAGTGTTGGCTATAGTTTCCAACTGCAGTTCCTATGGCAAGATGTAAAATGCCACCACACATAAAATACAAAATTTGTATTAAAAGTTAATTTGGTTATTAGTAAAATGTTCTAAAAGTTAGAACAGGTAAGCAGGCAGACACTTACCCGACAGATTTGAATTAGACATTTTTCCAAAACCATATAGCTCTTACAAATCATTCTTTCTTGCTCTCTGCTCACACAGATCACGATACTAAGTCTTATCAGAGCCTTAAAGCACATCAGTTACCAATAGGCTGACCTTGGCAAACCTTTAACCAATGGCATGCTGCGATCATGTAAACCAGGAAGTGCTTGAATAGCTCTCCACAAATGAGGGAAGTGCTGCTGATGAAATCTATTGAGCTTTATGAGTGCACATCGTGACCCAAGCCCTTTTTTATCAGCCAAGAACCATGAGACCAGTCATAACAATAGTCAGCTTTATCATCCAACATGGCTGCGTCCGGTGTCATGTGATCTCGGGCGCAGGTGGTCAGTGGGAGCATGATACGACTGGGGGCATTCACGTTATGAATTTTACACAAGTTACAGAGGCTTAAAATTAGAAAAAGGTGGATAGTACATATGCAGACAGCATAGGATAATTTAGTGTTTTTGCCTTTTGTTTGGGTTTCTATTACACATATATTCAAACCAGTTGAAATCGACTTCCTTTTTTTTTTTTGTAAAAATTTTATTTATGTATTTTTTACAATTTTATCTTGAAAGGGCCTGTACCATCCCCCCTTCCCCCACCCCCCACTCCCATGTATTTGAGCTATATCTGTCTTGCCCCAGTATAGATGAATTGTATAAGCTGTCATTTCCTATTGTCTAGGTTGAAGTGGTGCCTAAACTGTGCTGACCGCTTTCACCAAATTTAAATAATGTATCCCTGTGAGTCCATGTAATAAGATAGCCACATACAAGAGGCAAAACATAGTTTAGTACTTGAAATATCAAGAAGGTGGTAGTTGCTGTGTTTAGTGCCACTCAACTGTTACATTTTATAATTGTGATATAATGAGAATAAGTATAAAATATTTTGTTTGTGTGATTTCTATTAGTCGTTTTATTATATGGATGCTGCTCAGTACCTTCTCTCCAGTCCTGTGCTACATGATAGATTATATATGGTCTAACATGTTGTCTTTCTCTTTACAGCCAAACCGTTCACGTCCAAAGTGAAGCAGATGCGGCTGCACAAAGAGGACTTTGAGATCCTGAAGGTGATTGGACGAGGAGCTTTTGGAGAGGTAGGACACCTGCTATTCACACAACACATACACCTGACATTTGGTCTCCACCATGTCTATACTTTGATGAACTAATTCATGATAATTTTCTACCAAATCAGAGGGCATGAAACACATTTTGCAATCTCAAAAAGAAAAAACATTAGAAGAGGTAAGGTAGTAAATTTAGGTAAAACACTTCCAAGCTATATTTTTTCTTTTTTCAAACTAGGGCTGCAAGTCTTCACTCATTTGTCAGTCAAAGGCATTTTAGTCTACCTAAATTTTAATTAGTCAACCAATTATTCTATTGGCATAATAAAGGATTTACATGGACCACAAAAGAAAGGAGAAAGCATAGAATTAGGCTTTAGATTTGGGAGTGAATCATGAATTCTGCCTTTTTATATTACTTGTCTTAGTGCACTTTGGGTCAAATATATAGTCGAAGAAAAACTGTGGAGTGCCTCTTGCAATTTATACTTGGTTATAAATTAGCAATAAAGAGAGTCAGACAGGTACTATGGAAAACATTCTAAGTAGTATTTTTTCCCCTCCCTTTCTTGGTCTTTTATAGATTACACTGTCCCTTCTGCCTCACACTCAGCCATAAATCGCAGTCTTGTGTTTTGATCGGTAATGACTTTGTGCCGCATTCCAGCAGCACAAAGTCGCATTAGTCTGCCCACAAGCGTGACTCTACTTGCTGCTTCCTTTAAAAAGTTATTAATTCTTTCTCTCGCTCGTCACCTTTCTGAAATGTGACGCCCATAGAGAAAGTACATAGAGGCTGGTATAGGTTTTGTATGCCTGCAGGGAAAGTCCTACTTAGTGCTGTCGCGAAGTTTCAGGTACTGATGTCAAAGTCCGGGAATGTTGGAGGGGCAGGTATAGTTATTCTTACCAAAACTCTTGCATAACATCACAAATATTTTATCTGCAACCTGGACTCTTTTGCTTTTTTTGTTTCTCAAATTTGAAGAAAACAGTCATTGGGTCATGTCAGGCCTTGCACAAATCACAGCTAAAATAGCTGTAATAGCAAATTTGTACAAACAAGTAGTGGATTCTTTCAGAGTGACAAAGAGAGATGTAAAAGATGGGAATAGATAGGTGAAAATGGATGAACAAATTTGAACAGCCTAAAGCTAGATTGTTGCATACACAATTAATTATTTTCAACAGACCTAATCTTAATGTTACATAATGATTATTATAAAGTAAGTTTTCACATAATTAATCCATGTGAGGGTGAATGAGATCCTTGTCAGTCTGGGCATGTCTCCCCTACTCAGGCATGTGTACAGAATAAAATGTATCTATTCATTTAAAAGTTTTATAAAGCCTTAGGTTGACAATAAATACTATTGATTTGAATCAGTTGGTACATATAAATTTGATAAAGCTGGCAGTTTGAGGTGTGGCCTGATAAGATCTGAACACTTCAGACTGGCAGCTTCAAAGGAACATGAGGTATTAGTCTCATGTTTATCTCACACAATAAATAAAGTTCTGTTAAAATCACTTTGAACTTGATGGATTAAGCACAACCCTGGTGAAGCTGTTTTACTTCTAATCGGAGATCAGGTAGACTCTCCCAAGACTAATATAAGATTGAAAAATATTTGACTTTGCCGTACCGAGTTTTTGCTCCCAAACAATAAAACTCATGTCGACTGAACCCATTTAACCAGACCTTTCTAAGCACTTTGTACTTTCAATCTACGGAGTTTTTCCCATATTTGTGTTTATTTGATATAGCTGTTCTTTCTGATGTGAAACAAAAATGTGAAAACAATGATGGTCACCAAAAATGTAAGTAAAGTGTATTGGGTGTAACAAAATGATCATATTGAAGACTAGTCCTGAACCATTCCTTCTCCGCCTGCCCCCCACCTTGGGAAAAGCCTAACCCATATGCTTTAAACAGTAGTACAGACCTGAAAGCACTTCTGACAATATGATCTAGAATTCAAACTACCATTCGTAAGAGTGTTAACAACATAGCAATACTATACAATACATTGTCATCAGAAAATCACTTTGTTGCCCATTGTATTATATTTTAATATTTTAACCATTTAAAAGTGAATATACTGGGGTAAACTGACTGCTTAAAGGTGCGGTATATACAATAGGCAACATTTATACTCAACAAAATGAGATTGAATTATTTGGATTGGGTGATTAATTATGTTTTGATTTGTGTGATTTTAATGTCTTTCTTATTCTGTAAAGCACTTTGAATTACCTTGTGTACGAATTGTGCTATACAAATAAACTTGCCTTGCCTTGCCTTATTCAAATGGAACTTTTGTGCCATCATAGTCTTCCTGGAATCTATGGGACCTCCAGATAATATGACTTTCTCTTGTATAGGAGAGGGCTATGTAAAATATCTTCTTTCCCTCCACCTGGACTGCTCCTCTCTTTCACATACTACACAGAGCAGCATGTTTCTGAAGTGGTGCGACCCCTGTATGGTGCTTCCTCGTGGTCACATTCCAGTGGTCTTTTACTAGGCCAGCTGTGAGCCCGGATGGATTTCACAGACACGGCAGCACAATCTGACTAGCTCCAGAGGCCTCTCAAATCCCCCCTTAGCTGCACTAAACTCACCTTATACAAGAGTGTTCATGTGTTGCTATGTGTCTCAATGTAGCACTATGTATACTGTTTACAGCCATGCGGACAAGGCCTATAAGTAGTCTGTCGGTCTCATCTGCACGTACAGCTCAAATCTCATTATGATGTGGGATCTGTAGTGGAGCATAACTTCCTGGTTTTGCAGTGCGATGCTAATAAAGTTACCTTGAATGAAAAGCAGGAAGTAACAGTTTTCATGGCCCATTGCAAGACAATATAGCACATTTTTGGAATGTTGCGTTAAGAGCATTTCTGTTTCTCTTGGCAACTCATTTTCTTGTCAGAGTTTGCCACAGGGAGACAGACATGGTGATTTGGCAGGTCTTTGTACCAGATGCCCTTCCTGTTACAACATTATCTGATTGGACTGGGCCTTCTTATGTCTGGGTGGGTTTCCTTCGGGTCCTCTGGTTTCCCTTTTGCTAAAGCAATAGACTCCACTGAGCTAACAGGTCCAACCAGAATTGAAGGATGGGCCAAATGCACAGGGCAAATTAGGTGACCCTTGCTTTTCATTGACCGGGTTGTTTTGTTTTGAAATCATCATTCAGCCACACATACTTGTATTTCATGTTTATAGCAGTGGTCTCCTAAACCCGGGGAGAGGGTCTGTGGGTTAGTGCCTGTAAACGGCTGTAGACTGAGCTGTACAAACCACAATGACTTTTCCATTGTGTGAACTCTGCAGTGATCCACAACTCTTTACTGGCTTTTGCTGCATCATTAAGTCTACTTCACTCTAAGCAAGTTTATCTTTAGCTGCAGCATAATTTTTCAACCTTTTTATGGGAAATTTATAGATGAACCACTATTCTTGGAAATTAGGTTGAAAAGTTTTTGCCCAGTTGGCAGATTTCAACCTTCCTTTGCCATGTACCCTACCTGAACAACTGATGGATTACACAGAGTTTATATGTAAAATAATTTTATCATTTAATCAAATAAGAAATTTCAAAATTACATAATAGGTAATTTGACACATGTTTTGTGTACATTTACTTTTGGAAGACAAACCAAATACATTCAAAACAATACAATAATTGTTTACATATGCGTCTCTTCTTTCATCGTAGAAATCTATATTACACCAGTCCAACATCTGCGTTGTGTTTTTATAAAGTGTATCCAAGCACAATCATAAAATATATGATTTCCTGCTCTCCATCTGAGCATCTCTCATCGCCTCAGTCAGGATCGCTAACAAGTTATTTATACGTCTATAGGGATTACAGCAGCATTACTGTTGGATGGTAGCAGAAGCAGAGGCAAGGCTGATGCAGACAACATGAGTAATAACTGTTTTGGTAAGGCCTCATGAAAATTTATAAGGGTTATGATTGCACAGAGCCATTCAAGGGTATATTTCACTAAACTGAGCATGGCACAGATAGAGGGTCAAAGGAGCAGGGAATGCCTTTAGGGACCGACCAACAGGAGAAGATGGAAGAGTGGAGGAGAGAGGGGGTGCTTGCTGTTTTGGTTTTATTCTAGAGGGAGCTGACAGTAACAGTGACAGGAAACGGGAAGACTATGCACCATATACTTAAAGGTACATTCCAATAGTCAGATTTGTGGAGATGCAAGCCCGCACACAGTAAGGATGTATGTTTGTGCATGTTTTTCAGTGCAATAGACATAACCAAAATGATGTTTATAATAATGGCTTACACTTGTAATGCACTACACTATAGTTATTATGCATTCATTTCCACACTTGGTGATGGTAAGCTACTATTGTAGCCACAGCTACCCTGGGGCAGATTGACGGAAGCTGCCATCGGCCCCTCCGACCACCACCTATCATTCCCGCACACACCACTTTCATACTAGGCAATGGTTGGTGAAGTGTCTTGCCTAAGGAACTGGACAGAACTTGGTCCGAGCGGGACTCGATCCTCCAACCTCCGGGTTGGGGGACCAACACTCTAACCACTGAGCCACTGTCGCGTTACGCCTACATTTAAAGCCATACTGTGGCTTTAAACATCAAAATACAATAACATTGTCACAATATACATTTTAAGTTATCTGTATTGGGAGAAGAAATTATTTTGTTGACTTGAAAAAACAACAGTGAAATCCTTCATTCACAGGGTCCTATGGATTACCTTTCATTACTATGTACTATGCTAGCTTTATGAAATCAAACTATGTAAAGTTTCAGTGTTTGAATTGTGAATTCAAAACATTATAATTGGGTGGTCATTGTTTGCGTTTGTGTGCGTTTTTGTTTTTGCTTTTTTCTTCCATTGGATTTACTTAGAATTATCATCAGCCATCTCTGTGAAAATTTTTGTGGGTAGAACGGTGCAGAGTTCAGTACGGTGGAAACGAAGGAACAAAACAGCAAATACTCCCCCACTGCTTTTCCCCATCCCTCTTTCCTCTCTCTCCTCAGTTCCTCCTTCTCTCACCATCTCTCCCTCTTTCTCTCTCTCCTCCTCCCTTTCACTCTCCTCCTTCCCTGTTGAGGGATCACTAGGGGAAATCCAAACATCAGAGGAATGTTATCATTGTATTGCATTAGCAGCATTCCCCACTCCTTTTAATAGACTACAGACCCCTCAGCCTGCCTGTTTACATGGCTGTATTTTTGTGCTGGTTAAGGCTTCCGCTGACCTGCTGCTCCTCTTTAATTTGTCCTCTTCATATTTTCTTGTTATTCTCCATTAGAAACATGACAGATGAGTTCCAATGGCAGCAATGGCTAGTGAAACTTGAACGCTTGCTCAGCGCCCATTTCCCCTAACAAACAAAACATGGCAAATCTTCTAATCTTTCAGCGAGATACTCCGGACCAAGAAATAAATGGCTTACATCTTTTGGTACCTACCTATAGTTTGTTGTGTGATGCAAAGCAATATTTTGAAATGTCAATCTATCTTTTCAGCTGAAATACTCCAAAATGTTTTCCTGTGTGCCTTCCTCTTGATGTTAACCGTTTTTGTTGACTCTACTTTGAAAATAGTGAAATAACATTGTAAGCCTCAATATCTTTTTGTCTTGTTTTCTTTGTGCAGGTGGCAGTCGTAAAAGTGAAACACACAGACAAGGTTTTCGCCATGAAGATCCTTAACAAGTGGGAGATGCTGAAGCGAGCCGAGGTGGGTCAATGGTGTTAGCAGAATTGTTGAAATCAGCTTTTGACATGACAATCTGTTGACCATTGACAAAAGTGGAAGAAAATTTACCAAAAATGTATTACTTATCACTAAATCACTAATCACTAAATGATCTATTTTCTATGAAGTTGTAAAATATTTGTGTAATTAACTGTTGAATGAAAAATGCAAATCTTATTTTGGAAAATGTCTGTTTACCATTCTTTTTCATATTAACATCAAATGATAATAAATTGTTTTTAGTGGAGGAATTGGGTATCAGAATGACAAGTATAATCCATGATAACAAATATATATTTATAGTGACTTAAAGTGAACTGATCTGTCCAGAGTAATCTTCATAGATCTGTTTGCTGGGCATGAACGCGAGTGATACATGTTTTTCTCATCGACCTCTCCCTGATGCTCCGGCATTCCTCCCACTCCCATGGGTGCAGAGTCCCATACGTCACAAAAGACCAACCATAAGAAACAATGCCCATACACGGATGTGCTTTTTCTGCTATTTTCCCAACTTTTAATCTGCAGCCAACCAATCACATAAGTGTTGACAGTTATAGTAGAGATTTTTCCAAAAGTAACAAGCTATTTAGTCCTTAACCTAGACCTAGACTGCTGACTGTATCACAGCAGTTTATGTTTAGATTATGAAAAGAAAAGAAAAAAAACATCTCTATATTAGATGACCTGACAGTGGAAATTGTGCTGCCCTATCAGTACTCAGTGTTACAATGGCAACCACTAATGGCTCATCTGTTTTGAGTTGCCATAGCAATGGGATCAATATTGCTAACATTGCGTATAAGTGTAATAGCCCTGAATAAACCAAGACTTGATGTTGTACCTAATGCTGGGTCCCTGTTGGCCCCTTGTGTCTCTGGAAAACTGTGTTTACTGCTTGAAAACCTGGTTCAGATTGATACAGAGTGTAAATCATCTGTCATGTATGGGGCACTGTGCATTCTCCAAACCAACTCCTCATCAAGTGGGCTAATTTCTACTGTGAAGCTTTCTCACTGTATCTATATGTAGATGAGTACATTTCCTATGTTAACTGGATTTTGTTGTGTAGTTGAAGGTTGTATGAGGAAACGATTAACCTTCAAAAATGTAAGATTTGAGTATGTTTTTGTGTATCTAAATTGTATTTTGTATATTTTGTATTGTGGCATTTTGTTTAGACGGCGTGTTTTCGAGAAGAGAGGGACGTGTTGGTGAACGGGGACTGCCAGTGGATCACAACTCTGCACTACGCCTTCCAGGATGACAATAATTTGGTAAATTCTCTCTTGTAACAATATATCCCAAGCTGATACAGACTTCTTCTATTATCACTTTTTATCGCATTTTGTATGTAGGTATGAGCGAGATACTAACAAAAAGTCTTATTTGTGTTTGCATTATCTCGATAACAATATTTTTGTCTTGACTGAGGCTCAGGTCAAGCACAAAAGATGAATAGATGGCAAAATTATCCATAAATGGGCAAACATGTCACTTCATGCCCTAGTATGGGAAATTAAGCTAGACTCTTTTTAGGTAATTTTTTTCATAGTTTTAATTATAGACGATATACTTGATATTCTAATTGTTGGTATTCTCCAAAACAACAATTGCATTATAATAAGTATTTGGATAAATTTACCACCACGTTCAGTACACTCCATGTAATGTAATTATATTAAGTGTGCAGTCCTCTGGTTTTCTCTTGTTTTTTATTTCAATTTCAGCACCGGTCAACCTACTATCTTTGTTTTTGGTCAAGACAGAAACGTCCTAAGCTCTTTTATATTGTTCCTTTCATAGAAGTGGTCATTCTGTTTTTCCAGTAACCACTATAAATGTTCCCAACTTCTCACTGTGATCTCAGGCTGCCTGGTGTTGGCACATTCCTCCACATTGAGTCGACACCCGCTGAGCCCAGAACACTAGCTCCACCTGTCATTTCCTCCACATCACTCATCTCTTCATTTTTAGCACTCAGTCCCACCTCTGCAGTCTGCGCTGACACTGTAATATGCACATTCACTTCCGCCCACATAGAAAAGCATGAGTCAGGCTTGTAGGAAATTAGGTAACAAATCAAGAACATGTATATTAATAAAAGACAAGTGAAAGAAAGAGGTGGCAAAGGTGGCGATAAATGTATTAAGACCATACTTTTGTCCATAATTTTGATTGTCTTAATTTTCGGGAGAATTTTTTTCTTGTTACACAATTACACTCATTCTTATAAATATTCAGGTTTTATAAGTATATAGAAAATTACTTAGATCTTTCAAATTCCAATCCTCACTTTTTAAGGCATTTTAAAGCATAGAAATATAGTTTGTAGCCTGGATGGATTCTTGTGTGTCTGTGAACTCACAAATATCGCGAGAATTCATATTGCTTCATCTTACTGGCCAGGTTACGAACACTGACCTTCAGTTCAAATACTGCGGCTGCTCCTCATTCCATTTCCCACATTCTCACAACAGATGCTTTGCCCGGACACTCCCCAAGGTTTAAAGCTACTGCACTACTCATATTTTTAGAAGTCTCCTGAAAAGTTTTGGCTCTCTGATTCAGTGCTCCTCCAGGAGTAGTAACAGTGTGAGAAACTAGACAGCAGCACGAGGCAGGAGTTTATGATCATTCACAAACCACAAGGACATTATCTCTTTACATTGAAGTCATGTGAGAGTGTTAAACTACTCTGTGAATGACATTAGTCTTGGGACAGTGCTCTGTGTCATAAGAGCACACTTGCCTACTGAATTGTCCATAGAAATTATAAAAATCTAATATACTATGCTTAATATCAGCAGTTAGTATTGTTATACAAAAGGATCAAACTGGGATTGTACCAGGACTTAACCAGGACTGAAAGAGGAGGACTATGGACTGAATCAGAACTAAAATAAGACCTACCAGGATTTTGCTAACATTCTCTGGTAGACTTTGTGAGCAAACAGAAGCAGCAGTCACAGGGACATAGTTGTACCCTTTGTGTTTTCTATATAGAAGATTTTATAGAAGTTGAAATAAAGTTATGCCACCTTTAATGGAAAAATTGTACCTGACGTATTTTGCATTGTTGTCTGCAGTACCTGGTGATGGACTACTACGTGGGCGGTGACCTCCTGACTCTGCTCAGTAAATTTGAGGACCGTCTTCCAGAAGAGATGGCCAAATTCTACCTGGCCGAGATGGTGCTAGCTATAGACTCTGTCCACCAGCTACACTACGTCCACAGGTATGGCACTTCTAACGGGCTGCATTATCTGTCCATATATGATATATGCTGCAACTATTTGAACATTACATTACAATACAACATTATTTTTGTGATATTTAATACTAAAGCAGGACCAACTTAAGGCTGGGGTGATGACTGAAATCAGACTCAATATTTTAAGTCACTCTTTTATTTAATGCTAATCAAATATATTTCACTGGAACACATGAGGCATGTATATGCTGCAAGGGTTTGGTGACGCATAATTTAATCATAAGAGCTGATCATTTGCAGAGCTTGTTTTGTGATTTTGAAATTTCTCAGATGGAATTGATAATCCTTACAAGAATAACAATAAAAACAATATTGTGACCAATTTTCTCCAAAAATCAACATATTTTGATATTGGTCTAATGTCAACTATATATGCGGTCCAGCCCTCCTTCTAACTGACTGTATCCAAGACTGTCTTTGACCACAGCCCAATGATGGATGCTTCATGGACTGACATGATTCTTTTTGTGGCTTGTTTTCCAGCAGCAGGGTATTACTGTGGTTAATGAAAACAAATGCAGATTGGGAGCACATGTTAGTTGTCAGTCATCACCCAAGTTAGTTTTCAACCACGTAATAATTTCACTGTATTGGCTGATGCTTGATCATTAAATAAAGTTGAGGCTAAGTTCAGTGTCTATAAGAAATAGATTTTTAATTCCACATGTTATGGGTAATGTTGGCTGTCATGTCAGTGTTGGCTTCAGTCTGGCCACTTTGTGCTTTTATTGCTGCTGTTACTTGAGTGACAGTTACGCTAGACCTGCTGGTTCTGGCTATGTTTTTGATTCAGTTTATTTTTGTAAAGCCAGCAGTTGCCTCTTAGAGCTTAACATGATAATTGATTTAACCAACAGAAAGTTAGAAAATCAACAATGAAACAGACATTGGTCAATAAGAAGAAAACAAGTAGCAAATGGATAACTGCCCCAGAGCATTCCCTGTCCTTAGACCCTCCTTCTTGGCAAAGAAAAACTTAAAGAGAAACCTCGAGAAGAACCACAGTGAAGGAGAGATCCACTCACATGGAAGGGCAGGCTACAAATGTGTCCAGGAATAATGCACATCCATTTGCAGTCAGAGTTCAAGTCTTTAGGACCAGAGCCCATTCAAGATTAAGGGTCAGAAGGGGGCTTATCAGAATCTCTAGGGTTTCACAAGGCTGTGTCTTTGTATTGTGTATAAAAGAATCCTAAAATCAAGCTTCATAAGGTATAGTGAGGTTTATGTGTTAATATGTGTTTGATGTGTTGTGTGTGACTAAGCCATGTGTCTGCTTGTCTACCCAAGAGTTGTGCTTTAGAAGGTGGCTTAACACCTGTAAATGAGGGAAGGTTCATTTAACAACTATATATTAACAGTACATAGGGCTGCAATTTGAATGGATGCTATTAGAAAAGTACCATAATATGCAAACAACAAAATATACTGTTTTATTTTGCATAAAATCTGCTAACACTGTAGTTAAGATGTGTACTAGTAACATCTTCTGAAATATAATTCTTGTATTTGTTTGTCCATTCATATTTCAGTTGTTTTTGTAAATTCTTTCAAACTTTGAACTTTAAACTGAATCCTATTATTAAAACATAAATGGCAAATCTTAGTGCAATCGTAATGCTTGTCGGAAAAAATGCAATTAGATATTTTTTGCAAATCGTTCATCTCTAATGGTACATGATTTAAGTTAGGTTTGGTTGATGCTATTAATAGTACTTTACGTTAACTTTGCTTTTTGTTGGAACACCAACACATTGGTGTTCCATATTTTTATTCATACCATATTGTACAACTTAAAGGAATTTCTCATGTTCGCTGTTTAAGCCTTCATTAAATTCAATAGGAAAGAATTCTACATTTTATATCTTACTGGAAGGTCTATATTTAAGCACCCATAAAACTCTATTTCATTGCAGTCCTCTGTTTAGTGTTAGCTGTCATGTCTTGAGTTGCCTTTGTATCCTCTTCCTGCTTCCACTTTACACACCACAGCCACTCTCACTCATTTGGCTGCATTGAAACAAACCACCTCAAAGTGGTCTGTTCTCAGTCTGTAGACCCTCTCAATCCATTTTCTCCTATGGCGTTGATGCCAAAGGAATCCATGGGTTATTGAAGATGCCCCTGGGAATGGAAGTCAGCCCGGAAGTGGTCACGTTGGCATGTTAACATAATTACAGTGTTGCATTTCACAGGGGACCCGTGACAGCAATTTGGACAAGATGGTTCGACAACAAGGGAGGGTCTAAAGTGGAGATAAATCCAGTGAGAGAAAGAATGGAGGGGGAGGAGCAGTCTGGGTGTGCTTGCTGTTGTGCTTTTGTTATAATGTAAAAGTCATTGAAAATTCATTTCAGAAAAGAAAACTAAAAGAAAAGCTAAAATGGATATAATTCAGGTTTTCCTCAACACTAGAATTTTGTACTATTGAAAATCCTAGACCACACATGGGCAAACTGTGGCCCTGAGGACACACACGGCCCTTTGGGTTTATTAATCCAGCCCACCGAATGTGAGGAAATTATATTAAAATAGATAAGGGTAAACCTTGTTCAACAAGTTGTTGATCTTTTGGCACTTGATAAAACTTAATGAGTTTTTCTACTGTGTTTATTTAAGTAAAGTTTAATAAATTAATTATTAATTTAATTATTGCATATTCATGCTTTGCTATATATATATATATATATATATATATATATATATATATATATATATATATATATATATATATATCTCCCCAATTATACAATTTTCTCACAAAATTTTAATTGTAACCATGATGTGGAAAGGTGTGCTCTTTTGGTTTACCAATTTTTTATACTTCTATATTTTAGATTTTAATATATAGCTCCATACTCTACTCATGTTTAAATAACTGAAACACAGGCAGATTGCAATGATTTTATTAATACTGTATAGTCATTGATACACATTTGAGTTAACTTCAACAAAACCATATTTTGCTGTTTTGATCTAAAGAGACATCAAAAGCTCCAAAGACATTTTCATGTAAATCTATACATTGCGAACAGGGAGAGCCACAAATTACATGGTGTTATATTGGGATGTAGAAGTGTATGGAAAAGCCAAAATGCTCAGAAGGGAGGGGGAGCGTCCCTCAGTGGTGGACTCTTTTGGGACAGTAATAATGGGGTAAGCAGTGACATGTGTGGGCGGGGGTGTGGTGGTGCTTAGCCCTCTGTGCAGGCTCTCCCATGGGAGATCCTGCTTGCCCAGAGGAGGGGGAGAGAGAGAGAGCGAGAGAGGAGGGTGTGTGCTTATCAGTGCCTGTTGTACCATATCATTCACCTGTGACTCAAGGGACAGTGCATTAACCCCATCATTAAAGCTCCCTAATGTATGTTTTAACTACATCACATCAGTTACTCAATTACAAGCAAAACTATGCAATTTGTGGCAATACTGTAGTTTTTATTTTGAGACACCAGTTTTCTCCTTGGGAATTTTCCATTGGATATTTTGACATATTCACCCCCAATGAGATCTATAAGTGTTTTTAATTTCTGTATATTTAGATTTAGAGACTATAATTGCAGGAGTCATTCTCCCATTAACATTTAAATTACAGTGCTACAAATAATCTACAAAGACTATCAGAATCAGAATCAGAATCAGAAGACTTTTATTGCCATAGTCTGTGAACACAGTTCACAAACTAGGAACTTGATACGGTGAAAAAGTGCAACATAAACACACTGAATAAATACAAATACAAATAAGAGCATGCACAAAGTTAAAAAGATATGCTTAAAAAATCAAATGAAATACTTAAAGGGAAAAAATATGTACAATAGCAGCATCAGAACAACAGTGCAAAGTGGCTTATTAAAGTGACCGGTGTTATAAAGTGTCCAGTTTAGTGCAGATATTATAGAGTGTTCATGAGACAAACAGCAGAGGGGAAGAAACTGTTCTTATGGCGAGAGGTTCTGGTCCCAATGGACCGTAGCCTCCTGCCAGAGGGAAGTGGCTCAAATAGTCCATGTCCAGGGTGAGAGGTGTCAGCTGCTATACGGCCTGCTCGCCCCCGAGTCCTGGAGACGTACAGGTCCTGTATAGATGGAAGGCTGCAGCCAATCACCATATACATACAATTGTAAAAAACATAAAAGATCTATAGCTTTCAGTACCATCTGGTTAGGTTAGAATAGCTGTTGCATTTATGTTTGACATGATATCTATTTATATTTTTTATTTCCCCATAACACTTTCCCACCCCTAAAACCTTTGCCATTCCAAAAACCCGCATCTTATTTAGTGATTCATATTGATTGAGTTGCGTGCTTTCATCAAATAAACATCTTATTACATTTATCTTTTTGAAGTATGTGACCTAGGTTTAATGGCCCCACACTTTAAAATTATAATTTCCTTTCCCTATCTGGGTGACACTGATGAAGCTGAAAAGGGCCTACATGAAAGCACTCGGGTCAACCTTCTGTCCGCAGAGGGCTGTCCCATGGGAGATGGAGTGTGCTGGGCTATTGCAATGGCAGCCTGTGTCTTATTCAGTGGTCAGTGATCCGCCTGCCCTCCCCGTGGGCCTTAGCAGAGCGTGAATAGGCAGTCAGGCTGCCTTTGTGCCTTTGAGCCTCACAGCTGTCCGCCCCGCAGAGAAAGTGATTGGCCCTATCGGATAGAGCAGCTAGAAAAGGGTGGGGGATGGGAGATTCAGGGGTTTGAACACAACAAAACATATTAAAGATATGGTTATACTTTTGTTGTCACGATAGTAAAATTTCAAACTTGATTTTGATACTAAGGAATTGGCTTCATGCTCATTTCTGATTTCAATACCACAATAATGATAGTAAGGCCATTTTTAGATGATATAATGTATCGTCTAAAACACAAAATAACTGATTCAGTAGTTGGGTAGCTCAAAAGGAAGGTCAAATTTTCAATAGTGATACGAGTTACATTAGAACAAAAATAAATGCTTTAAATCTTTAAATAAATGCATTTTGTCATGTGTTTCATTCCAATTCTTTTATTTTAATCAAAAGCAGATGGCACAAGTATATGATTGATATTTGAATATATGTGTAGTAAGAATACTGAGGTTAGCACTGCCAGGCTGGAGGCCAAGAGGAAGACCAAAGAGGAGATTTGTAGATGTAGTGAAAGAGGACTTAAGGTTGGTGAGTGAGAAAAGAGAAGGAAATGAACAGATTTAACAGACAGGAAAAGATGACTGTATATTGAACTACTTTACTTCTGTCTACTGCTTGAACATATGAATTCAGTGTCTTTGCTGTATAGTTTCAGTCAACCTAGTGCTAACTAAGCACAATGACCAAGTATTACCCAGCCACTGACACAACATTTAAGTGTATTGTCTCATATTTCTATTGAGATTATATGGCAGTTTAATTACATCACTTCATTACATCATCTCCTCAGTGAGAGCCTGGGGTTTGTCATGTAAATTGGACAAGAAATTTGAGTACAGTCTCAGCTCAAGAAGGCACTCTTGCATTATCTAGCTTTTAACACAGAGTGAGTTGTGTGGTCTTCTGTATTGTTTATTATTTAAGTGTATTTTACTTATTTATTGCTATTTTATGGATTTATGGTTTTGCTTTTATTAGATGTGATTGTGTTCATTGTTTTAAGACTAGTAAGACTAAATTTAACATTTATACCTTTTGTTGTTTTCTCTGTCTCTGTGTAGCACTTTGCCACTGTTTGGTTTGTAAAATATGCTATATAAATAATGTTGATTTTAATATAGTGATCCAGAATCCTTGTAGCTTGTAGCATCTGTTGTGACTGTAAACTGGTTCATTGGCAGTGTTTTTTTGTATTGACGATCTCAGTGACAATTGTGAGCTGTATTATTGATCAGCACCATGTGCCACTCCACAGACCAGTGACTCAGAGGAAGCACTTAGGGACACTTCAGTCAACAAAGTGCTTCCTGTCATTTTGTCTGTACAGGTAAAATACTTAGCCCATGCCTCTTCTAATACTGTAATATAATGTTGGAATCAGCTGTATATTGTTGGATTCATGCAGACTTAGAAAGTTTTCTTTTAAATCTATGGAATTATATGAATGATTGGCACGCTAGAATAATAAAAACTACTATAAACAATTAGTTCTTGCACAACAGCTCCTGGTAACCTCTTCATTAGCATCACTACTTCCTGTTCAATTGTATCTCCGAGGGTTTTGCAGAGTCATGCTAAAATTGATAAATATTTTAAAGATAAGACGATGGCCAGGGAGCTTCGAGTGGACGTCACTGACAGCACTTCTGTGTTTAGATAGAGGGATGTTTGTGTCACTCCTGCAAATTTTGAGACATACGAAAAATTTTAAAACAACACCACAAATTTAAGTATTCTGCCTGTAAAAATAACTGGATAGTCTTTATTTTATGATAATTTTGAATTTAATAGGTTGTTTATTTTGTTTTTTGATTTTACTAAAAGTGACTGTTAGCCTTGACACACAATGAGCTAGCCATTATATCCATTCAAACTATGGTGGATTGTCAGAAATTACATTAACTTGATTTTATCACTCAAGCACATTTAGAACACTTTATATTCACTGTAGCAGTGAAGGATATGTCCAATGTATAGAACTGCATACAGATATATAACAGTTTGTCTAACCTGGGGTTAAAACACTTACATCACATAACATGGACAGACTGCTCACCTAAACATGAAAATGTCTTTTTGCACATTTGAGCTGTAGAGGGTTGAATAATTTGCATACTATCCACTAAGGAGTTTCCTTAGGATATGATTAGTTTAGAAAGGGTTTACTCTACTATCCTGCTTGGGGTACAATGGCATAAAGTGGTCTTAAATCTTATTGGCCTTAACACAGACTGTATCTTTATCTCTTAGCTGAGGCCAGAAGTCAAAAGTGATGTTCTGTGTGAATGACTGTCCATCTGCAGGCAAACAGGCCTATTTGTGTGTAAATGTGTGTGTGTTTACGTGGTTATGTATTTGTGTGTGGTTGTGTGTTGGAGAAGTGCGGTCCAGATGGTCTCTACAGATGGATGCTGGTCTTAGAAGAGATTACCGCTCTCTATTCTGGTCTCTGCTCCTGAAGACCGCAGGAGCCCAGTGACACAGTAGCCCAATTAGCCACGCTAACTAGCCTAGCAAGGGCTACCGGCAGTTTGCCTGTTGTTAATGTAATTTTTTTTTAATCCTGATGTAATTATCGATATTGCATAGGTCCAAAGCTAAATTTATTCACTATAAACCCTATTTTTATTTTAGGTGGCAGAAAGGAGAAGGATGTTTTGGGTAGTTAGAGGCCAAGCTAACCACTGCCTGGTTTAGCTGCACTGGTGTAGCCTCTTATGTCCCTTTCATGCTTATTGTCTACCACACAAATGCAGGAAGTCAAAGGTCAGCCATGTTGCGGGTAATGGCGAACTAAAGTTAGGCCAGCCACATAGGCACCTAATTATGTCACTAGAATGTGTGTTGCCATTTTTATTATAGGACTCACAAGTATTTAGTGAATTTTGTCCATAAGGCAGAAAGACAATGTGTATAGAGTTTATGAGACTTGACAGTGAATTACTATTTAATATATAGGAAGTATGTTAGCCACTTGAAGCCTCTGCGTGTCAACTTGCAGGTTTGTTTTATTGTTGAGTTGTTATCCGTCAAGAAAACATCAAAGAAAATTGTGATAGAAAAATGTCTAGAAAATTGAAAGTGAATGACCATTTCATTTGAGTAACTGCAATGTAATGTATGAATGTTATCTCTTCCATGTCATACAATTCTATATAATATGATAACTATTTTCAGACAGTAGGCAGGGTGGCTTATGTTTTCTTCTTTCAAGTAGGACCAGATTTGCACTTTGATTTTGTCCAGGGTTCCCCATTTAACTTAATGTTTTCCATATTGACAGCTTATTGCTGATTTTAGTCAAAAAGTTTCTTAAGGACACATCCCAGCAATTATACCAAGCCCCAAATTATCTTGTCCAAGTCCATTTCTTTGTAATGAGCTTTGAAATGTTTTTGGTTCTTGTTTATTTTGACTGCCAAGTTGTTGTGCCATTAGATTATTTTCATGCATGGCTGTACAGTTACTAGGCTTAAAATTGTCAATATGGAACTAATTTAAAAGATTGAGTCGGTTTCATTGTGTTGACTGTAATCATATGATCTAATATCGTAATTGAGCTATTTAAATCAATTATATCAAGGTACCACAAACCCCCACACTCATTTTTAATACAAAACTTTTGAAACTTGCATTGAAAACTTATTGTTAAACTAATACATTTCATTAGAGATAATTGTGCTCCATGTGCTATTACAAAAGCAAGTAAATGGTAACGTTTGATGTGACAAAACTACTCTTTGAAGAATAATTTACTCCAAAATGTTACTAAATTTAACCATACTTCCGGCTTCTGCTTCGTATCCATATGGAACCAATTGTTTCTATGAATTGTAGTGCTAGATATAGAGTGCTAATATATCACTGAAGCTTATATGCATTAAACACTATCCCTATATTAGCCACATCTGTTAGCAGCTGTGTAAAAGGTTGGAGAGTTAGCAGGTCTTCTGGCAAACCCCGCACTTGTGGCTTATTAGATGGTACTATTAACGCTACTGGAAAATAACAGGGGGCTTCACAGCTTGCTTTGAAGGCCTTCAGCAGAAGACAGGGACATCAAAGTTCCCTTTCAAGCTGCTTTATATGTCTCACAAGAACAATCTCCCCCTACCAGGCTTGGTCTAGTATATTTCATGTCTTAAAAGAAGAATTTGAGAAGAAATAAAGCAGCATTTTCAACTTTTATTTGATTGAATGTACAGATTGATTACTAGGCCAGACTCTGTCGTATTGATTCTTGTCTATCAGGATGTGCTGGGCTGTTTCAAGGTCAAATCTATTAATCTAATCAACAGCTGTTTAATGATGTGGTTCTTCATGCTTCCCGGAGCGAATGGGGCCTCTCTGTGTGTCTGATGGTTTCCTCAAAGTGCTCCTGTTTTCCCCATTAACTTCATCTTTCAGACACAGGTTAGCCCTGCAGCTCTGTACTCCTAACCAAGATCTCACAAAAGGTATGAACATGGGTATTTAGTGTTGTTCCCCACTGTTCCAGATGAGTTGATTTATTGAATCGGCAAAAGCAAAGTTGCTACATTTATCATTTTCAACTATATGGTTGAGATTAAAGAGGGGGTATTATTCAACATAGACCTTTTCAAGCTTCCTACCAATGTTGTTCCCTCAATAAAAATGTTGTTCCCTCAATAAAAACATACCTGAAGAGGTTTTATGTCATCCATGTTCGGCAATGTAGTGTCCTCTCCTGAGCCTTATTTCAACCTTCCTTATGCTAATAAATCCATACGTCTTTGTTAATGTGTTGATTTTGGTGAATATAGCATTTTCAATAAAAGGTAACATGGTGATCTAAATATGTTGTGTCAGCAGTTAATACCCCATAGAAATGTAAGTACCCCCTCTTTAAGATTACAGTACACTTAGGGAATTTATCCTGTTTTTGACCCATTCTTCAATACTGTTGGACTCGGGTGCAGGGGACCCATTTCCAAATCTTGATCAGGACTATCTTATCTTATTTTACCTATACATATATTACTTCTTATCCCAAGAGCCACCTTTGGATATGTCTTGAAAATTGTAATTTTTCCATAACATCTGTAATAAATTTGGTTTGTCTAATGTAGATGGATGTAGGCATTAGCAAGAATAGACGAGTTCATTACTACAGCTAAGGGAAGGTGCAATGTCTGTCTGAGTGCCATCACAAGACGTGTTTTAAGGTGAGAACATTTCATGATCTTGCGCATGACGATTAAGGATTAACACTGGCAATGCTGGCACTGAAAGCTGCTAATGTGTGCGCTGTGACTTGGCAACGCGGGTTTATTTTAAGCCCACATCACGAGACGGAAATAGCACCGGCTCTGTTTCCAAACCTGTGACTGCCATTGTCTGCTGCTTTATTGATTCAGTGTAGGGTTTGTACTAGGCCTGTGATATTTTGGCATGTGATATTTGTGTATGTTTGACTGTGGGAGTGCCCTTGTGTTGAAAAGGGGGCTCAGACTCGGGGTACAACATGTCCCGCCCTCTGGGGAAATCTCTGGAGTGGTCAGACAGGGACACTCTATATTTGGACTTTTAACAGTGGCATACAGTCTGTTTCATACCAGTGCACCAGTGATACATGGTCAGGGGGGGCTTTCACTGAGCTGCGGATTTTGGCTTTGGGCAAGTCTGAAAGCAGCATTGAATGTTCGATTCATACAGCCAATGCATTTATGAGCATGTTTAGAAAATACATTTACAACCATTCAGTAACTAAGGACAATTTACAGATACTTATAACTAGGGTTGTCAAAAGTATCAAACATTTTATTTTGTTTATTAAATTTTTCTTCATTTATACAGGGGAACCCAATGAGCGCCCTGTTTAAAAAACAAACAAAACAAGTCAATATAAAACATTAAAAACAGGTGGAGGTGTGTGTATAAAAATTTGTTATCAGATTATTCACTTCCGATTGTGTTATCTCCAACTCTAGTTTTGCCATTCTTTGAAGCGTGTTCCATTTTTGTGAAGCAAAACAGCTAAAAATCCTCTTTCCATCGCAGTTCTGGTGCGGCTAGTCCTTGGACTTATATTGTCATGTGATCTGGTATTAAATGTTCGGTATCAAAGATTAACAAGAAGGTGAGGTATTCTGGCAATTTTTGAAGTAGTCCCTTATAGATAAATTTCATACAGTGCTGTTCTATTCTGACAGACAGTGATGGACAACCCACCTTTTTGTAGAGAATACAGTGAAATAAGATAGTAATCGATACTAAAACTAGTATTGAAATTAGATACTCATTCGAGCAGGTATTGATACAAAAAGTCAGATTCACAAAATAGAAATTAACCTTTCCTGAATAGATTTAGTGATCTTGAGCTGAATCAGAAAAAGACAATAAACTAGTATATACCCATGGAATACTATGGAGCCTACCTAGACTGCATGTCAATATATAGGGATGCACTGATACATCCAATATCAACCGATTCCAGTGCAAAAATAAAGTAAGACAAAAATAAGATGACTTCAATTATGTTATGTAGCTGTTATTTATCTCTGATAACTACAGTACAGCTCTATAGAAAAAGTTTAAAAACTTCAAACGTTCTGAGACTGGACCAACTATGACCAGAAAATAGTCTTATTACATCACTTTATATCTCCAGCCAGGATATCTACTGATCTGATGTTTGGAAACCAATATCCAATTTGGTGCTAATCAGTATTAGTATTTTCTTTGCATCGATCTGACAGTGGTATTGTATAGAAGCATTGGCGTTGAGTATGAAGTCTATTCCTTAGTTTTTAATTAGTTTGAAATTTTAGTCTCGCCATTTGTGACAACAATACAAGTAGTACCCAAATAGGACCTGGTATCAGCTATGATAAGGGTCAAAGCAACAGACTACCAGTAGATTATCAGTTCAATGTCAACTACCTAATTAGACACAAAAACCTATGGTGTAAATTCTGCAAATTATGTGACAAGAAATCTTATTTTATATTCAGATTTAGATCCAATTGGAAATATTTATTCCAACAATTTTATACTATTTTGACTTTGCAGTGTATAAGAATGCACACTTCTGGTAAGATAATAAAAACAGATTAAAATGCAAATCAGTCATGTTTGTTGTGCAAGGTTTTGTTTCCTGCAGATAAACCCAATAATTACAACGATATTAACCATAAACCACACCAGAACATCTGCTTTGTGAATATCAAGGAGCAATCATTTTTGTACCATAGAGTTTTAGCTTTCCTTCCTTCCCAATATTACTCGATGGACCTTTCCGAATGCTATGACGTCAAATGAGCACGGACCTATTGTAAACAGTCGTAAGCTGCTGTAATATGGAGCAGATGAAATCCTGAAGACAAGGGGGTTTGCCACAATCAGAGAGAATGGCAGTGTCTTCTTTCGCTGTCTATGCACTCCACTAATACATTGGTTTAAACAGGGGTATGGGGGAGTTGGGCATAAGGACCTTTTTTAAACCTAGGGAGGTTGTTTACACGTTGCATATTTTCTTCAAATGGAACAAGTTTGTGAGTCAAAAACATGGCTTGCTTTTTGCACAAGTGAAAATGGATACTTTAAACATACGTCATGCATAATTTTCATTCTGTGCAGCTATTCCCAATGCTCCAATCCATCTACTTCTCCATGTTTGTTCTTTCTCTGGGCAGTTTTCACCTGTCATTGAGCTGATAAATGAATACGAGGAAATTGCACTTAATTCCTCTACAAATATACTTGAATTATTAAGGACTAATGGTACAAGTTCAGGCAGCTCTTTTTCCCTTGGTATTTTAATTTTGATGTTTGTTTAGTTAAAGGATCTGACTGTACTTTGTGTGTTTTGAAAGTCATTTTTTATTTTCTTACACTAGTACTGGTACTTTTGTTTAAAAATGTCAAGGTAGTGGTCTCCAGGTGCACAATATCTGATTATGGTTCAAAGCACTTAACCTAAAACAAATCAACCACCTTTCCATAGTTTTCCATAGTAACTGGTGCATAATTGGCACACTATTAGCAAATTTCTATTGACTATTTGGCCTAAACCAAATAATGTAAGTTTAATACCCATCCAAAACATGATTTGACTTGCATTTTAAATCAAAGTTAATTGCACTAGTTTGAATTTTTGCTTTCTGAGTCCTTATGTTTATTTAAAATATCTTTATGTAACATTTCTGCTTTCTCCACACCGAGACATGATTGCATTACATTAAACTTTGTGGTGGTGGGTCTGTTATATGCTTGTCTCCATGGCGATATTGCTTTACTGGGAATGTTCCACAATATGGCACAGTAACCATGTTTTTGTACAAAAAAATCCCTTGCACAAAATCCATTCTTGCTGTGAAAAGGTTTGGCTCTTCACTATCGGACTTGGTTGGTTGCTGTCTCTTGCTTGTCTCAATAGATATAGGTATGTTTAATGCCATACTGCGTAACATTTGGGCAACAGGTGGGGAAAGCAATATCTCCAGGGAGACACGCAAGTAGCGGACCCACCACCAGAAAGTTACACAAAGTTTGTGTTTAGTCAAAAAGTATGATAAAATATTTGATCTTCTAATGAGTTTTGTCTGTCCTCTTTTCTTTTCTTCCAGGGACATTAAGCCAGATAACATCTTACTGGACATGAACGGCCACATCCGCTTGGCTGACTTTGGCTCCTGCCTCAAACTCATGGAGGATGGAACGGTGAGTGTAACCACAGAGCGCTGCAGTGGCATCCCAGAGTCCAAGGCAAACATACCAGCGCTGCATTGACCCCTCAACCCCCCCGCCATCCCACAACCCACTCTGTGTGCTTTTTAGGATTCACACAATAGTCTTTGCACAAAAACATACAAGTGGTTACATAAACTGCAAGAGTAGTTCAATAATAGTGCTTGGGTTCAGGAAAAGGATGAGTGCTTAGTCTATTTTTTACACCTATGAATTGCATATCCTAAAGCAACACTAAGCAACTTTCCAGATAGATTTTTTTTTCTATTCCATTTCTTTTTTATATTACATTTTCAGCAGCCGTACTATAATTATCATGTGGCCCAACAACTTGTATACTAACATTTAATACGAAATAAATAAATAACTTTAGTTTCATGTTGTTTGGCTACCAAGTTAAGGTTAAAGTAAAAGTTATACTTAAATCCTATAGGAAGATTTGTCCACCCATTTCACATTCAAAGAGGGGGTCAAATGCACGACCGCTGTGTACCACTTCGGGACACATCTCCAGCTCTTGATCTACACTTTCATCAGGACTCTTAGCTCTAAAAATGCCTATTTTGCATATCGATCATTGACATTATAATTGAAGCTAACTTTAGTAAAGCTATGCAGCTTTCTGTTTGCTTTCTTTGTATTTGCGAACAGTTCTGTTTGTTCTGGCTTTATGAATGTCCCATTGAGCTGAAGATTTAATTTGATTTCATGATTTGCCTCGAAGAAACCTCCAAAACGGCTCCACTTGATCAGAGCAGAGACAGTACCACTCAAGCTGTGTGTGCATGAGGGAGTTTATCATTCAGAGGGGGCCAACACTCAATACGGCCTTTGTTTATCGGCTGTTGTGGGGGATCGTTTCCATCTTCCACACTTCCACAACTCAGCTGTTTCTCGTCAATGCGTTCATTATCACTCAGGCCGTGCTCCTCTGTTGTGAATGAGATTTCTATGGGGGACATATTTCGCGGCTATTGTTTTTTCAGAATCGAGAATGTGGTGATGTCATCCACTCACATCCAGGGCAGGAGCAAGTGTTACTGTTGTTCATGGGTGGGCGACGGGTAGCATCAAATTCTTATCACAATTTTCTTCGAGCATATTACAATTTCTATTTATAAAAATGCCTATAAACTTGACAAGCAGCTGTAAATTGGCCTTTAAGATGCAATTAAAGCTGTACTGTGTGGCTTTTCATGTAAAGTTCCACGTGTGTTTCTCCATGGAGATGCCACAAAGCAAAGTTATAGGTCAGATCTGTGTAGAGGCAAGCCAATGTGTTTAATCTTTTGCCAGTATAAAAATATGTGTAGTTCAATAAATGCAAGTTAGGTAGATATTAAGAACTTTATTACATTATTTAGTCAACCACACCCTTAAAGCAGTACAAGCAGTAATGTTGGGCCCGGTCTCAGTGAATCATTATAGGCCTGTAGAATGTTATGTCGTCATCTAAAACCTGTCTCTCCCCTAGGTCCAGTCTTCAGTCGCGGTCGGGACTCCTGACTACATCTCCCCAGAAATCCTTCAGGCCATGGAGGACGGGAAGGGCAAGTATGGGCCTGAATGCGACTGGTGGTCCCTGGGGGTCTGCATGTACGAGATGTTGTACGGAGAGACGCCCTTCTATGCAGAGAGTCTTGTGGAGACCTATGGGAAAATCATGAACCACAAGGTAACGAGCTGTAGGAGAGGGGTTTTACGGGTGACATTGAATGCGCATTTTCTCTAGACACTTTTGCAGTTCTGGTTAAGACCTGGTTTTCAACACTTGTCTTGTCCTGATTTAGAGCTGGTTTAGTCCTGCTTTTAAAATGTTGTTTTTGATCTAGTTTAAACTTGATTAGTTCAATTCAATACTAATTTACCCCTGGTTTACAGATTTTTAAATTCTGATTTTGATATGGTTTAGTTCTAGTTTATTCATTAGGTAAGTAAAAGACAAGCACCCCTTTCTGATTTAAAAAGTCAACCTAAAAATTGTGAAAAGGGTCCACACAACTTGGTTCTAGTTGAGTCATGATTTTGCCAAAATTTACAAGATTGGAAAGAGTGAATATTTTCAGGTTTGTGCTTTTTTGATAGTAAAAAAAAAAAATCTAAATATTTAAAACATGTATTTCTCATAAAATATTGAAGTAAAAACGTATTATAACTGGTCTTTAAATACTTTTTTCTCAGGAGCGATTCCAGTTTCCTCAGCAGGTCACAGATGTGTCTGAAGATGCTAAAGATCTGATCAAACGCCTCATCTGCAGCAGAGAGCACAGACTGGGCCAGAACGGCATTGAGGACTTCAAACAGCACCCCTTCTTCTCTGGTACAAACTCTGTCCAACACCTCCGCATCAAGAGTTGATGCATATATATCACTAATGTCCTTTTTACTCAGGCATCGACTGGGACAACATCCTCACCTGCGAGGCCCCGTACATCCCTGAGGTCAGCAGCCCCACAGACACCTCGAACTTCGATGTGGATGACGACTGCCTCAAAAACTCGGTATGATTTTGTAAAATGTTTAGCACCTTTTGTTCCTTTTTAAACTGTTAACTGGAGACCATGTTATGAGGGGTCCTGGCTTGATCAGATTTGAATCTAACCACTTTTAACCCTTTTTGTGCAATGTTTCTATGCTTTTAATTCACTGTCAAATTTTTCTATAACCATTTTTATTTTGGTGTATTTTATTCATTATTTTGTTGTTCTTTGTCTATATAACTTTTGGCTTGTATTTTTTGTTGTTCCTTGTGGATATATAAAGGTTTATTGTACTACAAGTCAAATGGTAACAATTATAGATACATATTTTTTCTCATAGGAAACCATGCCGCCTCCGTCTCACACTGCTTTCTCTGGTCACCATCTTCCCTTTGTGGGATTCACCTACACGAGTAAATGGTAAGTAATAAATAAATATTAATTATTGATGGATTGTTGTCTGTTTTAGTAGTATATCTTTGTATCAGCCCTGTGACCAATTGCCAGGATGCGCCCCATCCATCCATGGGTTTCAGAATTATGAAGAGTTAGGGCCGTTGCCATAGATGGCAGTTAACAATTCAATACAAGCTGAACCCATGAATAGGCAAATAAAAACTGGAACAGAGTTCAGTGCTATAAATATGTTTATGGATATTCCGAAGAATGCACTGATCACTGCAATTAAAATGGGCTAATCTAAATTAACAAATAAAATATCTGATTCACCATAAGTATTTGTAATGGGTGGTTTTCCCAGACTCCACACATCCCTGTCTTTTAAACAAAGCACTCTCCTCCCTAATAAGGTGCTGTAGATCACACACTAAATCACCAGCCGTGAGAAAAACCCAACACTTGGTTTTCTTATCTCTTCAGTCGCCTCTTTCCACTTTTCCCACTGTATCTTTGCTCTTCTGTTTGTCGACCTCTCCTCTGTTGTGTCTACCACTACAGTCTTCCATGACTCAACTTCCTACCAACAACTTTTTCTATCTTTCACCAAAGCTTTTCTTTAACTGTTTTCCTTCTGCCATTGTCACCCAGACTCAGTTGTGTAAATGGCTATTACTATTACATGCACCCACCCATAAGTCTTGCTTACAAGTTTTGCATCTTTATAAAATACTGTGCCTTTAAGAATTGATTAGCCTTGAAAATTACTCTGTGTTTAGTCCCACCACTCACTCGTACTATTGAGCTTGCGGAATGGAACTATGCTAGAGAACTGCAGAAAGGTGGGCGGCAGTGGTGCAGTAGTTAGAGCAGTTAAAGCACTGGTCACCCAACTCACTCAGACCAAATTTGAGGCAAGACACTGCACCCTCTGTGCCTAGTATGAATGTGGTGTGTGCGTGATCACCATGAACTTGGGCTAGAGAACTGCAGAAAGTTTCCCAAATACCCCAAAGTTGATATATATTGACAATATTAATAATTGTTAAAACATTAGAGGAACCGTTTGTTTAATAAGCTCTGTTTTTTGGGAAATAATGCCAGTTTCATTGTAAGACTCATTACATCAACCACATCAAGGAGGAAAAAAATATATATATCTCCTCTGTTTGGCACTTTGTTTGACTCAGTTGTATGCTAAACTAACTACATGCACATTATATTTGTATCTTTTTCTGTCTTTCCTCTCACAGTATCCTGTCAGATCGGGGGTGCCTGCGACAGTTGTCAGGGGAGCCCGGTAAAGCAGGCCATGAGAAGGTTGACCTGGAGGTGCAGCGTGGCCTGGAGGACAGTTTGGCTGTGGAGGCGTATGAGAGGAGGATCAGACGACTCGAGCAGGAGAAACTAGAACTCAGTCGCAAATTACAAGGTGAGAATGATGAAATAATGGGACATAAAAGTAATGGTAACGCTTTATAAAGTACACTTTTAATAGAATTAATAAAGCATGAACAAAATCTTGATTCAGAATGACCAGTAGATGGCAGATGTGAAACTTGTTCACCCTTCCCCTCCTCTCCTCTGTTCCTTCTTCTGTCAGGCCAAAGCTGGCATACTATCAAACAGCAATAACATAGATAGCATCTAATGGTGGTATGTATCTAATACAACATAGCCAGGCTGGCCAGTCTAATTACAAATGTCAGTTTTAAGTCTTTGTTCATGCTTTATTAAAGCTAATTAGAATGTTGTTTTAAAGTGGTAGCAACGGAATATATCAACTCAACAACTTGGTTGGACGGTTTCAGGGGTGGGCCAGACATGTTCTAAGCCTGTAATTATGGGCATGTGTTTGTTTTATTGGTTCATTGTTTTCAGAAGACAAGTGGCTTTTCAGAGGTATTGTACTGTCAGACTCACACAGCCATAATAACATTGTGTGGGATTTGCATAATGTGTCATGCCCATTATGGAGTCAATAGGCTCAGTCATTTTCTGTTTATGAACATATTTGCATATCTGATGAATGAAAAATAATAGATGATAAACTGACCTTGAGTTTAACATGTGGAATATCTAGATCTGAATTCACCTCATATAATATTTTTTGCAACAGTATGCTCTTTGAGTTGATATAGCTCACAGGGTTATTCATTCATAACTTTTTTTTCCCTTGTTACTGTGCAGAATCCACTCAGACGGTGCAGGCCTTACAGCACCCTTCCGGAGACAGTCCCATCAACCTTAACAAAGAAGTGGAGATCAGGAGCCTAAAGAGTGAGATCGACATCCTCAAGAAGCAAATAGCAGGTTAGAAATCACTTTTACTGTTTACTATTCAAAGGAGAAGAAACGATTTAGAATATTAGAAAATCACTTCACAATTATTGGCACAAGAAAAACAGCTTTTGATCGATTTTCATTCAGAGAATCCATATTTTATCCATATTTTTTACTTACTACTAACTACATAATGTAAGAAGGGACTTGTATTGAATTGTAATATTGTTTGTAAAAAGTGCATGTTTCTTTTTATATTCATAACATTAATTTAGGATCCCATGCTCTTGTCTCTAATGGGCTTACAGTAATATAATTTACATTTTCCTGCCTTTTTGTTATTCCTTTGTTTTTTAATAATTTTATTTTTACCCTTTTTACAAGCGCCTAGAATATCTCAATATACGATTATTTTAAACATTTTCTTGTGTTTCTGCTAGACTCAGGTCAGCTGGAGAAGCAGTTAGAAGATGTGACATTGGCGCGCAGAGACCTGGAGGATTCGTCTAAACACATTAAAACTCTAGAGAAACAGATGAGGAGCATGACACAAGAGCGGGATGACCTGCACAAGGTACAGCCCAAACGGTCCCAAAGCACCAAAGCCCAGAGTTTAATGATGTAACTGTGCATTAAACCAGGCCACTTATTCAGAAACTGGTTCAGATGCATTTTACATATACTGGGATCCTGCACAATCCTATGCAAGTGTGTAATAATGAGTTTACTACATTGATACAGTGAGATTTTTTTGTTTTCATATGATCAAGTACAGTCCATAAATTATATTATTGTGTTATATTGTCTTTTAGTATAGACATAAAAAAAGAATATGAAAACGTAATAATATTTTTTTTTCCTTTATATTTGTGTTGTCATAGCACATTTATATACTGTTTTTGACAATGGCAGGACTTGATAGATGCCAATGAGAAGCTAAAGGTTCAGTCAAAGGAGCTGAAGGAGGCGCACACTCAGAGGAAAGTTGCCCTGAAGGAGTTCTCTGAGCTCAACGAGAAGCTGACAGACCTCAGGTACAGGAACATGGCTCCTATGAACAACATCTCAAAACACAACCTTTACATACAATACTGTCTCACTTCAGAACACATCATGTGCAGTAGCCCTGCATTAGAAACAATCTCATCATAGTTGAAGGTGATCATAACTATCAGTGTGTATAAAATATAGCCTGTTTCATTCTGTTTTGTTTTTTTAATTATTTTTTTTTTTTAATGCAATTTATTTGCATTACTGTTATTGATTAAATAATACTCCACTAGAAGCAGTCTTATGTGAATTTCTATACTGTTAGAATAATAAAGCTCTTTCAAATTCCACTATCATTGTGTAAAATAAATATAGCGTTTTTGTTTGGTTTTTTTATTAAATCTTTAAATTTGATTCTGAGTTGATTCTACTTGGATTGGGGGTCATTTTAATGCATAGCTGTTTTCGATTACACTTGATTTGATTACGCTTTTTTGGCATCTATGGTTTCCCGATTCTAACATGTGATGATGTACTTTGCCATGAAATTTCCAAAAAGGGAAATTAACAAATATTGAACCTCAGGATTCCCATTATTAACTAGACCCAAGAACTCATTGTATTACTCAAAAAATCAGCACTTTTACAATATTATTTTTATCTGCCCCAACTGTATTAGATATTATTAGCCTATAGAATGTTTTGATGTCATCTGAAACCCAGCAGTATACACTTTATTGTTCTATAGGGTAAATTCCCTACCGTGACATCAATAAAACCGTATCTTCATGCTCCTATGCCTCTTCCCTCAGGTCGGCCAAGCAACGCCTGTCTCGTCAGCTGCGGGATAAAGAGGAGGAGATTGAGAGTCAGACTCAGAAGGTTGAGGCTCTGAGGCTCGAGGTGCGAAAGGCTGAGAGATCAAAGAAGGAGGTAGAGTAGAGCCCTGTGTTTGGTAGTTCTCCCTGTTCTGCCCACGCTGCGGTCAGTCACCATTTTATTTTATTTTACTGTGGTGTTTTAGTCACTTTAGTTTAGTGACCACATATTGTTAACTACATGGTAATTGGTATTATTTTTAAAGCCTTTTTTGATGCATATTAAGATACAAGTTGATCATTTATTCAGATGTGGGTTTAATGATTTACTCAATTGAATTTACATTAGTAACCTCAGTATTAGTAATGTTATGACTAAATACTAACACTACTTAATGATACTCACTCAAGCACACTTATTGGCATTTACCCACTTCTGAAATGATAACAGTAGCGTTTACATGTTTTCTTTGCCAGCTTCACTTCCTTCCTGAATTATATGTAGATAATTTGATCCTGTCAGTCTAGACTGCTACCATTAAGACAGCTGTAACCTTTAGCTAACCCTAATACTTCCTACTAGAAAAAATGACACCAATAAATATTCCATCTGAAGGCCAAATGAATGTCACGTCTCTATATTGTGTGTTTTTGAGCCGAACTGACTGGTTTGCTTGTGATTAGATGGAGTCTCAGGCTGAGGAGCAGGGAGCAGAGGCACAAAAAGAGCGAAAGCTTAGAGAGAGAAATGAGCAGTACAGCCGTCAGCTGGAGGAGGAGCTGGAGGCGCTCAAAGTGAGTATCAGCTCTGCACTATAAAGATGCACACACTTTTAATGCAGTGGTTAAGATTTATTGTATAGACTAATGATTACAGAATAAAACAATTATATTCTTATTGGCAATAATTAATGTTAAGGTTAGCAAATCATAATAATGTATTGGTAATGTCCTTCAGATTTGTCAGTGGACTCCAACAATAACATTTTACTACACAATAAAGTATTATTTATTATAATTTATAAGTACATAGCATGTTTAAACAAATTCAAAAACATTTTACTAAGAGCACAAAAAATAAACTAAAAATCCATATAAAAATGTATTGTGCTTTCAGACTTACTTTTACAAACTTGATGTTGACACTTTTATTCAAAAGTGCAATATAGCGTATTGTCTAAGTAAAACTGTTAAAAATTACGGCAATTCCTAATTGATTTAAAATGTCTGAATATTGTTATTGAGGTAATGCAAAAACTATTGAGAGCCATTTTTTTTTTTTAAAATACTGGCCACACCTAGTCTGGACTCTTCCACTTTGTGCATGTATGGTGCAGAGCCAAGATTAATTCACTCTAAACGTCAATTTTAATGTTGAATTTAATTAATGTTTTTCCTTGCTTCCCAGCTGAAGCAGCCTGGTCCCGCTGCCACCTCCCCCTCCGCTGACCAGTCTCAGGAGGTTGGGCGTCTACGTGGGGATCTGGAGAAGAAGACTTTGCATTTCGAGGAGGAGTTGTCCCGCAGAGAGGCCCAGCACAGCTCTGAGCTCAAGGCCCTGAAGAAAGAACTGAGGGATGCAGAGAGTCAACACCTGGCTCTGCAGAAGGAGATCCTCGTGCTTAAGGACAAACTGGACAAAACTCGAAGAGAGAGGTACTATTACAGAACAAGTGATAAATATGTTAGACCCTTTTCAATTCAGTTTATTTTTCTCTGGTCCAAAATCACAGTCGCCTCACAGGGCTTACCAAAATTGTTGATTTAACCAACAGAAAGTTAGAAAATCAAACCGTGAAATGGTCATTGGTAAATAACAGACAAGCAGACTGACCACTGCCACCTCACCCTTTGTGGACCAGTCTCCATAAAGTCTGGCAGTATCTTGTATTGGCCAAATAAAAAAAACAAGGTGCATTTGAACTTCACTAAAGCCTTAGTAATGCAGGAAATCAGGAAATTCTAAGTTCAGAATAGTTTATGATTTCGATAAGAGACCTTTTTCTGTCACACAATGCAAAAATATCATTGTTCCAGCTGCAAAGTACAGGAACAGCAGTAGAATAAGTATCAAAAACATGCATGATAAATTAGGACATAAAACAAACTACAAGATTATTGGGTACAATAAGTGGCTATTACTATGGTTATGTACAGTGATGTTTCATGTAATCAAAGACAAAGATACAATATACAGAAATAGTAATAATAAAAAAAACATGCTGTACCTTGAAAAACGTGGTGTTTTAATGTGCCAGGGTTTGGTATTAGACTACTTTAGAAGCTATTTTCGTAGAGAGACTTGGTAGAAATACTTAGGCAATACTTTACAGATGTGTGCGGGTTTGTTCTAACTCATTATTGTTGTTGTTTTTTTACAGTGATGATTCTGAGAGGTAATGAATGTGACAGTTATAGTTTCCCATTGTCTTGTACCAGTGTTTAAGTCTCTTTATGTAATTTCTAGCCAGACATAGTCAATCCAGTTTCCACCCAGCCCAACATAAAGTAATCTATGGGCAATCTCTATGACTGCATGTACTTGTACTGATGGGCCTGCCCTTTTTATGGCTCATTAGTTCGTCACTATGTGTTTCTACTCCACCCCAAAATTAGAAGACTTTTTGATTTCATAATACTACTACATTACTATTAATACCAAAACATATCAGATGTTACATACTAGTTTGTAAATTATTTTTATTTTCAACTTTTATGTTACTTTTGTGGATGCCTGCTTTACTTAAATTTTTGTGTATTTTGATGTTATAACAGTAACTCTTTTTGAGTAAAATGCTACCACCTCTGCTATGCAATCAAAGGCGGGCCACGGTGAACCAAACCAGATATTTTTGCTTGTTGGATACGAGGCCATGCAGCTTATACCCCTTCACTGTAGCAAAACCCCCTTTTAGTCCCAACCCTTTTTAGTGCCCCTTTTCTGTGTTTAAACTCTAGAGATTTAGTACCGAGAAATGAAGCCATGCGTTTTTCTGCCCTGGACCCCCCGCCAAGTACTTAAGACCACCGGATTCTACTTTCTTGGACTGCTTTGCTAATCAAATTTTAATACAATCTTGTTTTTGAGTAGAAAGATTTAGAGATTTGTTTTTGTACCCGCTGGTCTACCCTTCTGCCCGGTTACTCTCACTACTTTCCAATTCATTTTCAAACAGTATCAGATTCTGCATTAATGTGTTTGGACTACAAAAATGTCTACCTGGGTTTTAGCAGCAAGTATTTTAGGAAAACTGAGAAGGTTTTGGCTGCACAATGCTTTAAGTGCTTATTGTGACAAATTTGTGCTGAATATAAAATGACAGCGGTTAAATATTTAACACTGGTAATGGGTTTTAATGTTTGTGTGGTTGTTTTTTCAGCCAATGCGAGCGAGAAGAGTTTGAGACGGAGTACAAACAGAAATATGAGAGAGAGAGGGTACTTCTCATGGATGAAAACAAGAAGCTGTCCAGTGAACTAGATAAGGTAAGATCGCAAAACACATGGATACAAGTATATGATGTGTTACTGAGTTAGCCATGTTTCTGGGTAAATGGAAAACTTAAATAAAATGGTTAGCAATAATCAATAATAAGTTAGTTCATTTACAAGGACGTTCTTACAATAAAGTATACGTGACCTTACAATAAGATAAACCTATAACGTAACCACCTATTCAACTTATTCTGGAAGTTGACGTGGGCGCTGCCATCGTCTGGGTCATCATTTGGGTTGTATTATTTTGCATGGGGCTGCCAATCTTGATAGCAAATAAGTTCTTTACATACAACAGAGCCGTTTTAAACACCCCCAGAGAAGGCACCAACATTTTTGACTTGTTGGTGCACATAAACATTGAACATATTACACAAATCAGCCTACTTTACAGAATAGGATTTCCTCTTAACCAGAAGTGCCACCACAAAGAAAGCACATTTAGAGGCAAAGGTGGGTCAGAATAAGTCAGTATTGTCTGTACTGCTATTTAACACTATGCAGTTATGATCTTAAATAGAGCCAATAAGCCTTTGTGTAATTTATTTAGCATTAAAAGCCCTGTGAGTAAAACTTACAACAAACGTCACACGAGTTTTGTATATATTTTAACTAATAAACTACATTTTTAGTAAATGGTTTATTAAGTTATTTTTTCGCCAACCCACTTGACAGACTTTTATTATGTATTATTATAGCCTGTAGATAAGCCTTATCTTTTGAAATTCTTAAAATAATCCAACCTTGACATTTATAATGATGAATAATACTAAAATCGGTCAGTCCTGACATTTGTTATCCAACTCTCATGACTCATACTTTGACAGAGCACAGTTTTAAAAGGAAGGTTTTCAGATAGTACTGAGTAGTACTGCCTCAAAACCAAAACTATGCTTATGTACTATTGTTACCTCCTCCATACTTGGGACTGCATTATGTCTTATCCACTTGCATTAGTTGAAGGAGTGCTCCCCATCCTGTTGAAACCTGCTCCTTCTGGCTCGTAGCTTACCCACACTCCCCTCACCGCTAACCCCAGGTAACCCCTATGGGCCGCCTCTGCTCCTTCATCGCATTCCTCCGCCCCCCTTCTCTCCCTCCTCTTCCTCATCCCACCCATCCAAGCGTGATGCCAAAGAAATCACTGTTCAATATCCTCCAATGCCGCCTCCTCACTCTGAAAGAATTAGGGGCTGTGTTGACTTTGGAAATGGAAGTTGAAAAAGACCCCAAATTTCAACGATGTTTTAGAAGTGGGAGGCATTTTGACATATGCGATTAGATCTGAAGGCATGTAGCTTATATTAATGTAAATGATAAGCACATGACACTATTGAATTCATCATTTTAATCTTTATATTGTTTTAAAATGTGCAGTTCTCATGACTGATTAGATCTTTGTACACACTGGCCGCCGCAAAGACAAAGTCCTAATTCTTTTAGCTTCAAAATATTATTGTTTTTCTGGATGTGTCTTTGAACTGTGCCGCTCAGTTTTGGAATGTGCAGTTAACAGATGTGAAGTAGTTGTGATTGGATTCATATTGCTTGTTTCAGTGGGTTTTTGGGGTCTATAATAACATTACATAATATAATTGAGAGTAGTATAGGTTTGTGTTGTTCTTAAACTGTGCTTCTTGTCCCTTGGCTGGTTATAAAGACTTCTAGTGGTGCTCTTAAGTATTTTGGTAAGAATTTCTGCTTTGAGTCATTTTTATTCCATTATATATATTGTATTCTATATTGTATTATATTGTATTTATTTTTTATTTGAGGAAATTATTATTAATTTCTGGTATAATGCTATCTTGCTTGTGTTATTCTGTCTATATTGGGTATAATGTTGCTCCTTTACACGCATTGGTTTACAAAATGAAAATATTTTCTGGGGTGGTACTTACAGTGAGAAACTGACAAATCACACTGTTATGAATGAATGAATACTATTAAATGTTTATACTGTTCAACTTGGATTTTCAGATTGGGAAATAAGATACAATTGCTGTGTGAGGTCTATTTTTCTTTCCATGCAAGGCTTAAACACTTAGGACTTGGAGCAGCCGGGGTTCCATAGCTGCAGAGTACATGAAGTTGCTAAATCTTGTTGTGGGACTGTCCCGACTTGCCTATTACCTCAGAGTCCTGACAGAGGAGACAGGCGATCTGTGCCCACAAAACAAACACTCTGTTCCAACAAAAGGGCAGCTTCGAACTTGTAGTGATGTAAGTGTAGCTCCTCTGACGGCTGCAGGAAAAGGGAGTGGTCCAAGTCCAGCCTGAACTCGACTCAGTGCCAAAAAATCAAGAAGTCTTTACAAAGAAATGTTCACTTTGTATACTGTCAATTAGTGACTTAATCATAAAGCTGTCACTGGGGGCATTGAGTTTATTATTGAGTTTATATTTTATAGTCTTTTAATAGAATGTGCTCAGTGTAACGTCCACAGTGGAGGTGTTATGATTTACAGTTACTTACTTTCACTGTTACTTACTGTTTTAGCAGAAAATGCCCAGCGTTTTTAAAATTATAGACTTTTTACTACGACAGGAGTAATATATTTTCATAATATTCTTTATTTGATAAGGACAAGTAGCCAAGGCTAATATGCAATGTCTGTTCCTAGAAGGCCTTTTACAATAAACATACAAGGTTCACTTTATGAACAATATACAAAGTCAAATGCAGGTCAGGTTTATCAGAGATGACATGTCTGACTGCTCCCTCAGACATGTTTAAGTTCATGTTTAAAACCACCCCAGTCAAGGTCCAGTTTCAGCTAAGGGGTTAAGAAGTTCCAGAGTTTAGCGCCATGGACAGAGAATGCGGACTGCTCAGAGGATGTTTTTCTCAAGGACCACATTCCCATTAGACGCTCCTCGTGCAATGGACCCTACTGCTCTTACGTTAAAATTTATATGTTCAGCACATCTAGTCTCTAAATCTTTTATATGTAGGTTGATTTTTATCACATTGTGGGGGATAAATCTCCGCACACACCCTTAAGAGAGACATGTCCCCAAGATTTAAATCCTTTATAATTAAAAATAGGTTAACGTTTAGCTCTACTTGCCAATAAAGCTTAGGTAAGTAGTAACTATGGTTAAAGTTATGGAAATGAATGCAAGTCAATGTAATGTATTTTTTTTCTTTTGCAATTTATTTTAGACACTTTTTATGAGGAAAATACTGGACGGTGTCTGCTTCTCTCTGCTCAACACCTGCCCCGGTTGTGTTTTTCAGCTGACAAGTATGTTTGAGAAGTTGAACAGTTCAAACCGTCAACTGGAGGACGAGATGAGGGAGCTGGCTGATAAGAAGGAGAGTGTGGCACACTGGGAGGCACAGATTACTGAGATCATTCAATGGTAAGATTTTAACAGCATTTTAAGTATCAAAACCAAACACGAAGTATCCTCAGGTTTACAAGACAACTTTATGCTAGCTTGGTGAGCTAATCCACCTTGTTACTTATGCATTTGTTTTTGACGAAGTTACAGATGAAGCTGGTGTGTATCAGTTTTGTGCTGGTTAAGTTTCCAAAAGTTACAAATTGACTGACATGGCTAAAATGCATGACCATTCACACAGACAACGGCTGTTTTTCTGTATCACTTGAGGAAAAACTTTCCCACAATCAGGGAATTATTTAATCATTTGCATTCTATTTAAATTAATCCGGGGTCACGTTTTGCAGTTTCTTGTAATATTGAACCATAATACTTGATGTACTCGCAATACCAGAATACGCATATGTAATGAATTGTAAGCATATCATCGCTATCTACTAGTTGTTCTTCTATACATACCAAGTAAAAACATTTACAGACTCTCCCTTAAGTCTCAGTTTTTATCTAAAAGTCACCACAGCCAAGTAGACCTGTCACAATAATTGCAATATGGAATTATCATTCAATATATCATAGATGAAACAACACATTTTGGGGGACAATATTTATCATGGGTACTTTTTCTTTGTACAAGGTGGTAACTTTTTGGTATTTTTCTGTTCAATGATAAGATTTGAGATGTATAGGGTTTGTGACTCAATATAGATGTAAACTAACTTCAAAAGATGCTTCATTCTACTATTAATTTATTGCATTTTTTTGAATAGGCTTGGAGCATAATCCTGCTTTAGCGTTATTGTGTTTTATTTGTTTCAGTGTATCGTTTATCATTTATATTGTCTTCACCAATATATCGCACTTCAAAATTTTAAATCGTGACATACCTACGGCCAAGCCCTCTGACTCTTCAGTTATTTCGTCTACAAATGTGTTGGGTGTAAATTTGCAGTAGGACATGTGGCACATGCCTGTGAAGATGAGGGAGCATTGACCTGTCTGTGCAGCTGACAGCTCTGTACGTCCAGGCTGCAGTCTGCACATAGCACACATACCTCACATAAACACAGGGAGGGAGGAGTCTGGGGTCCACACATACAGACGCTGGTGAGGAGAATGTACAGATACAGCTGTTTTCATGATTTACAGTGACCCCTGGTGGTCAGTCACAGGTAATGGAGGTTTCACTGGACATGTTTAAGAAAAATAACCCATATACCTTTGCAGAACCATTTTTTAAAAATCTTAGCTGAAGAAATATTTATTCACATGTAGGAAAAACAATAATTACTATATTGACTTTCAATAAACTATAGTTAGAACCATGTTTTGATCCAGAATACACACCTCGTCACTACAAAGATGTGAGTTCAGATGGGTGTGATTGACAAGGACATACGTGGTAAATCAGTATTGGAAAAAATAAAGGGAAAAAAAAACACAGGGAACTAAAAATCGTTGCAGATTTCTGCAAATTCAATGAGCAAAACACTGAACTATTTTCATAGGTGTTACTGATAAAAACAAACCTGATTGCGTAATTATGTTTGGCAGGGCTTGAGACACAACAAGGGCGAGAAGACCAGAAACAATTTGTATAAAAAATACAGAGAGGTATCATTCTGGATTTGACTAATTATAGATATTAACCAAGTAAGCTAGTGTCTTGTTCTTTGTAGTTGTTGCAGCTCTGTCTCTGGGTTGTTGCCAGCTCCTAAGACAAAATCCAGTTAATAAGCCCAAAAGGATCTATGTTATGTGCAGCATATATACTAACTGTACAAGTAATGAGCTCTGGATTGCAAATCATGTTTTTCAGGGTGAGTGATGAGAAGGATGCTCGTGGTTACCTTCAGGCTCTGGCCACAAAGATGACAGAGGAGCTGGAGGGACTGAGGAACACCAGTCTGGGAGCACGGGCTACGGTAAAAAAATAATAATAATAAACTACTTCAAATTTCTCACCCAATGCAGTCAAATTCATTATATATTGTGATTTTTGTTTAGGACATGCCTTGGAAGATGCGTCGTTTTGCTAAGCTGGACATGTCTGCGCGCCTGGAGCTGCAGTCGGCTCTGGATGCAGAGATCAGAGCCAAACAGAGCATCCAGGACGAGCTGAACAAGAGCAAGGCCAACAACATCTCCACTGAATGGTCTGGACAGACAAGCTAGTTCATTTATTTAAATCGTAAAAGACATAAACAAAACTATGTCATAAAGTAAAATCGATCAGAGGTTCTAGAGTAGTCTTAAAGGTGCACTATGTCACTGTTCTGTTGCCTGATTGTCTCCATGTTATTGCTTTGCCTGTAATGTTCAACAATATGGCAAATCTCTCTTTGGTCTGTAACTTTGCATGGTACCATTGCCCATTTGTCTCCATAGAGATGGATACATTTAATGTCAAAAAGCCTCATAGTGCCCTTTAAATGATCTGCCTCTTATTAATGCGTTTAACATTTAACAATTGAGAAGATATTTTTCATTGTTCTCAGATAAACGATATATTGAAGTTTTTTGTGGTGTTAATTATTGTTTTGTATGTGCCTCTGTAGTAAACTTCAGGAGGTGGAGGTGAAGAACCAGGAGCTCTTGGCTGAAATCGATCGTCTGAAAAAGGAGACTGAGGAGCTCCGACTGCGCAGAGGTACCAATACATTTTACCAAACAATCCTGCATCATGTGTGGCTAGAATTACTGCTTATTTCTCTACTCTTTTCATTTATAATTGTCCAGAGAGTTGTAGCTAAAGCTAAAACCTTAACCTGCTAAATCTCAACAGAATGTCCAGAAACCCATCATACAAAAGGCTTATTTAAGTTGGTGATTAGGGCCTAAAGGCTACATCATTTTATCTTCTTTATTTTGGTAGACTTATTTCTACAGTAACTGAGACATAGTTAGCGGCAAGGAGAAGTCTGTTTATTTCACCCCTTGAGGTGCATTATGCAGTCAGAGGTTAATGCCAATTACACCTAATCAATTTAAACTACTTTTTTTCAATTATAAATCTTTTAAATTAATCTTTTAGCTCCTTTGTAAATTTGATGACACCTTGAGCTTTGCACTAGATTGTAGAAGATTATGTATTGAAGAAAGGAGTTGTGTTAGGCCCTACGAGATTTTTAATATAAGTGCACCTGCTGTAACGTTGCGCTAAAACCAGTCCACATTACATAAGCTCATTAAGCGTGTGAGATGTAGTTGAGTGCTTTGTAAATTGGGTCATATGAGGCCGTCCTGTGACTTGTTTTAATGTAAGTCTCTTTGATGCTTCATTATTTTGTTCTTAAACCGCTGCTTGTGTTTTGTGCTGTGTTTGAAGGCGTCAAGCACCAAGATTCCCAGAATTCCTTCCTGGCTTTTCTCAATGCACCCACATCAGCCCTTGATCAGTTTGATGTAAGTATTTAGCATGTAATTAACTGTTTGTTCTTTAATATTTTAGATTTTTTTACATGTGTTCTCCTTTTCAGTTTTTATGTATTTATTTGTTAATTTTTAAGTTTTCTTTTCACATGACTTTCTTTCATTTTGGTTCCTCCCTTTGCTTCATTTTCTGCACCTTCAGGACTCTTACTCCTCATCATCCTCTTCTTTAGTTGAGTTTTGGGAAGATGTAAGTTGGTTTGTAGCTTGATTAGGCAAAAACCCTGTATGTGATGATAGTTGGTTAGCGACAATAAAAAATACACTTTTTTGTGCCAGTTTGGGCATCAGCACTTGGACCATAAACAGTAGAAAATATGAAGGTTAAGGTTCAGACTGACTTATAATGAGATGCCATCACTGCCTAACTCCTGTGCCTGGGCCCTTTGCTATGAAAGATTATAGGGTTAGTGAGTTCCTTGTTTAAACCCCTAGCTTTTCAGTTCTAGAGTAATCGTTCACTTCCCATTTATGAGCAAGAAAGAGAAGTTAGCACTGGTCTCTTCAAATGTGTTATGTTAAGTTTGTAAAGTAGTTGTCATGGTAACTCTTATTAAAAACTGCCATAACTAGGATAAGTTCATTCACATTTATGGAACATCATCAGGTCAATGCTAACCTGTCATAGCAATTAAAGTGCCCGCTGCAACTTTTCCAATGACATGATATTACAGTTAGCTGAACATTACTTTATTGTGACACTGTTATATATAAATAAATATGTCTCTTTGCAAATGCATGTAGTGTGCACATGTCACAAGGGACTGCTGCTGTAGCTTCACTTGCATTAACTTCTACTGCCTTTTGGTCCTGGAGTGTACTGTGAAATTTGACCATCTCTGATCTATTGATTATCAGGTTGACAGAGATCACAGTACAAGTCCTGTTTGAGCTGTCACTTTTTTCATTTCTAGGGTAGTTGCTTAAATCTGATTGCTGATGCTTTTAGTGTTAGATTCTTGCCGTTTAGTACATTTGTGAACTTTTTTAACCTCACCTGCTCCTCTTTCCACCCGCGTGTTGTTTCTGTATATTTTTTCTGAGCCCTGGTTCCGCAATTGTTCATTCTCTCCTTACAACAGAACTTGTCAAAAGTTTGGATATGCTTTCAGAAATTTTCTTTTTTTCAAACTACTAGAAATATTTACTTTCATTGTACCAACTTTAAAAGGGAAAAATGGCAATACCTGGAAATGGTATGCTTACACTCATCTGAATACATGATTACTAGACCACAAATAAAACCCTAATAATGGACATACAGTACTACGCATTAGTTCAGTGGTTCTCAAACTTTGTATACCAAATACTACCTACTAAAATATTTGGCCTTCAAAATACCTCTATATGTAAACAAGGTCTAAAATGGAACCGTACCAAGTCCAAACTATGTTTAAAACAAAGACTACAATACATCATGACTTAAACTTGAACAAACTCACCAAAGAAGGACAAAATATAGAATACAAATTATATCTTGAAGTACTAAGTACCACTTAAAAAGGACCAAAGGATCCTGTGTATTACCAGAAATCAAACCAAATGTGCCCAAACTTTTGACCGGTCCTTATGTGTTTTCTTACTGCTTAATCCTCTCCTGTTGTTTACTTATATCTGTGTCTGTGCCACTTCTGTGCCTCTCCTCTCTCCACTGAAGCGCTCGCCCTCCGTTGGCCCGGCTAAAGGCAGACGTGTAAGCATCACTGGCCCACTCTTAAGAACGCTTGGATTGTGGTTTTTGCTTTTTTGTTTTGCTCGATTTTGTGTGTGGTGTGGCTGTATGGTTGCTTAGTCCTCAATAACAGCTCCTCGCTTTTTGGAAATGGTGATCGATCACAGTCATCTCATGTGAAATATAATCTTGACAAAATTACATACTATTTTAAACTTTGGAAAATGAATTGTTTTGGTTGCGTATCTATGAATTTATATCATTTCAACATTTAAACATTATTATTTTCATACGGTTCAGGCAAACAGTTCCTTCCTGATTTGAAGCACTTAATGAGTTCTTTTCCGCAATGAGCTATAATAAACGACTTTATAATATATAATTGTTTCCCCATTCACAAAATATTTTGATTTGAATGTGATAGTTGCTGTGATAGTTGATTCAGTTAAGAGCAAGTTCCCGATTTTGAACTGTATGTGTGTGTGTGTGTATGTGTATATATATATGTGTATATATATATGTGTATATATATATATATATATATATATATATATGTGTGTGTGTGTATATTAAGGTAATTTCATATAAAACAGACCTATTTGCATTGTGTGACAGTAGGTTGTGGTTTTCACTCAGTATGTTTTGTCTTTCTTGTTTGTGCTTTGTGAATGGCTGTGCATGTGTTTTGGAGAATGATCAAGCCCTGTGAAAGCTATTATGAAATTTGTCTTTGAAGTAAAAAAAAATCTACTGTAAAATAATGTGTGTGTTGTAAAATATTTGGCATGGACTGTCAAAATCAATCTCTTGCCCTGATTCCTACTTTCCCTCCTCTTTGTTCCTGTGAAATTTGAGAATATTTGTTGTACATTTTGGATGTTTTCTTCTTCTCCAGGTGGACTCCATGGATAACTTCACTCCCTCTAACACTCCCTCCAGAGAAGATGACCCAAAAGCCCTGCTCAAAAACCGCTCACGATCCCCCTCCATGGCCAGTGATATGGAACCCATTGAGGTACTGTATATTGAAAACAAATGGAGATTTAATGTAATAATTCTCTGATCTTAAAGCAGACCTATTATGCAAAATTTACTTTTTTATAGCCTTTAACCATGTTATAGTTGTTTCGCCTCACCATTTAGACCAAGGGTGTCCAAACTTTTCTCACTAAGGGCCACATATAAAAACACAGACAAAACTGAGGGCCGATTGAGGGCCATAGACTGGTCGCTAATACAGTGAATACTTCAAATCTGCAGTATTATTACAAGTTAGACTGAACCACTAGATCTTTATTCATGCTTACACCCTCAATGGGACACATTAATTATTTGATATGGGCTTGTTAAAGTAGATTTTCAGAAATGTACAGTAAAAAATACTATTTAAGGTGATATGGGCCAATTCACCTGGAAGCTTGAGGGCCAAGAAAAATTGGTCTGAGAGCCGCATTTGGCTCTTGGGCCACAGTTTGGGCATGCCTGATTTAGACTCTCAAAGTAGTATTTGGAATGATTTTTGCTTGTTTGAGCAATCTTTTCACTGTCCCCAGTACAGGGGCACTGCTCTATACTTACTCCTTTTTACTCCAGTTTTATTTTCTTAATCGATGATATGCGCAGGTTTTGGCAGTGTTGCATTGTCATTTTGGTACAAATGGGGGAAAAAAATCTGGTGCTCGCTAGCATGATCTACAGCTATCTACTGAAGGTGCTGACTCTTGAGATGATGTTTACGGTGATGTCAGCTCCCATTGGGTACCATAGTTTTCTAACACGGATATCAGTGGCCTTGTTTCTTTTATTAAGTTGTTTTAGATCAATATTGGGATTTAAACTGTCTAAATCATAACATTATGATCCACCAGTGTCAAAGATTATAAATGTAAAGCAGGCACAAGCACAATATTGTTATTGCTCAATGGTTAGATTACTTGAAAAAACCTTTGTACTTACATAATTCTACTTATATAAAGAGTATAAATTCAGGAATCACATAGGCTGTCTACAAATATAAATGTTTTTGTCTGCCCCAGACAAACCAAAGACTAAAAACCTCATTCTGAAAATATACTAAACATTTTGACATTAGTAGTTGCAATATCTATTTCACTCTGCAAATCACAGTTGTGCCAAGATAATCCTGCAGAATAAAGCTTTATTAAAATGGTGTGTTGTGTTTTGCAGTTGATAGACCACCCAGGCCGAACAGTCCAGACTCCCACCATGAGGTCAGGAGGATATGGCAGCATCGGACGTTCTTCTCCAAAGGTTTAATACATTACAGCACATATGATTTTGTGTTTCTTGACTTGGGATAGAAAAAATAATGTTTCTTTCTTTCCACAGCCCAAAGCTCATCAATTTGTAGTGAAAACGTTCAACACGCCCACCAAGTGTAACCAGTGTACCTCTCTCATGGTGGGGCTCATACGCCAAGGCTGCACGTGCGAAGGTAACACAAATCTAACTTTAATACTTTTATTGCATTAAATTTCAACAGTTAAAATACTGCCATATAGTATAAACATATATTTGTATGTACATTTTAGATCCAAATGTGCTAATTATGTTTTCTTTCTTCAGTGTGTAACTTCTCGTGTCATGTGACGTGTGCGGACAAGGCTCCCGCGGTTTGCCCAGTGCCCCAGGACCAGACCAAGGGCCCTCTGGGGATCGACCCTCAGAGGGGCATTGGCACTGCATACGAGGGCACTGTCAGGGTGAGTGGGAACACATGTATTTTCATTAATAGCGCCACATAATTAAATTTCCTCCCCCATAGCCCAAAAAGAAGCTGTACAACAAACAACAACGAATTATATTGGGGAGGCAAATAAGTGAATGACAATAATAGTAGCAATATTACTTTCCATTGTATAATTTGTTCCAGAATATATTATGATATGGTATCTCACATTGTGTTACCAGCATTCGCATCACATGTAAAGTATGTAACGTGTGCATATTGTGTGGTGCAGGTTCCAAAGCCTACAGGGGTGAAGAAGGGCTGGCAGAGAGCGATGGCTGTGGTCTGTGACTTTAAACTGTTCCTTTATGAGCTCGGAGAGGGCAAAGCTACACAGCCCAGTGTGGTGGTCAGCCAGGTCATTGACATGAGGTAAGAGTGTGAACTATGTTAGTTAAAATTTCATCACTTTTTCACAACAGTAATAAAAATTTATGAAACTAGCAAAATGACGTGTTTTGCCTTGAGCTTATTGTTTTGTTGTTTTTTTTTTTAACAGGGATGAAGAGTTTTCCGTCAGTTCGGTCCTTGCGTCAGACGTCATCCACGCCAGCCGCAAAGACATCCCCTGTATATTCAGAGTATGTTTTAGACTTTTGTTTATGAAGTTAAACAGTTATAATACAATATTAAAATTATAGCTAATGTTAGTTTTCAACTGCTTAGAATAAGTTAGGATCAACAAGAACAAGATAGGATGTTCGGCCTCAACATTACAATACACATTTATAAAAGCTTGTCAAAACTGTATTTAATTTCTCATGTAATTTGTTATAAATACAGTTTTAATGTTAACTGTTTTATTTAAACCAAAATCAAGACAATAACAAGATAAAGTGTTTGATCTATCTTCTGTTCCTCAGGTGACGGCATCGCAGCTCTCTCCCTCCAGCAGTAATAAGACGTCCATCCTGATCCTGGCCGACAGTGACCAAGAGAGAAACAAGTGGGTGGGTCTCCTTAACGAACTCCACAGAATCCTCAAGAAGAACAAGCTGAAGGAGCGCTTTGTGTATGTGCCCAAAGAAGCCTACGACAGCACACTGCCCCTCATCAAGACCACCCAGTCAGCCACCATCATAGGTGGGTATCATACAAATAAATTATACTAACAAATTTGTGTGAATACAAATTGTTGCTTAACCAGGGACCCTAACACTGGCCCCTGCTCCCTGTGTGAGATTTGGCATCAAATTCTATAAAAACAATAGTCCAGTTAGTTATGGTTGATAGTTAGTCAAGTTTCTGTACAGTTCAGCTAAAATGCATTTATCCATTAATCTGTTTTTGTATTTAATTTTCCATAGACCATGAGCGTGTTGCCCTGGGAAACGAGGAAGGGCTTTTTGTCGTCCATGTCACCAAAGATGGTAAATATCCAGTTTTAACATAAAATTTACTCTAAAATGTGGAAGGAGAGAATGATGGGCGATGCTGTGTGTGAGGATATGTTGGAGGATAAACAGGAAGGATGAATTGGTGATTGAACAACGGGATGGTTCCTATTTGTACAAATCAATGTCAAAGTGTGTGTTTGTATGCAAGTTTTGTGATAATGTACCTCACTGTTTGTTTTTCTGTTTTGCTTAGTGTTTTTAATACATTTTTCTGACCATAATAAACAAGAATAAACTTTATCTTTACTCCTACACATAGTCTTGTACTTGTAATTGTTATTATATTTGTATTTGTGCTTGCCTCCATCAATAGAAATCATCCGCGTGGGGGACAATAAGAAGGTACATCACATAGACCTGATGGCACAGGAGCAGCTGTTGGCTGTGATATCGGGGAGGAATCGCCACGTTCGCCTGTTCCCCACTCAGGCTCTGGACGGGCGTGAGACCGACTCATTTAAACTGGCTGAGACCAAAGGCTGCACCAGTGTAGTGTCCGGACCGGTGCGAAATGGCGCCCTCACCTGTCTGTGTGTGGCCATGAAAAGACAGATCATCTGCTACGAGGTACACACTGTTAACCTAATACAAAACATAATTAAATATCATTTAAAAAAGCAGTTGATCAACATGAGGTTTACACTAGTTGAAAATGTACTAGGATAGTCCCAAGTCATCCACAACAAAACCCCTTAGGAGAATGAATAAGGAAAGAATAAACTAATGTATTTTTTTTTTATTATTATTATTATTGAAAGGATTTAAAGTCTGTGTGTCTGTTTCAGGTGAATAAGAGTAAAATGCGTCACCGGCGTCTTCGGGAGCTGCAGGCCCCGGGACAAGTGCAGTGGATGGGGCTGCTCAGTGAGAGGCTCTATGTGGGATACCAGTCTGGCTTCACCAGATACAGGTGAATGCACCACTACTCACAGCATGCACCTTATAAGAGGAGGTTTATTTCATCCTTACTGTCTCTAGTGGTCATCCAGGATTTGTAGAATTGTAGATCTATTTGTTATTTCAGTCTGTAATATTCTGATGTTAAATCTCAAAACTTATGTGGTCAGTCTATTTGTAGCCTTGGAGTTTTGTTGGTCAAATGCCACTTTTTATTTCTACATGAGTTACAATTAAAGTAACATGAAGTAACATGTTTTTATTTAAGTACACGCTTTTCTACAAATTTGTCTGAAGATTATACATGTCACAGTGGCAAACTTGTGAAACTCTTAATACACAGATGTTACACTGACAGTTGTATGCTACTTATCAAATCAAGATGAGAATGTGAAAGATATTTGTTTCAAGGAAACACGATAATTGTAATGGTAAAAAGCAATGTTAAATATATTTGATGTGCTGTAGTGTCCATGGCGATGTATCCCCGGTGAGCCTGCTGCATCCAGAGGACCACACTCTGTCCTTCATCCCACAGCAGAGTCTGGACGCACTCTGTGCTGTGGAGATCTCCGGTAAAGAGCTGCTCCTTTGCTTCAGCGCCATCGGGGTCTATGTCGACTCACAGGGCCGTCGCTCACGGCAACAGGAGCTCATGTGGCCCGCGGTGCCCAATGCTGCCTGTGAGTGCCATTTATGATTTCTTTACAAAATACTTTTATTTACAGAAAATTTTAACAAAATGTGTCATGTTTGGATTAAAATGACTGACTCCATGAATATTTCTCCCTTTTCTGTTCAGGTTACAACGCCCCCTACCTGTCAGTGTACAGTGAGAACGCGGTCGATGTGTTTGATGTGAACACAATGGAGTGGATCCAGACCATTCCTCTAAAGAAGGTGACAAATGTTTGGATATTCCTGGTCTACTGCAAATAAACCATTGTTCAAATTGGATTATTATAAATGATCATTATCCTGTGGACAATTTTCCTCTGGCTCCATCTAGTGGTTACAAAGGGTTTCCAAACAATATTTTGTTCTGTTCTGTGACAGGTGCGTCCTCTGAATGTGGACGGCTCTTTAAATCTCTTGGGACTGGAAACGGTTCGTCTCATCTACTTCAGAAACAAGATGGCCGGTAAGACTCAACAAGAGTTTTAAAGGTCTTAGGTCTATAGCTTCGATTGCTGTACATAGACAAATCTTGACACACCTCCTCCCCTTCTTTGTTAACCCCAAAATTGTGTTCTTTTGTCCAGAGGGAGATGAGCTGGTTGTGCCTGAGACCTCTGATAACAGCAGGAAGCAGATGGTGCGCAGCATGAACAACAAGAGACGCTACTCCTTTAGGGTCCCTGAGGAGGAGCGGCTTCAGCAGAGGAGGTACTGATGCCACACACTTTATCACTCAAGTCTCAGTCACTCATTAGATAAATTACTTTTTAAATATTAACATGTACTAGTACTGTCTAGACAATGCATCACAAAGAAAAAAACAAAAGTACATGATAAACATAGTTGGGCATATGACACATCAACATATTTAGTGAAAGTAAGTTGTAGAAATGATTATGTTGCGGTGGGTAACAGTTTTTTGAGCAGGGGAGTTGTTGATGGGCCAAAAATAGGTAGGGAAAATCAGGACTGTACAAGTTAATGGAGGTCATTTTTTTTATGACTAAGTAATTATACGGCAGAAGGAAGTTATGTCTTGAAAATTTGAGATGTGAGTAATGAGATGTGTGAGCAGCTTTCTTGTAACATAATCAGGTGCACATTTTAAAGTTTAGAGAAATGGCAGTAAAATGCTAGAAAAAGTGTGGTAATAAACACATCAGAAGGGGTATGACTTTTCAATCAATGAAATTCCTGTTGTCTGTTTTCAGAGAGATGCTCCGAGACCCAGAGATGAGGAACAAGCTGATCTCAAACCCGACCAACTTTAACCATGTGGCTCACATGGGACCAGGGGATGGCATCCAGATCCTCAAAGACCTGCCCATGGTACGCTCTGGGCCACAGACGATACATTTACCTTGATGAAGCAGAATAAACATGTTACAATATACATTTTAGTGTTTGGTCATGGTGCTAATTATCAAAAATCGAGAGAAAAAAAAAACAATAATCCAAACAACTGTGAAATCTTGAATTCCCTTTCCTTCAAACCGTTTTAATTAACATAATGAAATTACTATTTCTGAGTTATAAATTAAAGTGGCTTATTGAAGTGTTCTGGTGTAAGGAAACATGCAGAATATCTTCTGGTGGTTTATTTTCTGAACACAAGGGCTACCGTAGGCTGGAACCCACACCAAAACAAGAGCAAAACAACATTAGTCTCAACTCACTAGAGCCAGTCTCCAAAACAGACCAATCACTAATGAATAGAACCTTCCATCAACTTGTCAGTGTAGCGACCAAGTGTCCCATCCAAAAGCAGTTACATTAATAACAACACAAACAGATGCAAGAACAACAAAAGTCAACCTAAACTTGTGACAACGACCAGTAAAAAACACTTCACGTTTGGATAATTTTTTTTGAAGCAGAATTAGATCATTTAACTGAATTGAAATGATCTAATTCTGATTCTAAAATTCTCATTGTGACCAGATTGATTGGTTAACCATAATCTGGACATTTTAACACCGAATTATAACATATTGTTCAAGCTTGGTTGTTATGCTTCCACAATCTTAGTATTACACAAGTCTGCATGTTTCAAAGCATTTCCCCACTACTCACTATAGTCAGATTTGTATGCACCACCCTCACCCCTGCACTCTCCCCCTCCTCTCCTCCCTTCTCTCCTCCCTTCTCCTCCCTGCTCCTCCCTGCTCCTCCCCTCCCCTCCCTCTGTGTGTGTGTATGAATTAACAGAACGTGCGTGTCCAGGAGAACCGCGCGGGTTTCAGTGGCTCCGTCAGTATTCCCTCCATCACCAAGAACAGAGGCGAGCCGGGCCGGTCCATGAGCGCCAGCAGTGGACTAGGCATACGTGAGTGCTATGTTCAAATACAGATCAGAAGCCAAAAGTCTTACTGTACCAAATAGGTTGTATATCATATGAGATTTCGAAAACAAAAATGTGTCCTTTAAAGGGGCACTATGTAGCTTTGCAATGCAACAAACAATATAACAAATTATTTTATATTTCAAATAAATAATGTTATTATTTTTACAAAAGTGAAGTTAATTTGTGATCCAAACAGCAGCAGGCCAAATATCAGATATCAGGCTGAAAAAAATACCCATCCTACTGAAAATGTTGGATGTATAACTGATTTTGTGCCCCTCTTCTATTCTCCTGCTCCAGGCTCCTCCTCTCAGAATGGCAGTGCTCTGCGGAGGGAGCTGTCCGGAGGCAGTTACGGCTCCAAGCGTCAAACCATGACGTCGCCGTCCGAGAGTTCGCTGTCATCGGGCGGAGGCATGGACTGTGGCGACGCCCCCCTCTCACAGTTCGACCGCGAGGTGAGTGGGGCCGCTGCTCCTAGAACCAACAACCTCTCAGATGGAGGGCACAGAAAGCTAAGATATATGGTGTTTTTATATGAAGTATTCACAATGAAAATCATCATGTGAATCATTTGGCGTTATTTCTTAATATTTATGCACAAATTAAGAAAAAATAAGATGAGCTTTTCCTGTCCCCATCTGTTACACACATACAGAATGCTTTGATCTGAGACTAGAATGTTGTGATGTCATTAGAAAATCAGTGATCCGCTGTGTGTGAGGAGCATGCTCGGCTTCTTCATTGACCTGGTTCAGAGTGAACTGAGTTGAACTCAAACCTGTGTGATGTGTCTGCTGCTGAGTGGCTTCTATAGTAGTTTAAACATTTCTTCATGTTGAATACTCCTACTACGACTCCATTCTCCAAGAAAAAAACATCGACCAGCCCCTCTTGCTGCTCGGCTGTGTTGCATAGAGCGTTTTATAGATAGCAGAGTGATCCTTGTTTTTGTCACACGTGTAGACAGTAAAAGTATTAGCGCCTCAGGCCGTATCGGAATTAGAGGCACCTCTCCTGTTGTTCATGCGACCCCTGATCCCTGAGGTTCCTCCCATGTCCCTGGTTCATCCGAAGGCTCCATCCCCACAGCCCTCTTGCTGAGCGCTGTTGGCTTCATATCGTGTCCCATCGTCCAATCAGGCTCATGTCCCGCCTGACACCCAGTACCCCTATCTATCATGTGTTACCCTCCTGTGTACTCCCAGTGTACCCCCTGTGTACTTCCCTTTGTACCCTCCTGTACCCTCCCATGTACCCGCCTGTGTACCCAATCTGCCCCCCTGGCCGCGTGCATGCGGTGAGCGGGCAGTGCTCAGTGTGCTCTCCTCTGCAGTGGCAGGCTGTGTCGCCGTCGGAGAAGACCCCTGATCTGAAAAGGGCTTTGCGGACACTTCTTAGTAAGATGAAGGTAAAGACACTCGTCCCCGCTCTGGTTTAGGACAGGACGTCCCGCATCGCCACACCCCTCATGAAAGTCACATGACCACTGGCCCCTCCCTCTTTGGTTGTGCTGAGCTCAATGAATGACGCCTCATGTTTTGCACAGTGTTACATCTGCTGCTCATCAGCCAATCACAGTGCACGGTGCTTCATCGCCCAAACTGCTTTAACCAATCACGGATCATTTTATGACCGCAGCTGCATGGTTTGTGTGCTCCGGGATAATGTCGTAATCACATTATCTGATTTTAACACAAGAGTGGTAGTAGTATTCCGACAGGAGTGCTAAAATAATGCTTCTCTGCAATAATGAGTCATAATATGGTTCAGTAAAAAGTCCAGATGATCAGAGGTTTTATAAACTGGAAGCATTTGTATTGAAACATTGTGTGATGCTGTGTACCTGTTCATTGGTCATTTTTTTATTTACTTCTGAACCACATACCATCTACTCTTTTCTTTTTTCTTTTTCCTTTCTTTATTTGCCTTAAATAAAACTACCGGTATTTCAATTAAAATCTGTTGATTAGCCATTTAGTATTGTGTCTTGTGACAGCAGTGTTTTTCTCTTCAGTGAACCTCTGGTGTTTTGTCAGTGTTTTGTGACGATGCCACATGTTTACTGTGACAGAATGTCTTTGTAGTTCTGTGAAATACTTTATGATCTGGTAGCATGCATACTGTAGTTTATTATGTTTTGTTTTTTTTTTTAAACAAGGTTGAGCCCAATTGGCTAGATATCAACTTTTTTTTTTTTTTTTTTTTTTTTTTTTCCATGGCTTATGCTGATGGTTTAGAATCCAGAGACACCAGTAAACTAGCCGATAGCCAATTTTGAATATTTTACCCAAATAATGTAACTTAAATTTACTACAAACTCCCCCACTTACCTTTAAGAGAGCTGTGTATTCACATTTGGTGCAGTTATCTCATTACAAAGCTTCAAATAAAGCTTTTATGTACTCTTCAGGGAGCTTGTTGGCCAAAAGAAAATATCGGCACCTGCTGAAGATTTAAGGCTGATATCCTGAAAAGTGCAAATATCAGCTTGGTTTATCCGTTTATCTTTACTATTGGCCTAAAGGGGCAGCCTTATTTCATTGAGTCCGCTCTCATTGCTGTCCCGCATGTGCACCTCCTAGAGCCCACTGAGGCACATGCATGAGAGAGGACATAGGACATGGGGCACAACAAACTTAAACTGACCCTTCTTCTTCTTGTCTCTTTAGGACTCCGACTCGCCGCGTCACTCTACGGCCTCCAATAGCTCAACGTTCAGCAGCCCCCCCAGCCCCGCCTCCCCCCACAAGACCAAGTCCCTGTCGCTGGAGAGCACGGACCGTATGGGCTGGGACACATGAGCCCGATCAGGACCACTTACCCCCGTCCCCTCCCACAATAAAAAAACTGACCAATCAACAGCACAGGACTCCGCCCCTCTCCACGCAGGACACGCCCCCTCCCCTCCGCCATATGCTCTTGGACCCCAGCACCACCTCACTGCCCAGAGAACTGCAGCCCATTTAAGAACATTGTCCTGTCTGTAATGGAACGTGTGTTAGCGCTATGATGTGTGCTAGTGCTACATATTATGCTAACACTAAGGCATATGCTAGTGCTAACGTGTATGCTAGCGATAAAGGCGTATGCTAGGTGCAAATGTGTGAGAGCATGAGTTCTTCACTAAGGGCAAATGAAATAGGAAATACTTGCTCCCCATTCGGCTCTTTTTGGCTCAACAAAAAGAAGAGGATTATTCTAAAAATATTTGTACTTGTATATAGGACCCTGTGGGTTTATGGGGGATGATATTTTAATTTATTTATCAATCTTAGACGAGGAAAGTGAGTGCGTAGTTTCAGCCGTGAAGCGCCTCTGTCCCTCACATGCTTTCACCATTCGACTTTTGATTTGTGCAGTGACTTTATAGTATTTTAATGAGAAAATAGGCTTCTATGACATCATTGCAACTCGCCGTCTCCTGATTGGTCCAGATCGAGTGACATCGTCAATGCTCCATGTTGCTGTTAAACCAAACTGACAGTCACTAATGTACATAGAGTAGAGTAATATATGATAAGGAACATACTATAGACACAGGGAAGACAAATCCTCTCTTCTTTGAGTTCTTCTTTTGAGTGATGTGGGGTTTTCACACAAAAGCCATTTTAAAACCACTTTTTCTTTTTTACCGGTTGATTTTAGATTTGTTTTTTTTATCATATGTACAACACGTGTTGAGTGTGCTTTCTTTTATTCCCCACTTTGGTTTGATTTAAGTGTCTTTACTATTCCACACTACTGCTCGTAACGTAGCGTGACACTAAGCTGCCGCCACAAACTGATTCTAGGTGGCGTTTTTATGCATCAGATGCCTTGTTCCGGCTTCAGACAGGAGGCCAGTCAACCAATCAGACGTCACTGTGGTACCAATATGGAAAAACATAACTATGGACACTTGTATTGCATCTTTCTACAGTGTAGCCTTTGCTTTACGGACTTAATGTTTAAATAATGTGTTAAAAAAGAAGCTTCCTGTGATTAAAAGAATGTAAACACAAAAAAAAAGCTGAAAGTTATAGTGGACTAGAAATGGATTAGGTCTAAATATCCCATCTTTAGGGTGGCTCTGAAGGGTCATGTCGCTATATCTACCAAATCACACCGCGTCAGAATAAATGGTGAAATGCAAAATCAATGGAAGGACAAAAGCAAAATGTAAAAATGATACAAGTAATATTGATAAACAAATGTACAAAAATGTACAAAAATTTGATAAATACTAAAGTAATTTGGACATTTTTGTTAAATTTTGGTCAAATAAAAATATTGCTTTTGTTTATCTTAGCGTTTTGCTATTTGCATTTCTGTTGTTTTTCTTTTAATTTCCTAATTTTGTCCAATTTCTAGTTTTTGCATTTTTAAGTTTTTTATTTGCTTTTGTCCGCATATATTATTGCATTTCATAATTTTACATTTCTCAATTGTTTAGTTTCTGTGTTGCAATTCTTATTGTTCCTTCAGGGCCATCATACCTCTTTGTATTTCCCAGCTGTCCTGTTACCTCCACCTCCATTTTTGTATAAGATTTGTTACGCTTTTTACTGTTTATTTGTGCTGCTGATATAAACTCAAGTTGTTTTACATTCATAATATCTCTAATTTGATCCGGTCATTCCTACAGGTTTCCAAAGTCGGCTCATTCCACGTATTTTCCCCAAGTATTTTCTATTCAAAGAGGTGCAAGACTTTCCAGAACCTTTAAGCTATTCACTTCAGATGTAGAATGTATTAGCTAAAGCAGATTATGTTAGCAGGACGTTTTATAAAAGGCCAGATTCTTAATGTTGTACAGAAAAAGTGATGACAGCTTATCCCTGTGTGAGAGAAAAAAACTCAGGAAATGTCGGAAACCAATGAATTTTAGGCGAAGGTGTGTATGGAGAGAGTTCAGAACGGGTTTAGAGTAGATATGGTGAAGGGGCGATCGAACGGCTAAGGTGCCACAGTGAGACGAAAACAGTTTTGAAAAAAAAAAATTCAAAAAACGCCTTTGCATTTCAGTGAGGTCTTATCCAGATATTACGTTTGCCCTTTCATATCATAATACACTTTGTTTTTTCTAGGATTGCTTTGTAATAATTTGTACAGTTTTGCATGTTATAGATGTAATCATTTTCGGTTTGTTGTTTTACTTTCGAAGCGGTTTGGGCGGTTTTACTGAGGATAACCCACTACAGGTGATGTAGATTCTCTTTTTGCACAAAGATATTTAAGGTGTAAGGTCAAAGGTCAAAAACAAATGATGTATGATGAACTGGCTGCCACACTGGCGTGGAAGACTCATTATATTAACCCCACTCCGATGTATTTCAATAAAGCGGAGGGCTGTTACAAGGCTGTGTGCTCGTGTCTGCTCATTTCTCTAAGGTTTTAAAATCAGTATGTGCAATTCATATTTTTATAAGTGGTAGAATCTACGTAACCAGGCATTACACAATATCCCTGATTATTCTAGTACTTGCTTCAGTTCAATTCTGGGTAGATTCCTAACTCTTTCACTGAACTTGCACCAGTGTAGTTAGTTTAATCTACTCCAGTAAACATGAGTGAAGAGTTTTGCAAGTTGACATTTTGTGAAGAGAAGGCGGAGGCAAATTATTGTTCTGCTGCTGTGGAGGGAGGGGCTGTGTCCAGAAGTTAAAAGGCCTGCGTACAATTGAGTGCAAATTACCCTTGGGTTTTAGGCTGAAATTTGGCACTGTTGCCATAGCAATAAATAATTCAAAACTAAATATTCAATATTTTGAATGGTGAAAATTGCTCAAATTTGCCCCCATAAACAAGAAGCTGAAACCATAAACTGTGTGTGTGTATGTATATTTATGTACTGCCATATATAAGTTATTTAGGTCTGTGCTTTATTTGAAAGGACAAATAATTTAATGTGGGCTTTTATGAATGGGTTGAGAGTTGGTGAGATTGTGAGGCACAAGTAATGAGGAAAAAAAAAAAAAATCGTTGCCAGTTGAAAATGCACATACAAACTAATTTCTTTAAAAAAAGTTTTATTACAAAAATTTCACATTTTTACATCTATGCACAGGTAATCTATCATTTACAATAGCTTTACATGGTCACATTTCAAACAGGACTAGCTACGACTACTTTGTCTCTAAACTACAGTGTGTTCCAGTGTAAGGCAGGAGTTTGGACGTAGCTTTTCCCTGTAGCAGCCCGAACAATGGCTTCAAATCTGTAAAACTCTTTAGTCCCTTTTTAAAATTTGATAAACTCAAGGATTTATAAAAAGATTTTCCAGTTAAAAGGCAAAATTTGCTCTTCATGCGTCGGAACATAGAGGCATCAGTAGCAATTACAGACAATAATATTAAATACAGTCTTTGGCCTCTTTTAGACCTTGATATAAAATAATGCAGTTCTCCTGGTCCATTTTCTCCATCAATCACACCCACTAGGGGGCAACCTGTCAACATAACCACAGTGAACCATCCTTCTCCAGATTTAGGAGTACCTCACCAGGGTATTGGTCATCTATTACTTATTTTAAGTTGATAGGGAACACCAGAGCACCTACAGAAAATGTATTCAACTAGGAGAGCATGCATGCCCCATTCAAATCCAAGTTTTGAACCAGGAACCTTCTTGTTTTGAGGCTACTTGGGTTAGTTAGGGCCATTGCATTTTGTTCCATTGTAAGATATGATAAGGTTGGATGTAGGCTAATATTTTCAAGGACAGATTAAAATTCATGTTTTGAAAAACTAAGAACTTTAGTATATCTCACTTGAGTCCAGTCCAGTGCAGTTTAGTTCAAATCTGTCCCATCTTATCCCATCTTCTTACATTTTGGAGCATTTTAAGGCATATCTGTGAGCCCTTAGAGCACCCCATTACAGTAGTCCATGTGAATTTTTTTTAATTTAGTCTATGGAGGTTCTCAAGCTGTGGTCCCGTCCTCCTCCATGACCCTGTGAATTCCGTTTCCCGGGACACTGAGCATCTGTGTGTGATTGGTCAGGTCACGGATGCTGCTGTGCCGTGATTGGCTCTCCAGTCTGTGGGTGGAGCCGTGACGTGACAGGTTGTCCAATCGGTGCGAGCTGTCCAGTCTGTTAGTACTAAAGTGTCTGGACTGAGAGTCGTGGAGGCGGGGCAGACTCCCATAAGGCTGCCGCTCGTCTGTCGCTCGAAAACTGCTTGCTGTGTACCTGCAATTTACAGATGAAACATGTGTGTATTAACAAAAGCAAGTTATGTAAGAATCTGTCAACTGGACAAAAAGTTGTAGGAATGACCGATTTGAATTTTACTTAGTTTACTTAAGCTTATTTTTTCTTTTACTATGGATCATACCTGGACGACTGAGGAATTATACTCTGTACATTTGTATTCAAAAGTTTGAGCTTCCTGTTATAACTGAGGATGTTTTCCCATTCAAAAGATATGTTTAAATTGATAATTGCTATGGCTACAGTCCAAATCTCTCAACATCCTGAAACCCATGGATAGCCTGACAATTCTTGTTTGATAAACTGGTATCATATTTTATCTACTGGTAATTCAAAAACCTTATACACCAAAATACCTGCAATACTGTTAATCCACTGAAAGATAAATACATTCATTAATTACAATTAACAGATTAGGTCTAGACAGAGGCTGTGATTACTAAGCAACTGTAATCATATATCACTTTATACAGACAGAGGTTTTAACTATGTACACCAGCCTCACCTCCTCATGCTATTTAGCTCCAGATACCAGGACTAAATCAAGTCTAAACATTTACCGTACCTGCCGTCCCGGGAGCGGTGCAGACTGCCATGGTAACTGCTCAGTTTGGAGCGGCCGCTGCGCACAGATCCGGCACGGCTCGTGCTGTTGCTATGGGGCTCGTCCATGGCCAGGTGAGTGGAGGAGGCGTGGGTGGAGGTACCCTGAGAGGAAAGGGGGGCAAGTTAAACAGTTGGATCATATTGAGAAATCAATTATAGCTATTTCTAGTAAAGGAAAACAAAGGACATCTGGTCTTTGTCTTGTCTTATATTAATGTATTTCTTCACTATCTTAAAGAGAGTCCCTGGTAGGCTACCGTCTCTCTACAGTAAAACAATTATATATATTTTCTGTAGCAAAATAGTTTTAAGTATACTATATTTAAAATTAAGAATAACTAGCCTTTTGAACATTTGTATATCCCACATAAAAAAAGTTTAGTTTAACTGTAGTACACAATATTTTAAGCTGCTAAACAGTATGAGTGAAAGTTAATAAAAAGATTTAGCAATGTAGTAACCATCTTTCTTAATATCGTGCCCCTACATGATAATGCACAAAAAATAAACCATTAATATTATGGTGAAAATGGTCCATACCTGGGTGGAGGTGCCTCTGGACTTCCTGACGATGGGGGTGTTGGGGTCCCGGAGCAGGAGGGCCGTGAAGTCGGGCTCCTGCAGCACCTGGCGGCTTTCATTCACCATGGCACTGCAGAGGGGCGAGAGGGAGAAGAACGGGCAGAGGAGCGAGAGTGGGGCGAGGGGGGACAGGAGAGGGGCAGGGAGGGCAGGGACAGGTGCAGGGATGTGGGCACAGACAGGGGGAAGGTGGAGATGTGTGGAGGGGAGGGCCGTGTGGGGGAGGAGAGGGGGGAGGCAGCAGGGGGACACTGGGTTAATGATCTGAGTTACATTCCAGGAAAGGGGAGTGCAGATTACAACCTTTTTCAGTATCATTGTTCAAAAATTAAATGGATAGTTGAGTTCAGAAAGGTAAATTAAGGCTGTATTGATAAATATAAAAACTACATTTTGTGCTGTTGAGGGAAAAAAGGATCTAGAAATGTGAATCTCATGCCAGAAAGAAATTAAAAATTGCACTACAACGCATATGTTAGTAAAGCTACGACAAGTATGTAATTGTAGAATTTAATGTTAAAAGCTCACAAATATAAGCAGAGTTTAAAAAATATTTCATTGGGGTTTAATCCTAAGTGCAGTCAGTCCAGAAATGCATAGTTCAATGCATCCTACTCTCTGTGATGGTCACTGTGAGGTAAAAAAATTATAAGCAGTTTAGCATTTTTACTAGCAGTTGTTTTGTACAATAGGGTGTACACACTATATATTATAGTGTATGGTTAGTAGAGGAAGATCAGAAGGCCCGATATATCGGGGTCACTTTTTAGCACATAGGCATCAGCATTAACTCTCCAGCAGAGGCCGATATTTTATTTGACTTTTTATTTAACCTGCTGCTGAAAGAATATGCATATAGCTTAATTTGAACACTTTAGTATGAAGAGGCCACTGCACAAAATGTGACTTTACATCATCATATAAAATGAAATTACTAATTTGGGAAAAATAATGAAAATCTGCCCTACATATTGGCAGAGATTATCAGACACCAGTTTCTCAGAATTCTAACAATCGTATTGGCACTGGTGATATAAATGCCTATATCAGTTGATCTCTAATGATTAGATAAAACAAGAAGAATTCCCTAATACCTAATACATTTTTATTGTTCAGTTAAGGCTTCAATAATCAAATTCTTTATTATCTGCACAGCAAAAAGCCTTTGGGTCGCTGGCATCAGAAAGCCTAAAACACAGAATGGACAAACCAGCTCTACAGATGGAGTAGTCTGGTTCGTTCTCATGGAGACAATTGTATTTAACACAGTCAGTGTGCTCAGGGTATTATAAGTGCTCACTCTTTGCGTTTCTTGCCGTGGAAGAAGCTGGCCCACTCAAAGCAGGTCTTTTTGCTGCCGACCCAGAACACGGAGGGGATTCCCACGATCAGCATCATCAGGTATTTAATGAGGAACAGGGCCAGATCAGGGCGACTTGTCTGCTCCACCTAAAACACACAAACATTCACATATAGTATGAGGGATGGTGAGACAAAACTTCACAGGGACACCAGTTTGTGTTGGCTATTAACAGAGTACATATTTTGACATCAATTACTCTTTTTCAATAAAATAAATACAAGTTACAATGGGATACTTGAGACTAGCTTTGATTTCAATATAAATTCATCCCAAAAAAGGCAAGGACATAAAATAAGCCAAATCATGAACTTTTTGGTACTATATTTTTCTATATTAGCAAAAGGCTTGATATGCTATACATATAAATAGGACAGGGCCTAAAGTGGATCCTTGAGCACCCCCGACAACAATGTAATTTTTGACATTGACATTTAAGCCTTGATTTATAGTAAATGTTGAACTGATCACTCCTCAGAGTATCAGTTAAAGTTGGTCTTCTGATTTTACTTGGTATTGGTATTATTCAGTATTACAGATTTACTGTACACCATTTGTGCAAAGTATAGGGCTGTAGTCAAGAAAAGAGATGCCCTGTTGACCCATTACTCAATTAAAAGTATGTGGCTAAACTGATCTGATCAGGTATCTAACCCAAATAAAAATGTACAAGGTGTATTTATATGTAGATTGACACATACAGTCTCCTATCTACTGTTGTCCCATGTAAATCCTTAAATTCTAAATAAAATAATTCATCGACTAATGCAAATTTTGCTTCACTAAGACACTATTAAGGCCTACATCTCTATCAAGGACATAGCAGCTGTTCTTCTCATCACCCAACTACGACATTTTGTGAATCACCAGATAAATGGCACTTGTTTGTTTGGACGCTATATTGTGTCTGGACTTGACTAAGGGCCTAGGAGACACTGGTATTTAGGCTTGTAGATCTGCCCTTGTCCACTTGAGCACTCACATAGGAGACAGATCACAGCAGTTGTCAGAGCTTGTTCTGGTTTGACTTCCTGTCCTCTGATCTGTGTCTTATCTCTCCGTGCGTGATCACAGACACTCCTCACCACTGTTACACCTCTACTTCCCTCAACACGTCTATTGTTCTGAACCAGTGGCTGTCGTCAACATGATACTGTTTAAGTTAAAAGGCCTTTACAAACATGCACCACAAACATGCATCTATCTCTCTATCTCTATCTAAGGCTCCAGCAAAGGGGAGGGGGGCATCCCGTCCCCACGCGTTGAGCCGACCAGGTGAATGAGTTTTTTCCAAGCTGGCGGTCTAGGGTCAGCTGCTCTGCGTCCTCTACGGTGACTCCAAGTTGTTGGAGGTCGCCCGCGATGACGTCAAGCCATCGGGTGCGGGGCTTGCCTCATGGTCGTTTCCAGCCTGCTGCCTTTGGGTCAAACTGGAGGATGGCTCTCATGGGATGGTCAGCAGGAAGGCGGAGGACATGGCCAAACCAGCGGGTGCGGCGTTGCGCAGCCAGGCAGGATGCTCTGGGCTGGCGTGTGCGAGCTCTGAGCAACTGGTTGGAAACTCGCTGGGGCCACCTGATATTTTCGATGCTGCAGAGAGCTCTGCTATCAAAGCCGTCTACTTTGGCAGCCAGAGTCTTGTTCAGGGGCCATGTCTCCGAACCATACAGCAGGATGGAGAGTACGGCGGAATTATATATCCGGAGCTTCTTCGTACGTGAGATGGTGGAGTGTCGCCAGAGTGGCTTCCAGAGGGACTGCAGGGCTGATGCTGCCAGGGCTCTTCTGCGGTTAATCTCTGGATTTAGGTCCCCGTTGTCCGTCACTATGGACCCCAGGTACACAAAGCACTTCACAGGCTCTACAATGTCATTGCCAAGCTGCAGGGGGGGTGGATCTGGCCCATCACCGACATGCATCAATTTGGTCTTAGCCCAGCTCACTTGGAGGCCAAGCTTCCCTGCCTCTTCACTGTATATGCCCAGAGCGTCTCTCAGCTGGCTGTAGGATGTGCTGAGCAGAATGGTGTCGTCGGCGTACTCCAGGTCGGTCAGATGGTAGTCGCACCACAAACATGCATCACACATGCCCTTTTGAAATCCTGAGGAGCAAATGGTTAAATATTCTTCCACTATAGAATAATTAGAAGACTTTTTAGGTGTATTTAATTCTCCTAAATTACAAAATAAGTCTCAATTCTTAACCTACCTTATTCATAGTAATGATTCACCAGAAGGACTTAGATGCCGTGAAAGCTGATCGATCAATGACTTGTCTTTTTTTTTTCAAATTTAACAACAAATAAATTATTGTAAGCGCTATATTCTTGTCATTTTGAGTGCATTTACACATCCTCATTTGGTCTTGATTTGAGCGCAGTGTAGTCTTGATGTAGAATTGCCTTGGTCCTGTTCTAGTCCTGGTTCAGTCCTGTAGTCAAAGTTTAGTGTGAAGGCCTCCATTGATATATGTTACAGAGAAATTGAGTTGTTGTGTGTGTATAAACTGTGGGATGTAAATAAATATGCCTGTCCTGCCTCGATGTGGTTACTTTGCTTGAGTGCAGCCACATAGTACATAGACAGGAGCGCTGAGTGAGTTGTGCTTGTACAGACATTAGCCATATTCCTGGGACACAGATGACATAGCCCTGATGGCCTCATTAGGAGCTGAGGGGAGGAGTGGCCAGTGGCATGTCTCATTATGGCTCTGATAACATCGCAGCAGCAGCAGGATTCAGCCACGGACTTAGACAGGAGCCAGGGCCAGAGCGGACACTGCTCTCCGACACTGCATAGGAGTATTTACTCACTCAGTGCAATGATGTGCCCTTATTTTTAAGCAGTAAGTCTATTTTGCTCTATTTATCAAGTGTAGAAAGTCCATTCTCCCTTCAACCAGCTAGGGGTCTATTTACATAACATGCACTTGTTTGTATTCACATTTAACTCTTATGAGCCTGTGATATTATGAGTGCACTTTGGGTCAGATACATAGTGAGATCATACAGATACTTCATATTTTAGAGAGGTTTTGCCAGTGCCACGCTACAACCTTCATTCTTACATATATCTATAGTGTATTCACGTTATATACTCACTGGTAGGGGGAAATTTCCTGGGATGGTACTCTGTGTGAAAGAATACAGCACTTCTAGAGCTTGTATGTGTCTGCTGTGTGAAGACTACAGCCTGAGGGCGGAGTTTACAGATAAATATAGACGGTCTCTTTGACGGATTGCGGAGGCTTTGTGCGTTACACCTTCACATGTCTATACACACTATACTATGCACTATATTACACTCTGCTGTAGTGTACGGCTGCACTCAGAGAGGAACTAGTGTTATAGAGGAAGTTGACCCATGTGACCACACCCAGCATCACTCTCAGTCAGGATTATAGAGCAGTTATGTGACAAGTGATAAAGTAGGCCTGTACTGTCACTGTATTAATGGATTTTAGCTTCCTGTTTATGGGTGATACTAGTACTAGTGCTTTTGCCCATTCAAAATGTATGTTATAGTTAGCTTTGAACTGCTAATTACTAGGACAATGGTACTACATTTACATGTTCATGAGAAATTACAGAATAATACACTACTGCACTAAATGCCAGTTATAGAGTTTTTGGCAGTCTTCTTGTTTTGAGTCAATTCAGATCTCAGCAAAACACTTCATGGCTAAACCAGTGCATTTACTCAGCTTTTCATACATGTGTATACAGTAGACTTATATATGTTGCTCATTTCCAATTGAAAGTGTTGAAAAAGCATCTAATATCATGCATATAAACTTATAATTGTGATGGTAATAGCCGTTTCAAATTCCTATATTTCTCTTCCTCATGAAAAAGGTTTCTCTCACTGAATTTTTGACAGTTCTGTGAAATGAGCTGTGCCTATGTGGGCTGGTGCTGGGGGCTGTTTCAAACTTGATATTTTTGACAGATCAGTGTCTACACCTCAGGCGTCTTCACCCAGCTGTTCTTTCGCCTGAGAATCCCTCCAGTACAAATGATTCACAAACTCCTCACACAATGTGCCTAATGTCTCCACAATGTCTCCTAAAAATGTGCTTTTCCACATACCTAAAATTAATCTTGTTGGTCCCGAGTCAAAACCAGGGATAAATGGGGATTAACACAGAAGTGTTTATTACCAGCATGAAATTGTGACTAAACTGAGACTACAGCTGCTCAGATAGGGGTCTAAAAACAGGTTTAATCAAGATAAAACGAGGACAGATCTAAAACATAGATAGTCGAGTTCATTTCCTATGTGATAAACTGAAAGAAGGTACCAGAAGGACCCAGTGTATTCGTAGATAACCACTGCGTTAACCTTATCTGAATTGTTATATTAATTTTGCTTGTGGTTACCTGGTATGGACAAGGGATGTGGTAGTCCTTGCACTTCTCCTGCACCCAGGTGGTTTCCCAGACACCCCTGTAGCTGTTCTCATAGAAGTAACAGGCCAGGACGGTGAGCAGAGGCACCAGGTACAGCACCGAGAACACCCCGATCCGGATCATGAACTTCACCAGCTTCTCCTGGTTCTCCTTCTCCAGAGGGATCTCCATACGCACCCGGTTCAGAGCCGCGATACCTGCCAGGAGCAACGCCACGCCCACCTGACAGAGAGACACATGTTATAATGTAGGCCGCAATAATGTAGGAACAATATCATGCAATAATCTTGAAAGGAAACATATTGTATAAAACTGACTTGTGAAGTTGAAATTAAGTCATAACAGTGTTTCCCTCATCATTAACTTACTCAAAGTCGTATTTTGATTTATTCATGCATGTTTTGATAGTTTGGTACTGTGCTGAATTTGAGGCCAGTGCCCTCTGCAAATTTCAGCTTTCACCACCCCCTGCTTTGTACTTTTTCATATTCCGGCTGAGAGTAGTTTTTAAAAATGTCTCTTTTTTTCATCAATAAAAACCCGTAAATGAAAATCCACTGAGTGCTAAGGTGAAATGCAACTGAAGAGGCAAGGTGTGCATGTGACAGTTTAATACTAAGCTAAGTTCTAATGCGTGGTATCCAAATCTCACCACGACATCCAGTCCGAGCGGTACAAGCAGGAACCAGCGCAGAGTGGTGAGGTTGTAGAGCCCGACAAAACAGACGCCGCTAACGCTGTCGCCCTCGATTTTGTTCATGGCAAGCAAGGCGACCGTGAGCACCCCGGGAAGACCCCAGGCACAAGCATGGAACAGCAGAGCCTTCTTCTCTATGGCCTCACTGCCCCATTTGGGAACAGCCGCCAGGAACCAGGTGATGGTGAGAATGACCCACCACACGCTACCCGCCACCGTGAAGAAGTACAGCACCATGAAGAGGAGAGTGCACGCCTGGAAAGACAAAAGAGATTCAGAGTAGATTACAGATAACGCTACAATCTAACTCTACTAAAAATTGACAGATAAGACCTTGTTTTGTTTTTTGTTTGTTGTTGTTTTTGTTGAAGCGTAATAAAATTTAAAAATACATTTTGGCACAGATCCATGAATTGCTGTATTTTTAGTATATTAATCAAGTAAAAGTAAAAAGTATTTAACTTTATCAGTGACATTTGTAACTATATCTATTTTAATAATCTGCTTATATTTCCTCACTGTTCTTTAGTCAAAGCTCCTTTACACAGCCCTTTAGCCTATAGAGGCAATAGCTTTTGTCATAGTGGGGTTTCATAGCAATCTACATTATATTCTTAACCTTCTTCCCCTATTTAGACAGTAGTATATTCATTACAAAGATACTGTACCTTATTATGTGACCCCTGAGTGACAGTAGCAGCCCTGAAGCGTCCCGGGACAGCTGCGTTACAGGCCACTCTGTCCTCCAGCAGAAAGCCCAGGAAGAAGACCAGCGACACCATCATGTAGCACACGGCGTAGAAGATAATCGGTCGCTCTGGGTAACGGAACCTGGACACGTCGATGAGGAAGGTGAGGAACGTGAAGAGTGTGGCTGACAGGCACACGATGGACACCACGCCGATGAAGTAACGGGCGAATGTCAGCTCCTGTCGGGTAAAGTACATGTTGGGACAGGGAGGGGAGCAGTCCTTAACACCCATGAAAGAGTAGCCGAGATCAGGGTCGATCTTCAGTTCCCGAGGGCACCAGAAGCCATAGTCTCTCTGAACGGAGACGGGAGACTCTGTGGTGTCCGAGATGGAGAGGAGGTCGACGGGACGGGGGTATGGGTCGTCACAGTCAGGGAACCTACAAGAACAACAATAGACAGAGACAGAGTTAAATACTGAAGCTACTGGTTGCCATTTTTATTCTACTAGCATATGTGGGAAGAGATTACAATACACTTCTTCTCTGGATAAGGGTATGTCTTGTCTCTATGGAGATGTTATTGAATTGTTTGGAATTTTTCACAGTATGGCATTAAAATGATCTATTTCAAAGGAGACAAGCAAGTTACAAGTCAGCTCTATGAACCAGAGGTGAGACCACAGGTTGAAAATGAATCATAATAAAATAAACTTTTGTTCAGTTGATAAGGGCGCTACCTGGATGAATAAGGGATAACACAGACAATACAAAAATACTAATTAGATATATTTTATGCAAAACAGTAGAACATTCTAGACAAAGCAGTAACATCATCTCCTTTTCTTACACTGACCTGTTACAGTCCATCTCCTCGGGCCAGCTGACTCCGAACATGTCCATGAGCTTGTAACAGTCGCTCTTGGCCTGCAGACAGAGGCGTCGGCACGGCAACGTCATGCGGCCGTACTCAGTGCACACCGGAGCGTACAGAGCACACAGCAGCATGCGCAGGTCAGGGGAGCACTGCAGGTTCACCATGGGGTGGAAAGGCTGCAGGGAGACAGGAAATACACAGGTTAAAGTGACAGCTCTATCTACGGAAACATACAAAGTAGCATTTTTACAATACAATCATGTATATAAAATGTATTATAAGAATGTCTATAGACAAAGAGTTCTAAAACTATTCAAGAACGGTCAAAGGTTACCTGTTTTCCTACATTATTTTTTTGTTCAAAATAAATCTAGTTTTTGAATTAGCATCTGGGGATTGATTTTACACCTATGATTTTTTTTACAATTCTAAAATTATTCATAAATAAAGAACAACAATCTGCAGAATTAATTATATAAAATTAAATAAGAATTTATTATTCACAAAGAAAATGCAGAAAATGTGGCTTTTTGGCTATTTTTATGTGATGTTTTCTTCAAATTGGCATCCATCCAGATAACATATACTATAGTCAATACTGCAACCAACAAAATTGTCTTCATTTCAAAATTCAGTTAAACATTTTAATGACATGGCAATGTAGCAAAGATTCCATCAATATGATTAAAAGTTGTTTTTTTCAATGTGTGTACTACTGAGAAATAGTACAAGTTTGTTATTTAATCATAGAGATTAAAATAAAATAAAATGCAAAAACTCCTCTCAACTAGCTCCAGAGAAATATTTTGCATTAGATTTGTGGAGACTTGTTTTGAATGTCCTCCTATCAGATGCACTTGGCCAGTTTATCTTAAAACAATAGCACAGCAGTGACTTCAAAGTGTGTCACATCCTCTGTTTGCACAAAGAGGTCAGTGGAGCGAATGTGGTCTGACAGTTCAGGAGATGAGCCCAAAAAAACAACTGTGGCCCCTTTTTCCCAATAATCTCCCCATCTCTATAATCATCATCACCATTACCCCTCTCCCCCTCCTGTCCCGCCCCCCGGACTCCCAAATTTAGATTGACAGGGGCTTTTGTGTAACTATGGCGACTGCTGCGATTGACTGACACACAGCTTCAGCGGAAGTATATAATCTGACTGTTCTCACACCCACAAAGACGTACAATAATGCCTTGACTCATTCGATCAGAGCCAAGAGGCGCCGTGACATCAGTTAAAATGCAAATAAGACACAACATATACAGTTCAAGTTCAGTGCTTTGTGCAGTGTTTGTGTAGTTAAACAGTAGCCTTTTAGTTGGTTAAGAAGACCGTTGCTTCATAATAATAGCAAGCATTTTGTCATTATTATAATATGTTAAAAAAAAAGATGTAAATCTGATGTAAATCAGACAATATTAAAATATTAGGCAAAGTCAAAAAACAAATCTATGTCACTATGGTACCTGCGCTGCACTGGTTAAATATGACCACAGTACACTGTAATTTATGTGACATGTAGTCTGCAAGTAACCTGCTCAAAACATGTGCCACACCTATTAAGTGTATTAAGTGTATTGCTTTCTTTCTTGATGCATGGAGTTTTCAAAAAAGAACAAGGATGGACATTGGCTTCTGTCCTGGATCACCATTGCTGGATTTGAACAGGTTTTCCTTGGTGAGCTTTTGCAATACAGACTTTATTTCATTTAAAAGGGAAATCTTCATCTACAAAGTCTGCTAAATGCTCAAAGGACAATGTATTTTGGAAATGCAAAATGCTTAAATAGAGTTCTCCAAAAATCCCCAACCCGTCCTTAGCTCTGATCCTATACCATTTTTGATTCATCTCACAAAGGCTAAAATTCCCATATTTCTTTAGATTACACACAAAATTGTGTTTTTTCAATCTTTTTGTCGCCAAAATCTCATGTGTGTACCACCATGCTGCTCTAACACCGTGCTGCTAATACAATCCCACCAACAATAGCCCTCCCCCACTCCTGATTTGCTCATTTTTGGGACATTGATTAACCGCTCATCCTTTTACACCAATAAAGCTAAGCTATTGGGTATTACATCCAGGATGTCCCGTTGTTGATCTTCTAAGAAGAAAACATGGAGATGAGAGGTCTTCAGGTCTTCAGACTTTGGGGGATGCCTGACCCTCATCCAGACTGTCTGATCCTTTACCCAGTGCCCTCTACACCATACACCCTCTGCATTTTAAAGGTGAACATGGGTTTAGCTGTGCTACTCTTTGCTGTGCTACTCTTTGCTGTACATAATATCTAGCTTTGGGATCTACTTGAATTTATCCTCCAGAATAACGTCAGAGTCATTACAGCTAACTAACAAACAGACACTGGAAGAGACTTCCCTCTAGTTGTAACGGGTGAAAGTCCCTGAACAGAACCAGACCCGCATCCTTAAAACCATCATTCTTATTCTTATTATTGGTCAGGAGAGCTATAGTAATTTCCCACAACACAGGTATGATCCATAGTAAATTTCAATTCTGTCAACTACACAAAAGTTTTAGAATTAAGACTTTTCGCCCATCAGCCAAGCGGCTTCGTCAGTTCTGGTCAGTTAACTACATTGAAATAGGTGCGTTCATTTCAGTGTTGTTGCTTCAAACTGATATAAGTCAGAGTCCCACCAGCAATCTGACCAGAACTGAAGAAGCCGCTTGGATGATCGGAGAAAAGTCTTCACTCTAAATTTTTTGTCCAGTTGATAGAATTTAACTTTTCCGTTCACCTGTCACTCACTCAGACCCTGGCAGAGGCTGACCGATAGGAGGAGTGGTAGGGAAAAGGTGTCTTTGTTTGAGCACAGAGTTGAATTAGACAGAATTAGTGAACAACACCACCAAAATATCAGATTGTCAGGTGGATGAGATCACGCTTTGTTTTTCATCCTCATATTGGTGGCTTTCAGATACTAAAATGTGATGATGCCATACTCCCAGATGGGGGGAAGGGACAGTTTTCTTTATTGATCACATGGTATTCTCATAAGAAATAGCCATAAGGAGAATTCACAAATGTTGATCCTAAACATTTGTAATAGTGACTAGATTCTAAAACATGTTGTACTCTACATTTTAAGAATATTAATATTAGCTGCCCTCATCTGTATTTATTATTGAACTAGTGATTGTTGTGATATCATCTGAAACCCAGCAATTGGCCAGCCCGTTCCTAAAAGCTCTGTGACTTGAAGCAGGGGAATCGTCCTTCAAAGCCACCGTACTTGATAGTAACTCAGTCATTTACATAAAGCCGACTGCCCCTGCAGCACAGATACATGCCAATCCCTCCCCCCAAAATGTAAAGAGTGTGTGACAGACCTCGGTTCAGGTGGGGGAGGGGTCGCTGGGGTGAGGAAAGGACAGGCAGGGGGCAATTTGTCACTTTATTTGGGAGGGGGGTGGTTTTTTTACGGACGCATCCCTCTGCTCTCCGCTGGCTAACTGCTCATCAAATACAAGAGTAGTCGGAGTAAACGCCATTGTGTATTAATTCATGTTTGTTGAGGAAACTTAAGTAAGCGGTTGTGATGCAGGGACAGTCTTTGCACTCTTGGCAGATAGAAGGCAGATGCTTCTCAGGGGATATCTGGCCATTATTCTCCACAATGTAAAGTAATACAATCTCAGCTAACAAGATCTGTGGTTGTGACCTAGATATAGAACAAGAAACCATCACAAAACAGACTTGGGCTACATGCCAAAAAATTGGGACAGCGGATTAAAAAATTAGGCTTACAATACAGTTTGTGCTGTTATTATGTACGATCAAGAATATAAGAATGTTCTTAGAGCCCGGATACCACAGCTAGACCATAGAAAATATAGAGCGCAAATAGTCCACCAAAGTCTACCCACATTATACAAAACGAAAAGTGAAAAAAGCATAAGTATAAATGGCTGGGCGATAATGACATTACAATGAAATTAATATCTTCTTAATATCTTCTTTCCCCAACCCAATGAGAGCACTTAGACTGTCTTTTTCATGGGTGCCCTGTTCAAAATGCAATACAAGCAAAAAACAAATAAATACATAAGTCCATTAAAAACATTAAAAGCAGATGCAGATCTGTGTATAAAAGTTTGTTACCAGGTTATTAAATTGCAATTGTGGCACCAGAGTATCCAATTTTGTCTCAAATTTTATCTTAAATGTCTTGGAAATTTATGATAATGGCAACCAGAGATATTTTGACAGTCCAACTAAAACATGAAGCACATGTATGTGTGCTTCATGTTTTAGTTGAGGTGTAAATGTCCCTCAGAAGTGCAGAAATATCACATTAATCCCTTCTTTGACATAGTTAGACCCATTTTAATGTATAATCAGCTCATTTTGTGCCATTTATATTAATACTTGCCATTCAAATTTTCTTCAAAACCTTCAAAACAACACTGACATCCTACATATTGTCCACCACCGCTAATACAAACCATTGTCATTTTATAGTGATACATTTCTGCACAGTATGTATGAAAGATACAGTTAAAAATAAAATACTGTAAAAGTTTGGCCATGGAGAGACACAACATTAAGTTTGTTATGGTGTGCTGCTTATAAATAAGGCCAAACCCCCATTACTAGAGTCAAGAGCAGTAACTATCCCAAATGACAGATTTGACAGATTAACATTGTACTGTATAAATCAGCTCCGCCATATGTCACAAATATGGCAGCTGAGTGAACCAAGCCTTCTCCATACATCTGTAGTTAGTTACAGTCATCGCATACACATAACATATCTGATGTCCCTGTGGCTTCAGTGGACAGGTGGTACACTCAGCGCTGAAAGGTCAATTTCACTGCATTAGCACAGAGCAGATGACACCATAGATTTATATAGCCCTGTGTAGCGGTGGTGTAGGCTGCTGAGCGCATGCATTTAGGGTTTTTACATGCCTGTCATAACGCACATCGATCAGCAATTCAATCGCTTCATTTCAGATCAAATGGAGGCTCGCGTTTCACTGGGCACAGCTGTATGAGAGGATAATTTGTATTCTGTAGTGAGCGGGCTGGAGTACCATGAGTCAGAGGGTGTGTCATCTTTGCGTGAATCAAATGTAATAGTGGAATGATGTCATGTTACGATCATTAAGGTGACTCCATTAAACGTATCTAGGGATATCTTTGATTAGGGATGTAACAGGAACCGAAATATTGTGATAGCAGATGGGAAAAGGTCTTACAATAATATCACAGGCTGTCACAAAATAGCAAATCACAAGCCCCTTTGCTTAAATGCTTTGTTTTGTTGCAGCAGCTGAAGAAACAGAGGGAACTACCTCGTAGACCATGATCCTTTGTTCTGTTTCAGTGCAGACAGCATGAAGAAATAACCACTTAGTTCTTTGGATTTTGAAGGCCTTTCTGCAATTCTGTTAGCCAGTCCCCAAATATCATACCATGAGAGGCATATGGTCATAATATCTTACCATGAGATTTGGAGTCTATTGTTTTTGTTGTAAAGATTTAATTAATGCAAGGACATGTCAGTTATACCCAGAATTGAATTATGAACAACAATAAATGCAATGGTCTCTTCTTGCATTTTTGTACTTTGTTCTTGATAGTTCAAATTAAACATAAAAATGTATACTTAACCTATAATCCTATAAAACCACAAATTAGGCTGAAACGACGTTGCCTGAAAAACCGTAAAGATTTTTTTTTCTTGTTTTCCCTTTGAGAATAATAATAGTAAGACAATATTTTGGTACAACGATTTACGTTGATATTAACATTGATATTCCACAGTATTACTGTAATAGTTGCCCTATAGTCATTCTTTTAAGCCTATTCATTTTACACCTCTTTCTCTCTAATTGCGACAGCCTTACAAACCCAGCTGTTACTATAGTTGGAGCGGTTTCTCTTTGTGCAACACCAGGCTCTGCAAAAACACACCCACATCAATGACCCTTCAGTAAACAAGAGGGAGAAAGGAGAGGTTGTGGGTACAATTCTGAGGTTGAAGAAAAGCGGCTGTGAAGAACAAGCTGCTTGAATGGGTCTCTTTTCAGATGGAGTAACATTACACTACACTCCGAGCCGAAACACTGTGCAGTAGTGAGTGCAGATCTCTGGAGACGACCTCCATTCACTACATTATCATACATGAAAAACACTTGAGTTAGGGACATCGTGGACAGAGTGTAGTGCCATTATTATGAAATGGCAGCTTAAAATGAAAAAAATAATAACGCACTTCTGTTTTTGCACTTCCACGTAATTGAGAATCGCACTCATTTCAATGGAGAAAAAAATATTATATAAAGTTCAATATATGCACCAACAACTCAACAATGCACTTTCTCTGGGTGGCTGGAAAACATCTTCCTAAGTCTGCTGAGATCGATAGACCTATGCAAAATTATACAACTGAAATGGTAATGGCGGCAACTTCTGGAATAAGGTCAATTGAGGCATCAGAAAAAATATCTCCAATATATCTGGCCTATATTTGTAGATAGTCAAAAGTTCATTTTGGAGATTTACAGCAACTAAACTTCAGATGGATTATAAAATATGTCAGTCACAACACCAGTGAAAAATTGGTATTGGCTGAAAAAAACATCGGACCATTTGTATTGAAAAGGTTGGCTAATGTATTCTTACCTTTTCGCTGCTGAGCCTGAGGGACTTGACTGACTAGAGAACACATTTATATTCGAATATATATTACCATGACAGTTAGATTAACCATGAAAATGATCTAGCACAAATAAGCAACACTGAACAAAATCATGACAAATTTCCACAATAAAACTCACAATACATAAACTTAACTACATCTGACAAATGCCACCAGACCAGTGTATTCCTTCGTCTATGACTGCACTGCCAATGTTTTTATGCATGTATGTAGCGCTCTATTACTTCAGCGGTGAACCCTGTCAGCAGACATGATCTAATTCACTTTAAGCATCCTCCTGCCTCTCTCCTGCTCCTCTCCCGCAGGCAATAGATACGCTCCAGAGTATACACAAGTACACACCACAACAAGAGAGGATTCATAGGAGACGCTTGAATAAATATATGGGCTACACTGAGCTGCTCTTTCAATTCATTTCTATTCAACATTTTCTATTTTTATATTCGGTCCTGGCTCCCCTCCTCCATCTCCTCAGGATCTCCATTCAGCCATTTTATTACACGGGATGGGACATATGGCTTGTCACAAATCTGCAGCCTCTCCATGGGAAGCACTTGTAAAAGCAGCTGAGAAATCATTGATTCAATCGATATTTGACTGTAGTGGTGAGAAAGAATCAAGTCTTCAATAAACAAGATTGCTAGCCTGGGGCTGTATGCTAATGTAATTTTGGCCCCAACATGAGTCCTTTCATTAAGAATTCATGGGTTTTTTTAGGGGATTTTTGACTGCCTTAAAATGTGGAGTAATATCGTGTTGTTGAGAAGGCAGGCTCAGACAGAGTTAGAACATGTCAACAACGACGGAGGAGATATTAATCTGGTGGTTTTTGAATAAATGGAGCTTCAAATGTACAACTTTACATTACATAATATGCCATCACAAATTTACTGTTGCTGTTAGGGACTAACAACAGCAAGTTACATAGTCATTTATTTGCAATATATGTGTAATACTAACTGTTGCAAGTTCTAATACTACCAAATGAAAAACAAAACAAAAAAACATGCTAACATGAAAGCTTACAAGCAATAACAGAGTGCAAGGGAATCTAACTAGTATAGCAGCATTCAATACACCTTCCAATCAAATAAAGAACCGATTTTTAGCAAAACAAAATAGGACAATCAATAACAGGACAACTATCTTTGTTTATTAAAGTCACCACAACCAAGCCACTGTCGTGAACTGCATCAGATTGTCACGTACCAAATCCTAAACTGTTGAATACTTAATTTGGTGCTGGAGAAAAAACGGTTTTGAAGCTAGTTGGGATATTATTTATTAATGCCAGAGGGTGGAGCTGCATGTAGCCACTAATGTTAAAGTAATTAGTGTTTAATGAGTCAGCTGTGGAGATGCTGTGACAGATGAATGTTTGACAAAAGACAACTGCACTGTGCTGACCCCCACCCCCCTCGTCCCGCTGTAGACCAGCATTTCCACTTAGACTTTACTTCTGCCATTCTCAGCATATTTGAGAGAAGCTCTGTGGAGACGGGACAAGAATATGCTACTCAGAAAAGTTTGTTTTAAACCAATCATCACCCCTTTTTTGCATTCAAACAACACAAAGTTTATCACTTTGGTATTATCAGCAACATGATCTAATTTCTGCTAGCATTTCAGGGGTTTATGAATCAACCCCCTCAAACTTTAAGTGTTTTTCTGCAATCTTTCATTTAGAGAGTTCGCTTATAGCTTGTAGTTATTAAAAGTAGTTATAGTTAGATAAAATAGCTGATATGATAACTATGTCAACCTTTATATTCCATACACCAAAAGCAATATTATCTGTAGAAAAATGCAAAAAATTATAACTTCCATAACTTTATAACAGATATAAAGTAAAAAAGTAATGGGTCCAGCATAGACCTCTTTGCCTGATTTGCAATCTTATATTGACCATGTTTTCTTATGTCAGCTAAATCTGCTACACCTGCTTTGCTCTCACTGCCATCCCCTTTAAATTCGGCCATTCTCTGCATATCTGAGCACTCTCCATGACGACGAGTGGTGCATCACTGGAGCCGTAGTAAAAGGGAAAGGAGGAGGAAAAGGGAGGAGAGAGCCGGGAAAGAGTTCGGGGAGGTCACCATGCAGGGCGGAGGAGACCACCTCCCGGGAGGCAAGGGACGAGAAAAAAAAGCTCTCTGCTGCTTTTGTTAACGGCACAATTGGGAGCGTTTCCTGGGCGACCGGTGCGAACGGGGGAGGGGGGAGGACAAAAGAGAAAGGAGGAGGTGCGGGGGGGTAGCTGTGGTGTTGGAGGATAGTCAGCCGTGTCATTCACTGCTAAGGGACAATTTGAAAAAGCATTGACAGTGGAACATCTCTGTGTTTGGAGTTGGCTGGATAAGTCTGAGGATTCTCTACTCGTACAGCCAATAAACATCGTGTTGGACATTAGATAAACAATGCGGTCTTTTAAACCTAGGGTCACGCTGACTGGGACTTATCAGAGCATATTATGAGTGCGTGTAGTGCCAGGAAACATCTTCACTAGTAAACACACAAAGAGCTAGCTAAAATGCTTTACTTTTTGTAGCTTTACGCACAGTCAGAGAGCTTCATCAGCATTTTAGTGAAACTTACACCACTTCTATTCTTCATAAAGCCTTTCACACAGAGCAGGGTGGAGTATCTGGGTTATTCTGTATAGCAGGGTAATATGACACAGTTTATCAGGACGTGATGTGAACCTGAGATCCAGATTATATGAGAAAATGGACGGGAGTTGACAGGTTAAATACAACAGCGGACTAAACTTTGATGATATCCTCACTACAGCATATTCATGGGTTGCAACTTCCTGTTAAAAGGTGCCATATTGAGGACCATTTAAAAGTAAAAAAAAAACAAAACAAAAAAAACAGCCTCAAATTTGCATCGCTTTGAACTCCATGGATAGTGGATGAGAAACTGAGATTTTTGAGCTATGAGTGAATCCCCCCATATCAACATTTATGTATGACTCATGTTTTATCTCACTTCTATCAAAGTGATTTGTGGCTTGGCTGGGGCTCTATGTAAACGCTTTTATCAAACTGATGCAATAACGATCTGCAGCTTTCTGTCTGCCTCTGCAGCTTGTTCTTCTACACAAATTAGAAAGCCACCAAAATAAAAAAAAAATTTCAAAGCTTTCAGCATTTTCAAATAAACAGTATAAAAATGTCAAAGCTTTCAGCATTTTCAAATAAACATTATAACAGTAGATGCATACTCGGTTAAAAAGAGCCTTGACCTTTTAAGATCTTATATTGCATTAATTCACTTTTGCAGCCATGTGGAATTTTATGGGGTTTTAGAGTGAGTTTGTAGTTGTTTGTAGAAGTAACTGAAATAACTGCAGTTTTTAAGATTTGCCAATTATGACAAATCAAATCATGTTTTCAATTTGAATGAACTTAATCTAGCTGCCCTAGTTTTACAGCCAGGTTTATGTCTTCTATGTTTTGTAATGTCGGGTTTATTCACCATGATGCCACGTGTGATGTGAATATGGCACAGTATCATTGTGGCACAGAAATAGCCAATTCCCAGCCTCAAGGCTCTGTCCCACTTCGATGGCGAGGTCATCTGGCGGTCAGCAAGGATGAGCTACACAACACAAAATCCTGTTTTGAAATTGCTTTCTTTGTTTGTCAGCAGACAGCTAAACAATGACAGATTCTGAGCAGAGAAATCGACTTGAGTTTCAGGCTTGGGGAGGATAGTCCTGTCAGCAGATGAAAAATGGCCATGAGCAGAAGAGCAGCCAGTGATTGGAGAATAACCTCGTAGTGACAATAAAATAGAGTTTATAACGATATCAAGACAAATTGCTCCCACTTTACCCAAAACATTCAATAGGCCATGAAAGCTTGACATGTTAAAGAAACCCCAAAGAACACCACTCCAGGAGGTTTAAGACAAAACTCCGAGACGGCAGGCGCTGGTCCTCGTCCAAGTGCGGTTTCTCCATGGTGTGGGGCATTCATCATCATTATCATGGCCATTCACTCGAGCTAATTCTCTTTCAAATCAACTGTCAATTCTCATTTGGTCGCCTTCAACATCTTAGAAGCTTTAAATTCTCCCATGAAGTGGATCAGAAAACAGCAGCCACACAGAGCCACATTCTTGTTCAGTTGAAACCTTTTCCATGAGTTTTCCAAAACCCGTTGAGCGATTGCAGACGCTAAAAGAGTCTTAATGGTGGAGCCATGACTAATGGAAGTGAACACCATCAAAAACAGTAGAGCACAGACTGTGCACCGGAACCCACACAAGGATGAAACGTCCGGAAACCAACAACAACAAAGCTATGGACCTGTTAAGTATTTTCTGCAATGGAGCTGTAACTTGCAAGTCCACTGCAGAAAACATGGTTTCTCATACAGGTGTGTAATTAATAGAATTTTAATTGAGACTGAGATTTCAGATCATTAGTTTACTCATTGTCAGTGATATGCTTGGGCCATTATAATTGGGGGTCTACAGCCAATGTGGTTGGAGCAGAGTTTATACTTCGGAGGAAGAAATTTGACATACATTTTAGTTAAATGGCAAAATTTGTCAAAATATAATCAAAATGAAAATAGTTTTTGATCCACACGAGGAAAAAAACGGCCAGTCCTAACTTCTCATTTAGAAAATTGGGAACAAAACAGATGCTAAAACATGAATATAAACAAAAAAGGAAACTATCAAAAGTATAACCAAGCGAAAATCAAGCCAAGCCATTTAGGCTAATTAAGTTAACTGCATAAAATACTACCCCACATGCGCTGCACTTCTTTAAAAATTCCCTTAACGATGAGTACTTAATTAGGAGAAGAGAAAAACAACCTTGAACTTAAATTGACCCTAATCTTTTGGGATATTTTGAATTATTAACAGTGGGTACATCAAAGGAGATAACATATTGCAAGCAAATGCCTTGGTAGACCTCCTTTAAGATATACTCCTTCACTGGTCTAAAATGTGCCACCTCTATAGTTAGACCTCTACAAACATGTTATTCTTATTTTTGTTTAGCCGTTAATAGTTAATCTATTAACAACTAAAACAACACTACTACATGAATCATGATTTTAAAACATAAATAAAACCTATATGCAACTGTGGTCAGATAAAATGAACTCTACTGTACATTTCTTATGAAAAATTATGTGAATTCCTGCTCAGGATAACTACAGTGTGAGACATTCCAGGCAAAGCAATAGCATCACCATGGAGACACGCAGGTGGAAGACCCACCAGAAAAGTTACATAGTATATCTTTAAATAAAATTGGGCATTGAATGAGCATAAGAGCATGGTAGTAGTGTGCATCACAGCTGTTATCCTGATCTGGGCAGGGCATATTCAGAGGTTACATAATCCCAGAGTTTCACAACACATGGCCCTCTGCCTCTCCTCTGGTGTCTGTGCGATGGTATAGGTCATCAGCTGGTACTTCTCCGCTGCTGGGCCTGGCTGTGGAGTGAGGCCTGTCACAGTAAAACATTTTGAAGTATGATATATCGCTATAGTAAAATAAACACAGTAAACAATACTACTGAAACTACTTACTACTACTACTATACCTGTGTATGCCCTAAAGCAGCAGAATAGCAGAGAACTTTTTTGTATACTATATTGTAAAAAATGTGGCAGTAAAAATATAAACAAAATAAATAAAAAAAATAAACAAATATCATAATTTAACACTTTAGTAGTTAGTTTTGCATCTATAATTGGTTTTTAGGTTAATTATTCAACTAACCACAGCTCAAGTGTTCATCATAAGGGCTTAATACTGTAAAAAGTAAGAGTGAACTGAAAAGCGACACACAACACATTTTGAGCCTGGAAAAGTATAGTTCTTTCGATCATATATTTAATTAGAAGTCGATGCAGTAATTATCGTGACAGGCCTATGTGGAGTGAGGTCGGAGCCTCGGAGGTGACCAGTGATGGAAGTTATAGTGGAAATTTGACACCGGGCAACAGGATAAACATGGATAAATTTAGATTTCCGAGCAGCAAACAGAGCAGAGGATGCCATTTGGTGAGAGCTGGGTCGATGATTGCTCGAAGTCGGCTTAGGTTAACGAGGTGATACATCTGCTCCGAGATTGAGTTTAAATGTTGGAGATTTGAAAGAGGATAACCCAGCTTTAAATGTCAACTGGAAATCTACATAATCTGAGGAATCCAAACAATAAAACTAAGCCAAACACAAACCCTAATCCAGCAACAGAGAGCAGTAATCGCCTCTTACAGTTTAGCCACTGTCTGGAAGCCTGTTATGTAAAGAGGGCTAAAAAGCTGTGGTGTATAAACTGCAGAGTTTTGACTAGAGAGGGACATTTAACAATATATAATAAAAATGTTGTTTTGTTTTGAAGATGGCTACATTTAAGGATGTCCAAACCTATTTGGTTAACCTTTAATTATGGTTATTCAGGTGGTCACAGTAAGTTATACCAGTTATACTTAAAACAATAATGCTGAGAATTTTATGTGAAAAATAAGTCATTCCATGTCTCATTTATTATTCGTAAAGTTTGAGTTCATAAAGATGGTTGCATACTGCAACAGTGATCTATTATGAATAAAAGTAAATTAAGGATTTTGCTGTTGTTTGGTTGGTGTCAGTTGTCAACTGTAAACTTGTTTCATTTCACAATAATCAGAACACCTTTTTTTTTATTAGAGATCAACAGATATGAGTTTTTTCATAGCTGATATGATACCGATTGTTTAGAATCTAAATCAACCAACGGCCGATAAGCTCGACATTTAGGGCTGATATTTAAGGTAGATTTAGATTATTTTCTACAATTTATCAAACTTGAATTTAGTAGATACTCATCCGCCACAGCCGTTTAACTAGAAACTGGATATAGTAAAGTAGCATTTTGTGCAATGCCCTCTTCACAGAAAAGTGCTCAAAGAAAACGTTATTCTAAGTATATCAAAATTATACCATTATCATTTCACAATTACTGCAATACTACAAGCTCAATCAGAACAGGCACGTTTAAGAACAGCTATTTTAATCATTGTTATCGGGAGAACATCAAGTCAAGATCTGCATTTTTTCCCAACCCATAGCTTAGAGACAACACCACCATTTTAATTATGAACAAAGCTCGAGGCCTTCAGGAACAAATATTAAAACTTAATTTTTTGGCTTGATGTTTTGATAATACTCCCTGTGCCCTGAAGCCAGAAACGTTAAATTAAAGTAGGTTAATGTGTTCAGACTTGTAGTAGTAGTGTTGGTGGGAGGTGATGTTCATGACAAATGGGAGAAAACTACAGATCAAGTTCAAGTAAAAGTAAAAGTATCACATGTCAAGAGGCACATCCATTGTCAAAACAACTGTCCTAAAGCACTTAAGAAGTAGTTGTAACTGTCTGTTTTGGTTACAACAGTTTAGTTCCAGTCAAATACTAAAACTACACACAGATTGTTTGGACAAATAGTCAAAGACCAATTCCCAATCCACAAAGAGCTTCTAACTTGGAAAATGGATACATTGCCATACCCCAAAACACAACTGCTTAACTAGTTACTACCTAGTATGGATGTCAAAAGTACTGAAAATCAGACAGTAATCAATACTAAAACTAGTATCAATATTTAAAAAGTCATATTCACGTAATAGAAATTAACCTTTCCTGAATAGCTTTAAAATGATCCCAAGTTGTATCAGAACAACTATAAGATCACATAAACTTGTGTACGCCCATGGACCACTAGGGAACCTACTTGAGGGATTACACAGATATAAGGCCATATGGGAATATAAAAGGAAGTACTAGGATTTAATGTAGAAAATCACATTCTATTTCCTATAATAAATTGTGTTTTTTATTACTGTTGTGGTATCAGAATCAGTATTTATCCAAGTAGTAGTAGTCCATTATTCAATATTAAAATCAAGACAGATATTTTTGTATTGTAACATCTCTACTACCTGACAACTTCCCCGTTTTAGAAGAATGCTGTTGTTCTGGAGAGGTGCGTGCACTTTCCCCACATACTTCCTGTTTTTTATATATAGATTCCCTTTAAAACGGTGCTTTGTGCCAGGACAGAAATGGAAAAAATGTCTGTTCACTGATCTATCAAAATACATTTGTCTATATAGAAATCTAATTTTGATATACCCAAAAAAATAATAGTATTACGTAGAGAATTCTGACCACCGAAAAAAACAGCTATTCCCCATTTATCTCCATGATATAATCTTAACAACCATCATCGTATATTAATATGCCTTCAGCCCTGGTTAACTGTTAAATGTCCTCCAACCATCAAAATCTGCCATATTATTCATAAAATCACGACAACAACATACAAGTCAAATAGAAAGCCTTCACAAAGTGAGATACAATTTGTGATAGGAGACTGAATGGAGAAGGAACATTAATAAAACATTTCTGACCTTAGCACTTGACAATTAAGTATGCGTCAAGGGCAATGTTCAAGCAGCATACCAAAACAGACAATATGAAAAGATGTATTTTATTAAGAAATACAAAATATATATTACATTAATAGATTTTGATTTCAAGTAAGTGTCTTGAGGTTCAGATACATTCATTTAAAACAATTTGGTTGAGGTAAGTATAGTATTAAATCAATGGTAATGGCTATAAATGTTACATTAACAAGAAGTATTGGGTCAAAGTGTTCATCAGTTGCATGTCTAGAGATCTAGAGATCGACCGATATGGGTTTTTTCATGGCTGATGCCGTTACTGATTGTTACAGAGCAATGGTCAAGCTCTGCCTATTGCCCTTCGGATATTTTTGGGTTGATATTTTGGGCTGATTTATATTATTTTCCAGATATTATGCAATTTAAATTTACTACAAACTCCCCCCAAGCCATTTTAACCATAAACCTTTAAGAGAGTTACATAGTTACGTTTTGTGCAGCTGTCGCTTCATATTGAAGTGTTAATATAAAGCTGTGTGTGTATTTTTTTAGACAGCAGATTGACCAAAACAAAATATCGGCCTATGCTGGAGATTTAAGGCCGACAGCCGATACAAAAAAAGTCCAAATATTGGGCAGATATATCGGCCAACCAATATGTCGCTCTGTCTCTAATGTCAACATTAAAAACCAAAGGGTGCTTTCAAAGACTGTGTTAAACTAAGCCTCGGCAGTTCATTGGAAATCAAAGAGTGAAGGAAGATATAGCAAATTTGTTTAAATAAATTCAAAGCTTATTTAAAAAACCCAACCCAAACAAATACTTTGGCTATGAGGAAATTAGCATTATGTGAGGACAATAACGCAGTGTATAAAAGGCACTGTACCTCCATGGCGAGCGCGGCCGTATGCTGGTCGTAGTGGTTGAGGATATTGGGCATGAAGGTAGCGTTGTAAGGCAGACCCTGGCACATGCGGAGGGTGATTGGTTCACAGGTGAAGAGGCTGTGGCTTCCAGCAGCAGCGTCCATTGGAATGGCCACACAGGCTGCCAGCATGGAGATGGACAGCACCCAAAGGAGACCCATGATGACTGGCCTGTACAGCTAAAGATCTTGGTTTGTTACTGAGAGGAAATATTAAGGAGTGTCCAGTAGTCTCTTCACTTCACACAGAAGCAGTCTGTGTTGAAATGTGAGGTTTAGTGTGGCCATGGTTTAAACTGGCAGCATCCATGGCTTTGTCAGAAAAACTCCATCACACGGGAGAGGCTGCAGATACTCCACCCTGCGCTGACACAGAGCTCAGATCAATGATGAGCGTCTGACAGAGACAATGGCCAGCCCCTGTGGAAAGAACACAGTCTTTATGTCTTATTTAATAACTTACATTGATTAGTTTTGGTGGAATTTGCAGTATTATTTTAGTGAAAAATAAACCTCTGACCAAAACGATTACATTTAGAGATTTCCATATTTGGTAAAAATATTTATTTATTTGTATTGTTTTATAAAACATTAAACAGAATGAATGGAACTAAATGAAACAATTACATCAAATAGATATTGTAGAAAAATAAACCAATTAGAAAAAACATAATTATTTACATTTTTAATCATATTTATTAGGTAATTGAATCTATTTTTGATCAACCACCACATCATTCTTTATTTCCAAAAAAAAAAACAAAAAAAAAAAAAAACAGATTTTTTGACAGTTAGTTCAAGAGGAAGTGTAGCATCTGAATGATTTGAAAGGTAAGTGATATGTATTATTAATATCACACGCTGTAATAAGGATATTGGAAAGTTTCATACAATGTTCACTTATTATTTTACACTGTTACATTCAACCATATGTTCTATAAATGCCATGTGGTTGAAGATAGCGGTCAGTTAAAACAGTAACACCATGTTCATCTCATTTTCCATCACAGCAGCAGGCTACACCCTACGACCAGAGAGCAGCGGATGTCCTTCAATGACAAGCCAAACCCAGCCTTGTATTTTCATATACAATTTGCATACTGCCTTTCTATACACACCTGCATCTATTTCATAATTATAATCAACCGAAACCCGTAATGTTTTGATGTGCAGTGCTAATTTCGCCTTGCTGTTAGCATACCTGTTCCTCGGGCTCCTCCTTACTTCCGAGCAGTCAATTCAATTAAATTCCCAATGAAATAAGCTACTTTTACCTTTACTAAACGCGTATTACGGATGGTTTTCGGGTCCCCTCACTCTTATAAGCTTTTAATGACCAAGCAATGTGTAATTAATGAAACGAGCATCAAGCAGGGCGTCAGAAACAAAAGATGACGGTTGTTCATCCTGACTGATAGTGAGCGTGGCAACCGTAGCCGGGGAAGGAGCGCTGTTGCCGGGCTAAAGAGCGCGGCGAGCCGGTGCAGCGATGGAGGCTCACTAATTAGAATTACCGTGCCATACCCGCGGAGATAAAAACCAGTAGGATAAACATAAGCTTACCTGAATGTTTTAAGAGAAATCCACGTGTAGTATGGAGGTCTCCGCTGCTGTGCGAGTTGATAACAATGAGTGAATGTCCCTCGCCTCCTCCCGCGGATCGGCCGCTCTCCTCCGGACCCCTCCTCCATCTCCTCCCGGCTCTGCTCTGCGTCAAACCGGCGTAACTTTTTACATGACTTCCGGTTAACGCTTTCAAAATATAACGGTAAACAGCAACGGTATAAAGCAAAAATCCAAGAAAAACTGTTGCTGTTGTTGTCCTTGTTAAATTTTAAACGCAAACGATTTAATGTGTAAAAATTGACAGAATAATTTTAGCTCAATTTTGCGTATGTCACAAATGCAACACTGCTCTCTGCATATATGGTAAAAAAAAATATATATATATTTTTATTATTATTTTTTTCATCAGTCATTTGTGAAACTTAACATCGTTTATTGCTTTGTTTGTTGTTGTTGTTGTGTATTTATTGAGACTGATTGTAATTACACCTATATGTCTGGGCCCCTAGTACCTGAGGCTATTAACCCATTCACATAATGCCTCTGTCTGACCTCTGGGCTACACCAGGCTCTTGTATTTGTTGTTTAGGGGCCTCTTAGCTAATTAGGTGTAGATTAACTGATAGTATAGCATTATGTTCTCCATTCAGTCAGTTAAGATGTCTGTTAGTCGTGCCATGGGCTATTGGGTGTTGTAGTAATAGTGTTTCTAGAGCTTCAGAAATCGGAATGCTACTGTTTGATCTATAGCAGTGTTTCTTAAACTCTGGTGGCCATCCGCTGTTTTAGAGAGTGTTTTCAAGTGGTTGTATCACTATTTAGAACAGGGGTCTCAAACTCAAATTATCTGGGGCCGCAGGAGGCAAAGTCTGGGCACGGCTTTGTTAAAATCTTCTCAAACGTCATCGCTGTTTTCAACATACATGAGGAAATATGTTAATTCTTGTGGATTTTATGGACATATGAAGTTATTTGTTAAATCTTTTGTGACGGGAGTACACAGCACGAGTGACATTAAACTTTCATATTGTTCTGCTCCCCCACAAGATATTGTCTCGCGGGCCGCAACTATCCCCCGGGCCGCAAGTTTGAGACTCCTTTAGAACATCCTTAACCATGGTTTAGATTCATTTTAGGTCTGGCTGGTTCAGTCTGATTTATATACCCTTTTAGTTCTGATTTTGGCCAGATGTAGAACTTGTGCTGCTTGAAAATCCAAACAACCATTATAAAACGGCATTTAACCAATGAAATGCTGCGATGCTTTTATTTTGAAACAACAGTGTTTATTTCCGGTGGTGCGTGTGCGTAACGTAACGTCCCCCTCTCTCTCTTCACAGCAGGTTTTTAGTGTGTTGAGCGCGACCGCCCAACCGAAGACGAGGAGCAGGCTTTCAGCGCTTTGAATGGGAAACTTCTGCGCCTGCTGGGTGAGACTTTCAGCCGGCTGCCTTCGAAATAGGCCGAAAAAGCGCTTATACAGCCACACAACAGACGGATTACGTGCGGAAAAACCTGCCAGTCCAGTGCATTTGTTTGACCAGAAAGGTTACTACAGGCCTAATGTGGATTTACTGAAGTGTCATAAAGTTGAACAAAAACGTGGTATGAAGAAATTATGCATTATTATTACTTGGCCTATTTATTCCAACTTTAATCTAATTGGATTATTCTATGCTATATGGCAGCATATTGAAGATGCTTTCATAAAATCAGCATAAAAAGTTGTAAAATGTCATTGCACCATCAGCAGGTATCACATTCTTACCTCAATAGCTGCAAAAAACTGTATGAATCACCCCATCTAAGGCCCATAGCTTTAGTAACAGACATGCTTGAGAGGACAAATTAATTTCAACTATTAGATTTTGTTTTTTTATGCCGCACATTAGATACAATTCTATGTTGTACGTTCAGTTTTATGGTGCAAAACCCTTTCCGCAAATCTAACAAAAGAATATTATTGTAGCTATTTAATGTTATTCCCATTTCATTTTGGGCGGGAGCCAGAATCCCGCTGTGCCCTGGTCATTTGCAGAGTCAGACCTCGTGCACTACATTTGTCATCATTAGCAACTGGTGCCTGCACTTGTCTTCCCTCTCCCTCCTCTCTCTGCCTCTCGCTTTTCCTCTCTACCCTTTTCCTCTCTTGTCCCTCTCGCACTTTTCCTATCTTTTTCCCAACCTCTCTCCCACTCTATCTCTTCCATTCCTTCCTCTCTCAGCCTCCCATATAAATATCTTTTTCCATCTCAACTTTCTCTCACCTTCTGTCTCTCTTTCTCTCCACCCCCCACTCTCTCACTCTTTTCTCCCTCTGATATATTTTTGTCTTGTTCTCTTTCCCTCTCCCTCTATTCCCATATCTAACTTTCTCAATTACATTTTCCCCTTGGTTCTCCCCCTTATTCCAATCTTTTCCTCTACATCTCAACACTATCTCACCCTGTCTCCTCCAGCTTTAGTTTCTCCCAACTTCTTACCTCTCCCTCCCTCCCTCCCTCTCTCCCTCTCTTCCCCCTCCTTCTGCATGTGACAGCACCCATCACCCCCCTCCCTCTGTCTGTCTTGTTTCCATGGTCACAGGTAAACTCCACACTAGGACACACACACACATTGCATTAGGAGATAATGGAAAAGACTTAAGAGACACAAAACCTTCGGGGAATGCACAGGGACACAGTGGATTTATTCTGTCTGCTCCGGGACGACTAATGGTGAGTTGAATACCGCTGACGTGTGTTGGACTATCCCAGATACAGCCTTGTCCTACAACAGGGAAGTTTTGTGGTGGCTTCTGTCTATGTTGTTAACAGCCCCATATTACACAAAATTGACTCCTGTGAGCTTTAAGACATGTTATAATGTTGTTATCTCATCAAAAACATACTCAGTTGTGTTTTGTTTCATTCGCACATGTTTAAGTTACCCTTTATTTTTAGTCTGTCTATATCTCCAAAGCTTAAAATTCTCTGTTCCACCTTGTGATTTCATGAAGTGGTAGTTTTCATGTTAGCAGCTACCGTTTACTTTTATTTCAGTAGAGATTGGCAATTCCAAGGCTGAAATGATCCAAATGATTCTAGTGACGGTGTATGGAGTTTAAAAACACAGTGGAGCACTTCCTGTATTACCACATGGCCTCACAAGGTGGAGCAGAGTGTTTTCTGTTTGAGAGAAGAACTCAGTCTAAATATACAGGTTTAAACATGTGTGAATGAAACAAAACACAACTCCAGGTATGTTTTTGATGAGGAAACAGCATTATAGCATAGAATAACTTAGAATATAGCCTAATATGGGCTCTTTAAGGTTGGTTCAATCATAGAAAGTAATACATTTTCTCTATTAAGTTGTTCAGGTCATGTTTTGACAGCACACTGAATATATAGGTCACCATTTTCTGATTGTTTCTGGAAAGACTGGTACACTTCATACATAGCACAGAATTCACATTCAGCACATGTCACTAGTGGGGCAAATAGTGGCCCTGTTGTAACGTTTCATCTTCAATTCACAAAGTAGATATTACTCTGTCTTGTCTAATGTGGCGGAAAGGTCATCTGATGAAAAAAATATGCAAATTTTGTCACATCACAATGCAACTCTTGGTTAAAAAGAGCAGTCGAATCATTACCAAAAATGATGTAAAACCGGCTAATATCAAAAGTAGTATTTGTAATTAAAGCTGCAATGGAGGTGCTCATCCTAACATTTGTAATTTTTTATAATAATGTTGTTGTACGCATTTCACCTCAAAAAACAAAAATGAAAAAATCTGTTTGTCCAAGACCTTTTACTTATACTTTGCCAAAGTTTAAATCCTTAGATAGAAGAAAGATGAAAGCACAGTTACATAACATCAGTAAATGTACACTCCTCCAGGCTTTTGGTTCAGGCTTGAAAGAAACTATGATTTATTTATTCTCAAGTGAAAGTTAAACTGCAGAAATGTTTACGCATATATAAGTTATGTAAATATGTTTTGATCTATAGTTTGTGCAGAAAGATGCCACATGCTCCAAAGACCTCCGTAAACAGTGCCAAACTGCAGACCAAGAGAAGTGCATGGACCCCACTGAACCACGCACCTTCCAACAGCCAGGTACCAACCAATCACAAGAGAGGATACAGTTGACCAATCAGAGATGAGGTCACAGAGCTGTAGAAAAATGTTTAATGTTAAGAAAAGGGGGTCCCTTCAAAGGCTTATCAGATGTTAGTTTATGTTTGACTCAGGAGGTTATAAGGAACATTCTGGCCTAGATCCAACAGAGCACAAGATGTTTCCTTTTGATTTAGAGTTTACACAAGTTTCATAGACTTTATCATGAGTTATAGTTGTATAGTTAGTTATATTCACTTCTACAATTCCTAGACGTCAATATGGCATGCACTTGTATTTATCTATATTAGCTGTTACTAATACTAATACTACTAATACTTCACTTACAAATACAAAAAGATATAGGACAATAATAGTGGAGACTGGAGTAGCTGTTGTAAAAAACTGAGCTCTTACTTTATTCAATATAAAATGCAAACACAAAAGATTAAATCCCCCCTCTAGGTCAGGGGTGTCAAACTCAAATTCACAAAGGGCCAAAACTAGAAACTGGGACTAAGTTGCGGGCAAAACTAAATATTTATTGAAACATTTTAACAACATCTGCATGTTTTTCAGAAGGGGTGGATTCAATTTGAGTGAGGCGACAGGTAGCAGATGCTAATGGGTCGGCGCCAACGTGTTTGCAAAGCTTTCTGGGATTCGTAGTATTAGCGGTGCATGGGCTATACAGGCGCAGCAGCCAGTGGGCCAGCTCTAATACATTTTGATATGATCTTGCAGGCCAAATATAATTATATCGAGGGCCAAATTTTGCCCACGGGCCTGAGTCTGACATGTCTGCTCTAGGTGCTCCAGTCTTCAGATGTGAAGAAGGGCACTTGTCTGTTCAGTTTGCCCCCTCTCCTGACAATGGCCCCAGGGGCATTAGATCGGTCCAGTGCAGCTGTGAGGGAAACAAACATATTTAGCTTAACATGAATTGTTTAAAATACTGGGGTGGGAAGAGACACAAGATGAGATGAGGAATGAGACATTTTGACATAATTTATGTATAAAACATAAATTGTGTGATTTAGTTTTAATTTTTGGAAATATAGCTGAACCAAACAAAATCTCCTGCCACAAGACATTTGTCCCATCCCTAGTAAAATCAAGAAAACTTCCACAGCCTTTAAAATATGTAAAATGTTTGAATACTAACTTCTGTGTCTTTATATCCAGCTTTTTGAAGAGAGGCGAGTTCTTTTGTCAAAATGGGTAAGTGTCCTAAATACCCTTTTTGATATGATCTGATTTATCACGATTAAGTTGTTTTTGTGCACATAGCAAAAGAATTAAAAAATCCGATCAGACCTGGATGAATGAGGGATTACACAGATATGCTTTTGTGCACAGTTTTCGAATTGGACAGACAGTCAGAAGAAGACCATCCTCCAGGACCTGATCCAGAGCTGTTCTTTAGACCAGTTGATGCTCCTTAGACTCACTCTGAGCAGACGGCTCCCTCTACAGGCCGCAGACTTCACCTGCATGCTGCCCCGCGCTCTCAGTCTCTACATCTTCTCCTTTTTGGACCCCCGCAGTCTCTGCCGCTGTGCACAGGTACAAATCAAAGTAATTTTATCACACAACACCTTTGCTCTGCTTGAATAATATGAACTGTTATGTTATTCACCCTTTTATTTTGTGTATTAATTGTGAGTCACAGTATGAGCACATTATAAGCAAATTATTTCATTATTCGTCTGATTACTTTAAAAGATTAACAAGTTTAGTCAGTCAGTGTTTGAGTAACTTGATGCTTATTATTACTATTAAAGATTCATGGGTTTCAGCTTCCTGTTTATATCTTATATCTTAAGGACTTTTGCCCATTTGAATCAATATTTTGTTTTGAATAGTTAATTGCTACGGCAACGGTGCTGGACTTTCATCTCTCTGAAACCCATGGAAAGGCAAATCTTTGTCTTGTTGTCATTATTGGCTTAATGATGAACTTTATAAATATTGCTTTGTTCAGGTAAGTTGGCGGTGGAAGAACATAGTGGACTTAGACCAGTTGTGGATGGTTAAGTGTCTGAGGAGAGGCTGGTTTCTGGACTTCAGCCCGACTCAGTTTGAAGTGAATGTGTGGAAGCGACACTACATCTCCACTGTGCAGAGGCTTAGGAGTGCAGCCATGCAGGTTTGGAGAATGTAATAAACTGTAATATTTGAAAGTAAAAGTTAGTCATTCTAAACATGCAGCTTATGCCTTAGGCTTGGCAGAGTAACTTCTCCTATTGAGGACTGTTGTGGTTGGTCCTCATCCATAAGTTTCCTCAAAGCATGTGCCATAGTGTCCCAGGAATCCCTTTAAAATGAATCTCAGTGCGGTTAAAAAAACAAACAAAAGAAAGTTACTCAATATTACTATTCAAAACACTATTCCTCAATTAGAAGTAAAACATAACTGTCCAAATAACTACTTGATGAAAAACTACTTAATAAAAAATGGGTCTGTAAATAGGAAATGCAACTGTCTATTACCCACCTCATAGTTTTGTATATCCTCTCCTTCAGACCTTCTGGACACAGCAGCAGCAGCAGAGCACAGATCAGCCCACAGCTGACAGTCCTCATGAAGAACTGTGTTTAGAGGATGCTCTCCTCAGTGAACCACATCCTGAGTCCAAAAACAGCTCCACAAGAAAACAGAAACAAGCCAACAGGTCGTCTCTGTCTCTGCCTCCATGGAGAGACGCAGACCCCAGACCCAGAGATATCGTACGCTTCAACTACTTGGACAACCCGCACTCTGTGACTGAAGCTTGGACAACGTAAGTGACCAAGGAAGTATAAATAAATGAATTTTTTTCCTCCACAAAACAACAAAATATCCTGCATTCTTCTGGCTTAAAATGTGAACTAGATTGTTAGAAAAAACAAAAATTGATATTTTTCCAAATGATTCAGCCTTAGTATACAGGTATTAATGGTATCTTAACCTCTATCTGCAACTGTAACTTTAACCCCCAAGATTGTCCAATATTTCCAGGATCATGATGTTTCACTTTATTTTACAACTGTTTCTTTGTAGGAAAACCCAAAGACCAGCGTCAAAGTGTAACAGCTCCACCGTCCACTCCTCCAAACCAGAGCTCAGAAGCAAAACACTGACTGAAGCCCATTACAAGCTGCGCAAGGCCAAATCTCTGGTAAAACAAATCATGAAATAGATTGACACTATACCACTTAAGGGACTCATATAGTGGCCATTAAACTGTCAGAATGAGATTGACTGAAGGTAAAAATAACTAATTACTGAACTTTAAAAAGTATCCTGTAGAAAATAAAATTGTACGATGACAGCTTGACAGTTAAAATCCCTAATTCCAAACATTAGCCTAGTAAAATATTTTTCCTGAATATTTGATCACATAGCATAACCAGTAGAATTTTAATCACAGCATCCCTCACTAAAACCTCACCAAAACCATCCCAGTGCGCTGTGATCAAAGCCAGGCCATCTTCTCTCAGAATATTTCATACAGCTGTGTCCTCTGCATGAACTCTGCCTCCCCCTGCTCTGAATCATCATTGTAATCGGCCTCCTGTAATTATCACTTTACACATGTGGAGGGAAAACAGAGAGGGAAATATACAAAGACAACTAGTGGATCTGAGGGATAAATACGTTGCATTTCAGAATTTGATTGGTCTACATCAATGAAGCCTATTAGACATTTATTACAATAGAAAACACAACACAAGCCCATCTGTGAATAATTAAAAGTGTGTTTACTCGTCCTTGTTTGGTCCTGGTTCGAGCCTAGTTTTGTCCTGGTGTAGGCTTGGTTTGGTCCTGTTCTATTCCCAGTTTAGTACCGTTTTTTTAATCACAATTTTGATTGATCGGTATAGAGGTATATTAGCAAAATATTCAGGCATTTTAATGTTGGCACATTGGTTTGGTTTCAGCACTCACACCTGTTTGTATCTTAACTCTGTTCAAACTATTTCTAATGTTCTAGTTGTATTGGTTAGATCTAAGTCTGATTTGATTGGCTGTTTCTATTTTTCTGTTGTTCTTGAACTCTTTGTTGCAGAATTCCTTCATTGTGGGACAAATAAAAGTTATTTTATGTTACATATTTAGCACCGAGTAATGATTTTCCTTATGAACTCTAATGGTCAAAAGTATCCCCTTTTTATTGTGCAGATGTTCCTGTCATCCAATTGCAGACCGACTCCGTCCCCTCCACCTCCTCTGGACCAATCAGAGCACAGGATTCACAGTGCACAGGAGTCAGTGAAAAAGCTGCTGAGAGAGTCCCAGTTTAATGCAGGGGTCCGTCCTGGTCCCGTCAGGTCCTCTGTGCCCCGACTGAGCCTGCAAGGTCTACGGACCGCCCAGAGATCACATCGCAGTGTCCCCAGTGAGTACCACCCCCACAGACAGGAGGGTTGCAGAATGCACTACAAGAAAACATATGCGCCTAAAGGGTATACAAAATGGTCCTAATTTAATGTCATGATTTTTTGCTGTAAATACTAAAAAAAAATAGATTCAACAGGTTGTATTTTTTGCAGTGGTCACTACATCTTTTCTCTCTAAAATACCTATGCCTCAGAATTTTAATGGAACCTATTTATCTATTTCATTTTGTGTATTTCAGGTGCACCATTATTAGATTTCATTCAACCTTGGACTGTGAGTACATTGAACACAGAGCAGTGACGCCTCATCAGGACATTACAGGAACTGCAGCCAAGTTCAGAGCAGATGAGGCATTTGACCGTTATCTTTGTCCAAATCATCTCAGTCTGGTCTCTCTGACTGTATCCCCCAACAGAAATCTTATCCAGCTCTATTACACCAGCCCTGAAAACTGTATTTTTCAAAACACACTCTATAGCCCCAGTAATGTCATTTCAAATAATTTTGTAATATGGAGAAAATAATGAAAATAAAGTGGTTTGAATACAAAATGATGTTTATTTGCAAATCCACACATGTCCCAATACAAAGCCTTTTACAAAACCAGTGCATCAGAGCAGAATACCAGACAAAATCGTTACAGTTAACATTTGTTGTGTAAATCCTTCAGGGCAGAACCTTTATTTTGAAATCCTCCTCTTATGTCATATATACACAACGCTTTCCAAAATAAAACACACACGCTTGTACTGAATATGTAAATATCACATAAACAAGACTGAATACATTATTGTGAAAATACTGTGAATATACAAATGGCTTGTTGAGAACTGCAAAATGACAGAATCCGTAACAGCTTTTACTCCGCAACCTAGAGAATTTAGGAAAAAATATAATCACGAATTGAAGTGTCATGGTTGGACTAACTGCTGTTTGTCGGGAATGTATATTTAATAAAACACTGTATTTGGGTTGATACTGCTAGAGTCAAAACTTAAAAAGGCAAAGAAAAGGGCAAATTGCTAAGAAGTAACTATGTGTAACTTTGTTAAATAGACATATTATTATTTTTCCTCATTATTTAGAGAATTCCACAGATCAAGCTTACATGGATTTTGTATGGTTTTTGTTTATGCCTGTTTGAGGAACCTTTTTTTCTCATCTGCCCATTAACCTAATACATGCACAATTTGCCAGCATGGTACTTCTGTAAGGACAGTACCTAACTGTTTACCAACATATTATTTGTATGTACCACTTAATGAGCATCAAGTATTGAAGTTTTGAGATATTTATACAAGTCCTTTAGCTAGTTACTCCTGTTCGCCAACCTGATTGAACAGTTTCCCCAGCTGTGCTGTGGTCAAAATCTGATTGTCCCATTGGAATTAAAAGGGTGCATCAAATGCAAGCGGGTTACAAATATTTTGCTAGTGCATTGCTATGGCGTTACTTTATGTATAAATGTATAAAAACTCCAGATCTTCACTGTTAAAAAGTAATTTATTTGGAATATTTTTGGTTGTTTTTTAGAGAACATTTGATACAAAAATGGACAGGTTTAGAAAGCTACTTAAAACATAACACAACCAACCAATCAGAGCAATGTACGATTAAATAAAACTGTATAGAGAAATATAAACTCATCATTCACCTCTTCATTCAAAGCTCTGTGTTCACAGTGGATGGGGGTTGATTGCTGAACAATAAAAAGTCATAACCATAAATCCATAATGTGTTTTAAACATTATAGCCCTTTACTGCAACCAATATATATTTTAGCACATATTTTTATGCATCAAATGAGAATACTGTATAAAATCACACTGAGGAGATCTAAGGCAGAAGTATTTCATTAATGATTCAAGTTAGATATATTATTGGGTACACCTGGTCCAATAATTGTAAATGCAAATACCAGCAAAGCAAAAAACATGCATGCCCACAAGTTTTGTATGGAAGGTTTAGCAAGTTACAGATCAGATCTGTGGAGATGCGAGCCTGCTCACAGTAAAAAAAAATCATGTTTTTCATGTTGTAAAAACAGCTTTTGAATAAATGCAGAAATAAACAAATTCAATGTCATTCCATGGAGACAAGCGAGTGCTAAAATCTCCACAAGAAAAGTTACATATTGCATTTTAATTAGGCCTAAATTCAGGGCTAAACAGTCCTTAAACATAATCAGACTAAATCAGATCTATTTGCCAAAAAGGGCTACTCAATTGTAAGTGCCACATTAATTTGATATCAGTAAATAGATTATAAGAGGTGTACCTAATAATATGCCCAGTGACTACAGGGGGTTTTATACACTGGTAGCATAAGGCTGACTGGTGTCCATCATTTGTGCTTCAACAGTTCAACCGTAAGAGGCCCTTCAGGTTTGTTTTTTCAAAAAGTCCAAAGAGAGTGAAGAAGTTGGAGGGAATGACTGATCCACACATATTAACATCTTTAAATAATGTAAACATATACATCATACTGAGGTCTCACGAATCCTCTTCAAATCCATTTACAGACAGTAAAAAAGCAGAAAAGGCCAACACTACTGGAGCATGGCCCGGATGTTTTTGGGAGTGGACTCGTCGTTCAGGTGCTTTGTGGTGAACCTGAGCAGAAACAAAAAGGTGAATGTTATTTCAAGACTCATTTGAGATGATATAAATAAGAAAATCTAATTATAATCGACATATGAACATTTTAGTTTGCGTTGCAGCCATACTGGTTGGGTCACAGCATATGAAGTAGAAAAGGAAATTATTAGATCAACATAAGAGAAACTGGACTGACTGGCTACTTTTGTCTCCTAATTACAAATGATTAGAGTTGATGCATATTCACTTCTAACCTTTTTTGCTGACTGTCCAATGAGGCAAGCCCTACTACTTACTAACCAATCAGCGGTAATATAAGAAACCTACTGTTTAAAAATTTTGACGGAGGACAAAAGAATATGCTTGATTTGGATAGTACAATTAATATCACCTACTGGGAAGTGATACAATTTGTTGATTTGCGTGCAAAAAGCAAAATAATATTAAAGAAATAACAGTGAAATTGCTCTCAATAGATGATGGTTTTGATTTTAGATCTGACTATCCCAAGATGATGACAAACCAAACATACTTGAGGGCATTGAGAAGGCCTTCTACGTTGTCTATGGGCTGCTCCTTCAGGACTTTTATACAGCCTTTCATCTGCACATAGAGGAAACTATTATAAATATACCAAACACTACAGGGTCTGTTTTAAACATTGTGTGCTTACGTCAATCTTTGAGAGCTTGTTGAATGCTCCGTTGGGATGGACGTGATCATAGAGAATTATGACCCCCACCATGACCCTCATACAGAACAGGAGTGTGTCCTCACTGCTGAACCGGGACGAGTATTCACTGCAATCAGACAATGAAACATGTAAACAATCCCAAACCAGTGTGTTGCTACATGGGGATAATAATGTGCTTCAGGATTATATGTTCATTTCATAACATGTTTTGGAAATTTAAGGCAGAAAGTAACAGAATTGTAAATAAAAGTGTGAAAAGTGTGCACTCACGGTGTCTCCAACATGACCTTACAGACACTGGCCATTGTGCTGAGGCAGTCTGTTGTGTTCTCCAGAGGAAGCGTTTTGTTCTGCAAAACAAAAATATTCACTCAAAATATTTTATCAAAATTTTGAAACCAACTTGAAATGTAGAGAAATTTCACAATTACAGGATATCACACAAATAAAATCAACTAGTTCAGATGTCTAATACAGGTCTTTTTATATATTAAAAAGTTTAAAACTAAAATTTGTTTCCATAAAAGCAGACAATAGTAGAGCAAATTTGAATATGAAACACACAACTTTTCAACAGTGAGTTATGAGCCAATGATTTTCTTTGTTCAGACTTTCTTTGTTCAAAGTGTAATGTTCTATACTGTTCCCTGCTCTATACTCACCTCTGTGACAAAGTTGGTGGTGGCGTTGCTGAGTGTTTTGAGCATAGGCGTGGCCTCAGCGTAGAACAGAGACATCCGATTGGCCATCTCATTGTTCACTTCACTTTCAATGTCCAGCTGTAAACAGGAAGACGTGTCATGGACCGTATGAACACAAAGCACTGGTCACATTTTTATAACTGAATATATAAAATTCCAAACGAAAAATCACAATAGGTATTTAAAATAACATAAAAAAATCAAAATATGATGTCATGTAAAAAATTCTTTGCCATTATCATTGGCTCTTACGTTCATGTTGTTTATCCTGTTTCGACTGATGGTTCTTCTGTAGTAACTGAAGTCGTTCTGAATGGCAGGAATTCTCATCTGGAAAACAGTTGAATTTTTAAACTATGTTACAGAGAAGATTTTGCAATTCATTTTTTTTTTATAAGAAATTCTAAAAGGAATTTCTCTTCAAATATGACAATAAATGTTTCAGCACAGTTTAAGTTGTGCTGTGCTAGGCCAGTAGGAGGCAGCAAAATACAGGATTAAAGTATGTGCTTACAGGAGTCAAGCTGCTACGAGTGAACATTAACATTTACTAACATGTACTGTCTAGAAAAGAAATAATAATAATAATAAGGAGCCAATTAATACATGTTGAGATTTGATCCTGAGCCACAATAATGACACTTAGTAGCATTTTTCTTAATACTTTTAATCAACCAGGCACAGTGTTTGAAAATGAATTTCCAAAACAATCTTATTTTAAGAGGTGGCGCAGACCTGTGAAAAGTTTACCTTGAGTTCATCAAATCTGAGCGTGAAGTGAAGGATTTCTGCGAACTGTTTGGCCAGAGCCTGCTCCTTCTCCAGATGCTGTGTGGGTGTGTAGGGCGGACAGGTGAGGCAGGTCAGTAGGCTGTACAGCGCCTTCTCTGAGCACAACACAGCAAGAAACATGAAATAAGTTAAAGGATGGTCCACGGTTTGGTTTATATTTAATGTAGATAGGTTCAGTATCTGTTATCATTGGTGTGGTCTTACCTAGTCGTACAGAAAAACAGTAGAATGTCTTGAGTTTGATGACAAGTGGACACACAGAGTTCCAGGCTCGCTCCTGGTGCATGAGGTCACTGGGGTTTTGAATGGCCTGGAAACAACATACAAATTAAGACTCTTAGTGAATGACATGGACACCTACATCATAAGGTAATTGTGATGTACCGGTGTATGACAATGAAACCAACATTGTGATCTGATCCCTGTGTCAATATGCTATTTTGGTGAAATTGTCATATTGTGAATCTTGTGAGATAAATGCAGATAATGCAAATAAATGCTCAAACAGAGACTTTTTCCCCACCTACTTTTACAGTGACAGGTGAATTTGACCAATAACAAAAGCATATAGCTTTAATAACCTCTTAAAAGGCAATGTAAAGATTTTAAGTATACATCAATTTAGTTAGTTACAAAATGTGTTTGGCATATTTTCTATCCCCATTTGTAATCTTACACTCATCGTTTGTAAGCCTATTTTTACTTTAGTTGTTGTTTTTTTTTTAATTTTCATTAGAAGTAACCCTTATCAAGAAGTATTATTACACTGTTCCCCATAATATTGGATAAATGTAACCATAAATTTGAAGTAAAATAAATTAAAACATAAGAAATACAATTCAATAGTGGCACTGCACCCTCTCAAAACTTTAAGATCCAACAAGGCATTAATTTCCTGTGTGATGTATGGGGGATGGCATGAAAATTGGCATATTGTGATATAATTGTGCGTGCACTGAAACAGATTTTCTTCTCAGTTGTAAGAGTAGGCAGACAGAGATTGTGACTAATTGCTACAGCTAAAGCCTAAAGCGACTTCTCTAATGAAAGAGATAAGGCACAAAGAATGGAAGCAGAAGTTATAGCTTCAAGTTAAATAGCCCGAAACAAGTACAAATATTATAAAAGCCACTGTAAAGCAGCCAAAGGAAAAACGTTAATTATAAAGAACAAAATCTGCGATAACAGTATATCAAACATTTCAGGCCATATTGCCATGTCTCAATTATGTTTTGTATCATAGCTTGGCGTCAGTTTTCCTTACATCTCTGATCTCCTGTCCGGCCCCTTTGTACGACTGCAGCCCTGACAGGATGCTCTCAGACTCCTGCAGCACTGAGTCTACCTGGTCCCACACCTCAAGCTCTGCTTCTGTCGGCTGGGCATCTGACACAAAAGAGAAAAACATTAGCACTCATGACTAGAACAAAACTTTACCCAGTTTACAATTAAATTAAAACTACATTTTAATATGATTTGGGGAAAATTAACACTTGTTTTCTAAGCCGGCAATATGCATGAAATAGGATGCATCTCAATTCTCTTAACTTGCCTCCGTAAAACTCACATATTACACCATTTTCTGACATATGTTATAATCCTAATCCCCACAAAGATGAGCGATTGCATTATTATAGTGTTTGCCTTGTATTATCAAAGTAAGACAGAAAATGCATAACTGTGTTAAAGTGTATGATAAAATAATTAATATAGAGGAAAAGGAAGTTAAAATGGTTGCTCTGATAGCTTGAGCAGATCATTACAGAAAACACTGGGGATGGTATTGACCTAAAAGTAGAGGAGTTTAAGAGGCACGTTTTGAGAACTGCTGCACCCATTGTAGTGAGAACAGCTGAAAATGCCATTCTGGTGGTGGGCTGTGTTTTTCTTCTGACAGAATGAAATAGGATTCAACACATGCGCTCTAATTTCAGAATGACAACTGTATAAGCGCACTTGTAAAATTTGTATTTATCATTCGATATCAAATATCACTAGAAAAACATTAAACATTTGCAAACGTTTTAGAAAACATATACACACACATGCAGCTCAGTTTACAAAGGTCATGCAAGAGGCTAAGGTCAAGGGTCAACTCCATTTTTTATCAATTTGGCATTGCCGAAATCAAGTTACAAAAATCAGTCACAAAGTATAATAGGAGCCTTCACAGCAGCCAATAGCCGTTTAACAGAAGAAGGAGCATTATTGAACTGCAGAAAGGGCTGAACCCTTGACCAGTGCCAAACAGAGGAATAGAAGAAAAATAGGCTGTGTTCAGGATCAATTAATGATGGGGGACAGTCAGGGGGCAATTTTTAACATTTTAGGTGAGGCAAAGGCATAATTTTAACAGAAATAGCCAAATAATTCAGTAGAAAATTAATGCTAGGAGTCACAATAGGACCACAAAGTCAATTCTCTGTTGACTCTCCAATGCCTCTGTAATTGAATATTGTCCATGGGGCTGTGAGGACTTGGGGAAAAAATGTTGTTTCAAATAGGGCAGCTTCAAACCACACACTTTGACTGATTGTGGGTCATTTTAATCTATAGATCTACAGCCACTTTTCAATGACAATTAGAAATGACTGAAAATTTGACAGAAATTTTGATTAACTGCACAGCCCTACTATCACATTTTTCTGGAAGCTATTATGATTGGATTTGCCAATTTTAATTACTGATAATCTTACAACTAGGCCTGTCACGGTAATTACACAATATCGACTTATTGTTCTATCTATCATGTGTTGAACGATAAGTTTTAGGAGTCAATATTTACTGTGGGTGCTTTTTCTTTGGTTCACTTTGGTTATTTTTCTGCACTATGATAAGATTTGAGCTGTAGAAACAAACTACTTAAGTGTTGCATTCTGTTATTTATTCATTGAAGTTTTTTTTTATTAATTTATTTTTTTTTAACAATAATATACATTTAGAGTACTTTTTTGGAGATAATTCTGGTTTGGTTTCAATATTATCATTTATCATTTATATTTACTTTAACAATATATTGCACAAATCATTACAATAACTATGATACTATATACTACAGATATTGACCTGAAAACACAGATCAAGAGATATTGGTTTTGTGTCCCTTTACTATGACATCACATGAACACAGCCTACAGTAGAGTCAGAAGCAGGCAGCAGTGCTCACTTTCAAAGTCAAGGAAAAAGTTTGGCCCCTGATCGAGCTCGGTGCAAGTGAGCACTTTTAACAGGTTCCCCATTTGGACTCTGGAAAAGAAGAGAAAAAGGGGGAAGAGAAACACAGAAAGAAAAGGAGGGAAGGATTTTAAAAAAAGTCACCACACAAAGAGAGAATAGAAACCGGTGTGCAAAGTGTAAAAACAAACTCATTCAAAGCACTGTGAACCAGCTGAGAGAGAGGAAAGACTTGCGAACGGCGGACATCTTGGATCTGTACTTTGCTAAACTTACTTTCGAAGTCCAGGAAAAAGTGGGGATAGTTCTCTATTTCTCTTGTTAGGACTTTTAGCAGGTTACCCATTCCAGCAAACCTGATGGTCAGAATACACCGGTCACACACACAATACACAAATACATACAATTAAATAGGCTTAGATCTATAACAGCCATCTCTGCAGCCATGACCAAGGCAACCAATATCTAATGTAAATTCACTACGTAATATATAGAAAACAATTAGACCCTCATTGTGAATAATCTGTAATTATCTGCAATCTGCTGCTGGACTATACCGGGTTCCTCATTATTACATTATACCAGTAGCTACAAGGGTCGTTTAAAAAAATGATACACAGATTCAAATCAATTTACAACTGGAACAAAAAACAAAACAAAACACATAAATAAGAGAAAGTTTAACCTTTCCCAAATAGTTTTACAATGCTGTACATTAATTTTGAAATGATCGATTCTCTAAAAAAATACATTTTTTTTTCACCACTGACATATTGAAATTGGTATTTAGTATCAAGCCTTTTCTGAAGTCAGTTTCATAAGGTAGATCAAATACTTGTGACTTACATATTTATTTGACTATATAATGTCTTCTACCAACAACTACTACTCTTTATTGGACACATTTGTAATATTAGCTTTAAGTAATAACTTCTTAATATGATTACAATTCTTCAAAGTCCACATTAACAATATAACTTCTTCTCTCTCCCTCTTTTTCTCAGTTGTAACTTTCTTGACTTGAGTCCAGTTGGAGCGACACAAAGCGTCTCTGTCCTCTGTGTGCACATGATCCTCACACACATTATGCACTGCCTCCAGTCACACACCAGCCTATCTCTAACACACTCTCTTCACCAATATCTCTGCTTCATAACAGCCTGGTGCCCTTTCCCTTTATGTAGTAGTAAATAAAGTAAATACAGTAATGGCATTCCACTGTGATCTTACAGCGGTGTTTGACATAAGTTTAACCACAAGGGGGAGCTGATATACTTGCAGATTTTTATTATGCTCAAACCAAACATCTTGTAATGATATAAAGGTGAGAAGAACCATGTAATAGTAAAATATTTATACTAATACCTAAAATAATTGACTAGGATGTTAGCCATTTTAAACATGCCAAAGTTTAGCAGGAACATTGCGCATTGATCAACATCAAACAATGCAAATGTGCCTGAGTTAGCCAATTTGAGCTAATTTTCATTGGTAGTCCCTTGCCATATGTTAAGGCGTCATTTTAAAAGTGAATGCAAGTAAAACTCACATCAAAATATAGAACACATTTACTTCTGCTTCTCTACAATCAGTGACAATTACACTTCAGTTACCAGTCAAAACCAATATCACAGGTTAAATTATAGAGAAGTTTCATTTAAATATGAGCCAGCCAATCAGACAGATTGTATGGAGAATGATGAGTCCTGCTGTTGTCCTGGTGCTGCACTTGAACTGATGTGGCGCCTTTGGTTATTATGAAAAAAACATGGTAATGATCAGGGTTAGTTTCTGGTCCATTTCAAACACAAAGTCATGCAAGAACACAAGACTAACACCAATATCTAAAATGTCAAATGTTCTATGTACATCACACTGCTAGATAAAAAAGTGGTTTAGAAAATCAATGGGACTTTTGACAATTAAAACAGCATTGTGATCTGATCCCTGTGTCGATATTCTATTTTGGTAAAATCGTCATATTGTGATTCGGTGAGTCTGTTAAATGCAGGTCTGTGCTCAATTACAGACACTTTTCCCACCTACTTTTACAGTGACAAGCGAATTTGACAAATGACAGTGAAGTGTGAATTCTTAGAAGAGGAAGATAGCTTTAATAACCTCTTAAATAGCAACGTTTTTAATTTTAAGTATACACGAATTGTAAGAAAAATGTTTTGGCATCTTCGACTAACATTTGTAATCTTACAGTCATCTTTTGTAAACCTATTTTTACTTTTCCTATCTAGTTTGAAATAAGCCTTATCAATAAGTATTATTACACAGCTCTATGGTGGCACCGCACTTTAAGATCAACAAGGTATTATCATTTCCTAGTTCTTGAAAATTCCCATAGCAGTTATCTAAAAAGAAATCTGAATTATAGCCACTCATTGACTCAACATAAGCCCTGGTCTGGCCTCATTCATTCTGATGTAATCCTGTTCATCTTGTGTGCTCAGAATAGAGTCACAAACAAAAGTGACACTGCCACATGTTATTTCAGTCCTGGCTCCACTCAAATCTCCCCAGTGTCCCATCAGCATCAAACCTCAAATACCAGACACAGAAACATGACAGCAAAATGTTCCTCTTTCACTATAGCTCATCTACACATGACTAGACTAGGATCTTTAAACTGTAAAGTGATTAGTAAGTGGTTTCAAAGGGCAATGAAGGACAACCCCTTTTACTTTCACTTTGGGTTTAAATTGACTATAGACACGTATAGATATATGACCTTAGATGAGTACAGTTAATCTTTGGATTCTGGAGATATGTCTTGCCCATCTTGCCATTATCCATATATGATAAAAATTATAGGGATGGCGACTAGTCATCTAAAGTTTACACATTATACATTTAAATAATAATATATCGACTGTTAGGCTAATTTACATGCAGTTTGAAACATGGTTGAAGTGGTTGAAGCTTCTCACTGGTTTTATGGATAATGAAAATCTATAGAGACAGGATATTTTACAATTAATTACCTAAATTATTGTAGCTTTTTAGACTATTGCAATGTTGTAAATGTAGCAGGTTTTGCAAGATAAATCTTTCAAATACAATAAAAATTACAATTTCAGTTTAATAGTTTGCATTAATTATTTGAAGATCTTTTGTCAAACACTCCAAATGTGACTTTTTTAAAGTTTACATAACTTTGATTGTTTAATTACCCTATAATCACTTCCTTATGTAAATCATTAAACTATCAGTGTTGTAGAACATAGCCAGGAGTGATCCATTCTCTTGTAATCGTTTATCCTGATATTTGCTTAACAATCACCACCCGCTGCTGCTACATGCCGCTGCTCTTTGTTGTCTTTGCCAGAACAAGCAGAGAGGGAGAGGGAAAGTTTCCTGCTCTGACACGCGTGCAGACTGATCCTGTGTAATGGCCCAAACACAAAGATCTTCCCTTTATTGGAGGCTCGCTACAACATGACCAGACACGCTGCACGTACCTTATGTGGAGGACCAACTCCAGCTGCTGTCTATATCATTCGCTTGGTCTCGTTCTCTGCAAGAAAAACAAGGCAGTGGTTAGTAAATATTAGCACTCAACAAATTTATCCATCTATAAAATGTAATGATCCAACATGGAGTTTTGCAGACAATACTAGACATGGCCGTCACCATAACACATTTTGCAACGACTGAAACAAGATTATCCCCAAAAAACTATACTAAATGTATAATAGAAGTTATTCATTAAACTTCTACAACTCAAATTTTAACTGTAATAATTGGGAACTTTGCTATTTTCTGTAATATAAATAAAAAGTACCCAGGATAAATACCGACCCCGCCAAAAATTATTGTTCTATCTAACGAGCATTGAACAATAATACAGAAATGATCATGAAAGGACTAGCCAATACAATTTTGATATTTGTCCTGCTGCTGTGATCGATAGGGAATATTTGCATAATTTTAAAAACTAGAGAAAGTCACAGAAATTGTTGTAGTTGTATTTCCCCTTGAGCTCACTATCATTTTTTTTTTATTTCAAAGGACAAATGTGATGCACTGAGGACAAACTGGAAATGACTGGAAATGGTTGGCAGTCCGATTCTAGCTCCCACAGATGAATGCTGTAGTTGTGTCCTTGTGCAAGACTGATTTAGCTTGACTCTAGAAATCAGGATTAAATGAGGACAATGCACTATCTGTACAATCTTTTAGTTCAAGATGGGAGTTGGGAAATGTTTTGCATAACAAATATTGCAAAATAAACCCCCAAAGTATTAAAACATGAACCGAAATGCAAAATCTACATTGAAAGTTGAAAATGACACACGGTTTGGATTGTTGTTCAAATCATGATGAATTACAGAAATATAGATGACAGCTACACATGATTTAGTTACACAATATATATACGAATGAAAAGATAGGAGACATAAAAAAGACATGACTAATGCAGATAAAGGTGAACCAAGATCAGTCAGAAGTGTTAGTCTTCCTGATCAACATCATTTATGCTTGGCACTGTCTGACCCATTGAGGAGAAAGTGTATGCCAAACACACTCTAATGTCCCACACACAGCAGGTTTAGTGTCCCTGTGAGGCCACCATCCAACACTAAAAATCCCCCCACCCTCCCTGAAATTCAGCCGCAGGGAACGTAAAGGCACAGACGGACCAAGTGTGACAGATGGACACTTTGTACAACTGTATGGTCCCCAAGGCCAAATGTGGTGATTAAATACACCGATTCCAATAGCAATAATGAGGAGTACTTCAATCCAACTACTACAGAGGCACAGTCACAGAATTGCTTAGCAATTTTGGCTGTCTTATTGCAAAAAGGTCCCAGGTTAGTTTACCAGACGTGGGGTCTGTGCGCTTGAACCATCTGTGTTTGGGTGGGTTTCATGATTGCCCACTGCTGTTGATAATATGTACTTAAAGCCACAGTATGCAACTTTTTAGCCAAAATATAGACTAAAATAAAGGCATTTTTTTGGTTGCTTTTATTGTACTGAAAAACATCTCCAGACACCTGACTATTATTTGGCCTGGAGGAGGGCCTCCTTGTTGATTCAATAGAAATGTTGTTCCTTTGGCTATGTTATTAGTCAGAATGGCATGAAACATATTTATCTCCATGGAGAATGTTCCGAAGTATAGCTTTAACTTTCTGTTTCCTTGGAATCATGCAGGTGATGTGCCATCTCCAGAAAGATACATATGGTACCTTTAAGTTAACGTTAATATTTGAGTACGAAATTGGGAACACAACTAAAAACTGACCACACAGAGCCTTTCTAAACGTACAATTTTTTTCAACACTTCAACAGCTTTGTCGACGTGCTAGACAGACAGATGTCCCCAGTCTGTCAACTCAGCTTAATTATACCAGAAAACTGGCAGCTCAAATTCAGTCATGTTTTGCATACAACCTGAACCAGCCAAATGTTTAAATGTCTTAAAATGTCAAAAACAGAACTAGCTCACTTTAAATGGTTTGTATTGGTCCATAGTTATTCTTCACTTACTTTAAGCATTCCAAGCATCCTAATTATTCACTGTGATGAGTTTATAAACACTTTTTGGCCAATGCAGAGTTTTGGCATTTTAATAAAGCTAGCAATAACTAGCATGCTCACCGCACACTTTCTGATTATTGGACAATAAAATGCTTTATGTTTAGACAGCACACATCAGACTTATTTTGACCTCAAGAGTTGCTAATACAATATATCTGTACTGGCAAAAGATAAATTTAGCTTGAATACATGAGAAAAAAAATCCTGTACAGGCCCTTTAACAATCCAAAGCGACAATAGTTTAATATGAATTCCAGACATACAGCAAGCACAGATAAGAGCAATAAATGCGTCCCTCTCTCAGCAGGTGGTGGAGCCAGGCAGAGACAGGGATGGCTGCACAGAGCTCCAAAACAAACATGTTTTTTCAGGAAACTTTGATTTGAGGTGGAATTTTCCAATGACCCCTCCAGAATAATGGACTTATAAAAATATGGGCCCGTGGTGAGTCATCAAAAGGATGATGGTGGCACAGTGCTCCTGCTTATCTAAGCAACATACTTTCAGCACAAATGAAGTGAACAGAAGACTGAACACATTAACACTCTGGCTGGGCACTGGGCAGTACTGTGGTTTAAACTAATACACACTTATTTTTCTTGATATTAATTTATAGCATAGGCTGTAGTTGACTAAAATTGTTGGTCGATTAAAGACATTTTTTGTAAATTTACATTACATAATTTGAGGAAAATAATCTAAATCGGCCCTATATATCAGCCCACAAATATCGGCAAAGCTAATCGGCCATTGGTTGCTCTATTCTAAGCAATCGGCATTGGACATGAAAAAACACATATCGGTCGATCTCCAATTCCACATGCATCACTTATTCAACTAGTAGGGGGTCGTGGAGCTGGAGATGGATTAACCGACTTTACATAAAAAAAATTGTCACCCCTCTGTCTGGAACTGCTGCAGTGAGCCTCGTCATTTTGATCTTAAAATGTCTGTATTAATAGACATGATCCTGGTATTTTTATTCCACTATTGGGTCTGTAAATCAAGATATGAACATTAATAAGACAAATCAGGCGCCTTCTTTCCTCGAAGTCACTCCTCTAGCATTGATTGACAGCAAAAGGGTTGAGTGACAGCACTGCTACTCTAAACCAGCTGTGTGGGCAGGAAGGGATGTTACCTTCATCAGTCCCTATAACTGCTAGCCTCGACAAAGCTTCATTTGACTGGAGCTGAACGCTAAGGATGACGTCAGATTAGTCCACTTCTTTATACAGTCTATGGCCACAACCAAAGATTGACAGGGGAAGACAGAGGCAAAGACATAATTCATGCTAGACTCTGAAAAATTTTAAAACAAAGAGAAACAAGGGAAAACATTCACAACAAGGAAATTTCGCAAATTTCTTAAGGCACATTTCTTACAGATTGCCATAATATCGACAAATCGTCATCTAGACAAATTATGACAAATTACAATACAAAATATCAGCATTGGCCAGCCCTAATGAAAACTACAAGAGCTTTATTTCTAAATCCAACTAAACACAGCCTCAAATTTACATTGATAAACATCCCTCAAGACTCTAATAAATCCTTTAAATTATGTATCTGAAAGTAAATATCAAAGTTATGCGTGTGTGGTCAGGACAGTGGTAACCATTGGCCCAGGGGAAGCACACGACGGGAACTCAAAAAGAGGTGAAAAGGAAGACAGTCGCAGAGTTGATCTCACTTTTGGTTTTATTTCAAAATGAAAACCCCTAAAATCATCCACTGGTGATAAACAACTTAATATACACACTTTTAAGACACAGTGTTAGATGAGAATGGTTATGATTGGACTGGTAATGGATGTGTGGGAAACGAACCAGGATAATTTGATCCAATTTGATCCAAGTTATAATGGTTTTCTGTAAATATTAACCCAGTCATGCATGTTTGAGTGATCCTTAATAATAGCTTAACAATAATAACATAAAAATCCTCACTTGTGTCCAATGGTAGTGGTTCTCAAACGTTTTGCACCAAGTACTAACTTAATATTTGCCTTTCCAAGTACCACTAGATCTAAACCCAACATTTATCTGGTTAGGTCCAAATATGGTCTAAAATTAGACAAAAACATTGAATTTTTGTTTTATTCAGTGAAAAATCTTAAACTGCAGAGGGCCCCATGTACAATCAGAGGCAGTCCACAGACCACAGTTTGAGAAACATCCCTCAGTAAATCCCTATTTGAGACTATATGGTACTATATGGTCAGTGATCTTTACATTGAATAGCAAAGGAATCCCCTCAAGCTGCAATTTTCCAGTCACAAGAATGGGTTCCAAACATTCCATAATGGTCCGCCGTGCTGGATACTTCAAATTGATCAAAGTACCTCAAGAGAATGGACTAAAAAGAAAAGTCTTAACATTACAGCAGCAACTTGGACTGTAAAATGTGAAAATAGAACTTTTAAGTGTTTTGATCTCGGTCCTCCTGTGTCCAAACCAGTGGTCTGAATCAGTAGTACAAAACTTCAGTACCCATAGTTCCCTGGGCTAAATGGGGCAGAACAGAACATTCTTATCTGGCTCTCATATCGGTGGCGTTTTCACAGGGTAAAGGCCTCTTTAACATCTGAACTAAGTGAGCGTGCTTTACTGCTCAGATAATCACAAAGCACTATGCTAATTTAAGATAGTTTGTTTACAACGTATTGACAAGTGTTTTTGAGTAAAATGGGACTACGACATAATACCTAAACCATGACAAACCAGAACCAAAGCAGGACTAAAACAAACAAATAACTTTTACAAATTTCTTATGACTTTTATAGGCAAATATTTTACATGAGGTCAAATCTGTGACACAGGAAACTGAACTAAGGTTATAATTTTACACATACTTTACCAAATAGGAAATGTTTTTTTTTTATTTACATGTAAGTGCATGTATGAGTATTTCAATATACATCAGCTTCCTGTTGTATGGTGCCATTTTGAGGACAGTTGAGAAATACATCAATTTCATTTTGAATCATTATGGCAACAGTCCTAACTTTTCATCATTCTGAAAGCAATGGTAGGCCTATCGAGATAACAAATTTTGATGATGTATTGCTGAACAAAATATAGATAATTAACGATAATACTGAAGCTAATTCATGCAGAACCTAAAGCAAGATTATCCAAAAAAAATAATAATAATAAAATTAAAAATTAAAAAAAAATCTAAACACTTAGTAGTTGGTTTTCATCTATAATGAGTCATAGAAGTTATCCACTCAATTTCTACAGCTCAAATCTAAACTATAGTATAGAAAATAGCAAAAAAGTTCCCAGTTATTACAAAGAAAAAGTACCCACAATAGGCACAGAGGCAATGCAAGTACTAGAAAAAAAAAGTCCATAATTTTGTCAGAATGTGATCATCCACCATTCTGATTTGAATCTTATCACTAAAAATGTGGCACTCATTAATTTAAACTTTAACTGTAAACAATATTTGTGTAAGTTTCAGTGTAGTTAGACCCTCCCTGCAGATAAATATAAGGCAGTGTCCACCATTAATCTGACCAGAACTGAACATGTGGCTTGGATGAGCAGCGAAACGTCTTCACTTCTACAACTTTTTGTCCAGTTGACAGATTTGATTTTTTTCTTTTACTGTTTCACAAAGGCACATTTTCCACAGTAAATGTAATCCAAAACATACTTCCATAATTCCTCTAATAACAAAAGCAGCACCAGGAGATCCACAGTGTAATCGCGTGACATCTGTTGAGGTCCAGGTTTGAACCTATAAATCAATTATTTACATGAACGAGCACTATCTCTCCCAGTGTGGAAACAGTCTGGAGACAGCCCCATTCCCGCGGCTCCAGGTCACGCACAGCAGCACAGTGGAGCAGGACTTAGCATGGGCCAGTAAGAAACACACAGGGACACACATCTGGAGGTGAGCCACTGAGGACGTCAGAATTAACCAAACAAAAAAAGAAATATAATGAAATGTAATGTAATGAAATTCTGAAGCTTTTCATTTATAAACGTCTTGTCACTACAGTATTTTATGTGTCTGATGTCATCAAGATCCACAGACTAGATAGTTTTTCATTCAAAGGAAATAATGTTTTAGAAGATTTGTTTTATTTCATGTTTTAACGCTTTTTAAAAGAGTAATGTGGCCTTAAAATAAAACAATAAAAAAGTAAATACTATATAACACAGACCGGGTTAGGCAGACTATTGGTGATGGTAAACTTCTGTTGTCACAAGGCCTGTCATGATAACACATTTTGAAGTGCGACATATTGTTTAATGAAAGAAATTTGTACAACTGACAATAACCAAAGAGCAGATTTAAACTACAAAAATGTACACAAAAAAAACAAAAAACAAACATGAGCTGCAATAAATACATAGCAGAATGAAACTATTTAGTGCTGAGTTTGCATCTGTAATGAGTCACAGAGATTAATTTAACATTTTACAGCTCAAATAACCAAAAATGTCCTCGTAGTACAACGAAAATGTACACACCATGAATACTGAGCCTCTATATTGCTTGAGCACACAACACAACAACAGTATTCACTGATCTCTGTTGTGGATAATGAAATTGTGGATCATTTGTGGATCATGAAAGCAACAGTTAATTTTGTTCATTCAGTTATAATTACTTTTTTTTTTTTTTTTACATTTAAATAAAAATTAAAATATATCATAGTTGCCATGATACTAAACTTGATTTCGATACTCAGACCAATTGAAAACACTCCTTTTTTAGACAACAGACACAAAACATAAAATATAGTACTTACCAAAATATAGCAGTTACCATGTGCTGTTATATTAGCTCTGGTACCATTCAAGATCATTATAAAACTGTCTAGGAAAGAGCCACCTTTGTCCTGTTTTGACACTTGTTCAATTGTGTAGTTTTTTAGTTTAAGCATTTCTGATATGACATAGTGGCATCTCTGGTGGTTGGTGTGATGTTAAAGTCAGTGCACATGTTAAAAGTCAAAATGCAAAAATGAGCATGGATAGAAGCAGACAGTGCCTAAGGTTCACTCTGGGGTTAAGCTTCAGAGGAGGTTCAATGGGCTGGAAGGATGGAGCGATGAAGACATGCCCAAGCATCTTATTCTGCGTAGCAACAGCTGAATGCATTCATAACAGTCCAGTGAGCGCCCACCCGAGTTTACAGAGGGGGGCTGGGGACAAACTGAGCATTAAGATTCAATTGTACGTCAGTTAAAATATTCCCCAAGAATATCTGACCTTGTTTACGTTGCACGCTTGATTTGAGAAAACTAAAAGGGAACTGAAACTACTTACAGTAATAAGGGTGTGTTTGTAGAATAGATTATTAGATATGCAGACTTGTTATTACAATGTAGGTATGTGCTGACTAAAAGTAGTGAAAATACAATTTTAATAAATATTCTGAAATACCTAAAATACTGAAATCTTTAAAATGACACATCTCAAATTCGAAACAGAAAAAAATGTCAAAATGCACACATAAATTTTACTCATTACCGGCTTACACTGAAACAGGAAATCCATTCTGAGTACATCAAAAACAAACATGTGGGAACTCTGAGAGGTTCCTTTTGTGTAGTACAACACACTGAGAATAGTGACAACTGAACTTCCTGTCTGCAACTGATATGGAGATACTCTCTCATCAAATACCAACCATCTAGATATACACAATGTAAAAATGTAGTTTTGATGCAATGTTTTAATCTAGTGCTTATATGGACAAATTCAGTTTGATTCCCACAGCAAGAAATTAATGCACTGTTTAACTTTTCTTAAACTTTGCCCAGAATGTTCCAAAGTATAGCATTAAAAGTATAAATAAAATGTATTTAATATAATTTCTTTTAATGCTCAAAAATATGTGTGGACAGCCGAGTTGTCACAAGTCTGACCTGTAACTTGGCCAGGCCATGTCCCCAATGTGTCTCCATGGAGATATTTAAGCTTAAAACTATACTCATACCATAGGTAATGTTACAGCATCTCTATGGAGACAAGCTGGTGGTGTATCATCTACCAGAGAAATTACACAATGTCATTCTTATTGTTTTAATGTAATGTTTAGGGTGCAAAGAGTAGCAATAGAATAACTAACTAGCATGTATAATTAATGTATCTGGTTGTCCAGCAGTGTATTGCTGCGGTTATGTGTGTTATTATATAATATTTATACATTTTGAGGTCACAGATGGACAAAATTCAAGCCTTGGAAGTTACAGGAAATGCTGACACACACAAAACTTGGCAAACCTGATCCACCATTTGTGGAATCTACTTCCTGTTCATCTTATTCTAAATCAAGCAAGTTGTCTCTAGGGTTATATCTGGTGTCCGATTTAAAAAACTAATCAGGGCAAGGGATATTTTTTTAAACATACAAAATAATATGGTCTACTAGTCAAAGATCTTCTGCACAAAAAGTTATAACTTTTTGTCCAGTTGACAGAATCCAATTTTTATTTTACTATTATGTCCTGTAGTTTATATAGTTTATGTATGTAGTTATATATAGTCAATTTGCCAAACACAATCATACACTGCAGGTGCTTAAACATTAAAGCAGCAGAAGAATTCAACCCAGTTAAACTCAAAATATTTCATACTTAAAAATGTGTGACAAAACTTGGAGAGTGATCAAATAGAACAGTATGTAAAGAACTCTGAAGTTTCCGGCACAAACCTGCCAATGACCAAATTAAATAATCATTAAAAACCCAGTGTGGCATAGTAAAACCCAGTAGGAGGAGAGGAACTTACAGCCAATTGCTTTGACATTTTGGCAGAGCATCGTTGCATGTTTTTGGCACTGAATCACATGAGAGAATATGGTGCTGACAGAGGAGCTTGGCACTGCAGGTTTAGCAGTGCAGGGCTGTCACATTGCAAAACAAAAACCCCAGTCTCGGCTAAGCTAGCATACGCCTCAGGGAACTACAAACAGCATCAATAAGAACTGACTTTAATGAGTTTTGACATCTGTCATTTGAACCAGCAACCTACAAAGCTTTTCGGGATATTTTGCTTCTCTCACACTGCTGACGTAAAAAACACATTACATATTAATTATAAGATGGAACATGGGTGTCACTGGCATGTGGTTTGGTAAAGTTAATAAAAGACACAATCTCCCAGAGTGCTTCTTTTACATGTCAGCTGAATATTACTCAATTGAGATTGAAAGTTGTCAGCACAAACAGAACCAGAAACAAGTAGCACAAGGAATTGAAAATGATGACGATGATGTCAAATTTAATTTGACATCATTGTTTTGAGTTGGCACAATGATCAAATCACAAACACTGACATTATTTAGATAAAAGAAGGCACAGTGCAAAAGACAAAACAACCTATTTTTAAGGGCCCATATTACTCTATTTTCTGATGTATGTTATAATGGTGTTTCCTCGTCAAAAACATACCTGCAGTTGTGTTTTGTTTCATTCACACAGGTTTAACACACAAACAATGCATATTTAGGCTAAGCTCTTTTCTTAAACTGGAAACACTCTGTTCCAGCTTGTGATGTCATGTCAAACTCCATACACCTTCACCTTCATGATCTCAGCCCTGGAATTGCTAATCTCTACTGAACAAATGGTAAGAGGTAGCTGTTAACTTGAAAAACTACCACTATATGACCGTTATATATTGAGCAGGTAACAACATTACAAAAAGAGTCAATTTTGTGTAATATAGGACATTTAATGACAAAAATCTTGTTGTACATGTTGTTTAGACCTTCACAAACATGAACTCCATGGGATTGGAACTTGGAACTTAAACTCGGATTGGTTTATCAGTTCATATTTCATGTTATATTCCAAACAAACGTTAATGCTCTTGGTTGTTGTGTTGTGTACCCCAGCCCAACTGCCCTGTACACAATATGAAGGTAACTTTTAAGGGTATGATTACATGATAAAAAATCTGGACACTGTTTTTGAAATCAAGATGTTTTGCCTCTCATCCAGAAGCCAATTTCAATTTCAATGGTATGATAAAGTAATATTATAGTAGCTCATCATATAACAGAGGACATTTCACTCGTTCTAATGATTATAACCGAGTCTGCACTCTTCTCATTTAAGGTTACTTTTACAGTGATTATTTATGTTTTGATTTGTCTGTATTGTGATTTTAATATCTTTCTTATTCTGTAAAGCACAATTACTTCCTGTATGAATTGTGCCATACAAATAAACGTGCCTTGCCTAATTATTAAAACAACAGAACATAAATAGAACAAGTATGTAGTAGTTTAAAGCACAAGCGCAGTAAAAATGTTCTTCAAAAGTATATCTGCTGTAGGTTATAAGGTATGTGAGATTTGTAGCTCAAATACTGTACCATATAAAAGCAATGTTGGCCTTGCCTTTTTGCATCCATATTTACCACAGTGCTGTTTTGACTGGCCAGGAAAACAGGCCTTCAAAGTGGGTTAGGGGAGCTGCATGTCCCTGAGGCGGCCATCGCTGGAGTGGATGTGACAGCGGGGCGTGGAAAGGGGGGAGGTGGGGGGTGTTCTGGCTGAGTTTTGCCCTAATATGGGCAGGGGTCTGGGGGCGGGCGGGGGAGGACAGAATGGGAGGGCTGCTACTGTCGGCTGCACACTCGGCTGTTCAGGGGCTGCGAGTCTAAACACTTCACACTGCACGGGCTCTGGGCTCTGGAAAGGGCCAAGTGTCCAGGCAAAGGTAGAAATGATGTGCATACAACATATTTAAAATGAGTTGTATTGATGAACAAAAAGAAGTTGTTGTTTATCTTCATGTAGTTTCTTAATTTGTAGTGTTCATTAAAAACACATGTTGTTGGAGTTGTCATTCAAAGTGCTGTTACAGAAGTGACAAAGATTGATTTTTAAAACTATAAATACAAGCAAAACTTAAAACGTAAGCTGGAGATTGGTCAATAAGGGTACAACAAACCTTTAAGAGAGTAGTGTATCACATTTAGTGCAGTTATCTCTTCATATTAAAGCGTTAAAATAAAGCTTTGTGTGTATGTTTTCGGCCGCAAATCGATCAAAACAAAATATCAGCCTGTGCTGAAGCTTTAAAACCAAATATCGGCCCAACATATCTGCCAACCAATATATCGGTCTAGCTCTAACTTAAACTATCTTTCAAAGTCTAATTAGGTTTTTGATTTTGCCATTTCCTAATCTGGCGTCTTTATGTTAACCAAAGGTACTGTGCTGGTTCAATTCTTGCGGTGTAGAAAATAAAAACCAGCAAACTAAAGAGTACTGAAAGTCACCCAACATCAAGATGTGAGATCATTGTTATTATCAATGTAGAATGCATCTATGACTATTCTCAGTTCTCTCACCAAAATGTAAAGCCTTTTATTTGAATTTTGGGTACCATGAAGAGAATGTTAATAGCCACACCTCCAAGCTCAGTGTCTGATGTAAAAAAGACACGTTTTTCCCTGAGCTTCCCTTGGCCATCTGTTCCTCCGGCCTACACGCACACTTGCTCCTCACAGACTCAGCACTATTCCTCCTCCTCCACATCTGGACTCTTCTAACACAACACTCGGAGGGATTCTGACAGCAGCAGCTACACATGCTACTATAGAAACAAACAACAAAACAAGGCTGGACATTATATTGCAAAATTTTCATAATTGCTACATCAACAAGAGCAGTGTCTAATATCGCAAGACAAACAATATATTTAGCTGACAATAAGCTCTTTTCATCTACCACTAGTTTTGGGTCACATACAGCTGGTCAACACTTAAGAGCTGCACAATATCATCAATCATAAACAAATGGAAATCCCAATCTTAGTAATTATGAAACTGCAAAGGAATGTATTATTAGTTTACCAGTTTATATTTTCAGTCTTCTCTCAAATGTTAATGCTGCTGGGCTTGTTTATAGAACAGAATCCTACTTTAAAAAAAAAATCTTGTTTGAAAAATGGCAATAGGTTATAGAATAGATTTTTCTCTTCCAAATTGTGTAGCCCTATTGGTGATCCATCAATGTGAGTGGAAAAAAAGATAATTTCACTGTTGTTTGGTTGTGGGGTCAATAATTGTGAATAATCGCTCAATGAAATTTTCCACGCAATCATAACAATACTTAAATGTAATATTGTGGCAGCCTTATGCATGACTGTTGTGAATGCTAGTAAACAGAGTAGGACAGGGAAAGCCTTAAAGAACAATAGAAGAATCCGTGTGGAGTTGGAAAGTTAGGAAAGGCGGCTGGTATTCGTCCGTCGCGACCGTAACTGCCTGGAGAAGTGGGAGCGCGGGTGTCAGAATTCCTCCTCCGTCGCTCTCAATGCCACTTCTGTTCTGCTATGTGCTGCATGTCAAAGGCACAGCACACACAGAGGTCGCCATGTCCGAGAGTGACTGAGCCCTGTGTCAAACCAACGCCACAGAGGCCTCACATCAAGTCATACTCACTACAGCGCTGTGAATCTAAGGGGCTACAGTTAATTAAAGTACACTGACGATCTATCATCCAGTATTAAGGCATGGTCACTGGCACACTGGTTTGGGATAACGTACACAATATAATCTATGTTGAATAAGTTTAAGTTGTGGATATGCAAGTAAATAGAACTACAACGAGCCATCACCTGAGGGTAGAAGTGGGCGATATTATATTTTTTCCCTTTGTTTTGTATTGTTTTCATTTTAATAAACAATACAGACTTTTATTTGACACTGAAATCATGCAGAGTTTAAACTTGGCTGGACAACAAACATTTAAAAAGACCCGACTGAGATCTGCTACAAGAGCTACCATAAAAGTAGAGGCAATGACAACACAATGTCAATGTACCACACCTGATGCAATCCACTTTTTAAGACGACAAATAGATTCTTGTGATTCTTTCTCAGGCCTTTAATGCACCTGTTTCTAACTATTTGTTGGGTGAACATTTGTTGGGTGAACACACAGGAAGAAGGGCATCGTCTTATTCTTGCATTAACAGCTGTATCATAATAGACATCAGTAATAAGGTGTCCAACAAGCCTGGGTAGGTCGGTGGAAGCAATAGAGACAAGAAAGCAGTAATCAAACAAAATTAAGTATTTTAAGCAAGCTAGGAAGCTGTCTAAATGTACTTACACTACCAGTCAAACGTTTAGACACACCGTCTCATTCATTGTTTTGTTTCTCAATTTTTACTACTTTCTACATTTTAGAGACATTTGGAAGACATTAAATATATGAAGCAAGATGTATGGATTATGTAGTAAAGGAAAAAAATAAATATTATATGTATTTTATATTTTATCTTCAAACATAAAACAAAAAAAAAAATATTGAGTAAGAGGGTGTGCCCAAACCTTTGACTGGAAGTGTACATCTAAACACCACCAGCCAAAAGTTGGACACACCCTCTCATTTAGTGTTTTCTTTTTCTTTATTTTGACCACTTCATACATTTTAGATACATACGGAAGACATCAAATATATGACGTAAGATGGATGGAATTGCGTAGTAAAGAAAAAAAGTTATTCAATTCCTTGTGTAATTCCATCCATCTTACGTCATATATTAGATATCTTTCATGTTTATAAACTGTAGAAAGTAGTAAAATAAAAATTAAAATTAAACATTGAATGAGTGTGGTGTGTCCGAACTTTTGACTGGTTGCGTATATTCATTGATTTATGAAGTACTAAGTAACAAGCCCTCTTTCACTCCATTTTAAGTTTTGATAATACATAAATTAAATACTTAGTTGCTGCTATGGGCCAAAATTCTTATCTGACAATATAGAGACACAAATTCCATTCCCGGTTTTCCAGGATCCGTGGGAACTCTGCTCGATCAGCAAACTGAATCCACCCTGATCCTGGCTCAAAGCAACATCAGCTGAAACTAACACATGCGCCACTGCCTTTGATTACCAGAAGAATTCTAACATCAACAAATTGTGATTACGTGCACATACCTCCAGAATATAATGGACTACATGCCCATCTGAGGGATCCGAGTGCTTGTTTTAACTGGACCAAATGAGTGGATTCTTTACAGCGCTGGCGGGTGGTCTGTGACTGTACCAAAGCTACAAGTGGGGCATAGGAGAGAGTTCCTTATGAAAACAAACCTATTTTAGTGCAGTGGCCTGTAGCTCTGGGTCAAGGATACATGGTGGACTCAGATGATACTTGACCCGTCCTGTCTGTCAGCGCCTGCGTCTGTTTTCTTGACCTAAGCATGACGAGTGCTCTTGGTCGGTCACTCAGGCAAAAATATGTGGAGCAGAGACTTCCTCAAACAGGTTGCATTTGGAAAACATAATGATTACAACTGAGAGATGACAAAATGTACCTATTATTATGTTTACAGTATACATAACTTTAATACAAACTAGGAATGTCACAAAATAAAAATTTACATATCAAGACTTAACAATTAGCAATTATTGGAATAATGACCCAACAACAGCAAAATCCTTAAACTCCCTTTCATTCAATTTTTTTCCATGACTCTTCTATGAAAAAATCTTCATGAAATCTTATGAAATCAAACTTTGAGAATATAGTTACTCTGACATAAACAGCCACATAAAACAGCACTATCATTTTGGTTTTGGCTTTGGCTTGACGTTTAAAACTGTCACAATTGTTACTTTTTGGTTTGTACGATTGATTATGCTGTGACCTGAATAATCATGATTATCAATTAACCAAATCATCTCAGCATCATTAGTCCCTGCCTGAAACTGTGAAGTAGGGCTGCAAGATTAATCGCAATCAAATGGAAAAAAGCTAGTTGAATGGATGCAATTAGCAAATCGCAAAGGCTGCAGTTTTTTTGTGTACCATAATTTCTTCCACAAACAACTAAATATTCTTATTCTGCATAAAAAGATCTGCACTGCAAACATGTTCAGAAATGTGATTCTTGTATTAATTTGTCAGTTCAGACATTTCAGAACAGAATCCTACCATTAAAATATAAATCGCAAATTTAATCACATAAAATTTTATATATTTTCCAAATTGTTTAGGCTGTGAAAATCTGCATTTTTTACATGTACATAGCCAGTAGCATTAGCACTTTTTTAGACTTGGCCATGACAGGATGCGAAAAAGTGAAATGTCAACGGGAAACACATAGGGCCTGGAGGAACATTTTCACACAGAGTATATTTAGAAATGGAGAAATAAGGAAAAGTAGTGAGTCATGAGTACTTCCAGGTTAAGCACTTTAAATACTCAGGTTTAAGACATAAGCCACACTAAGTAGTGAGCTTTGTTCAGGTTGAATGGTTCATTATGTAGGGAACAATCAACCGTTAATCTAAGTGTAAACAAATATTGTTAATTTCAATATGTGGAACTGCAAAAAAATAAACACTACTAATGGCAGCTTTTATTAAAACACAGCTAAAATACAATATAAAATGTTATTTTTAGGCATGTAGGCATTTCTTCTCTAGGATAGTTCTGACAGTGATTCATTCAGTTGTGGTTATTTGGTGATAATGTGGCTATACAACTGCTATGGTTTTTCAGATCAATAAAAGAACAAACTTCAATTAGCAAGTTCAAGTGTCAAAGCAAATTAACATATATTTTTTCTAAAATTGACACTAACAAATTAAAAATGTTTCTTTTTAATCTAGAAAAAACTGATATGTCCCAGGACAGCTCCAGTTTCATTTAATATGGACGTAGTGATTACATTGGATTAGACCAGATGCATTGTCACAAGTTATAATACAGTTATGTTTATAACACATGTTACACAAGTGCTAAATGTCCATAGGGGGCTTTAAACCCATGATTTTAAATGTATATTATAATCCCCTAGCTCAAAAGAAAGGAATTATAAATTAGATAAGTTAACACATCTAGTTATAATTGGGTGCCTTTTAAAATCAATATCACTTTTTTAGAAATTGTACAAAAAACGTCAGAGGGAATATAGATGTATATAAAAAAGTTCTGTTATTCATGAAGCCCTACTTTGGAACATTGTGGTCAGTCACCATTACTTCATACAGGAAAGAACACAAGGATGATACTGTTTTGGTAACTTTTAAGTTGAGAAAATGTGCAAGTGGCATTTTATTTTAATACAAGCCCCTCAGGAACAGGTATGTCTAGAGAAACATTGCATTGCTGGAGGCGACTTCTCACAGTGAGTGTCTAACCGCAGTAGTGTGAGAATATGGGTGTGAGATGCCATATCCTGTTTTTCAAATTCTACTCAAACTTTAAAACTTCACACAGACAGCCCTGCACCTCATTCATTCTCTGCCAACTTACATGTGTTCGGCCTGTTAAGTCATTAGCACTTTTCATTGTTTGTTTCTCCACATCACAGGTTTGGAGAGCTTTACACAATTAACCCTAAGCAGTGACAGATGAGGCAAATTTGCGTCACACAGTTCACAGAAATGGACATGAAGACAAATATAGTAAAACTAACATTACAGCAACCTCCACATCACCCGCATTTATCAAGCTTGCACTTACTACAGCTTACTATAACTTGGTAAGTGGATGTCATACAAAGTTACTTCAACAAAACAATCAGTTTGAAATTCGATCGAATAAAAAAAAAAAAAAGAACAATTGCTTTAACTCAAATTAATTTTATTTAAAGTCTAAAAGAAGATGGGGTCAGTACTACTGGCAAGTTTAAATTGTTGGTTCTACATTGCATTAAAGCCGCACTATGTAACTTTTCTGGTGCTGGGTCAACTACTTGCTTGTCTCCATGGAAAAATGTCATGTCATTGCGTGGAATGGTGCACAGTATAGTATTAAAATGATTTATATTGCATGTATTCAGTTGCATGTGTTTTATTAAATACCTATACAATACAGCAAAATACCTTGAAAAACATGCAGTTGTACTGTGACCGGGATCGCCTCTACACAGATCTGACTTGTAACTTGGCCAGCAGCTTGTTTCCATAGAGATAAATAGGGTAAATGCCATATAGTTTTTAAAATCAAATGACAGCAAACATGCATTATGAATAAAACGGTCCAAACGACATCAAATGTAAAGCACTTAGGTCCAATAAGGGACAAGGTCAAAAGGCAAAGTTCTTTGTACCAAGTATTTATTTACCAAACTCTGCCACAAAGCCATTAGACGCAACTGCTTTTAGAGAGCAGAAACAACATTGTCCAGGGAACCTTAGAAGCAGCTATAAATACATGTACTATTTGTCTTTGGCAAAGTGCATCTCCAGGTCAATTGCTTTAAACAGCTACAGGTGTCCCACATGAGCCTGTTCTATCACCACATGAGATTTACATAATAACAATAATAGTATCTAAACACATGAAATAGTAGCTACATATTCATGTCATAAAGTTTATGTTATCAGGACAGATCTGTCAAAATAAGTTCTCAATTTTCATCACTTTTGCTGATGTTGCAGTACATGGAATGTAATCTGATATATTCTATATTTGAATTGACTACTAATTATATTTAAGTATAATAATTTGTTACACCAATTTAGTATCCATTTTTGTTTTAGGTTAACGGTGGGGAAATTAGCCCAAGGGAGGCCACAATGATAATCTAATGGAAAACTCTGTTGTTACTTAAGACCACAAATCTTGTCTTGGAGACTCCCAGCGTCTAATGTGGCAGAAAGGTATGTCAGCCCGTGCAGCAAACATGCAAACTATTTCAACTTGCTCCAAGACAGATCAGGTTCATCCACAACAGCCATTGTGCAGCATGTTTAAGTCACAGAATTCAGTTCCACATTCCAGAAATGCTACAATTACAGCCTGGCAAACCGAAAAGCAAAACACACACGAGAGAACACACACACACAAAGAATAACGCAAAGGGGTTGGAGCTGCAGCTGTTGCCGTACGTCGACTTCAACAAAAGAGTGCCATTACAGCGCGAGAACTGCACTAAGGCACATTCCATTTATAACCTTGAGCTAGTCTTTTCATATGAGCATATATTTATTACAGATGAGTCACAGTTTTGAGCAGTTAAACATAGAACAGAAGAGACACCTGTAATCATTGAAAACTTCTGAGTCATCCTTAAAATAACAAATAAGTCAAACACGTGGATTTGGTTCAAATCTTTTCATATCTATGTTTGTTTACATAATGCAAGTTTCTCAAGTGGTAAAAGTCTCATTTATCATGTTTATAGTTAATCAGCTGTCCATACTATCTGACAGTATACTATGTGACTGCCCTCATTGCAATGTTATCAAAATCAATGCACATTTCATTACTATGCAAAGCACTACTACAAATACAGCAGTTTCTTAAGTTTCAAAAGCAATGTTGTCATATTAACACATGCACTGAATGATCTATAACCCCCATACAAAATGCATAGTAGCTCCTGTCTCCTCCTCCAAAACATTTGACATTTCTCCTGTCATTTTAACTTAAAAAATGAAAGCTGCAAAGTAGTCTCATATTTCCAAAACTTACTCAATACTTTGGTTACAGTCTTTAAATTAAAAAAATGTCCGGGGGGCTCTTAAGGTCTAATTCTACATAATTACATAAGTTTATTTAACTACTATACTACATTCAGATCATAACTGTCCAACTACTACATGGAGATCACATCAGCAGATACATTATAGTCTCTAAAGAAATATAATAAAGAAATATACTGCCATTACTAGTCTATATCATTTCAGGGTCCAGATAATTTTGGCATAACTAGTTCTCACATCTCAATTGAACTTTTGCTACTATAGGAACTCATCCTTGCTGTGCTCATGGTTTGTTACAATAATACACAGAGAAGCAGAAGTGGGTTGCAGACTGGTTTCAAGATAAGAAACTAAAGCAGCTGCTGTTATGTGGTTAAAACAAAAGGCCTATTCTAACGCTGCGGAAATTCACATATTCAGGCCATAAACTGTAGACTTTAGCTCCGAGGCACCTGCTTGCATTCGTACACTAGTTTGATGACAGATCCTGCAGAGCTAAGCTAAAAAACCGCACTGATTTTTAACCCAAAGAAGTTGCTAATCGAAATATAAACTGGAAAACACTGCAATTGTATGTTTTATAGGAACGTGACAGACGATCAAGGTGTTTTATTTTGAAGAAATGTGTAATTTGATTACTTTAGCTAAGATTATGAGCTCAAGCTAGCCAACAGTGCATCCTGCATAAAATAACTGAAAATGCTAAGCTAACGGGGAAAAATCAGGAATCAACAATCATTTTCAACTCTTCTTTAAGTCCAACTTGTATAAAAACTATAGAAATGTATGTTTTAGTCCTCAGATTGTGAGTAATTGGTCCATAAAGTTACCCGTCCTCCCCGGCATCTTCTTCCATGTGAACTGTACGTTTGACAGTCACTGATTTGAGCGCATAGAGCTACACAACAAGTTCCCTAAACAAGCTTTAGCGCTCACAAAACTTGATGAAAGTCGACAACTCACCGGTATGTGTCTTCTAGGGTTAGTTTTTCAGGAAATAAAAGCCGGATTCTCAGTGGAAGTGGTAGTTTGTGTCGACCTTGGCCGCTGAATGTGGCAGACACACAACAACACCCCTCCCAAGCGCGAGCAGCAGTCCAAACCGAGCAAGAAAAAGTTGAGCGCGTAAACCCCGCCCTCTCGCATTTCTGATTGGTCAATATTAGGGACAGTGTAAAAACAGCCAATCAACTCACGTGTCATTCTTGCTTCGACCAATCAGGGTAGACCTAATATGTTCCGATATAAATAGCCACTTTTCAGATTTTTCAAAAAAGATTCTTTAAAATAAATAATATAGGCAAACTGTATGCTATAAACAGGAATATCATGCTATTTCTAGGATACCATATTGCAGCAATAACCATATAAGGCAATATGTTTATCTCAGTTTGGTTCTGTCATTTAGTAGAACCTAATATTATATTATGCATTAAAATTACTGTACTGCAAACATGTTGGTGTGATGAAATGCAAGTTTTTAAGCCTTTTATTAAGAATACTGTTAGTTCGAACGTATGGATATAGTTTATGTCTAGATGTTGGATTTTTAAGCATTTTGTAGTAGTAGCAGTAATAGTAGTAGTAGTAGTAGTAGTAGTAGTAGTAGTAGTAGTAGTAGTAGTAGTAGTAGTAGTAGTAGTAGTAGTAGTAAAAACAGCTTATTTTGGAGAGAAAAAGTATGCAGGAAGTTAGAAAAGTATTGCAAGTTACCAGTTTGTGGTTAGCCCTAATTTATTGAAGTAAATATAATGATAGTCCCTCTGTATAACGAACTAACACTATTCTCTCCTGTGCTGAGTGTCTGTGCTTGTTGTTGCGAGCACATGGAATGGTTGAAGTGCGGGGCATGTTTAAACAGCAGTGGGTCTATAACATAGGGGTCTGAATGTTTGTGCCTGAGGGCAGTAATGTAAAGGAAAACACGCACATCCCAAACCAGTGTGGTACAGAACAGAGTAAACATGCCTCCATAGAAGCACATTATCCAGACTAGAACCTGGGAGGTCTGCAGAGGTGTCCTGACTGCCCACACTTTCCACTGGAGAGGACATTAAAATTGAAACTTTAAACAGTGCCACACCTAGACAGCCTCTGCTATTTGCAATGGTGTAATTTTATTATAGGGTAGTGCCAGTTTTGTCTAGGCCTATGGGGAAGTGGTTCTACGCTGTGGAATGAGTGTTAGTAGGTTATTAGTAGGTTAGTTCAGACTGTACTTACTGTATGTGCTGATTTTAATTTTTGTCATACTTTAGGAATTTATACTTTGTTTTTCTATGTTCTGTCATATTACAATACACCACAATTTAGCCCTATAGTTGGTAATTATTAAACACCATTAGGTCCTTTTTATTCCTCTGAAATTATAAAGTGGAAGTATAACTCATAGCATAAAAGATTTGCATGACACCATTGGGGAACCATGTCATTTTTGTTTTGTATCTAATTTGCAACAAGGCATTCCCCTTTTTCTGAAATGAATTGTTTCTTTATTGTCTTTTGAAGAAGTGAATTTCCCTCATGCAACAATATTTAAGTGACCTAGTAGGACTCTGGAAGGCCCAATGTTATGAAATTGAAATAGAAATAAAAATAAGTCTAAATTTAAGTTTATCATTTTATAAACCATTTATTTGAATGCTGAAGATGCACACAACACAAAGTTGTCCAAAAGCGACACCTAGTGGTCAACGAAAGAATAAACTATGATTCTTATTAGAAGTGCAAAAATCCTTTACCACACCAGCATTTTGAGAAGTTTGTAACTACCACAATGCCTGGTGTAGGTTGTGTCATTGCCTGTACCTGTGAGTAATCATTAAATATGTTTAAATTAAATTGGAAAATGTACCCAATGACATTGAATGAAGTTTTGTCAATGATCAGTTCGCACATAGGTGATGATTTTTTAGTCCTTTCTTAAAAGAATAATGACTCAAGTATACCCACTGAACTCCATAAAAGGTACGCGCTGTCTTTTATAACAAACCTCTAGAGGGCAGTATTTCTCCACTATGAAAGGTCTGCTGCAGTTGCCATATTTCTGCACTGAATTAAACTCAGCCTGTTCAACCATGCAAAGTGACTCCATCCTTTTTACCACTCTCTGGACAACAACGTGATATAGCCCCCTTTAATATGGGCGTTTTGTGTAAGCTTTATGTTGTAATAGTGTGAAGCCTCCCCCCATTTTCTACACCTACTCTACCTATCCATTCAGACTGAATATGTTTCCTGGGGTGTATGATGGGATTATATTGTCTTTATGACTGTGCATTACCTCCATCTCTGGATTATCCCTGGGCAATGCAGCCAATCAAGTGTAAAATTGCAAATGTCCAATAAATGTCATTGTACAATATAAATGGACCTTCATGGAGTTCAGTGGGCATTATCATAAACTGTATCCTACTGTTTATGTCAATGAGAGAAGGCAGTATATTGCTGTTCTATTTTAGTCATTCCCAACCAGAGGATCAAGGTGCAAAAAATATATACAGATTCTCATGATGGACATTATTAATTTTTTTTTAATGAAATGCCCAAAAATGTGTATATTAACTAGGTAGATTCTTCTGTATTGGATTTATATCGAAAATTGTATTATAATTAGTCTAAACATTATCAGACAACACATATTTTAATAGGGGATAGCCAAACTGTTTACAATACAATCTATAAACTGGATATATATGTGCAAAATTAACTTTTAATATTACAATGGTGTCCCCTTTTCATTACTTAATCAAAGGTGTATTTGTATTGGTTCAGTCTTGGTGTTATAATCTTGCATTGTCCTGTATTTGAGGCTTGAGTGAATTTTCACCTTCCCCTTATCTGCGCACTGCTTTGAAGTTTGATTATTTGAAAATTTAATCCAAGTCATGCGCACAATGTTCAGTAGCCAAAAAACCCCCCAAAACAAAACAAAAAAATAAACATGTGAATGACACTCCAGTGCCATTATGAAGAGACAGGGACTTCTCACTTCTGCAGTTTTGAAGTTAATGATCTCATTTCTATTACAAAGCCATTTCAACATTGAATTTTACAATGAACAAAATGTAAAATGGTGATCTACTTCTGGTTTAATATGAAGTTTCAGAAAAAATAACACAATAACACATTTCTTCCCCATAAAACACCCAACAGAATTACACAGAGCAGCAGTTTGAATTATCGTGCACTATTCTGCTGCAGTTGATGTTATTGTTATGCTATCACAATGGTCATTCTGGGGTAGCTTTAGCTGTGTTCTGTGAAATAATGCCAGCCCACATGGGATAATGGCATGCAGGCTCTGAGCTGGAGGCTGATGCCAACAGTGCAGTCTCTTTTGAACAACATGCTCCTGTTTATTCATGTCCTTATTCACCCAGATTGCTTCATCTGTGGACAATGCCACAGTCTGCTGGTGCTGAGAGAACGCACTGACTCATATAGGCTCAAATGAGTGAAGCAGTGCAATGAATGACCTTTCCTTTCCTTATAATGTTTCTTTTATATTGTTTATATTAAAGGGCCTATATTACACAAAATTTACTCTTGTGAGCTTTGAGCCATATTATTATATCGTAACCTGTAATATTGTTTTGTTTCATTTGCGCATGTTAACATAATCCTTTATTATTAGTTTGTATACATCTCCAAAGCTCAAAATGCTCTGTTCCACCTTGTGATGTCATGAAGCTGTAGTTTTCAAGTTAACAGCTACATTTTACCTTTTGTTCAGTCGAGATGAGCGATTCCAGGGCTGAAATCATTATAATGATTTTAGTGAAAGTATATGGGGTTTAAAAACATGGTATTATCACATGACATCCCAAGGTAGAACTGAACGTTTTTTGTTTGAGAAAAGAACTCAGCCTAAATATGCAGAGTTTGTGTGTGTTAAACGTGTGTGAATGAAACAAAACACAATTCCAGGTATGTCTGTGATGCTGTGATGAGGAAAATAACATAATATAGACCCTTTAAAACACACTATGTAACTTTTATAATGGTGCATGCTTCCAAGGAGATGTTATTACCTGAAATGTTTCACAATATGGCAATGAATACATGGTTATTTACATGTTTTTATTACTGAAAAAAAGCATTCTTACTGTGAGCAGGGTGTCCTCTCCACAAATCTGCAGCTTGTCTCTATGTGGAGATATGTTTAATGCTAGAAACATCCAGGCAAAGTGATAACGTCTCCAGGGAGAGAAGTAAGAAGTGGACCATCAATCAGAAAAATTACACGGACCTATAATGACAGTACATGAATAAGCTATTTAAAGCTAAGTTTCTGAAAGTACATTGTCCACATTAAATAAACAAAACCAATTACTTAAATCATGCTTTTGATTCTTACCCACGACAGTGCTTGGGGATTTCTGCCTGAATGAACTGGCTGCAGACGGTTTGGGTCCAAATTCTTAAACTCGGAGGTTTGTTTTGTCCAGAGGGGTTGTGTGACCTACTTCTCCTGCACTTTCTGTTCCTCATTCACAAAAGCACTTGAAGCTCCAATGAATCCAGACTCAACAATAGAGAGGATATGGACAGACAACAAAGAGAATGTTTCAACGTGAAAAAAGTCCAGTGATACCAGAACCAACAGAAGACCTTTGTCTATCAGGTCGTAGTGGCAAAATATTTAACAATTTAACAATGAAAAAAACAAAGGAGCAAAATATGATTCCAGGATTTCTGTGGATATTTTTTTTTTACTGCAATTTGTCATTTTGTAAAAAGCGTTTTCCTTTATTTCTATTCAAATGCACAACAGAGCCATTTTCACTTGTTTATTTCTTCCAATAATTTGCATTGAAAGTTCCACAGTATAGCATTAAATATACATATTGATTTCATATTAATTTATTTACTTACCATGAGCAGGATCGGGTGTCTACACATCTGACTTGTAATGAGAACAGGTAGCGGCACCTGCTAATCTCCATGGAAATAGTCACATAGATGAGCTTAATGCCATGCTGTGGAATATTGCAGGCAAAGCAATAACATCTCGAAGGAAAAAAGAAAGTGGCATTCCGTCCATGAATCGCACCTTTAAACAACACTTTTACCTTCCCCATATAATTTAAACTAACTGCACTGTGTACTGTGTAGGTCCACTGCAATTCCATTTGAGTCTTTTCTGTATGTACTCTGTCTGAGTGCTTTCTTCTCCACATGATAAAAATCTGTGCTGAAATTGTTAAAAATTCCACTTTCCTTCCACAAACACAAATGCTGTCCTCTTTGCCTCCAGAAGACATGTGCAAACAAGCCCACATCAGATTAAACAGCAGAGGAACGGTCTGAGCTCTGAGCGGGCCACATACATCTTAATGAGAAGCTGTAGAGTGGACACTGAAGTTCCCTGACCCCTCCAGCACGGCTCTGCTCTTATGTCATCAAAAACCAAACATGAGAGTGTGTCCACGGGCAAGGAGGGCCACTGAGCATGGGAGCTGACAGAGGGAGGGCTCTTGTGAACTACTCTCTATGGGGGTTGTGTTGGGTCAAGAATTATGAAAAAATATGACTGTTGCCATATCGAATAACAATTTCAAACTTAATATTCTATCTTTGAAATTGGAAAAAAGGCTGCAAGAGGAATCACAGTGGATCGAGATCAGTGATTCTTAAACTGTGGTACACTGGCTAACTCCTATGTGAACCAAAGTTTAAAAAATGTACAATATACATACAATCGATTAAATTAATGTTCTGGTTGAGGGTAAGCCACCTGCTTGTTTCCATGGAGATGTTATTTCTTTTTTCCTGGAATATTCAAAATTGTATGAACTTATCTTACTTGCATTTAGCTTCTTTTTTTATTGCTTATATTGCCTTGAAAAACATAAATAATTATTGTGTCAACCGTGTCGCTTCTTCACAGATATGACTTGTAAGTTGGCCTGGTGGTGTCAACCGCTTGTCTCCATGGTGATAGTTCAATGTAATACCCTCTCCAAGGAGACAATCAGGTGGCTGATCCTTAACTAGAAAAAGTTACATGGTGCACCTTTAATTGTATCCACATTTTTGTCTGATTTTGGGGAAATTGGGGAAATAAGTTTGTTTTTAAGCCAGATGTTTTAAACTGCTTGCATAGGAGTTTGCTTATTTTGTGAGTCTCCTTCAGTGGTACTTATAACTGTCATTAGTCCTGCAGCGTTTATATATCACTGATGTGGATCTGGGAGCAGACTCTGCGCTTTCATCTTCTCTTATTAAGATCATTTCAAGTAATGGACCAAAACTGAAGCATAACTTTTGCATTTATATTCGTACAGCATGAACGATTTCTCTGAAGTTTCAAAATGTGCAGAGTTTGCCCTCAAACATGTCCCTGTAGTTGTGAATGCTAAGTATTGTCAGCTTAACTTTTTAGGAGTTTTGCATGCTAATGTGTTCAGAATATCTCAACAGGGTATTCACCAATTACAATGTCGAGGATGAGTTATACTTTATGGAGTGATAAACTCTGGTGCCTAGACAGAGATAAAAATGTCTCTAGTTTAGAAATTTAGTTACAGAGTTTCGGCAGTTTATAAACAAGCATATATTTTCCTCCATTGCACATCCTCCAGTGACCTTTTTAAATAATGAAAGAAGGCATCAGTCTTCTATAGAGACTTTTCAAATACTCAAAGTCGTTTACATATTTGTGTATTATTCATCCATTCCATACTCTGTGATGGCAAGCTGCTTCTCCACAGCTGCCCTGGGGTAGAATGACAGAAGCAAAACGGCCGAGCTGCATCATCGGCCCCTCCAACCACCACCATCACTCACACATCATGTTCACAGGCAAAGTGGGTTTAAGTGTCTTGCCTAGTGACACAACTGTTTGTTCTAGACCTAATGTGGAGCCTGGTATTCCCAGATTTCTCCCACCCCGAGTACTATCCAGGCCTAACCTTGCTTAGCTTCTGAGATCAGACTAAATCCATCGTTATGAAAGAATAAAAACAGCTAAGCATTTATGACAAAATTCAATGCATTGCTGAGATTGTAAGCCCCATAGACATAATCAACATAATTATGAATTCAAATTGGTTTATAACTAGCTTTCTGATTCGTGATAGTTCCACTCTCAACATAAACATCATTGGTAGAGTGGGCAGATTCGCTGGCCCACAGGTTGACAGTGCGATTCCATCTCCCACAGACGACTGCTGTCATTGTGTCCTTTCGCAAGACATTTAACCCACCTCTCCCCCGATGTCAGTCAGTGCATACAATGTCTTGTGAATGTGCATGTGAATGGGTGAGTGGCTCCTGGATCTGAAGCGCTTTGAGGGCTTTGAAGGTGGAAAAGAGTGACCAAAGTCTGAACACTCCTCAACAGTAATGGCTCCTTTAAATCAGCTTAACCTTATCTGATGAAAAATGCATCACTTATTCCTCCTTAGAAACGCCACATGACGAGCGGAGCAGCTTTTTTCTCATGAATAATCAATACTTCTAAAATATACATGAACGTCTCCATACAGTATTATGTAATTTAACCATGCAAATCTCCTTTTCACCAAGCGGAGTTAGGAGTTATGTAATACTCAAGATGGAAGCCAGAGACCAGAGTGTTTAAAAATCCATGGCTTTCTCCGGTCCGGACCTCGCAACATGTGAGCACATTATGTAAAAACAGATAATGATGTTCTCTTTGTTCAGGATGATGTTGGTTGCATCTTTTACACCCACACACGTGCACCGAGTTAGACAGAATTCAGAATAATAATTGTGATCCAGACTACAATCAAAGGATTAATGGAACCTTTGACAATCATGTAGTAGATGGCAATATATAATTACAGACACTTTATCAGTAATAGGTGTATGTATGTATGTAGGTCTATTCCAAAATTCGAAAACCTTACCATTTGATTTTGTAGATCAAGTTACATTAGGCAAAAGGTAGTTATATAGTCTACAATAGGAGTTTCTAAACTTTTCAGGCCAGGACCCACAAAATAACCATGAAATTGACTTGAGACCCCCCTCTGCAAAAGGAAGATGGTGACTGCGTTACACTTGTTAAATCAGGTTGAATCTATTTATTTTGTGTGTGTGTGTGTGTGTGTTTGTGTTGACCTAATTCTACTACAATATTCTGTTTTCAGTTAAGAAATAGATTAATACAATATCATAATTTTAATACATATCTTGAAATCATCTTTAGATCCCCAACCCGGTGACACTCAGGGGCCATTGGTTAAAGAATTTTGAAGCAAATTTTTCACAGAAACACCAATAACATGACATAATCCCCAGGACATATAAGACATGGAGTTAGCCTGTGTCTGGGTGGTTTTCCTTCTATGAACCTTATATCAACATATCACCACAGACAGTACTTCAAAAAGGTTATCCTGACCAAGATCCTGTCTCAAGAACTTGAAAAAGATTTCAGATCACTGTAGCAGTCACCCACTGCTACTGAGTAAAACATGTCCATGAATGTACACCTTAACATCAGCTTTTCCCCACATAGTGGTTCTTGACGTATATGAAGACGGACATTTTTCTTCTCTCAAACACACCATGATGTAGTGCCAGAGCTGTTCAAATCACCTCTTCCCATCTCTCCTCCTCAAATGGTCCGATACAGACCAAATCAAACGGAACGCCATCGCCATTTTGCCTCCTGACGCTCTGAAGTGACAGCATTATCTCCAATCAGCACGGGTAGAGTTAGATTTACAGCTGGAGTCAAGGCCAGACTGGAGGAGATGAGGACAGAGCAAAATGAGCCACGCCTGGTTTATCTGAGGAGAAGAAGACAAGAACACAGGCAGACAAGAGAGATTATTTCAAATGGCCTATGCCACGGTATTCTTGTCCAAAAGTGCATTTGTATGGATTTGGATTAAGATGTATTGGTGGAACCTTTACTACAAATTACTGCTATGCAGTGGTGGAACATAAGTAGAAGTAGTAAAGTACTTAAGTAAAAAAAAATCTGCAATGTATCTGTAAATTTACTTTTACTTCATTACAATTGAGAGAAGGTATCTGTACTTTATACTCCACAAAATTTTTTGAACAGGACTGAAATGTAAAAGTATTTTGTGATTGTGAGAGCTGCTGAAAAGACTGAGGGTTTATTTTTTATCAGCTTCATAATTTGAGCAAACAAAAATATACAAATAAAACCAACTAAAAAAAATGATTCAGTTGTTTCTGTTGAACAAAATTTAGCTCAAATCTTTATCAAAATCACTACATTTGAAGCATTAGATCTCAAAATCTGTGTGAAACATAATAGATTGTTTCATGTGATACTTTAACTTGTACTTAAATATGTTTTTGCTTAACTAACAAAATTGAGTACTTCTTCCACTACACTCAAAGTCCTGTATTGACTGAAAGATGGTATAAAGATGCACTATGTATTTTTTTCCGGTGGGGGGGGGGGGGGAATACCTACTTTTCTGCATGGAGATGTTATTGCTTTGCCTAATATGTTCCACTATATAACATTAAACAAATCTAATGCCAAGGAGACAAGTTGGTGATGCCAACAGACCAATTTACAGAAAATGTATCAGTTATAGAGTTATAATGTTTGTTATTTGAAGTTTTTGACTGCATTCATCCTAAAAATCTCCACCTCCACAAAGACACTTACCCAGGTCTATTTCTGATCAAATTGTTCATACTCACTTCTCCTTCACTGAGCGATTTGAACCACCACAGGCATTTAAATGTCAACAAAGACATATCCAATACTCCTTTGACGTTTATTCTTCCCTGTCTCTCTCTCTCTCTTTTTTTTTTCTTTTTTTTTTTTACATTTTTCATTTATTCAAAACCAGGTCTAAACAGCGCATAGCAAAGTGTATGTAGGGTGGAATAATTGTGCTTTCAAATCAGACACACTCATGAGCTGGAATCAATTCAGCGTCCATTTTTAGCAGCGGTCAATAGCGTTATCAGACCAGAGCAGGGAGCTGGAGAACCCCCCCCCACTCTCCTCCCGCAGCCCTCCCAGCTACATGCCTCATTCACTGGGGAAACCTGGGAAGGAGGATCCCTTTGTATGGAGATGATTGACAGTAGAGGTGAGACCCAGGAGGCAGATTGCATTTCTCTACATCCCTCCGAGCATTTTATATTTGGCAGCTTATTTATTGGGTTTCACATAACTCTATTATAATCTATTGGTGTGACATAAGCAGAAAATGCACTAACAGCAATGATGTGCAGTAGTTGCCAGGCAAATTCATAATGATATCTCTCTGTATTTTTTTATACAGAGTGATATCAGTCTGGTCCACATGCCCTTCATCACGTCTCGAGTTTTGTGACGCATGTGAAATGAAGGAGCTCATTGGTCACTTATCATCACTATGTTTTTCAGCCACCTGTGATACTTTTTTGCCTTCTTTTTTTCCTCGTAAGTAGACATATTTGTTTTGATATGGACGAACCATGTGTGTCCCTGATTGGCTAATCCACCTGTAAATTGTGCCCATCTTTAATCAAGGGAAAGCACTGTGGCTCAAGTTACATGTACATAAAGTATTAAAGAGTGTATTCTGTATTCCAGGTAAGTGCTATAGAGCCATGAGCTTTGGCAGTGTTTTGTAAATGTGAAGGTCATGTGGCTATCACAGCAACTAACTGAGGGGGTGAATTTACAACTAACATGTAAAAGGAACATGTACACGTCCGTTAAACTACTATATATATTCCCCATTTGCAGGAAAGCACTGCAAAAATGTGTAATCATAATGATAAATTGTTTGTACAATACTATGCATTCATTCATATTCATTATCTCCTCATTGATACTACTGATTATGGTAGCTATTTCTGTACAGCCACAGCTGCCCTGGGGCTCTCTGAATGAAGTGTGGCTAAACAAAGTCTACACGACCATGACTGTCACAAAGAGATACTAAAGGCAAGATGGATGAATTGTCTTGAGTCACTTCCATGGCAGCAGTGCAGTAAAAGTATACCTAAAGTTTATAGTAATTAATACAACAATAGTAGCGGCATTGCTGGTACCATTAATTCTACATAAAACTACAATGCGTGTAATTCTTGTAGGCGTAGTTCCAGTATCTCTCTTCCTCTCCTCCTGTTGGGAGTGTTATCTGCTAGCACTGCCTCCTGTAGTCTGATTGGTATGCAGCACCAGACCTCTCCGTTCTGCAGTGTGCCTTTGTGTTGAGGGAGAGGGGAATCGCACTGCGGAGGAGGTGGGCTGCTCTCCCACGTTCATAAATATATAAATATATATACACCGGTGCTGCACCAGGGAAACCTCAGAACCACTGTGTCATGGCTTCAGTGAAATTCCAAGTGTTCATATCGACATGAATGGATTTAATCAATGGATGTTACAATTATCACTAAAACAGCATATGATGATAATGATCTGATATATGTTTTTTTTTAATTATTAGTGATTCAAATCCCAGCCAAAACATTAAAAAAACAAAACAAAAAGAAGCTATGAACAGATGTAACAGTGGTTCAGAAGAGTGGTCCCCTAAAAACTGGGACGTCATTGGTTCAAGCTCAGTTCTGACCAGTGCATGCAGACTATTCTTGTATCCTTGAGCAAGACATTTCCCACTTCACACCTCTCATCCGATCATCTCTGTCGTTGTATATATTTCTTGCAAAACTAGCCAAGCATTGCTCTGATTTTTTGTATTGTGGGAATGAGAAAGCTTGACTGGATTTAGATGCGGTGCTTTAACAAGGCTAATATTAGTCTTCCATGTAATCCAGATGCACTCCGCCTGTGTGAGACTGAGCTGCTAAGTATCAAGGCTTACCCAGCTCCTTATTAGCACTGCTGCTGCCTTCTGCTGTCATTTCACTGGGGGAGTTTGTTTGGTGTTGCTGTTTGTCCCTTGCTTCTGGCACTGTCCCGGGGTGGACTGGGGATGTGCCTTGGATGGATTTTCCCCCCGGTGGTGGTTGAACCCAATTACACTTGAAGCAATAAATCCTCAGCAATGCAATTTCCCCTGTAGACAAGATCGGCCGGGCTTTTCCCTTTTCATGCTGGCGCGCACTCATACACGCACGCACATATACGTGCACGCATTTTATTTCTGTCTCCTATTTCCTTTCCTCCATCACTCCATCCTTCCCATTCTCCTTCATTACTCTATAATTCGCTCACCTCCCTGTTTCATCCTGTCTTCTCTCCCGTCTGGTCTGCATCCAAATGGAATCTGATAGAAAGAAAATACTTGTCAAAGCTCAGTATTTTAATGGCATTCCTATGTTTAGATCAAAATCAATACGCTAGATAACATATCTTTTCAACTATAAGATAAAAATATGAAGTTGTTCATTTATTTTTTTTATATGTACGGGCTTTACAAAATAGCATGTATGGGGAGAACATGCAAACACCACAGAGAAAGGTGTCAGTTAATTTAGCTATATAAAAATGCATCCTAAAGGTACACTATGTAACTTTTGTAGTGGAAGTACACCACTAGATTATCTCTATGGAGAAGTTATTGCCCAGAATGTTCAAAAGTATTGCATTACATTTCTATCTAAAACACCCGCAATGAAAATCTATATTCTCACTCTCACCTATAATTTAGTTTAATCTCTTCTATAGACTATTCTTTATCCTAATTGGTTTGTTGTCAGGATTTGGTTCAATTTCACACTTGTATTAGCCATAATTATCCCCACGCATGTCCCTACCACTACAGTGATGTATGGCTGTGACTACAGGCCAAGGCGGAGTCCGCAGAGGCTGCTCTAATGGAGTGTGTTTATTAAAATACTGTTAGCACACCTATAGATAAATACACCTGTCACCCGAGGAAATTATTAATAAGGCAAATGACTAAAGGCCTGGGCAAAAGAAACACAACTTAAATACTCCCTGGGCCTAACATATATGGGTGGACTACTGCCTGAGGTCATCTAGAACATATGGGACACTTTAACTTGAACTTGGAAGTCATAAGGAAGTCAGATTTAATTATATTTATTTGGTCACTATATGTACTACTTAACTTTTCTGCTAAATGATCTACCACTTACCACCATTTTCATGGAGATGTTATTGCTTTGCCTAGAATGTGTATGACATCAATCTACATATTTTGCTTATATATTTGCTTGTGATTTGTCTTTGTGGTGCCCTCCTGTCGCCTTCGAGATACGTAGATAAGTTGCATCCTGTGCCACATTCACCTGCATCAAGAAGCCAAAACCCATGACTAATGTAGCTTGAGTCACCCAACTAATAACAACAATTAGCAGAAGTAAAGGAACGATGAACAAATAAAGTATAATAAAAACATCTTGTAGTTAAAAAAAACTAAATTGACAATCTCAGGTCATGGTTTGTGCCCCCACCATCCCAAAAATGTTTTTTAAAGTGTGTAGTTTTCACAGTTTAAGATGATAAATCAACTGACTTGACCAGACCTGTTACACACCCCAGTAGAACTGCTGTGGCTTAAATGAAACTTCATGAATTTCTGATTTTTATTTGGGCGTACCTCGGGTCACCCCTCTCTTCCTGACAGCACCCTGCTCCCCTTTGTCCTGTTTTATTTTTGTTCGTTCCCTCTTTCTCTCCAACCTCTGCACTTATCCATCAGCTGCCTCAGTGTTTGAGAATGAGAACATATCCTCACCTGAACTCCTCACCTGCCTCTCTGTGTCCGTAAAAGAGATTGGGCCTGACATGGCGGGGGCTCAGCCAGGACCATGAAAAACACAAGCGGCTGTAGACTACGGCGAACTATAATTTGGATTCACAGTGCGTTCAAAGTCAAACCCAAAGGTGGGAGCCAAACGTTGCATGCAGAGTTCTCAATAAGGCTTTCAGGAGTAAACACAATAAACAATGGGAAAATTTTTGGGCACAAGTATGCTGTGTTTTTTTGTATTTAAAAATGTGTAAAGAAGCAGGTAAAAACAAGTTTAGGTAATGGCAGCGTATGTAGAGTGCACTCTTACTGGTTTAGGGAACTACAATAAGAATTTTATCTGGGTTGATGCAAATAGATTATATAAAAATCAACATCAATCCAAAACACTGATCATTCACTGAGCTATTGAGATCAGAGAGAGTCCTTTTAGGTTTACACTGACTGGTTTTAGATGTAGGATCTGACAACCCAAAATTAGGAGCTCATCCTACACTTTTATTGGGGAATCGGAGAATCAAACCACAAAATAAACATAAACAACTTGACCATCATCATAAAATCAATATATTTATGTTAACCTCTAGGGACATAAAGGTAGATAAGAAATGTTTTTTAAGAATTAAGTAAAAAATCCTACGCATTTATAATACTGGCTCAGAATAAAAAGCGGGTCATGCTACAGAATTCGAAAGAAAAAGATTATGAAACATTTTTCCTACACTAGAGAATCACTTTACTCTACTTATGTGAAAGCGCTGTAACTGGTATTTTATGTCTACAAAACTTGTCAGAGCAAAAATCCATAAATCTCCTTGATGCAATAAATGTCTTAAAAGTCTGACGAATACATCACTCAAACTATCTTTTCATAAAACTTTTGCGTCAGTTGTGTAACAGATCGAAGAGTATATGCTGTAGGGAAGAGTAATCCACAAAAGTATTTCAGACTTTTATGTCTGAATGCCTCTGCTCCATTACGTGACTAAGAATATGTCTGCAGGAGGACGGCATTAGCATATAGAATTCCTACTTGTCCCGGGCCATTGAGTATAATGACTAAATGAGGAATAGGACTAGGAGACAATTAATAAGCAATTATTGATGTATTCAGAACAAAAAGTGTGATTTTTTATTTTATTTTTTTTTATTTAAGCTACAATACAAACTAAGTACATCCTTGTTTATGTATTTAAAGGTCATCATGCAATATTTTGTAGACATTAAACACCTCCTGTAAATGAATACATGGAAAATACATATGTGTAACAGTCTAAGCAAAACAATGACATCTCAAAAGGAAACTCAAAATGTGGATAAATACTTTCTAAGTTTGCAGTTCATGATAACATTTCATTTTAAAATTATGCATTTTATGTGTTTTCTACCACATGGCTGATTAATCCCCAGCGAGACACTTCTTACTATTATGTATTTATATGGGAAAAATAAATGAGAACTTTATTAAATCCCAAGAGGTGGTCGGTCTGTTGAGCTAAATCTATAAAACCAAATGAAAGTCAGTGGTATACCCGCTTGGCTTATTTGCTCCATGGAAGATATTGACTGTAGCTGAGTCAATCTGATAACATTGTTACAGTTTATGTTGTTGCTGCTGGTTACAATCATTAAAAATAATTATTATGGTATGTTTTTTCCATCCATCGTGTGGAATGTTCCATCATCTGGCGCCACAGTCTTTGAGATGATCCAGATCTGCATTTGTAACATATCAGTGCAGAGTGGTGGGATTGACACACTGTAAACATATCAGTATACAAGTACGCCTATAGTATAATATTAAATGGGGATGAAAATATGTGACAGTCAATACAATACAACAAGCCTGATTAGTTAATAGGCCCATATTACACTGTTTTCTGATCTATAGTACATAATGTTGTTTCCTCATTAAAAACATACCTGGAGTTGTGTTTTGTTTCATTCACACATTTTTAGCACACAAATCCTACAAATTTAGGCTTTGTCAAATGAAAAAAAAAAAAAACATTCTGTTGCAAATCCCTTCTGAACAAAAAGTAAAAAGTAGCTGTGAACTTGAAACTACTGCTTCATGACATCACAAGGTGAAGCAGAGCAGAGCATTGAGATTTGGAGATGTGGACAGACTAATAATAAATTAATAAAAATACTCAAACATGTGCGAATGAAACAAGATGCAACTCCAGGTATGTTTTGAGGAGGTAACAGCATTGTAGCATGGCTTGAAGCTCACATGTTGTTTTATATTCAGGATAAAACAAAACACATGCATTCCATTGAGCAGGGTTGTCTCTCCAAAGATCTGATCTGTAACTTGTCCTGCTAATGTCACCATTGTCTCCATGGAGATAGGTACATTTATTGCCATACTGTGGTAAAACAAAAAAATCTCAGGTAAAACAAAAAAATCTCCATAGAGACATGCAGATGGCAGGGCCTCCAGAAGAAAAGTTACACAGTGCAGCTTTGAGATAAAAACAAAAACATAGATAATGGTTCAAATGTTTGTAAAATGAGCAACCTTTCATCTTTGTGAAGTGCTACAACTTTTCCCAACATGCAAACTAATTACATATGCATTATACGTTTGGCGAGACAGACAGTGGCATCAAATAAAGATGAGGCACAAAGACCAACCTTTTAAACTTTTTTTTTTTTTTTTTTGCAGTGTTCTTTAAAACATCACAATAAAAGTTTGTGAGTAGTGCATGTTACGTTAACATTATCTAAAAAAAACAAAACACCATTTATAATGTAAAAACCCCTCCTCCGGGGGTTGTGGTGGGCTGTGTGCTACTTGTCTGCTGAAAACACTCTCAAACTGGTTAAGATATGCTCCTGAATATTTCATATAGTCTCTTTCCATGCCTATTTTTATAAGGAGAGTTTAATAATTCAAAGCACGATTCCCCAGCCCTCCTCATCTGCGGTATACCACATCTATATGAAGCACCAAGGTGCCTCTTTATTGAACTGCTACAGCTTGAACATGATATGGCTTCATGAAAACTCCACACTACATATACAGTAGACGCCTGTGTCTAAGCTTCCATCCAACATCATCAGTCTGAATCAGGGAATAATTCAATATACTGATTAATGTAATTTTTGAGACAGCAAAAAATAGAAAATAGGACGAACATCCAATCAATACACACTCAATTGCAAATAACTATAGCATTTCACTTTTTTGCATTGAAGTTTATTTTCTACTGTGTTGTTAAACTATTAAAACTATTAAACTTACCTTACCTACCTTATCTAATATTTTGTACATGGTCTGTTGTGATTTTGTAGTGTTGTCTGAATACCAGGTTGCTACAGTGGCATTGAAGAAGGAACAAAATATTGATAGTCTATGGCCCTTGTCTCTGATCCAGAATATACATTACTTCAATACTTTACAAAGTTGTGAGTCTGGTCACCGGTGAATCTCCCAGTTTTCAGAGAGGCGTGACTGACAGGTCAGAGATGTGCATGGTCTGCCTGTATCAAAACAAATATGGTATTTACTATCACAGAAGATTGAAAAACATCACAGATTTCTGTAGAATCAATAAACAAAGCATTAACAAAGCTGAGGTGAGGGAATAGTGATTTTGTTTGTAAATGATAAGTGACCAATGAGCTCCTTCGTTTCATGTGTCACTGAAAAAAAAATATATATATATATATAATCTGGTTGAACGATCAAGTTTTGGTTCTGGCTTCAGATAAAACAGAGGCAAGACTGATGTCCATCTGTATAAAAATACAGAGATATCATTCAGGATTTACCAGCCAATTATAGAATCAAATTCTTCTAAAGCACACACTCACTGGTCTTTAAATCAGCCCTTGGGTCCACTTAAAATAAAGCCATAGAAAACACAAAGAGAACTATGTAAACTGAAATCAAAACTGTAACACTGAAACATCAGCTCACTGAAATCTTACTGTGAAAATCTCAAGTCTTAAATACAAAAGTGCTTTTCTCACACACTTGACCTACATAATCAAACACTGAATCTGGGTTCACGGCTTCCACTCCTCCACATCGGGCGCACACTGCTCAGAATTGGGGTAAAATTATTTCATCAGTGCTAATTGAATCAGATATGCAGGGAAGTACTGACAGGGCCTTTGAGATTTGAAGTCTGGCAGAGGAATGTGCTTAATTTAGAAATATTAAAGGTGTAGTGTGTAACTTGTCAGGTGGGGGTCTGGCACTTGCTTGTGTCCATGGAAATGTTATTGCTTTCCCTGCACTATAACACTAAACTGCTTTTTATTACAAAACAAAATTGCACCTTAAAAAGAAAAGTGGGCTTGTCTCTCCACAGATCTTACTTGTAATTTGGCTAGGTGACATCATCTGCTTGTCTCCATGGAGATAAATAAGCATGATCTCATATTGTGGAACATCCCAGGTAAATGTCTGTGTAAACCCTCAGTCGTCCAGGTCTGATCTATAGTTTTTCTTTTCTTTTTCTGTCAACTGGACAAATTGTTGTAGGAGTGAAGATGTTTTGCTGCTTCTATTCCAGGTAAACATTTAACATCTCAAGCCTTCAACACCGTACAATGCTGTTAAAATTGCTAACTGATAAAGGCATGCTAAATTGCTATCCAGGCTTAAACGTACTAAGATCAAATTAGCATGTTAAGTATTTGTTTGGAGGTATGTGTGGGCAATTTTTCATCCTTGAGGTTGTTTATGTACATGCTGTAATCACATTAAGGCATACAGTGTGCATGCGTGTAAACAAGGCAGTATTCAGACATATGGCATAGGCTTTTTCCTCGCAGTCTGTTGGCTTGTACGGTCTTCTGCAGATGCTGGTGATTCCGAAAAAGACATGTAGATTACTGTCGAGTGGTATAAATGGACCAAGTGTGATTTATTGTTTGACAGATCACTGCTGTTTGCATTTAAAAACACTAACACAAAAGCACAAAAGACACGATCCATTAAGATTTTTTATGGCTACAGAAAGAAGAGATCATTTCCTATACTGTAAAAGCGGTACATTTCTGCATTAATGGCTGAAGTATTACAATATCAGTGACAAATCTGTGCACAAAAAAGAAAAAAAGGGGTGGGTGTGCATCAAGGGCAGGTTCTAGCCCCGCTGAACTACACATGGAGTCAATATGATTAACTGAAATTCAAGAGTAGGACCACACTTCAACCTCCTCTTGCTCTTCTCCAGCGAACCACAGCTCACCCCAACCACATCATTAATTACCCAGAAGCTCTATTTATACAAGTCTATCCCAGCAACACAGTCTGTCTCCGCTCTCTTAACCCCCTCCCACGGGGGGCTGTGTTCATCGTGTTCATCTTTCAGCCCAAAGACCCCACCATACAGAGAAGGTGGGTCCTGAATCGGCTGGGCTAACCTCCTGAGACAGAGCCCCCATGCTGAGTCTCTACCCCGCCTCCACATCTATTCATGTCGTCAATAAATATCTTTATTGTGTACCATTGTTGTGGCATGGTCCTTGCTAGTGAACTGTTGTTTAAGGTGACAAGTTTCTTCATTACTTTCCTCAACATTTTTTATTCTGTTATCATTTTTCAAGTATAATTGATTCATTGGATGGAGCCACTTGCTTTGGTATGAAGTAAGAGAGGGAAATAATTGCTTATCTTTAATAACAAAAGAGCCATAAACTACCCACAAGTTGTGTTTGTTGCCTTTTATTTTATGCATAATTATGTTTCGGTTTATCTCAGCCCCACACAGTTGATTGCACCACAGGTCTGTTACATAAGTGCAGAAGGGGGTTGGCACAGCATACAGTTTGTCAATGGGGGATGGCACTGAATGCTTCAAACACGGACACACAGCTATTCATCTGTGCCTTGTTTTATGTGGTTCAGTTTTCTGCATCCATGGAAGTAAAAATGCCACAATTCGAAAGCAAATTTGTGCAGATGAGTTTGTTGTTGTAATACAAACAAACATGAACAAAACAATCTCAATTTGTGGTATATGATTATACATTGGAAGAAGTTACTTTACCTTGAAACACTTGGCCTGCTGTTATCATACTTTCAGTGGAAAATGATAAATTTAATTGTAATTGTGATGTAGGGTCACTGTTTGGAGTTCAGTGAGCAAGGTAAACTATGTAAATCCATCTATATACATAAAACCCATAAAACCCTGTACCAAGTAAACTTTAAAACCCATAAACCAATAAAACTCCTATCCTACTACTTTTAAACATCTTCTCGTCTTGGTTCAGCCTGGAACTTAAAAAGGGGAACTCGTTTTCAGGGGGACTCTGACCTGAACATGCAAACACCACCATTCATTAGAACACTATAAAACACGCTAACACACACACACATCAACACTTAAAAACATTCTTCAAGAGATATTGCCCCATACATATTGCACAACTAAATGTATTATAATTGGTTCATTCTGTCTCCTTTCCCTCCAGGGACCAACACCTGTCAATTAAAGTGCTACTGTGCCTCAGGATGTAAAAGTGGTAAAATGTAGGCAATAAAAAGACATATAATTGAATACATTAATTAAAAAAAAAAAAAAAAAAAAAAAAGATCTTGAATGTCCTTTTTATATATATGCAAATATGTTTAAAAGTGCTGTGTGCCATCAAAAGTGCTATGTTTAATTTAAAGTGATGGGTGAAGGTGCTGAGAGATTTACTTATGGTAGCACTCGGGCCTGTTTCTTACAAAGTGAAACATTCAAGGCAAAGCAATAACACAAGCAGCTGTTGTAATCTTTATCACAAATGTTAAGCAGTGCACCTTTAGTAGTATTGTTATTATGGTAATGGAACCTCACCCCACCTCACGTCACTACGGAAAAAGCCTCGTCTCACCCCTTTCCCTTTGATCATGTCTTTCGCGATTAGCTGCAGCAGTACCACCTTCACACTTTCCCGTAGCAGTGCTCCTGTCTGCTCTGATTAGGACTGGACCCAGGACTCTGCTGATTTTGATGGACATATCCCACAATCCCCCGCTGTCTCCGTCCCATTGGCTGTGGATGGATGTCTAATTATCAAGAGTACAGCACATTTGGAGGAGAGAGGAGCTAACACGTTTTAACAGGGCTGTCCGTGCCAGTCACCATGTTTACACGCACACCAGGAAAACCGCATAACTGGTCTAGTCCAATTTTTTTTCTAAATGCACATAAACTCGGGAACTACGATTACGGTCTTGTGAATCTAGTGTCAAAGATCGAAAAAGACACAACTGGTTACTTTGGTTTAAGCACAAAACTTAAATTTCTTTTATAAAATGTATGTACAAATATGACTCTATTTTTACTCAGAACAATTTTCCCTCAGGTATGGACCCAATACTTAACCATAGCAGGCTTGATGCTGGCCTAAGGGTTACATTTTGGCACACATGACACATTCCTGGCCTCAGTGTTGTGTAATGGACTGAATGTCTCTCCACACTCCTTATCATATTTTATTCTGCCTTGTCTAATACAACCTAAATGATCATGACAGCCAATATGTATCCATGGGTTCTGGAATGATAAAACATTTGGATGGTTGCTATATCGATTAATATTATCTTTTGAGTGCTCAAAATGCATTTGACAGGAACTTGACACCCATGAATAGACACAATATTACAATAACATTAACAATCAATCAATCTAAAAGCCCAAATTCTTCTTGAAATCTCTGCCAGGTCTGTGCGCTGACATTGACAGCCACAGTATGATTCACTGTGGGCCCGGGCGGAGGCGGGATCAGCACATTTGAGTGGGATGGAAATAGATGTGCTCTTTATTCCATTATTTCTTATGGAGCTCGAAGGGACAGACTCATTCTGTGCACTCAAGTTAATATATGGTTTATAATCATTACAATGCATTTCATCTTGAAGTATGAGACCACAAGTTCAGTAGATTTAACAGAATCTAAAATGAGACCGTGCACATATCCTCAAACTCATAATGGATATTTGCACTTTGCAGAATGTCCCATATTGAAACTGATTTAAATAAAGGTTTGCATATTTCTGTCTTGGATTGATGCTATCCATCTAGTAGGAAATTCACAGCAAATAAAGTGTGCCAACAAAATAAAGTTTGCCAAGAAAAAAAAATGACAGTGGGTTAAAGTTAAAAACTGTCTTGTTTCACAGTTGCAATGCTAAGAACTTTTTGAATTTCAGTAGGCCATTCATTATAGGCAATTATAATCACGTTTAGTATAATTATAAAGTTAATATACTGATTTTATTATTTTTTTTATTTTATTGTCTGGGTATTTTGTGTGAATATTTGAATTTCTGTGTACTATGTAAACAATTTAATTAGCTTCACTTCAGAAATCAAGTTTTCCGCCTTAGTGGGCACCGTTTACTATATTTCACTGCCTATACATTCAATATTATTCCCTCTTTCTTCCATTGAGAACATTCAGTATTCTGTTTGCAGGTTTCAGTAAAAGCAGCCATGGTTCGCTGAGCAATTCTTCAGCTAATGTTTATTCACCATTAATTGCATTCATTGTAAGAGGTGCGTCAAAGCCAAATATAATTAATTACACATTTTACTACACTGTTAAAATTGTATAAGCTGTATGCACAATATAAAACTTTATTACCCCCATAGTTGTATTTGTCCTCTGTGTTTGACCCATCCTTATTCCCAGCAATCTCCCATCCAAGTACCAACCAGACCCAGCTCTGCTTAGCGTCTGAGATCTGATAAGATAAGGTTTTGACAAAGAGGTTTGGACACAAGAAGTTTTGCATGTTTTGGGTTTATGGAGCAACTCACACACACACACACACACACACACACACAAGGGGATCAAAGTGCTATAGATAGAAAAGCCATGTCCAGTCAGGAAATTGAGCTGAGGTTGAAGTGCAATCATGAAGTAATATTACACATGAGTCAGTAAGTGCTCAACTGTCATTTCTCTTCCTGCACCTTATCTGTCAGCCAATCAGATGTGACCACTTTTTTCTTCTAACCAGTCAAAACTTCTTAACATTTACAGTAACTCTCTCTCCACTGTCATCCATAATTTGGTCCGGCCCAGCTGTGATCCTCAAGTGCATTCATAATGGAAGGTAGCAGCAGCAGGCCTTAGTTCTAATTGGATAATTAAAAGAGCGATTAAGTTCAAGTGGTCCCTGTGGTCCCTCACTATATAGGCTATGATTCTGACCTTATCAACACAGACCTGCTATTTAACCAACTGTGCGCCGCCAGCTCTTTATTATATTCATAAGATATAGATTTGTAAAAGGAATGTGACTGCGGCATTTTTAAAGTTCCTGCTTGTTTCCATGGAGATGTAATAGTTTTGGCTGGAATGGCCCACAGTATGACATTAACCTTATCTATCCAGGTTTTATCTCGTTACTGGTGTTTCTATTGGTAAAAAAAATAAAACAACAACAATAGCAACAATAGCAACAACAACAACAACAACAACAACAACAACAACAACAACAACAACAACAATAATAATAATAATAATAATAATAATAATAATAATAATAATAATAAAATACATTGAAAACATGAACTCTGATCCTGAGCAGGCTGGCCTTTCCACAGATTTGACATGGTGTGCTTGTTTCCATGGAGATAGACAAGTTTGGTGCTTTACCTTTTAATGGACAACTGTTGTCCATCAGCCTTATGTACAGCTATTAAGATGCAGATTTGTAATAATAGTATTTCAGGACTGTGTCATTGTCTAAATTCAGTTCATGTTGAGTCCATACGGAGATTAATTAATCAGTAATTGTTTTGACTGAAATGTATATACCACAGTATGACTTTTTTTATTCAGTTTTTATTCAGTTACTAGTGTTTTTATTACCAAAATATGTTCAACTTAAATAGAGTCAGTTAAAATTCACAGTTATATACTATACTTAGATCTGGGTTTGGGTTTTCCATTTGGATATTGGCTGCTTAAAATGTGTTTGACAATTTTTATTTTTCAAACTTACATATTAGCAATTAAGCAAATATAAACTCATCCCACTGGCTGATTAATTTTCATATTTCATGCTAAACTATAGTCAAGAACAATGTCATGAACTAGTTTAGATTCTGTACAGACTGATTTCATGCAGAGCGGCTGTCACCTATAGCTCAAGTCGACACATTAGTGAGGAATAAATTCTCCGTTCTGATCGATCAAACCTTTTAAGCTAATTTCATTCTTGGAAGAAAAGTTCTGGTGCGTCATAAGTCCATCAACATATGTGCCTATTTAAATTTTAATGCGCCTAATCTCCATACACATTTAGGGCTATTAGTCTTCTTCTTTGACATACATACTGTACTGTACAATTAGAAGGGTGGGTCTGCTAGCACTATTGAAATCGAAGATATATCCAAAAACTTCAAATATTAAACTTGCACTGCGTACCTTTTCTTGTGTAGTGTTTGCCACCTGCTTGCTTTCATGGAGATATTATTGCTGAATGTCGCACGTACGGTGTTAAACTTAACTTAAACTATCTCTATGGCAAGCAGCTGACACCACCAGACTAAGCTCCAGGTCAGATCTTTGGAGAGGCAATGCAACTCACAGCATGAACATATGTTTTTTTCAAAGCATCTTTAGCAGTAAAATCACCTGTAGTTGAATAAATGCACAATGAATATGTTTTATAGACCATGGAACAAACTGGTATCGTATCCACCATCAGAAAAGTTGCATAGTGCAGCTTTAAGTATAGTGCCAATAATGAAGAGCTGCAAAATGCTGATGAAAATAAAATTAAATCTAATCTTTCAAACAAGAGTATAAAGTGATATTTCAGCACTTGTATGGTAATTTTACAATTAAATCACACTGTTTAATGTCCTATTCAAACATTAACCAAGACATATACAGGCACCTTTTGCACATTTCGAAAGACTTAGATCTGAAGAAAATTGGGAAAATTCCAAAAAATACTGTTTATATTCATCTAGAGATATTAATTTTTGTCAATATCGCCATTTCCTACCTAAAATGCCATTTCAGCACTGCCCTGCTAGTAGTATACAGGAGGACAGAATGTTCTCTTCTGTATTTTCAGTTCTGGTTTATGTGGTGAGATTGGCAGAAGTCCCAGGCTCCAGGGGCTTCCAGGACCACACCAAACCCAGCAAGGAGAGACACGCGCGGGGTGCCAGAGTGCGCCAGCTCCCTGATGAGATCAAAGACAACTACAACATGTTCCGTAGGCAGGGACATGAAAGCAGTGAATATCTTAATTTGAGGAGAGGAACATAAGAATGAACACCACAGATTTACAATTGACAACAAAATATTGTTGGAGTGCTTTTAAACGTATACTGCTTAAATCATTCAAATTTAAAGATGCATTTTGTAACATTTATGGTGAGGGATCGACAACCACCTGCTTGTTGTCTGGAATGTTCCATGGTATGGCATTAGATTAGAGATGGCATTATCTTGCATTTATTCAATGACATGTGACTTTATTGCCTTTAAAAACATGTATTCTTCCTGTGAGTGGGGTCTCGTCTCCTAGCCACAGACCTGTAACTAGGCCTGTCTGGTTGCAACATCTACTTGTCTCCGTGGAGATAGACACATTTAGTGCCATATTGTGGTGCTTTCCAGGCAAAGCAATAACATCTCCAACAGAAAACTATAGTGCACTTTTAAAGTTATTCAGTTCTGAACAACAATTGGTGAGAAAAACAAGCATGTATATGAGCTTATTTAAATCACAAATAGACTGTTCATTGCTCCTCACATCTGAATTTTAAGTTTTGACTTTTAAGCTTATATATATAGCACCTTCAAGGCACTCAAACCACTTACATCAAGGAATCACCCACACCAGTGTATACAGACACTGGGGGCAAAGGGGGATTAGGTGTTTTTCATCTGTGGGAGCTGGATTGACTTTGCCAACCTAAGGGTCAGTTGATCAAACCGCTCTACCAATAATACTTATGAGCGGGATTTGAACTGCAAACCTTCAGCTCAGTGGACAAACACTCCAACCATCTGAGCCACTGTTGCCCCTCTGACATGCACCATATTAACAAGCAAATACCCCACAGTAAATAATATCACTCCACTAAGGCACTCCAATGCTTCAGCTATTCCAGCATCTTGTGTCAACATATGGTGTGTTCAGATGGGGTCCTGTTTACAATGTTCAAAGAGAAATTACATATGAACCTCCTCAGCTTGTGGTGTAGGCTTCTGTCCATGATGGAAAATGGAGCTGTTGATCTATATGTTAATGGGAGGGTCAATTCTTTGCACCTGTTGTGGCATATGATGATAAATAATATAAGGCAAAGTCGCATATGTTTTTTTTTTTTTCATCTGATACAATATCCAATCTTATCTATATTGTTTAGAAAATAGTAAGACCAGCTAAATAAAGTGAAGTTGTAGTTATAAGTTCACAAAACCCCAAAATGTTTTTTTCTCAGATTCACTTTTATTTCATCACTTTTATTAAAATCGCAAAGCATAAAACAAACAACCTTTTAAAATTCAAATTAATTCAAAATAAAGGCTACCAAATTAGTGTTTGTGTAGTTTTTGTTGTCAGTGACATCCACCCACAGCTCCCTGTCCACTGCCTTGTCTTAAAATATTGATTAATTTTAGCGTGACTCTGCAAAAACCTCATAAAGATAAAGCTGGACAGGAATTGATTATGCTAACAGGCTGTGTGCACAATAGCGACCATCATCACCAAACATCAGTAAACATCACGACATTAGTAGTCTAGATAGTAGAAAAAAAAGGAAAAATATTAGCCCAATATATTAGGAGATTTTACCAATATTGATATGAAAACACCATCCGATGTAAACAATAATGATATAAGTTCACATATACCAATATTTTTTAGGTTAATGATTACCAATTTAATAGCTTTAATCAGTTAAACATTTATTGGCAGCACAAATTATTCACTTTATTCATGAATTTGAGAATCATGGTGCCATTGGATCAGTGGGCCAGAGGATAGCCCCATTAACATGAGCTGTATTTATTTTTCCCTACATTGATTTTTCTGACTCATTCACAGAACAATAGCCTAACCTCAGCTGATGACAGGACAGAACAGGATCAATACAACAGTCAGGTCTCATTACAGCAGCATGGTTATCCATAAGAACTATATGTTAATGAGATGAGGGCAGTGAAACGGGGGCAGGTAAAATTAATCTTCTTGAAGCTGCAGTATCCGATTTTGAGTAAATTCTGTTTTATCCCTATTGAGAAAGAGCAGCCGTTTGTGACAAAATCAAACCATTGCTGGCTGTCTGCCTCTAAGCGTAAAACATTTTATTGATTCCTAACCCAGAATAATAAACTATGTATGCTGTTATATTGGGATGAGAGTGGATTGAGCGACCAGTGATGTACCAAAGGGTTTAGGAGAGCTTAAAAGAACTCTAATACTATTGGTTTAAATACAAGCTTCCTCCTTTCATGATTTGAAATTCAGGTGCCCGGCTTGGATTTTGTTTTTTTGTTACTGGAAAACTGACCTAATATTAATGAATGAAGTTGTTTTTTTTCCTCATCTTCTTTTGAAAATATTATCAATACTACCTAAACTCATAAATAGATATCATTACATTCTAAAATGATAAAACAACCAGTGAGCTGTAGTGGTTGGTAATAATTTTCACTGAATCTGTTTAGTACATTTTTTTAATTCTGTGCTGGGTGAAATGTTTTGCCCACGGACCCAAAAACGGTATTACTGGCACCGAACTGAATTATGGTTTGGCGATTTACCAATGGTGCTGCTGCCAACTTAAGTAAACCTGTTTCTAAGATTTATTTTAATTTTAAAACTATGCAAATTGTTTTCCCTTGAAGCATAAATGATGTGTGAATAGTTGTAGAAATGACAGTATTTGAGAATGAATGCCGCTGGTGACTGACGTGGTGACAAAGTAATCCCATTAGTGATTTAATAATTAGTCATGAATGGTTAGCTGTTCAAGTAGCCCGATAATATATGCGCAGTCAAATCGTTTAGCACATAAAAACAAGATGCAGATGCCCAAAATGTAATCAAATAGAAATAGGCAAACGTTCTCATACTCATCACCTCTTCACCTTCTGCCTCATCTCTGAACCGAACTGCTCATTTCCACATCATGGTGCCTTTTTATAGATCACAAACTTAACATGTAAAGTCACTTATGTAGCATTTTTGTAAGTACACACTTTATAAATGAACCCCCTGAGCTGTAGTGTGGACTGTTGCCCTGACTTGCTTGTGATAGACAAGTTTAATGCTATACTGAGGACCATTCTAGGCAAAGCAATCACATCTCTATGGAAGAAAGTAGGTCTATTTAAAGGTGCACTATGTAACATGAAAAGTTACATAGTGCACCGTTAAATAGATGGTATAAAGATAATAATAAACTGTCCATGGCGCCAATAGAACATCATTATAAGTCTGCCAAGCAACAAACAGTGAAGCCAAGTGAAAGAATACAATAAGAAAAAATATTTAACAAGAATCTGTTTTTGTTCAGTGTGTAAAATCGTCTATAATTCTGGTACAAAACTGAAGAAGCTGCACATTGAGCTGACATCAATTTCATGTTTCTCTAGTCTTAAATCCTCAAGTCTCCACAAATTCTGCAAAATATTTCTTCTTCTTCTTCAGACTATGAATAAATTTGGACATTGCCTTAAAATGTTGAAATTGAAAACTGAGAGAAAAACGCGGTGTCTTTTCAAGGAGCCAGCCACAATGCCGACTTGAGTGGACAGTTATGTAACGTCCTCCAGCCTCTACTTCCATTCACTCACATCAGGAAAAATGCATTTAGATTCTGAGAGAGTAAGCATTCAGAAAATACTCTTATGTAAACTACAAACAAAAAGTTAGTATAGCAGTGAAGTAGTAAATATAAATTAGACATAGTGCGATGACTGCAGCCTGTATCTAATTGTTGTTGCCTTGAATATTCCATAGATTGACATTAAACTTGCCCAAATACCTTGAAATACCTTCATGCTTACAGTTAGCAGGGTTTGCTTCTCCACAGATCTGACCTGTGCCCATGGGGATTGACAAATTTAATGTCATATTGTGTAACATTCCAGGCAAAGTGATAACATTTCCATCAAAGTGACAGACTCTCCACAAAAGCTATCAGTCATTAAGATGGCGTCATAACTGGCAACACTTGTTTAGATTTTTAGCTAAAGGCTGTGTTCCTAAACTTAGATGAGCTGTCACTCTCTTGACTTGAATGTGAGAACTTCAACTTCACATCAACTTCTCCATATGCAAATAAACCCATCCCTCAAAGTCGTATACCGGTGAAATAAATATGATGCAATGCAAACATTTTGTTGCACTTATAAGCACTCAGGGCCTGGAATATTTCCCCAAGAAGAAAAATGACTTTGCGCTCTCCCGATCCAGAGCCAGCTGTTAGAATGCAAAGCCGCTCTCTTTGATGAAAGCTTAGAGCAAAGAGCCCACGGGTTATCTCTAATGAAATGTGTACACAGATCTGAACCTGCTTAAGGACAAGAGAAAAGTTTTAGACTAAAAAGGAACATGATTCAAATATTCTTCTGCGTGACTCATCAGATACAATTGTTTTTTCTTCGTGGACGATTGCCTAAAAGCTGTCATGTACCACAGTTTACCAGAACCAAAATGACAAAGCTCTCAAAGTGTCACATTGATGTAGAATAGCTGTGAAGGAGAGAAACATGTCTGAGTTTTTCTCTGGTTTTATTGAACACAAAACAAAACAAGAAGGATTGGGGATTTATTTGTTGTGGCTATAACAGACCTTAGTTCCAGTCCTTGTTCAAAATCAGGGCAGCAGAACAGAAAAGTACAACCTCTCTAGCTAAATCATAATAGCTTTTTGTTGTTGTAATTATTGTGATTTGCCGCATAGAACATCGTCTAAATGAACTTTGCTTTTGCCTCAAGAAAATTTCTACCAAACCGCTCTTCCACAAGTCCTTAATTTGAGATATTACACAGACAGATTCACCAGAGTAAACAATCCTGATGATAACCAAACTTGAAGAAAAGCAACCAATCTACCCTGAACTTGATTATTTCTCTTAGAGTTATCCTAAAATCAAAACTTAAAATTCAACTGTGAGGAACAATGAACAGACTTTCACCGACACATATTCTTTGAGTAATTTCTTGAAATGACAGATACATGGCAGACACACTCGTATTTTATTTACCCAAAAGATAGCATCCAAAAGTGCTCTGATTTCCCATTTCCAGACATATTTTCACTTTTCGAGACCCCTCTCAGTTTACCAGTGAACTCTCCCATTGCCCAGTGTTCCTTTATAGATACACTGGTTTTCTACCATTTCTGAAACCGTGGAGGTCACAGATCTCTTTGTAACTCTCATTGTTTCTTCACGTCTGCACACCCATCTCACAGGATCTTGCTCACAGCCACCACAAAGACTTTGAAGAAATCTTTGTACAGTATGAACTTCTTAGGCCCCACAAGACACAATAAGTTTTTGATGATCTGTGTGGCTCTTGCCTTCACTGAAGCAGCCCGATGGTCCAGTCCCATGTGAACCAGGGTGCGCAAAACTTTAAGTGGTGCACAGTGCTCCGACACTTCGTTAGCATGCTGCTGGATGAACACACTCGAATTGGACACTTTATGTAGCAGGACAGTCCTGGTTTCAGTTATAGTGTCAATCAGGGACCTCTTTAAGCAGATGAACATAACAGTTGGCAACCATGGCAGCTTTAGAAAAACAGAACGCCGGATTTTCACTTCTGCTCTCCCGGCGATGGCCATCTTGCGCAGATGTTCCGTCAGAGACTCTGGGTGGTGCTTTGCCAGGACTTGTACACCAAAAATACCAATTAATTTCTTCTCCCGGTCATCACAAGAGAGCAGTTGGAGAATCTGCTCTGGATTCTTTTTGGGAGAAGGGCACACAACAAATGTAAATAGAAGAAATAACAGAGATACAAAAAATATCTTGATTTTTTCACATATGTTTACATTTAGATTGGATAATAAAGGATGTTAGTGAGTTATACAGTTTGAGAAGCTGTGTTCCAAAAAACAATACAACAATGGCAGCAAACATATTAAATAAAATAAATGGACCCAATCTCGTCTTGTAGAAATTGTGTCTCATCTCACCTCTACTTGTTAATGTATGAACGGTTTAAGAGAATGTGTCAGCTGACTGCGGGGTGATAAGTGTGTCTGACTAAATGTGCACAAGGTATTGGAGTCTTGGAGGGATGCGGCTAAAGGTATCGAGTTATAGACACACTATTGATGATCTCATTTTGTCATAGCAGAGCTTCTATTTCAGAGGGGGAAATACACGGAGGAGAGAACAAATGTCAAATGCAAGCTATGATATGGAGAAAACTGAATGTGTACTTTTCCTCGAGATACAAAATGAACAAAAAACACTGCATCCTCTGCTGCATTTTTGACAACATACACTATTAAAATGGAACAATATTCACTTCTGCACAGTTGTGGGCCATATCTCTTTTGTGTGTTACTGGCGAAGATCGTGTCACCTGCATAAACATAAATAGAAGTTAAAAAGAGAGGCATATCGAAATGTAACCTGTTTATAAAATATATTGTATATTTATGTGTTTTACTTGTACCTGTTTTCAATACAAGGCACAGATTCTGGTTCATTGTCTGTGCAACTCTTTTTAATCTGTAAATCTAATAAGTAGGCAGAAAATAGGGAGACTTCTATAGAAACTGTATCATCTTCAGTCATGTCCTTATTCCCATAAGCATCTCTACAACACTGTTTGCTTGTTCCTCAATGTGATTTCTGAGGTATTGGTTGTTAATGCGAGCGCAGAAGGCACATTCTTGAAATTACACGCATTAAGACCAACGTCTTCTTACATAATAGCATAAGTCTGGGGTCCATCCAGGCTTGAAGATAAAAATACAGCTTACTGGTCCCGTCTGTATTGGCAAGATTCTAAAATAGCATTGTAGTTTGCATTTACAGTTTACGGTGAATCTCGTTCTAACTTTGTGCCCTATAAACAACATTATTTTAAAACTATACCCTAAAGGTTTTTCTTTTCAAATGACCTGTCACTAATGCATTTTTAAAATAGGCATCCAATAGCACACAAAAACAACTTGCATTTTATCAGTAATATTCTTCAGAGCTATGGTTCCATGTTCCCCAACCCTCCCCCATGCATCCACTTTCACCTCCAGGCCATTTCTTCTGTCTGCACTTATTGTTGTTGTCACTGACCCGTGCTTGTGTGTATAGTGTTGTGATGTAACATTCGGAGGTCATGTGTGGGAGCGCCATTGCAGCAGCTACATACACTCCCGGATACCAAACTGCTTGTATCAGTGATGAGAAAACATTGTACACAGGCCATTTCCTCCATGCATGTATATTCATAGATCCACACTAGCCAATGGAAGCACGCCTATATAAACACACAGCACGTAGAGGGAGAAAGCTAAGACCCAGAGGGAAAAGTTGTTTTTGAAAAATGCTAGGCTAAGATAGTGTGGGTTGCATTCATTGGCTCAGTTCGTGCATTCTTAAGAACGTCTATTAGGGCTGTTAAATAATGTGGCCGGATAGAGGGATCCTATAGGGGAATTGTGCACTGTTAGCACATTACACAGCAGGCACACATAAGGTTCACAATCATTAATTACCCCTGAGAATGCATCACACACTGTCAGTCAATCTTACAAAGCGCTGCAGCATTGTGTCACTCAATGCCGCTGGGCTAATAAATGTAATGTCCACATGACAATTTAAATAATTATGATAGAGTTAAATTCCCTTGAATAATAGAGTATTTTATCCTTAAAAGTAAAAAAAGAAAAAAATATTGAACTTTATCTGTTTTACAAGACTAAACACAATAAAAGATGAATTATGTTACACTATGGCAATTTCCTAAATGTCTCCTCTTGCTCTTAATGCTCTCTACCTGCTATAATGCCCCCCTCTCTCTTTCCGTCTCCTATTCCTTCACTATGTGTTTTTTTTTCAGTCTACACTCTCACCCTCCATGTCTTCCTCTCTCTTTCATTTGTTTAGTATGTAGTTCTTCTTATAGTCTCTCTTTCTCCTCTCTCTCTCCCTCTCTCTCATTCCCTTACCATGTGGTTGTTTGTCCCTATACTTCTTGCCCCTCTCCCCTCCCTCTGGATGTTCAGTCTACGTCTCCCCAGAGAGTCTCTTAGCCTCACATGTGATTAACAGTGGCAGGAACTCCACTGTGCAGTTGTCAGCTTCAGTTCATGTGACGGGCCTCACCTTTCACACACGGCTGGGCCCTGTAATACTAACTGCGTGTTTAATACGAGTTAAACATTAATAATCATTACAGGGGATTCCACCAATACATGGGTTTGGTTATGCCTGTGTTTTGACATGGCTTAGTTACTGCAGACCCAACCATGTTATGTATTCATTTGTATTGACAGGCACTGTTGGCCAGTGAGGGAAATTGGTCACAGTAACGTAATAAAACTCACCTCTAAACATTTTGAGTAATTATCATGTTTACATTGATTGATGGCTACAGTTTAAATATCTATAAGGCTTGTAATTGGCAGGTTTTGATAAGAAATGTATTTCATTATTTATAATGGAACTTTTTGAAAATTACTCACGTGATTGTGTTTTGTAGCCTTGACAAGGGTGTACTTCAGGGATCTATACTTGGCCCATTTGTTTTTCAACTTAATGACTATTGGTTTGGCATTAGGGAAATAACAAGTTCAACCAATTAACTTGAATATGCTCTTAGGCTGCTATTAACAGCTGTCAATACATAATGTATTAGTACACATCAATATTAATGATACCATTTGCTTACACACTGCCAACTGCTCCGGTCGTTAAAGCAATTTGGATCTGTTGACCTGCTTTTATTATTGTTACTCAGTCACTAGAGGGGAACCCAAATAGTTTCATAATTGCAAATGTAAACACCACATAATGAGCCATCTTATATAGTTTTATTGTTTGTTTGTTTTTTTTCACAGCATGGCATAATTTTATGATAATACAATAATATTTTAAATTATCTGTAACATTTCATCACACTATGCTTTGTGTTTCAATCAACCACTCTTTTCATCATAACATGCTATAAATGCTTGGAACAATTGAACTTATTTTTGGTGAATACCAAATTTTAGGACAAATATAATTCATCTGAAACACTTCGTAGATAGATTTTGAGTGAATCACAGGCCAAACAGGTCCATTTGATTCCTGATTGCTCTTACACAACAGTGATTCATGGAGCTGTGTTTAAAGTCAATCCAACATTTACAAAGCCTAAACTTTTGATATTTTCAGGCACTGATGTAATGCTTTTATAATGGAGCTGCTGCCAACTGTGCATCACTCAGAAATCCTGATCAAACTGCTCCGTGTCTCTGAAATGTCACTCCTCCACATTCTGCTGCATGGAGTGCTACAGACGCTTTATTTCACCATCGGAAACTGACTTATTGACATTTTGTGAACTTTCAAGACCCAACAATTCAATTTGAGAGAAGAAAAATGAAAGTGAAGGAAATGAAAGCTGTAACAGTAACAGTATTGGACAGGTGACACCCGCTCCTACTCGCATCTGTGTTTCCTGGAAATATTCAGCAACAGTATGATCCTTTTTCCTGCTGGTCTCCACGGAAATGTGTTGATTTGCCTCAAATGTTCCACAGTATGATTCAAATCTCAGTTTAAAAGTACCAAGCTGATGACTGACAATTTGAAATGATTACATTTTGATTAGATACATTTGATTAAAAACCCTGTGTGTCTCACATGATGGTAGGTTATCATGGAAATCCCAGCAAGACTCTGCACTGTATGGGTTCACTTTATTTGAGGGAGTTACTACAGCCTTATACTCCACCCAGAGCCCTGAGGTCAGCTAACCAGCTCCTGCTGCTGTGCCCAAAGCCATCCTCAAGACCAGAGGTGACAGAGCCTTTTCTGTGGCAGTGCCAAGACTATGAAACAACCTCCCTCTGCCTGTCAGATTCTCTCAGTCTTTAACGCAGCTTAAGACTAGGATATCTTTGTGTTTTATTGTTCTTTTCCTATGTATTGTGTTATCTCTATATTTATTTTTGTTGACTTTGATGTGAAACACTTTGGTCAGTTGAAGTTGTTTTAAATGTGCTATATATAGATATCAACTTGAATTAAGTTGCATAACCCGGTTTAGATTTTTGGTATGGTATGGTATGGTATGCTTTTATTTGAAACAGGGACAGTGCACAACATTACATTGACCTTAAAAAAAAAAAAAAAAAGGAGAGATGTTTGGTGCCAGGTTATAGCATAAATGCTAATTTCCACCTGTAGTCCCTGGACAGGCTGATGTTTAGTAAATAAGTTTGGTGTAGATGGATGAGAAACCTGTGCATCTATGATACATACATCAAATACAGCACATCTCACACTCAAATACGACATTTCTAAAAACATTCAGCTCACACACACACTTCCATACCAAATTATTCACACACAAACATTCAATTTCAAATATGCAAATACTCTTTCTTTCACACACATTCACTAATGAGTGCAAATTTGCTTTGATTTTGAAATTTGATTTTCACTATAAATTACTTAAAAACTTGAAAGTGCATGTTTGAAACTCTTTAGAATAATCCTTATAAAAAACAGCCCAGTGTTTTTTTGATGACGCTTGTTGTGTCTCTCCTTCACAGTCTGTCTGTTACCTGTGAGTAAGAGGTGCTGCGTTTCTGCTGACGTCTGCTCTCCCTTTCCTCAAATCGACAGAACTATTTACTGGTTATTTACACAGAATGAGTCAGCATTGTGTCAGGATAAGACCGCTGTTAGCATAGAACCAGTTGGCACCCACTGAATCAATAAAAATACAAAACAGAGCTTTTCATTTGGGATTTCAACATTGATAGATGTATTCAAATGTTCTTTAAGGTGCACTATATAACTTTCACAGTGAAGAGCCAACTACCTGCTTGTAAATACATTTATTGCATTTTTTTTAAGTCAAGTTGCCTCCACAGATCTGACCTGCAACTTGGCAACATACTGTGGAACATGTTAGGCGAGCAATAACATCTCCATGGGCAAGCTGGTAGAGGACACTAGACCTGAAAACTTACATGGTGCACTTTTAAATGTAGATTATAATGTTTTTGTTAATAGCCATAATTGCAGGTGCAACATGGGACTTTTGAATGCACAATTTGAATTTGAAATGGTAACATCTGGACTCTAGATATGCATTCATTACACATTCAAAATGCAAGAGAACAAAACAACAGGCCAGCTAATCAGTGGAAGAATTCATGGAAATGTTTTTTGACACAAATATAAATCTGTAGACCTAAAAAGCATCCACTACATCGGCTACCGCATATGGTTTCTATTTTGTATCAGTTCAATAAAATACTCTTTAGCTGTTTCGCTTCTGTAGTGTCATTCCTGTTATTATTAGATTCCCAATGCACCCCAGTCAAAACACTTTGAGACCCAAATAAATCACCTTTATCAAAACAAGTTCAAACACTGGCCTTTGACACCTTCTTTTTCCTCTTCCATTTGCTCCCAGGCTTCATACCCACACTCTCATTTTAATCTATTTGTTTATTCCTGCCATGTTTGTTGCCTCGGCGATGCCCTTGCCTGTAATTGGCCGCTGTGTTGTTATTACTGTTTGGGTTGTAGCGGGGGAAGTGTGTGGGCTGCAGAGGAGAAGCGCTGTTGGCAAAAGACATGAAAATTACCTTTCATAGCACAAACATTAATATTCATAGGAAGAGAAATATACATGTGTGAACTTTGGGTTAGTCGTTGTCAATGCAAAAATGAACAGGGTTTTTTATATTAATGCATGGGCAGAAAAAGGCTTGGGGCTTGTACTGTTTGGTTGTATGGTAACAGAAGGTGCATGGGCGATGGGGGGCATTTCAATTTGGCGTCAAAAATACTTTATTACCTTGATGTTGTCGGGTAGAATTCAGGAGTTTGAATTGCTTTGGTCACTCCTGTCATATATATACATTTTTTCCATCACTTTTGGAAGACACTGGTTATTTTCACAACACAAATCCATGACTAAAGTATTTTTCAAACTATGGATATGGTCACAAAATACATAATGTGTGTAAAATGTGTGATATTTTTTCCAATATATATTGTGCTGCAATAAGAATATTCATGTTTTTGTTGTAGTTTTGTGTGATAGTCAATAATGTAGTAACCTTTCCAACAACACTAGTTTACTGGTTCGAGTCCTTGATCACCATAAGTCTGCTGCTTGGGTCCTGACTAGAACCAGGAAGAACGAGCACATAAGTCCTGTGCTCAGGTCTCTGCTCTGGCTTCCTGTAGCTTGAAGAATAGACTTTAAAGCAGCTCTGCTTGTGTATAAGTCTCTCCGTGGCCTAGGTCCAAAGTACATCTCTGACATGTTAGTGTCATATGAACCATCTCGCGCACTGAGGACTTCAGGGACCGCCCTCCTGCTGGTGCCCAGAGTCAGGACTAAACATGAGGAATCGGCGTTTCAGTTTTATGCAGCTAAAACTTGGAACAGTCTTCCTGAAGATGTGAGACAGGCCTCTACTTTGACAATGTTTAAATCCAGGCTCAAACGGGTTCTGTTCAGCTGTGCATACGACTGCAAGGTTTTTATTCTGCACTCTTCTCTTTTAATGGTAAATTTATGATGATTATTTGTGATTATTTATGTTTTGATTTGTGTGATTTTAATGTCTTTCTTATTCTGTAAAGCACTTTGAATTACCTTGTGTACGAATTGTGCTATACACAACTTGCCAAACTTGTCTTGCCTTGCCTTGCCTAGTTTGAAGCCCACGCTAACCTGGCCAAGTGTTTTTGGGCATAACACTTGGTCACAAGGCCAAGTTTTATTTACATTATACAGTGCTTGTTTAGGTACAGATCTTACTTTTCTATTGAGCATGTAAATTGAAAATAAATCCTGCGTTTTAAGGTTAAAACATTATAATATAAACATATCTATTTATAATAATAAACAGATACGTTTAATACTACGCTGTACAACATTCTAAACAGAGCAAAGACATATCCATGGAGGAAAGTAGATTGCACATCCTGTTCAGACTGAATAAACAAACAATAATAAATTAATAATAGGCCTATTATCATTTTGAAATCTAATCATTTTATGTCTGAGTATTTGAATTCATGTGCTAAATTTTAAACAATAAACAAGCAATGAAATCACCACAGGGCTATTTACATCCATTACAGACACATTTGGCACGTCTGCTATTTCTCTTATGCACACAATATGGTATAATAAAGACGTATGAGGCTCTAGTCCCATCTACTTGGGGGCTGTTTATGCTTTTCCCCCTGGTTCACACAGGCCTGACGTGTGGCAGAGTGGAGAGTTGCAGTATTTTTCAGGCTGTAATGTAATTGAAGCTAACGAAATTGGCCTGAAGAAAAAAAATCCCAGCTGACTTCCCCTTTGTGAGATTCATGGGAGCAGAATTCAAATTGCTTTCAGTCCGGTAAAAGTGTTATACAAAGGCTGTTTGCTGATTGTTTAAAATGGAGGAAGTAGGCTGTCAGACTGTGGACCCAACACTTATGTAGAGGAACTTTGTGTCTGGCATGTGTGTGATGCTTTTAGTGTTGGATCATATTTTTTTGTGCTTGTCTTCAGAACTTGACTTTAATCCTTTTAATTTAGATAAAAATCACCTGAACTAATATAAAAATAAATAACAGTATCACCACATATACAGTATTATAAACTGATATAGACACATTCACTTAAATTCTACTTATAATCTAATCCCACATGATTTATTGGACCGTACATTATATAAATCTGTCAATGTGAAAGAATGAGGATAAAGAGTGGGGAGAGACATTCAGTTTTTGGTTGTTTTAATACAACATATTTCTATAATCACTGGTTATCTGCTCCATCTGCTCATTTACATTCAGATCTTTGCCAATGTATTTGTCAAGACCTAGTTGGGGTGTCACCTCTTGCAGGGTCCCCAGGGTGCTGAATTCATGGGCGCAGATGGTACGGGAGTTCTCTAGCCAACAATCCTGACTCAAGAACTGGAGATGGGTCCCTGGGCACTGCAAAAAGGGTCACCTATACTGACAGGTTACCCCAGTGGCACTGAAGGATGGGTCATATTTCATAATGATAATGCATAATTCATGGAAATATATCAGTAGATAAAATAAGCCAAAACAATGTTGTAAATGCAATAATTACACAAAGTAAACATGTATCTCTGTAGAATAATTTGACCCCTATAATATATCTCCATACCTCATCCTAAATCCCAATACTGTCTATCTCCTTTCATTAATAATCCACCAGTCTCACCGTTAATGATCGTTCCACATCATTAAATCCTTATCAGAGCAGCAGCCCCTGTGAATCTGAGGTGTGTGTAGATGGAAATTTATAACATAGTGGGGACTGAAATCAGTACACACATCTTAGGGATCTGCCTCACTTATGGTACATGGTCAGCTTTTTACAGTATATAGCGCTTTTCCACTTTCAAGGCACTCAAAGCACCTTCATCAAGGAACCACTCGCCCATTCAGACACACGTTCATATACAAGTGTATGCAGACACTGGGGGTAAAATGGGTTAAGTTTCTTGCTCAAGGGCACAACTGCACCATTAATCTGTGGGAGTTGGGATCACAGTGCCAACCTGTGGGTTAGTGAATGCGACCGATCAACTAATGATGTTTACGTAGAGAGTGGGATTCAAACCACCAACCTTCAGATCAATAAACACTACCAATTGTCGAACAAAAATCATGTCACAATGGCTAGTAACCCTTTGCTATTAGAACAACAGGATGGTTTAAGTTCAAATAGAGGTTAAAATAGATTAAGGTATAGGGTGTGAACAATAAAAAAATATATTACATTGCTTACAAAATGTTCTGTGTGTCAGACATAACGTTACAATTTGGCTAAGTTCACATTTCGCACTTCTGTTTTAAATCCTCCCAGAGTGTCACGCACCTGTATCCTTTCATACAGGGTGTATTCTTTCATACAGGGTGCGTAACATAACACCCACTCTGGGAGGATTTAAAACACTGGTGTAATCTCAGTTTGTTAGACTCTGCATTAGACTCTGCATAGACTTTGCATTTGATTCTGCTTTGAATTTTGCTGTACCCTGCCTTTAACCCGACTGTACAGTAAAAATCTACAGTAGTGTTCTTCATACAACAGAACAGAAACCGACAAGGATTTAGTGTAAGGTTATGCAAATAGTAATTATGGTTAAGCTTAGCATCAGTCTCCAGGAAATGAATGTAAGTCAATGTAATGTCCCCAAATAGCATGTAAACTCAACATGTGTGCACGCGTTGGGTACATGCATCACTTGAATTGATTTTTAATGATAATGTATGCAGGTGCGATACACATGACACCAGCTTCAGATGGTGTCACTATCTCTCCTTATTTCACATTGATTAACATTAGTCTGACTTTAATTTAGTGCCTATGAATTTTTAAGTAGGTCTGTCTTGTCACATGGATGTACGGTGTATTCATGGGGTATAATATTAGCAACACCTGTTAGAAGGATTTCAAATGCAAACATCCGATCAACAGACGACACAGCAGCAGTTATTTAGGCATAAAGACAAAACAATCTGCATAGGGTTCTCCTGAGCATGGAGAAAATGTACTTTCTAACTAATCAAATTTCAAACTCAATTTTTTCTTAAATATAAGGCTTGATATCTGTGTAATCCCTCAGTCATTCAGGTATGATCCATAGTAAATGAAAAAAATAAAATAAAATACTGATTTCTTTACTACATTGATCTTATTCAGTGGTGGAAGAAATAACCCATTTTGCTACTTCCAAAAAAAACCTCTATATTTTGGGCATTTTTTTTTAGGTCTTATAAGGTTTCAAATGATCTAATTTTGGTAAAGGTTTGTGCTGATTTTTGTTCAACAGAAATGACTGAATCAATTGTTTTTTTCTAGCTGTTTTTATTTGCATATTTTAGTTTGCTCAAGTTACAAACGTGCTAAAAATAGATCCCTCGGTCTTTTCAGCGGCTCTCAAACTGTAATAAATATGCTTTTACTTTTCAGTACAGTTAAAAAATGTAGTGGAGTAGAAAGTACAGATACCTTCTCTCAAATGAAGTGAAGTAAAAGTAAAAAGTATCCCATTTAAAATTGACTTAAGTAAAGTACTTTACTACTTATTTACTTTTTTTTTTTTTTTTTTTTTTTTTTTTTTTTTTTTTACAGAAAAGATTGTAGTTTTCAACACAAAGTAGCTTTTCTAATAGTACTATTTGGTTGCTCTGACATAGGCCAAAACTATTAACTATAAACTAAAAGGTCTAACCCTGTCCTGTTTATGCTTTAATTTAATTTATTTTTTTATACCTGTTCAAAGAGTATTTATATAAGTTGGTATCTGGGTCTTGACTTTTGGACAACCCCATCTAGAAAATAGTAGGTTTTAGATTTAGGTGGGGTTAAAGCAATAAAATGAATACATTCCATTACCCTGTTTTAATGCACGACGTAGAGTCTAGTATACACTGATCTTAGCGAATCATATTCTGATTTATACTACAGTTACCAATGAAACCCCATAAAGCACAATAAAAATTCAGTGGTGCAAGTGAATAAATGCTGTCGTTTTTCTTCTAGACAACATCTTATGTAGCTCTAATGACTGTGTTTCTGCAGCTCTGAACTCTGACTCTGCCTAACTGCTTCCCATTTATTTTGTGTCTCTTCACTGCAACTTGTGAAATCCCAAATTAGCCAACCTCGAGCCCAAAAACTAAAAACAAAGCAGCACATCTGAACTTCATCTCAATACAAATAAACTATAGAGAGTACTATAGAGAATATAATAATCATGTAACAAAAATCATTTAAATGTATATGCATGAATGTCAGAGTTACACAGCGCTTTTCAATTATACTCAGATCACTTTATATTAGCCAGCCAAACACACAATCATACAGTATTGTTCACATGTAGCCTTAAAGGTGCCTGCTTGTTCCCATGGATATAATATTGCTTTGCCTGCAATGTTCCATAATAATGCATTGGACTTATCTATACCCATAGGAACAGTTAAAAGATGCCACCAGGACAAGTCACAGATCTGTGAATAGGCAACCCAGTAAAAGCAGGTGTTCACCCCACACCAGGGAAGTTTCATAGTGCACCTTTTAACCACCGCCGGCGAACACTCCAAAGAATCTTATCCCAAAAATATAGAAGCCTTACTTTTTCCAGCAGTTCAGCAGTATTTTATCTATCAGCTCTCAGAGAATAATACTGCTATTCCCATGCGGGCTGTGGGACTCTAGCTACTGCCTCATAACACTTTGAAGAGTTTTCTTATTTTATGAAACCATTGACAAAAGACAATGGGCACAATTCTACCATTTCACTGCAATGGCGTTTTAACACATACTTTCTGTTTAGCCAAGTACAAACTTTTGATCATTTAATGCCAGAAACAATATTTATCATAAGAAGTGAAAAACTTTGTGCTCACGGTAATCCACACAAATGTGTACAGGGAATTGCATTGAATAAACAGATGCCTATGTAAGTAAATAAGCTTATATGAATCGTGATCATGGGTAAGAATTCATTAAAGTGCTCATGAAGTGTAAATCTTTCCGCTAGTATAATAAGGCTGCTTTATGAAATTTGTCTAAAGAAATGCTCAAACTTTTTAAAAAAATGTAGTATGTCAGCCTAATTGCATCAGATGTTTTGGAGATTTAAAGCCCATAACAGCTGTCAGTAAAAGTGACTCTGATTGCAAACTTCACTAATTAAAAAAATAAATTAAAAAAATAAAGGTTTGTAGTAGCAAATGTGATCTTTTCATCAAACATTATGTCTTAGAAAATGTATTTATTTTAGAAAATTAACTAATGCATTGTAGAGAGATGACAATAATACAAAAATAGTACAATGAACTCCACCTTTAAGCTCCAAGGCTACTTCAGCACCACGGACAGCTCCAGTGAGAGGAGGCTGACTGCAGCACAATTCTGTTTGTGCAAAGTCATGGGGTTTTTCCGAGTCTAAAAATATAATATGATAATCTTCTAGCACTTTTTATTTTTACCTTCGTATATATTCAGCAAGTTGCAATTTTATGGTATTATGAATATGGTTATATAACTTTGTGTGTATCCATGGGTTTCAGAGCTATGATAAATTAGGACTGTTGCCATAGTGATTAACAACTGAATCTTTTAAATGGGAAAAAGTCCTCAAACTGAAACCCTTGAACAAGGCTTGCTTTACTAATTATGAACTTAATCTTTGTAGGTAAGAGCCTTTAAGGATTTAGCCTGATCAAGACAAGTTTCTCAGGAAGTTTTGGCGCAAGATAATGTTTTTCACTTAAGGTTAAAGTTGCTAATTTGCTATAAACGTCTTCTGTACTTCTTCTGAATTTGCACACCATCATGCCACTAACATCAAGTCTGTAAGCATTTAACTGTCTTCACTCACTCTGAAGTAGCTGGTTGTGATCAATACCTCTACGTTCAATAGTGCATTTGTAGTTCTATGCAGTAATAGGATATATGATCATGTGTATCGTGTATTGTACTATACTATTGCGGTAAATGTGATTTGCTGATGACGTATTTCTCTTCTGGGAGATACTGAAACTAGACCCACCTCGGCTTCAGCTCCTGCTCACAATGCAATATCATTCACTGCCAACCTATAGTCATCAAGTCTTACACTGTTCACAGAGAGGGCCGTGTCTGCTCTGCCAGTAAAAGATGGGTGAAACTATCTATCTTTTAGGTATTTTTACACTACATGGTTTCCTGTGTGGTATTTGTTCTGAGTTTTCAAATAATAGTCTTTAAACAACCTATCATTTTGCTGGTTGTTCTCAAAAGTCTCTGTGGACAAAACTTTTTTTTTTTTTCCAGCCAAAACAATAAGGAAGAAACTAAATGTTTTGCAAATAAAACTTGAAAATGTAATGGTACTAAATATGAAATATGTTTGAATAAGTTAAGCTAATGCTGGGCAACATAACCTTAGGCCCGGGTCAACACGGGTACAAAAGGGGGCACGACAACGTCAGTTAAAAAGTTGAAACTTGAATGCACCCTCAGTCAGTCTGGTCTGCTCCCAGGCCCCAAATGTTTATAATGTCCAGAGGCAAATTATGTGTCTTGGGATAGAAAAACAATGCAAAGTGATTGTGCAAAGGTATTAGGTCATTCTACACAGTTAGAAATAGCACCAAGGACAGTTCCCACCAGAAAATAAAGAGCTGTCCACGGTCTATAGAGAAGCACTTGAAAGATTAATCATTGCTTTTAAATATACTAATACATCAAATTAGAACCTTGCCTTCTTTTTTGATTATTATTTTATTTACACTTATGTCAAGTCAAGTATTCTGAAACAACAGTGTGGTATGTATGTGTGTGTGTGTGCGCACGCACGTGTATATATATATATATATATATATATATATATATATATATATATATATATATATATATATATATATATATATATATATATATATGGAAATTTCCATATATATGGAAGCAAAATGGAAACTGTAGTGGTTTGTAGTAGCTTTGTCAGTGTGACTGTGCAGAGCTTTGCTAGCTTGTCGGCTAATGGTGCAGGGAGATAAAGGACACTTCAGCTCGCCCACAACAATTAATCTCCTCAACACACGGATTCAGAAACATGTTATTTAACGAGAGAAAGGCTCAGTTCAACTGTGTCCAAAGTCTGTATCAGTGATAAATGTGCATAAAGTCTGCACTGTCCCTGTTTTTAACTGTTTTGCTACTGGTTATTTGATTTTCTTGTTTTAGATATCAGACAAGTTATTTAGCAGAGTTGTAGACTTTTATATTTGCTATTACTGCATTACTGTAGCAGCTCTTTCACACTGGAGCTTTTACAGAACTGACACTCATAATATTGCCACTAATTTTAAAATTTCAGAATGTTGTGATGCACCTGAATAATCTCTGTACATACTACACTACAGTCTTTCTATACTGTATTTAATTAATGGAGTACAAATTAATACTTGTGAAAGTGAAAAATAGTGATGAACCTCATCTCTAATAAATGGCCCACTTTATCAGCTGTAAACTTTTATATCGGCTCTTATTTATTGATTATATTCTTATGAATGTAATCAATAGATGAGAATATCTTTATGGTAAATCCTGATATGAATAAAAGTCTAAACAGACACATGAACCAAACCTGTGTGTGTTCTGACTACATTTTAACAACAAGTCAGTTTTCAAAATCACTCTTCTATTTGTGGGTGCTGCTCATGACTGTTAAAGGCCATATCTGGAGGAGATTTGCTCTTAGGTTAACTTTACACCTCCCCCTCTCTCTCTGCCTAAATTATTCAATCTGCCTGGTGAAGCACGTGGCTTAAATTAAGTCTGAGACAAATCTTATGCAACACTATTTGTCATTTTCAGCTGTAACTATACTAGCTACTAACAATGGGAGTGTGCGCTTAGCAAGTCACTTAGCTGTTAGTGCGCGTTAGCTGAGTGACAGGTGAAATGTGCTCCTCTGGGCATGCTTTAACCAGACCTCTGTCTCCCGGGGCATGGAGACTATGCTTAAACATGTGGAGAAAGAGAATGGTTATTAAACATGTATGTCGGTGTAGGTGGGGAGGGTGGAGGAGCAGTTTAGTGCTTTTTACCATGGACTGTATAAAGAAGTAGACTAAAGAGTGTCACGTCACCCATAGCGTTCGGCTTCAGTCAAATAAAGCTCATCGAGGCTAGCAGTTATAGGGGCAAATTTGGAGCCCAGTCCCAGATTTGGAATTTGGACCATGATTATCATAGCAACCAAAGAGCCAATCTGGAGCAAGGCTATTGAAGATAATGCTAATTCCCACCCACATTGCTGGTTTAGCACATGGCATTGCTGTCTATCAAACCTGTTGCTAACGCTAGCGGGAGCAACCTCAGGGAAAGAAGGCGTCTGATTTTCTCTTATTAATGTTCATATCTTGATTTACGGATACAATCGAAACATTAAAATACCAGAATCATGTAGGAGCAGGTTAATACAAAAATTTTAAGGCCAAAATGACGAGGCTCACTGCAGCAGTTACAGAGAGAGGGGATGACAATTTTTCAATATAAAGGGAATTGGACCCAGAGTGATGGAGCCCGAAGGCCTGCAAATCAGCTGTGTCTATTTACATATACAGTCTATCCTTTTTACTCATATATTGACGTGTGTTTTGTTTGTGCAGTAAGCGGTGGCTTGTTTAAAAAGTCTAATGACCCAGAAACATTTAAAAAATCCTTCAGCTAAGGTACTCCTGACCAAGCCTGCATCAGACAAATTTCCTTAAGGGGACAATAACATTTATCTTAATATTCAGTATTACCCAACTAGTGCCAACCCAAGACATGTAGCTATATATTTTGACTGATTACCTGATTCAAAGTAGCAACGTAATGAATGTGAAAAAGGATGTGAGAATATTGTCTGTACAAACTACCGCATGACATAATGTTGCCTCTTGAAGCTGTGGTAGATTCTGTAAATGTGAGTCACTGTCCATTAATGTCTGTAAGTGTGGACATTGTAAAAGGCGTATTAAGTTTAAGGCCAGTATTTACTACGTGTCTGCAAGGTTCAATTCCTCGTCAAGATAACAGCCAAAAAACTGCTACGATTAGATGAGTATGTTCAATACGGTGCAGCTATTATCCCCATAAAACGCCTATATATTCATCACGTCAGCACTTGCAAATCAATATTTCCGTCACTTCTAGCATCTACTGCCAATAAGTTGCATTCATTTAATATGTCAGCATTGTCTTCCCGTCTCACAAAACTGAAATAAATGAGATGAACCGTACATTTTAGCAATCAGCAAAAGTGTCAGTCAATATTTTCCATTCTGCCAAATTAACAAGTTAGTCTGATGCAAATGTTTCTATAATTACACTACTCTATATTCATGGGTTTCGGTTTCCTGTTACATGCAACAGTTTGAGGATTTTTCCCCATTCAAAAGATGTAATATTTTATTTTAAATTGTTGATCACTATGGCAACGGTCATAGATGCTCATCATTCTGAAACCCATGGATTGCATATTGAGGATTCCTGCATGTATAATGGATATTTCTATCTGTTCTAATTGCAAATAGATTTAGTTTATGTTATTGGGTAATATATTGACCACACACAGAGTACCCTGATATTTGTAGAGATTTATTTATTTTTTTTTAAAAAAGGTTGCATGGTTCAAAGCTTAAATTCAAATTGCTTTTTAGATCACCTATGCTGAAATTAAGCAAGAATGAGGCAAATATTAGTAACTATCCCATAAACATTTGTTATTCTGTAAAAACAAAAAAAATAAATGTGATGCCACTAAACCATGTTACAGGTAAAATCTGTGGAGACGCAAACCCAATCAAGTATTTCTGCAAGACAGTCTTTAAAGTAATAATATCTCCATAGAGACAAGTAGGTGGCGGACCCTCATAGATACACAGTGAACATATTTATATGGTTTTACAGTAAAATCAACCAGCTCTATAAAGGGTCATGGGGATAACCTTATCTTTATCCTAAACTCATCCGTCATTTCCTTGGCTTCAGCACTGCCTCCTGTGGGCCATAAATCACCCTACACAGCCTGTCAGATACATCAGCCCATATTATCCACTGGTAAACGCCTTTAAAAAAGAGTGAAAGAGTACCATATACCAAGACCAATGATCTACACAGATTATAAAACACTGTCTACTGTATCAGCAAAGTTATTCAAAACACAATCTTGTTCAAGGTAACTGGAGGAAAAATATCTATAGACATGTCACGCAAAAAATCGCAAGTTATGACACCAGAGTTGGAATATTCTGTTATATGAACCAGGTTTTCTATGCCGTTGTCCTCTCATTTTAATTGCTCGCCCACTGCTTATGAAGAAGTAAAACTGTTGCAATGACCAAATTATGTAATATATTCCAACTAAATGTATTCAAAAAGATAAAAGACCCTAAAGGCACTATGCTTGATTTTTTTATTTATTTTTTTTTTACAGTGAATTTAAATGGTGTGTAGACATCCGCAGTTATTCCTCACTTTCCTAATGCATTATCAGCATCTTAATTAACTGCAATAAGTTTGTGAGTGCATTCCACAGCTTTCTGAGGCCAGAGTTTCGTAGCCAGGTAAGGTAACTCACAGTGCACTTCCTGTTTTGTGGAAGATTAAATGTTTTATAATTAAACGCAGACAGCACACAGTGATCCTAAGAGCTGCTTTTACAATATATCAGACTCATAGACATTGTTTTTATAACATCAAAAAATCAGGTCATTTCAATAGAAAGAATGTCCTTGTAGAAACATGGGGGAGTGAACATGTAACCATGGAAACCTCTCCTCCCTACACCTGTCATTCAAGTAAGAATATGTTGGGAAAATTGAGACTTTTTTGAATTCTTACCTTACCCTAATAACTTAAAAGGGGTCCTAAATGTAGAGGAAGCCAATTAGGGAACACTGTTGGTTCTACATCGGTCTGTGCACCTGTCTGTGCACCTGTCTCTACTCCTGTCTCTGCACCTGCCTCTGCAATTATCTGTGCACCTGTCTCTACACCTGTCTCTACACTTGTCTCTACATCTGTCTCTGCACCACTCTCTGCACCCGCCTCTGCAATTATCTGTGCTCCTGTCTCTACACCTGTCTCTACACTTTTCTCTGCACCTGTCTCTGCACCTGTTTCTGCAACTGTCTCTACACCTGTCTCTGCAATTGTCTGTGCTCCTGTCTCTGCAATTGTCTCTGTACCTGTCTCTGCACTTGTCTCTGTACCTGTCTCTGCAATTGTCTCTGCACCTGTCTCTTCACCTGTCTCTCCACCTGTCTCTTCACCTGTCTCTGCACCTGTCTCTTCACCTGTCTTTTGACCTGTCTCTACACCTGTATTTGCACCTGTCTCTTCACCCGTGTCTGCACCTATCTCTGCACCTGTCTTTTCACCTGTCTCTGCACCTGTCTCTTCACCCGTCTCTTCACCCGTGTCTGCACCTATCTCTGTACCTGTCTCTTCACCTGTCTCTGCACCTGTCTCTTCACCTGTCTCTTCACCTGTCTCTCCACGTGTCTCTTCACCTGTCTCTCCAACTGTTAGTCGTGATGTTTGGCTCATTCACACCTGTAGAAGAGGAGAGCTAATGACTCAGGGACACAAAGATCTCCGGCTTTTCTTCTACACTGATCATTATTGGGTTGCTCATTACTAGGGTCTGTGTGCTATCTGTTAGTCTATCTTTGGACTATAAAGGTCTAAAGGTTTGGACTATAAAGATTCAATATGTGATTATTGTGTCTCTTTTGTTCTTATAGAGCGTATGCTGTTTGTTCGGTGTACTGTCTGGTGTATGGGAATGTCTAAGCCCGACAATAACAGATTACCTTATGTTATCTTGCGTAGGTGTTTTGTCCTGGGCGCATAAAAAGGGATGGAGAGTGATAGTGCTTGAAGTAAAATGCATTTGTAAAAGTTTATTAGGGGAGTAATGGGTAATTGGCACTGGCAGCTTAAATTATACTTCCAACTGGTGGTTCAACTTTCTAAATGTTTTGCCATAAATCAAACTGACTGGAGTGCAGGTGGTTGTTTAGCTGAGTCTGTTAAAAAACTACTTGTTGCATGTATTACCAACCCAGTGGCATATAATCTTGAATCACATAAAAACATCAAATTATAATGATGCATAAATTTGCTCTGAATTTATAAGTCATTTTCCAAAATATTAGGTGTACGATTATGCTACTAATGGAGTTTGTACATGGATTTAAATCAGATTTCAGCCGTTTTATGAAAGATGGGGATCAATGGTGTGAGGCTGGTTTGATGTATGGAATATAGTGTCATCAAACAGACTGTGCTCACTTTGTTCTCTAAAACAAAACTGAAAAAAGAGCTTAACCAAGTACAGTATGTTCCATGGAGAGTGTTCGGTGTTCCCCTTTATAAACATAATCCAATGTGCATGTGTTTCTCAACTAGAGATACAGGAACCCCACAGGGTAAAGATAGCAGGGACTTTAATTAAAATTTCTGTCATTAATTTGTAATATCAGCATTTTTATAATGATCAAAAATACTGCATTCTTTGGAAAGACATTTTTGAAGAAATTTTTACTATTTTAGATCATTTACACTTAATATTATGAATTTATTATTGCATGATTTGGTTGTTGTCATGTTATGTGCTGTTGTGTTGTATAGTATTTATTGAAAGACAGACATTTAAACTTTTGGATGTATTTGTACTGGAGGTCAAGTATAAATTGTAGATGTGAGTGAAATATATTTGATTCATTCTTAAACTAGATGATTCTGTTCTAATCTACCAGTTACTATTAGAATAATCACAATTAAAAACTATTAACACACACATATATGCACACACATACACCCTCACAGGAACACTTGTCTTATACGTATTATTATTCTTACAGTACAATAATATTGGACCACCCTGAACCATCGGCGTCTCCCTCATGCTGCCATTGTTCCCATTGGAGCTATAGTTTTGCGAGCATGTGGCGGTCAGATGGCTCCGAATCGAAGGTGTGGGCGGAAAGTTCCTGACCTTGGAGGAACAAAGACCGTTTACGTCAGTGCCTCAGGGAACTGCAGGCTGAGTGAGTCACACAGGCACATTTTATTTGTTCAGATTTCTTTGTCAACAGAATAGCCACAAGAAATACACATATAAGAAAATGCTGAGAAAATGGAGATGTTACATTTATGAACATAAGGTAAAATAATGTATTCTGCTGTTTGTTTGGGTTTCCAATTTTATAAATGAACAAAGTAGCATTAAAAAACAACAATGTGCACAGATAGAGGCAGGTATCTATGAAAAGTACTTTTAAAATGTTTTACTTTTTGTCACAATATTGATACTGATCATCAACAATCCCCAGGGGTGTGATGCTAACTCCAGGCATTGCTCTGTCTGCAGCTCTGTTACTCAAGTCATACTTTAAGTTTTAACACAATCAGTCTTAAAATTTCAGATAGATTTTTTTTTTCATATATGTTCCAGCCTATCTAAAAACATATTTGGCATTTTTGCTAATGTATGCATTGTGTCACCACGTTAACTGATAAACATTCCGCCACAGACATACATGCAGAACCCCCACAGCCAGTTGTCACCGCAAAGTATCAATATTTCCCATGTGTTTTAAGTAATTATACCTCAATCTACCTTCAAGTTTGAAAAGAAACATGGAGTTTCTTTGTGTCTTTAGATATTTTTTTATTCTTTTTTTTTTTTTTTTTTTTGCTCTTTTGAAATCACTCTGTCAATTTAATTTTGATTGTGTGTACCATATGTTCATATAGATTGTGACATTTCATACTTTTGGTCAATGCAAGTTGCCAATAGCATTCCACATTGCTCCACAAAGTTGTTTAAGTAGTTTTTTTTATACTAGTGCCATTTTGCTTTGGAAACTGCCCAGCAATCAATCAGCCCAATTATAGCTCCTGCTGCTTTTTCAACTATTCTGCAAGTCATTCAATACAGCAGTGCAGCACAAATGTGATACTCAATTGACGCATTTATTGAGTCAATGTTGATTTGAGAGTGGGACCTCAGGGACAAGCAAACGGAGGGCTTTAATACAAAATGGAAAAGACTAAACATGGGGGAATTCTATCTCCCGATCCGAGAGTGTTGGTGGGTTCTAGTGATTTGTTTTGGTGCATTGCAGTGGTGGTTCCCTCATGGCCCTCCCTGTGAGCAGAGCAGACTCCTTAAATTGAAGCAGAACTTCTGTGCTCTTGTTTAAAAAGGACTTCAACATATCACTAAAGTTCAACTAAATCACTTTTCTGTTTCAAATGAGATACTATGGATTTGCTTTTAATGTTTCACAGCATTGCATTAAACTTTTTATTAATGTATAGTACTTTGGAGTCACCTGTTTGTCTAACAGGAGATAGTTCCAAGTCATAAACTGCAGATAAAGTAATAATATCTCGATGCAAACAAGCAGATGGCAGACACTCCACCAGAAAAGTTACATAGTGCACCTTTAAGTTCCATCTATTATTGCTTACATCCGTATAGAACTTAATGTATTGTTTTGATATTAATTCATGTTGAGATCGTATTGAATTTTCGCAATCTTTTCAAAGCTACTCTGACAGAAACTTTTCACTCAAGCTAATAAACAATAAAATATCTCTAATATAAATCTGCTTTTTTTTTCCCAGGACAAGAGACCCCTTTGTCCCCCCGTTGACTCCTCTTTATAGCCTATATGACACATCTTGACTGTGCCATGGGGCAGACTAACAGAAGAGTGGCCACAAATATGCACATATGGCTTCTGATTCTATTGATTACCACAGTCATACAGGCAAGGCAGGTGTCTTAGTATTGCCGCTTTGTCGTACTGTTATTTTAATTCTAGATGCAGAAGGGTCTACACACTGTCACTCAAAACAAATCAATGCCGCATTATTCTAACAGTATCATTCTCCCTGGACTTTCATTTCTGACCCAATCAAAGCTGTTTATTAGCCTTTTCGCCAACACAGACACTATTCAAGACAACGTCAATAATATTCTGGAGGAGGTGTATTCTGTGTCTTAATGATTTCAACCCATTTTTCTCTATGGGGTTTTTGTATGTGTGGTGGAATATGAGAAAAAGAAAGAGAGATAGAGAGAGAATGAGGTGCACGGAGGGATGGATGGAGGGAGGGAGGGAGGGAGAGAGGGGTAGAGAACGAGAGATAGATAAGGAGAGACAGAGAGAAGAGAGAGGGAGGGAGAGAGAGGGAGAGAAAGACAGAGAATGAGATGCAGGGAGGGGGGGAGGGAGGGAGAGAGGGGTAGAAAACAAGAGATAGATAGGGAGAGAGGGAGGGGAGAGAGAGAGAAGACAGGGAATGACAGAGGAGGGAGAGAGAGAAAAAAAAGAGAGAGAAAATAGGAAAAGAGAAGACAGGGAATGAGAGAGAAGGGGAGAGAGAGGAAATGAGGGGTGGCGAAACGGAGAGGAGAGAGAGACAGAGAATGAGGTGAAGGGAGGGAGGGAGGGAGAGAGGGGTAGAGAATGAGAGATAGATAGGGAGCAACAGAGAGAAAAGAGAGGGAGGAAGAGAGAGGGAGGGGAGAGAGAGAAAAGATAGGGGAAAACAGAGGAGAGAGAGAGAGAAATAGAGAGAAGATAGGGAAAGAGAGAGAAGTGGAGAGACAGAAAATGTGGGGTGGAGAGACAGAGAGGAGAGAGGGATTGAGAACGAGATAAATTGGGAGAGACAGAGAGAAGAGAGAAGGCACTAGAGAGAGGGAGGGGAGGGAGAGGGAGGGGAGAGAGACAAGACAGGGAAAGACAGAGGAGAGAGAGAGAAAGAAAGAGAAGACAGGAAAGGAGAAGATAAGGAAAGAGAGAGAAGGGGAGAGAGAAAATGAGGCGAGCCAGAGAGGAGAGAGAGGGAGAAAGAGAGAAGATAGGGAAAGAGAGAGAGGGAAAAATAGCAAATGGACATAGAAAGAGAGAGAAGGAGAGAGAGGGAGAGAAAGAAAGAGGTGAGCAGTGGTGATTCATTGGTCCAGTATTGACGTGATGTGCTGCAGAGGTGAAACACTGACACACTCGGATAGTTCTCCTGGGAGCAGAAAGGGCTGGGGACTGGAGGGGAAAAAACATTTGATTTTAAAAGCACTGACCAAGCCTTAAGTACAAACCCATCATATTTATTGTTTACATAGATTTATTTGTAATTCTTATCTTCATCGTGATGGAGAGAGATAAGAATGGTAGAATTTGTGTAATGCATACATACAAGCATTTGCCTATCCACAATAAAACTGGAACAGCTTTTCTAAAGCTTGAACTCTTTGACCAAAACAAATAAATAGTCTATAGTCAGAGCAATAATATCGTTTAAAATGAAAAATGCGTTCACTTTCCAGCAATATTCATAACATTATTTAATCTGCAGAGTTAAAGTGAGAGGCTTAAAGGTTGGGCACTGCAAATGCTATGGTTAAACTGTGCTTTGTCATGCAGTAAGCACCAAGAAATAGCCTGGACCAGGGGCTGAGGGCCAGTGGGACTTGAATGAAATTGCTGGTTGTGTTGCAGAGAGTGTGTCCCTCTGGAGCTGACCGGTGCTCACAGCCTGTGGCCCTTGTAAAAGACTGCTCCTCTCTTTGCAGCAGGGAAAGGTCTAGACTTAATTCTGGCGTTAAGAGTGGATTTATCAATAATGCATAGAACGACACTTAAATATATGACTAATGAATAATTGCACATTCAAATTAGTATTAACTACTACATTAGTTAACACTGGGACAAAAAATGCAACAGTATGTGCAAATTAGCCAAAGGGTTGTCTCAGGAAATTGATGTCTGGCTTTTATGCAGAATGTCTCTTCCTACCCACCACTCCATTTCCCCCCAAGGCTGGAGAGGCCATTTTGCACAAACTGGCAGCCACATCTCTATCAGTAAGCTCTTTAAGGTACACTTTACAGTCACCATAGGAAAATTTGACCTCTGCATTTGACCCAATATTTGACGCCCATGCATTTGGACTATGCATTTCCAGATCTAGTGCTAGGCTTAGTCAAGATATCTTTACCTGGAAAATTGTACCTAATGTGCATGCTTTTGGTTGATGGGTGATGGAAGTGCCAGAAGATACCCACTGAGACACAAGGAGAACATGCAAACACAGAAAAGACTAGCCCAGAAGTCAAACCGAGCCAATCATACTGATGCTGTCTCCTTGAGTAGACAGCATCTGACATCAGTAGTATCTTGCTGTCACAGAAAGCAGAGAATGAATAACGCAATTTTAAACTTACAGTTTTGAGCTCAGTTGAAAATTTTAAGCAAAATTCATAAATCTGGAGACGTCTCACGATAGCATGTTCTGGACTGTAAAGAGTTCATTTTGTCGCCGGGTTGTGCCATTATATAGAGGGTCATCATGGAGTAAACGAGCAGATAGGGGGCAGTAACAGGCACAGAGCTGTTCATGGTGTCGTCATGTGGTTCAATAGGCCCCAGGAGATCTCTGCCCCAACGCAGTCAGTGAAAGAAGGGAATGTGAATTAGACCAGAAATCAATGCTTTATACACAATTTCACTGACAACACCTCAACGTGTGTCCCTCCTCCTCCCACTGCAGGCATAAATACATCTAATTTAAGACTAGGGATTGCTGACTGTAAAACGTTCCCACAAGACTAATGAAAACGCAGTGAGATGCAATACAAATCAAATATCACTGATCAGAATCGATACAGACTCAGTGCATGGTTTAGTAATTGGATAATTTAAGCCACCAGTCATCTGCTCTATTTCATAGGCATAGGGCAAGAGAGGAGCAGAGCGGTAGAAGTTTGATCCCTGCAAGATTCTGTTATATCATTGAGCAAGACACTGTTCCCAAATGAACTACTCCAGAAGTCAGATGCAAATACAAGAGGCTTCCAGCATAAAAAGATAAATGAATGTACAACTGGTTCCGATCCCTCAGAGAGAAGGCTGCAGTTGTAATTAGGCGCTGCTTTGTTATCATTGATTTTAGACCAGCACTAACAATTGACCTCTTTCCAATTAAAAGTGGAAATGTAAATAAATATACTAAGATGAATGTAAATTGAAAATTGAACTTGAATACATTACTTGTGCAAAGGTTAAAAAACAGAAAACTAAACTGCGAAAACGTTGGCAAATTGCTGTACCTGATGTCTTTCCATGTAGTTGAGGAAAATTTGTCTTGCCCCAGTACAAAAATATTGTAACGCAGCTCTTGAGGTCAAAACGTGTGCAGTGTTTGCATCAAATTATAAAGTACTTTATTGTCTGAGAATCAGGAGTTTCACTGTTAGCATACTAGTGCTAACAGTGAAACTGTTACAGTAATCGTAACATTACTGTTAACACAGTAATGTTAACATTACTCACCTCACCACTCACCTCTAGTCTCTGAAAGTTGCGAAATGCACCTATATATACTTAATACTCATCGCAGTGAATACTTAGGATGTTCAGAATGCATAAGGTGGACTTTTCATGTAAGAACTAGTACACCAGCAGATATGAAATATTCTATTGTTTGGAATTTGGACTATTTTTGTTATTTTTAAGTGACAATTGACTGATATTCACATAGTTACTGGCCCTGCATTAGAACATTGTACAGAGGGTGTCTGTAAAGCTCATGGAGGAGAGCCAACAGTTTGTGCTGATGAAGTGTGTGTCAGTCGTGTTATATTTTGTGTTGTGAGCAGAGAGCAGACCTTGTACTCTCTGCAGCTCGGTGTTACATTCCACTGTTCAATACTGTCAGCTAAAGCTCAAACATCACTATATAAGTGATAGTGAGAGATAGTAAGTGTATATTGATTCACACACAGGAATATATGGTTTTATTGTGAAGGGAACCCAAACTACTGCAGAAAGTTGTGCCTGTACTCATTGAAAGTTTTTCTATCAAGTCTCCTTTACGGTCTATACTTTCACAATAGTAGCTTTCAGACCAATGGGAAAAGTTTTAATACATCCATCCATCCATTTTCTTCCGCTTATCCGGAGTCACGGGGGCAGCAGACTAAGCAGGAACTCTCAGACTTCCCTCACTCCAGACACATCCTCCAGTTCCTCCAGTGGGATCCCAAGGCCAGCCGAGAGACATAGTCCCTACAGCATGTCCTGGGTGCCTGGAACAACTCCTTAGGGAGGCGTCCAGGAGGCATCCTGAGCAGACGACTGAGCCACCTCAGCTGCTCCTAGTCAACATGTAGGAGCAGCGGCTCTACTCTGAGCTCCTCCTGAGTGACTGGGCTCCTCATCCTATCTCTAAGGGAACACCCAGCCACCCTGCGGAGGAAACCCATTTTGGCCGCTTGTATCCGCAATCTTGTCCTTTCGGTCATTAGTTGAAAGTTTTAATACATTTATCTATTTATTAAACTAAGAACAATGTAAAGAGCCTTCATAGTTGAATTTAAGTAGCTGAATGTCTCTCTCCACTCATTGCCCCCATATCATTTTGATCACCTATTTTTTAAGTTACAATTAGATTTGAACAATCCAAAACAACTGATGTTTTCTTATTCTTTTGAGTAACAGTGGTATTTAAAGTACAAATAACTGTCTTGTTCAATAAAATCTAAGAGCCCAAGACATAAAAAACATCTTAAGAATAATAAAATACAAACCTGAAATAAGCTAGCCTTTGTAATAAACATGATTGGTGACGGTGTTTTGAAGCACCATTTGAGGGCAGCTGAGGTCATTGAAAATCTATCTGGTCTAAATTTGGTTTGGGATGACATCAGCAGCTCTGGCTTGGCTTGACACCAGCCCTGACCTGCACCGAGACAAGAGAAAAAATATAGCCCAAAAACCAAGGCCAAGTGTTGCAGAGACAGAGGGGACAAGCACTGAGTGTTTGTCAGCTGCGATGCCCCGAGAGGACACACAAATAACTGCAATAGCTTTAGTGGAACAGATCAAAAGAGGAAGGCTAAAGGAAACAAGGGGGCAGGTCAGAATGGCACAGTGTGTTCTAGTTGTAGTGATGTCTTGGAGTGTATGCAGGCCCATCGACAGAACTTTGGAGGCCCGGGGCAAGAAACCTCACATGGGCCCCCCTCTAATATAAATGAATTGGAAGAGAGTCCAATTCTTGGCCCTTAAGATCCTGGGGCCCGGGACAACAGACCATCTTTTCCCCTGCCAACTCCCCTGTGTGTATGTATCTACAATAATATCTCCATTATAGGGTTGGAAAATATAAATTTCTCCTGGTAACACTTTCAATATCGTTAATAAAGCATGAACATGTTTACCTCGTATCTGAAGACACAGGTAAAGTTTATGATCTTACAGACAGCTTCTTTAAAATCATATAGTGGACAGTTTGATCCTTGCTTCAATCAGTGCTGTTGTGATGTCCATGGGCAAGATACCATGTAGTGTATGTGTGAGTTTACAGAGGGTCCAAAAAAAGTATTATTCTAAAAAATACAGCACTAATCAACAGGGCTAGTGGACTGGGGGCGTAAACAGTAAGTGTTTACCCAGAGCCCAGTGCAGAGAGGGGTAATCACATATGTGCCTGCAGTGTGAATGCGGCAGTTGGTTTGTAAGACTAAATGAACAATGAACCAGTTTGGCAACAGAACTAGACCCCAGTAAATGGAGAGCTGAGCTGCACTTTTAAACCCATAATTGTCCACCAGCTGCTAGTGAAAGTTGCAAATGGCAAAACAATCGTCAAGTCAAATTGTAAAGTCACAGTGCAATGTTGGAAACATTCACAGCTCTCAAATATTCATGGGTTTCAGATATTCAGAGAACTTTTGCCCTTTTAAAAAATGTTTTGAATTGTTAAGTGCTATAGTGAGGGTGCTAGTTTTTTGTTGTTTTTTTTCCTCTAACCATGGACAGCTAAAATGTCAACTTTAAAAGAAAAACATGCCAATTTGTGTTTCCTTTAAATTAGGTTGCACAACTCACACAAAATGCAGCCATCATCCTGTTTGAAATAGCTGTGCCTGATTTACTAAGGTCTGACTGTCTTTGATATCATATAATATCAGCATCTAATTCTCTCTAACTCTAATTCTCATCTAATAGTGGTATCCCTCTATAGGGGTCCATGTCCTGCCTCCTGCCCAGATGAATGCCCTCTCCATCGGGCAGCCCTGAGGAGAGCACTGGGGCAGACGGAGATTAGTCACTAAGGTGCTGCGCTGTGTGTCTGACAGAGTCTCATTTTCACATCAGAGCAGTGGCCTTGGTTAGTCTGTTGGCAATAACACACTCTAAATATAGCTCTTTAATCAGACCAATTGCAGCAGGTCCTATTGTATAAGGAGAAGCTGTGTCCACAAGCTGTCCACAAACACGATCTGATTGCTGAAGGGGCTGTGCCTGATTTTTACTGTCTTACTGAACAGTTTGCAGTGATCAAAAGTTATTCCTCACTTACCTTATGCATTCAGAGCATCCCAATTGTTCACGATGATGAGTTTACACATTTATACATCAGTGTAGGCAAACAGAGACATGTCTAGCTCAGATGCACTGACTGAAGCTGGGATAAAACCGACAATCTTCATTTTAGTTCCACTGCAGGGTTTATGGACATTTTTTAGCCTTTTAATCTGCTACATTTATTAGCAATATTGGAGCAGATTGCACAATGCTTCCAGTCATAATTTATTAAACCAATTATAGGCCTAAAGGAAGTGTTTTTTCACAGATCTCAACTACAACAATCAGCACAATTAGTCTGACCTGTGCTGCTAGCCTGTGACAGAAATTAATTAGCACTTTCCCCAATGGCTAAACAAGCTATCACCTCTTTCTTCATTGCACCACACTCTCCAGACTATCCAGTTGTCAAAGCATACTGCAAAATGGATAATTTACAGGAGAGAAGTATAAGTACAAGTACAGTATAAGACCTTGACTTCAATATTTGTGCTTTAACTTGTCTCAATATATTGCTTCAAGGTTATTTTTTGCCAAGAGATGTTTAAAAAAGGTATTTAGTTTCTCATTTCAAGACAAGTTATTAGAAATGTTATGAAATGTTAAATCTTCTACAGTCTACAGCAGAAAATATGGCAATCCAGATTATTATTCTGATAATTGTTACAATATTTATCTTTGTAGCTGTTCTTTTTTGGGGAGTCTGTGAGATTAGAGAGGTGTCCTAGTCTTACAGCCTCCAAAAAAAGAAGTAGGGCCGCAACTAACAATTATTTTAGTACTCGTCAGTATTCATTGTGAGTCAGTATTCATAGTACGTGTCAGTTATTCATTTTTGGATTGGTTCATTGTTTTGGAATTTTGCATCCCCTGCATAGTCTTAGCAAGGACACCTCCAGTTCATTGTTGACATTTGTATGTGGTTAGCTATGGCATCATCCAACTATTACAGAGTTTGTCCTTTCCTCAACTTGTCTCACAGAAGCAGCCTATTATGCACTTCTCATTTTATGTCTGCAGGCTGTCCTTCTTAGCTCCTATTTAAACCTCCTTGAGTGGAAGCATAGTCACACTTGAATGACCAATACTAACGTGCAGTGTTCCGTATTCAAGTCACCGGGTCCCAGACTGATGGTAAATAAACAAGCCTTTGCCTCAGCTTCACACATCTAGAGTTTCCTGCCTCTCTTTACAACTCTAGGACTTGTTAGCACAAAAGTTAGCATGTCTTTTTTAACTTATATATTATTATTAGTCAGTGGTTTATGTTGCACTTTATCACCAAACAAAGTTCCTAGTTTGTGAATTGTGTTCACTGACAATGGGAATAATAAGTCTTCTGATTCTGGAACTTATTTTCCCTAACATTCACCAGTCAAACATTTATTATATTGTACATTAAATTGTTACATTATCAACTAAATAAAGGCTGAAATATGGTGAGTTAAAGCTTCTAAACAGAGAATATTTACGAATAAAGGGGAGTAACTGATTAAAATCTAAAAAAAAAAACACGTTTACTCTTGACATTGTGTTTTAATAATGCTGCTGTCTTTGATATTTAAAAAATTAAGTGTTTTCAAATGAGTCTGTAGTCTGTATGATCAAAATACCATTATGATCGTTCACAATTAGCCAATGAATCGTTGCAAGAAAGCATTGCCGTGCTTACATAACAGCAGCAGATTCTGATTATTCTAGAGCAGCCCTGTATACTGTTGTTTTCCCTTAGAGACCTGCACACACAGGTGAGTGTAGGTGGACTCCAATAGGCTGCAGTAACAGCTATAGCACAGATCTGACACTTGTTAATTTATGGCGTTACAAAGCAGCAGCTCCTCCTACATCCTATATATGCTGACAGACCCGGACCTGACTCAGCCACCACGCACTTAACAAAAGCCCGAAATAACCTCATCCCCCATCCGAGGCGCTGTAATTATAGATCCTAATCATGATTTACAGTGTATATTGAACATACTGCTGGAAAACTGTCACAGCTATTTCATGTTTAATACATATACGTTAACATCCATCTACGTTTGACTGTCTGAAAATAGAAAAGGTTCAAAGGTTCATTAAGAGGGTTCATTTAATCTTTCTTGCTTTAAAGGTGCACTATTACTACTAATATATACTACACTATACTATACTATACTATACTATACTATACTATACTATACTATACTATACTATACTATACTATACTATACTATACTATACTATACTATACTATACTATACTATACTATACTATACTATACTATACTATACTATACTATACTATACTATACAAATGCAAAATGTTATTGTGTTTAAATGGCTGCACTCTAGGGGTACTTTTTATTTGATGGAGTTACTGCAGCCCTATACACCACCCAGAGCCCTGAGGTCAGCTGACCAGCTCCTGCTGCTGTGCCCAAGACCAGAGGTGACAGAGCCTTTTCAGCACTGTCCTCTCAGTCTTTAACGCCGTTTAAGACTAGCCTGAAAACCCACCTCTTCTCCCTGGCATTTAATACTAGCTACACAGGATATCTTGGTGTTTTATTATACTTTTTCTATGTATCATGTGATCTGTATATTTGCTTTTTGTTGACTTTTTATGTGGAGCAGCTGAAGTTGTTTTTAAATGTGATATAAAAAATAAAATTGATTTGAATATGTACCTTTTATTTCGATTACAAGTGTCTTTATTTGCTAAGAAATATATTAAATCATGTATTCTGTGAAAGGGGTCCCCTCTCCACAGAAATTACCTGTAACTTGGCCGGTGGTGTCACATGTTTGTCTGCATTCAGATTGATAAGTTTAATGCCGTGTTGTAAAGCATTCCAAGCAAATTGAGCTTACAGAAACTTCATTTTTTTGCTTTAGAAGTATACAAATAATTACTTGAGTCACAGTAAATGTAAAAATACTGCTCCAGAAGTACAGTATGTTGTCTAAACATATCAAATAAAGTCTAATAAAATATATGACCATTCAAAAGTATATTATTTTTCTATTGTTTTTTTATCCTAAATTGGCAAATCACTGTCTTTCACCAAATCAGAGAGACAAAACACAGGGAGAGCAGACAGCCTTCTCAAAGTACTGTGTACCTCGGGTCATACAACAAACACTATATTCTGACAAATGACTCATGGGTGAAACATGTGCTGACAATGTGCGGACACGGCTCCAGGCTCTACGTGTCTAGAATCACCTGCCGCTCTGCCACTCATCCATCTGGAATTTCACTGCAAGAACACAGCAAGAATACCTCACACAAACACCCAGTCTCCACCTTTTTCAAGAACAAAACATACTTTAAGGTGCATTATTTCTAAATCATTATAATTATTAGTGCTTTCAACGTACAGTATATGGGTGTTCATAGTCATTAGTTTATTTGGTCATAACTTGGCCAGTACAGTGCTTGTTAAAGAACATTAGGGATTAGAAGAAGTTAGTGAGTGGATTAGCTATAGATTTAATATTTTTTGTTATGTTAAAAGGTTTTTTGGGTCAATGACGTAGAGATACTTAATAGCTCTGACAGCTTTTGCCACACCCCCTTTTTAGTTGCCTATTTGACTGACAGCACATGAAGAATTTCTTTAGTTTATTACAACCCAAATGAACATATCGCTATAAACACACTGGATTGTCACATTGTTTTGAATTCATTTTGACAAACACGCTCTCGTTCATACACCAATGTACTTAAACACGGGAGGCAACGTGGGTGAAGTGTCTTGCCCAAGGACCCAACGGCACAACTCAGGCATCTCCTGTTTACCGAGCTAATCCCTGTTTAGCTTCCACGATTGGACGAGATTGGGCAGTTTCAAGGTGGCATGGCATTGTCCCAAGCGCTGAATGTTGGTAACCTTTTGAAGCTGGGTGGGTGAAGCGTCAGTGTCAAAACATCATTGTTGCATTGCTGCAATTTCTAACATCCCATATTGTTCGTATTACACATATTAGATTTGGAGGTCTAATCTGAACCAGCCATCAGGTCATCCCCCACTGGGTCATTTTGTGTCATGAGTCAGAGAGGATTCTATTTATTCCCAAACAATGCCGATGGTGGAGCCCAAACAGTCCTCTGTCCAGTCATTGCCAATTTAATTAGAGCTTTTCAAGCGCGGCTAAAACCATCATGCAAACTTGTGTCATAACAACAAATCCTCTTATTGTTCGTCCTCTGTCCTCTGGCTACGCTTCATACTACCTGCGTACACAAAAAAACAGATTAGTGCAGACAGACCAAAACAAAAACAAATAATAATGTTGGTTTAACCGATCAAATCTGTGATGTGTTTAACATTGCGCTGGAGTCTTGGACTTTCAGACACCAGAACAGTTGTGATTCATTGAGATTTTGGGCACTGGATTGGAACTGTCCTCAAGAGAGATATTATATTGTTTTACTACATCCAGTTAAAGGAGCACTGTGTAGCTTTTCTGGAGGAGGATACGGCACATGCTTATCCTTTTTTTATTGTTCTAACCATACCTTGGTCCTGGAAGTGTCACCTGCTTGTCTCCATGGAGATAGATATTGTTATTATTGAGTGGTTATATTGTGTCACATCCTGTAAAGCAATAACATCTCAACAGAGACAATCACATAGTGTACCCTTCACAACAAAAGTTACATAGTGCACCTTTAAAGGGCCCATATTACGCTATTTTCTGATCTATGTTATATGTTACAACCTTATGACAAGGCTAAAAGTTCACATAAATCAATGTTGCATAATAAAGGATTATTTCGGAAATAATTATCCCCCTGATTTTGTGATTTTGTCAACTGGATAGGATCAAAATATTCAAAAAGTTAAATTTTCACTATAGAGCAAGATGACATTCTGTGAATGTCATCACTATAGAGCAAGATGACATTCTGCATTAGTTTAGCAATTCCGACTTCAGCCTAAAAAAAATATTACAAAGATTAAATTGCAAATGAAATCCTCAATACTTGTCAAAATGATTGCATCTTTTTTTTTTTTTTTGGTAATAGCCTGTTGAACTCTTTTTCCACCACTTTTTTACCTGTATCTGCCACGGGTGCCAGTATCAGCGTTGTACAGTGGGCAGTGAAGTGTTTGTGAACGGTCTATTTTGGAAGCGATTGAGATGAGAGATAAATCAAGTGTGATTTGTGGATGTAAAATTTCCAGAGCCCCGCTGAGGCTGCTTTATCCCGGCTGACTGCAAGCTTTCTGCCAGAGACGCTGTTCAGTAATGTCCCGTCATAATAAAAATCTATCACACCTGGAAATAGTCCTGCTGTTGTGCTGCTGTGCTTTGGAAAAAGATGGTGCTTCTTGTCTCCTTGGTACAATACAGACACATTCATCAGAGTTATATTCTCCATTCATTTTTATGTGGCTTACTGCAGGGCAGTTTTAATCTATGAAAGAACAATATGTACTTCAACTACAACTAGTGCACTGGAAGAGTATGGTCAATGGTCACAATTTTATATAGTCCTTTTCCACCTTCAAGGCACTCAAAGCTCTTTACGTCAAAGAACCACTCACCCATTCACACACATTCACACACCAGTGTGCGCAGACATTGGGCTGAGGTCGTTAAGCGTCTTGCCCAAAAACACAACAACAGTATTTATATAAGGGAGCTGGAATCACACCGCCAACCTGTGGGTCAGTGGATCTGACCTCTCTATCACTAATGTCCTTTGGATCCGAACCACCAACCTTCAGATCTGAAGATAAACCAACTGAGCTGCTGTCGACCAGTACTGCTGTTTGTACAAAATATAAGGTAAAATTGGCTTTACACTTAAAAAACATTGGGAGATTTCTCCATTAACCTCCTGAGACCCGAGCTCTTGCATGACACGCTTTATTAATTTCTCTTTGTTATTTTGGCTGGCTGGGACCTGATGAGTGCAAATACAAAGAATTATCTTTTTACATTATGTAGTTTCTGAGAAAAAATTACGTAAATCAAATGTCCTCATATGTGGACATTAAAATAAAATATTCTAAACATTTTAAACTGTTAAAAATGAATATATATAATATATATACATTGTTGCTGTCCTTGTATGCTGTTATTCTTCATCTAATAATTTGCACTGTGGCCTAGACAAGCCAAAAACATTTTGTCCACATATGAGGATGCCAGGTCTCAGGAGGTTAATTTTAGAAAGGGCATCAGGCACAAACTTGCAGAATAACCATGTGATTTGGGGCGAGGTTCAGAGCACTACTGTTATGACTGGTATGTTTACAAACTGCAAAAGAATAAGTTGAAATGGTATTTTATGTTTAAGATGATGAATGGAGCTTAGCTTCACATTATTCAACAGTCAACTTCTGATCAAATACTGACAAATCATCCTTGCTTATGTTGAAATATATCTTAATGAAATGTTAAAAATGAACATGACTGATTTACAGTCACCAATTTACTTAACCCAGAAGAGAATCCAATGTAACACAAAGGCGGTATTATTAGGTATAGGATTTCAACAGTTTTACTCCAGAAAAAAGACCTACTCTGATAACTGTACAAGAGATCATATTACATATCACAGTGAAATGTGAAGTAATGGATTTGTATGAATAAATTATGTTGGTACTATTTTTACTTCTACAATGAAACCAAGAATACAGAATTACGGTCCTATTAAAAGTTTACCCCCTGAGTCTGCATTAACCACTGGTGTGCTGTTACAATGGATATTCCAGAGTATTTTTAGGCTTCAGTCGATCCTCTGATTGTGCTAGTGTAGCGCAGTGATTGCTATTGATCTTAACAGGCTGCAAATTCCTGGACTGTTCATCCCCAGCTCTAATGTATGCCAATGGTGCAGCAGTTCCCATTCTGACAGTGCTGCAACAGGAACTAAATGAAATGTTGACTGGAAAATATATATATATATATATATATATATATATATATATATATATATATATATATATATATATATATATATATATATATATCGATCAACAGACAAATTTAGTGCTACATTTCCCTTATATAGATTATAGAGATGGACATTTAATATTGAGGTAAAAAAAACAAAAAACAACAACAATTATTCTATTTATGGAGAATGTTTTTGTTCAGTTACTTCACCTTTTGTCACCCCCTTGTGCTCTGTCTTGACTGGTCCTTTGTTCTACAGACTACATCTCTATCTGCAAATGGATGCGTCTCAGCCTACAACCACAGACTGTATAAAGGACGAGGGGAGTGTGATGTAATTCATAGCATTTGGCTCCACTCAAATGAAGCTCATAAAGGCCAGCAGTTATAAGGAGGAGCCATATTCCATATTTGGAATTCTGACCGTGAGTAGCAACCAAAGAGCCAATATGCGCCTGATTTGATACAATAGCAAACTAAAAATACCAGTATATGAACATTTTAAGACCCAAATGACGAGCCTGACAGCAGCAGTTCAAGTGAATGGGAACCAGTTTGTGGAGAATCAGTGGTGCTGGAAGCTCCACGTTCACTTCATATTTGGAATGGGGTGGCTCGCAGGTTAGCTATGTTAATTTATATATACAGTCTATGCCTACAACCAGTGAGTAGATCTCTCTTTCAGTGTCATTCTCCTCAAGGTTTGACTGACTGACCATCAGGCCAAGTTATCAAACATATGTACACATGTTAACTTAACTTAAATGACAAGTTGATGCGGAAAAGTCTGTATGGTTTGTGTCAGAGCCAGCGGACAATATTGAGAGATGCGAACACTGCAAGTTTAAGGAGGATCATGGAAGTTTGTTTTGTCTGTACATAAACTTATAGCAAGAATTCCACATATAATCTTCCAAATGAGACTCTCAAATCTGCAGAGGCAACCCCACTCACTGTAAAAATGCAGGTGATGGCCAGAAAAGTTGCACTTGCACTTGGGAACCATTTTCAGATCATGGTGCAGAGTATGTAGCTGGAGGATTTTGCCTTCTCTGCATGTTTTAAGTTGATGGTTAAAATCACCTGAGGGAGCCCACACAGACCCACAGAGAAGATAAAAACTCCACACAAAAATCAAACCAAGGACCTTTTTGTTTTTCACAATATTTTTCCACTTGCCTTTTTAGTTTCTGTCCCAAAATAATCACACAGAATTATAATTTGCACCCTGTTACTACAGGCAGTCAGAGTGCCCAGAATGCAGAGCCTCCAGGAATAGCCTCTCTAGTTGTTTCTGGTTTAGTTGTTTCCCTGTTGAAAACCGCTTCAAAAGGTAAAAAACATTTTGTTTCTTCAAAGTCTCTCCTGCAGCAACACAGCACCAGTCCAACTCTCACACAGGGATTCTGTGTAATGAAAGTAAACAAATGTGTCCATGCATAATCCCTTTAACTGGAATGAGAACAAAGACTGCTTTTTAAAATTGTATTCTTTACTAGTGATGTTTTTTTAATTACTGACAAGTAGAGGGTCCGCCACACACTCGTCTCCACGATGTGATTGCTTTGCCCAGAATGCAACACAGTATGACATTAAATTAATTTATCTCCATGGGGGAGGGTAAGTCAGACCACCAGGTCAGATCCGTGCAGAGGCAAACCCGTTCACACCAAGAATGCATTTCTTCTAGGTATATTTTTAGCATAAAACACCACACCATGATAGATTATGTTACATTGAGGTGTTCAATGTGTACAATGTTCCTGCTAACAATATGCTACTGCTATTCCAAATACAAGCACTAGAAAAATAAACATTTAATTCCATTCCTGGATTCACAAATGATGTCTGATTAAAATACTCACTAGTGAATAGTGAGGCATCTGAATCTGATTATTGTGGGAAATCCACATCGCAGCTTTGTTCTTTTTTGATCTGGAGTTGCCGGTCTGCCATCTGAGGCACTTTTACTCTTTCATACAAAATGTTCCAAAAAGGTACTACTCTGAGTGGGAATAAATTAATGAACTCGAAAGCACAGTGGACATTTAAATTAGGGATTCACAGGTGAAATGGACTTGAAAGGCGCATTATGTAAGTCCCCACCTGCTTGTCTCCATGGTGATGTGATTGCTTTGCCTGAAATGTTGCACAGTATGAGATTAGAGTGCTAAAAGGGGCAAGAATGCTAAAAAAACTTATTTTGTTTTCTGTCTTGGGAGGAGCACACTCTCAGTTTTTATTTTTATGTCGGGGAACTGCAAAGTCTCCCCTTATAAATATGTAAATTGAGAAATGAAATCCATTCAAGACTTGGTTTAAAGTTTATGAATCAATAGGAAACTTGGCTCTGGTAGAAGTTATGAAAAGTAGTGAAACAAAGTGAAAACTGGAAGAAAAATTACTTTATATATTGATGGATTCATGTATGGCTTTAAAGAGGGGGTATTATAGAACAATCAACCTCAAAAAGGTTTAAGCTGTCATCCATGCATGTTTACGTAATCTAGCAATCTCTCCTGGGCACTATTAGAACTCTCCTTACGATTAGAAGTACTATTCTGCCCAATGTCACCGCAAAAGCCTACATCACCCATGCACCTGCGTGACAATTTTCCATGAATATACAAAAGCATGATATAAAACAATAAACCTGATGCGATGTGCAATAGTTTCATTAACCAGATGCACACTGTGTTGTGATAGCACTCTGAAGGGGGAGTATCTAAGCACAGAGAGCAAAGGGAGGGGGGATTCAGAGCATCAATAAACTAAAGAGAAACACATGTTAATACACTGCTTTTGGCGAATTTTGCATTTTCAAAACAATAAAAGGTATCTTAAAAGGTAGCTTGATGATATTATGTTATGTGTTAGCAATTTATACCCTGTAGAAGAGTAATAATCCCAGTTGAAAGAGCATAGAAATAGTGTTTAGGCTTTTCTTGTGTAGGGCCTGTTGCTTTATACGCTGTTAAAGAACGTTATGCAAAATAACATGAGATTAATGTATTATTTAATTGATGATCAATGTGCAACAAGATAACTCTACCCTATAGCTTCCCACTGAAGCGCTTAAGGACACGTGCACATATAAAGCATTTATGTTGAAAACTGCTACTTACAGAATGAACGGTGCTCTCCCACGCACTACAACAACTACAGCCCAACGCCTACAGTGGAGCATGTGAAAAGAGGGGCCAATCAAAGATACAACACAGTAAAAGAAATACATGCAATATCTACTATAAATACTATTGATGCTGTACTAAAATTTTAAATACATAACTTATAAATATGTAAACAGTAGACATACAAAATGCAATATCATGCAATAAATAATCAAATGAATGCCAACATTTTAATATATAGAATAAAGAATAAAATGTGTCTAAAATTGTGTTAATAATTACCATTTTAGACAAAAAAAATACTAGCCTAAACTTTAAACAACATCAACTTGGCTGAACAGGCAGTGAGAAATATACTCTACAATTTAATAAACAGATAATAAATAGGTTAAAATATGATGTTCAAACATAACAGAAGGGACAGATATTTCTTTGGCGGTCAAAGTGTTCTTAGACTAGGACAATATAGTGTCTGTATTCCCGATGGGCTCATCAAAGCTCCTCTCTGAGCCAGGATTATGTGCAGACCTCCAGAGAGAGGACAAATAAATATGTCAAAGGACAAAACTGGAGACTTAAAAACACTACAGAGAGATGGTACACTGGTTTGGACTGGTGTTTGAAAGCTAACATTGTCAACCAGATAAAATATTTGTTTATGCTAAGATTAATCATTTTGTGGCTTCTGGGTTAAAGTAGGAAAAGAAATCTTCCCTCTAATTCTTTGGCTTAATGTAGACATGGGTTTCTTTGCCCATATATTTCTCAAAATACTACAAAATATTATGAAATCCAAAACAAATATTTTATTTCCCTGCAAATGAGTGCCAATATAACCTGGTGTCTGTCCTGGTTGAGTTTTTGTCAAATTTAAATTACAATACAATTACCACAGTAAAGTGATGGAATATCCCAACTATAACTTTCTCACACAAAACACTATTCTAAAATGGCAGACCAGTTTTAACAGGTAACAGCTAGTGAACATTTTAAAAGCCTATGGTGTTTTTGTTGCTTATTTGTATTGGTGTAGATTATGGAGGTGCCTGGTCTTTGCTTTCTTGGACATTCCCACTCGGATAGGCCGTGTGCAGGTTCGGAGCGGCTCGAGACGCCGCTGTGGCTCCAACAATTCTGAAAACACAAAACAAAGTTAAGGATAAGTATTTCAATTGTGTTTGGTTGCAGTCTTAAATTGTAATAATCCACTATTTTAAGAGTTTTATATGCCACTAACCAGGTTTTTAAATGTGAAACTAATGTTGTTTTTAGTATTTTTAACACTACAATAATTGGTGATTTAGAGTTTTATAACCTCTCTATTCACTGTTACTAAGATTGTTTCTTAGATCATGTGTAGTTTGTAGAATTTTCTGACTAGTAGAGTAAATGTTAATTTGGACTAAATCCAGTCTGAACCAGGTCAAACTCAGCCTGGCAGCACAAAGTCTCTCCTCATATGTACATGTCAGACCATCTCAATCTGACGTATCTGACTTTATCTTGGAAACATCTCATATATAAACTGTCTCTCTCCTGCTCCTATCTCTAGCCTTGACATCCCCAAAGAGAACATTACGCCAGCTGCTCTGTTACCTACCTACCTAAGAATGTACATACCATATATTTACCATATATTATAACAATCACTAGCATTATATAATGTCTATTGACTTGTGACTGTAATACTCTAAGATGCGTTTTTATTTGTTGTGTTATCAATGATTTCTGTTGAAACTATGGCTGCATGGGCCATTCATTTTATTTAAAGCTATAGGATGTAACTTTATAGACCAAAAAGAAGTCCTCTTTGATTTTGTTTGTCGTTTGGTTGCATTGCACTGACAAACCTAAAAAAAAAAAAACAAAAAAAAAAAAACATGTGCCCTTACTGTAAGCTGTCTACAGCTCCTGATTCTAATTTGGCCTCCTCCTGCTTATTTCCATGGAAAATGTTGTACCTTTGGCTAGAATATTTCACAGTATTGCAGTGCCACCTCCAGAAAATGACATACTGTACCTTTAATACATTTTATGGCGTAAAAATGCAGGAGCGTTGTAGCCTCCATATAATCTTAATTTCTTCTATGAACAGTTTAGCAACTTTTTTTTATAATAAAAGTACAAAAAGCAAAAATTAGAACCAAAAATACACATTAAATAAATCTGTTATCTAGGTGTAGTTTAGTTGATTCAGGCTGTATTGTCATTTGTCAGGGTATAAATAATAAACAGGCTTAACGCGGCATGGTGCAATAAATAGAGACAATTCCCAAAGCTCTTCTTCTCAAAGTGACAGGCTAAACGCACTGTTCAGGTGGGCAGAACTAAATATGCATTCCACTTCACCTCCCACAAAGAATCACATTCATAATAAAGTGAAGACTGAAGTGGAGGAGAGGCAGGAGAGCGCCATGAGAGCCAAACAAACACTTAAAGTGTTCAAATGTTTCTATGTCTGTCAGATGGATGCATCACTTATTATTACAGTCCCAAGTATAAAAAAATAAGAGGCTGGTAAAAGACTGTATGAAGAGGTTCAAATTAGATGAATGCTGTCTATCTTTGTAAAATATGTACTTGAAATGCATATACTTAAATAGAACAATGCTATAGGGTAGGGCAGTGGCTCTCAAACTTTTCACAAATTTATAACTAAAGAAACTATTTGGCTTTCCAATTACAACCAGATGTAAATCAAGTATGTCTAATCCCAGGTCTAATATAAGACTAATATAAGACTCCCGCTAGCATTAGCAACAGCTTTGATTGACAGTATTGCTAAGCGGTTGCTCCCTGCTAAACCAGTTGTTCTCCTGGGGGACTTCAATACCCATGTGGGTAACGACAGTGAGACTTGGAGGGGCGTGATTGAGAAGAACGGCCTCCCTGATCTGAACTCGAGTGGTGTTCTGTTATTGGACTTCTGTGCTAGTCACAGTTTGTCCATAACAAACACCATGTTCGAGCACAAGGGTGTCCATCAGTGCACGTGGCACCCTAGGTCGGAGGTCGATGATCGACTTTGTTGTCGTGTCATCTGACCTCCGGCCGCGTGTCTTGGACACTCGGGTGAAGAGAGGGGCTGAGCTGTCAACCGATCACCACCTGGTGGTGAGTTGGATCCGCTGGCGGAGGGGGAAGCCGGACAGACCTGGCAGGCCCAAGCGCATTGTGAGGGTCTGCTGGGAACGTCTGGCAGAGCCTTCTGTCAGGGGGGTCTTCAACTCACCTCCGGGAGAACTTCTCCCTGATCCCGGGGGAGGCTGGGGACATGGACTCCAAGTAGGCCATGTTCTCCACCTCTATGGAGAACATGGCCCTTGTCGCGGCGGCAATCCCCGAACCCGGTGGTGGACACCGGAAGTAAGGGATGCCGTCAAGCTGAAGAAGGAGTCCTATAGAGCCTTGTTGGCTCGTGGGACTCCTGAAGCAGCCGATGAGTACCGGCAGGCCAAGTGTGCTGCGGCTCGTGTGGTCACAGAGGCAAAAACTCGAGGTTGGGAGGAGTTTGGGGAGGCCATGGAGGAGGACTATCGGACGGCCTCAAAGAAATTCTGGAAAACCATCCGGCGCCTCAGAAGGGGGAAGCAGTGATTCACCAACACTGTTTTCTAGGCGCAGCCAGGGGCCGGAGGGGGTCTGGTTTGGGAAACCACAGGATCTCATCTCTGCTGTTTGCAGATGATGTTGTCCTGATGGCTTCTTCAAGCCAGGACCTGCAGCAGGCACTGGGGCGGTTTGCAGCCGAGTGTGAAGCGGCTGGGATGAGAATCAGCTCCTCCAAATCAGACGCCATGGTTCTCGACCGGAAAAAGGTGGTTTGCTCTCTCCGGGTGGGTGGTGAGTCTCTGCCTCAAGTGGAGGAGTTCAAGTATCTCGGGGTCTTGTCCACGAGTGAGGGAAGGATGGAGCACGAGATTGACAGGCGGATCGGTGCAGCGTTTGCAGTGATGTGGTCGCTGTATCGGTCCGTTGTGGTGAAGACGGTTGTGGTGAAGACGGTTGTGGTGAAGACTCTCGATTTACTGGTCAATCTACGTTCCTACCCTCACCTATGGTCATGAGCTCTGGGTAATGACCGAAAGGACAAGATCGCGGATACAAGCGGCCGAAATGGGTTTCCTCCGCAGGGTGGCTGGGTGCACCCTTAGGGATAGGGTGAGGAGCTCACACGGGAGGAGCTCGGAGTAGAGCCGCTGCTCCTACACGTCGAGAGGAGCCAGCTGAGGTGGCTTGGGCATCTGCTCAGGATGACTCCTGGACGCCTCCCGAGGGAGGTGTTCTGGGCATGTCCCACCAGGAGGAGGCCCCGGGGAAGACCCAGGACACGCTGGAGGGACTATGTATCTCGGCTGGCCTGGGAACGCCTTGGGGTCCCACCGGAGGAGCTGGAGGACGTTTCTGGGGTGAGGAAAGTCTGGGAGTCCCTGCTCAGACTGCTGCCCCCGCGACCTGGCCCCGGATAAGCGGAAGAAATTCGATGGATGGAGATATATATATATATATATATATATATATATATATATATATATATATATATATATATATATATACATACACATGTAATATAAGGCTAAACCAGGTCCAAAAGTGGATTACATTATTTCCACTGTACTAAACAAGGAATTATCCAAAACATGGATAAATTCAATTCTAAATTAGGCAAAGCCATAAACTGAAGAGCTCCAGTTTGAGAAGCACTGTGGTAGGGCATAAACTATCAAACTGCAAAGAAAACAAGTTGCAGTTTGGATGCAATTTATATCAAATTTCATATCAATGGTATATCATTAACTATATGATATGACCCAGCCCTAGCAGCTAATCCTAGATAAAGGCTAAAATGTTGGCATTTACCATTTATTGTAAATGAATGGTCTGAGCTAATAAGGTACTCGTGGCATTATTTGTGGTATTTGGTACATGGTCTCTATGTATTCACCACACCATCATCTGTGGAGATATTATTGCTTTGCCTAGAATTTATATAACTCCATAGAGAAAAGCAGGTGACACCACCAGGCCAAGTTACAAGATCTGATTTTGTTCCCAAAAAAAACAAAACAATGCAAGATAGTTTAATGCCATACTGTGGAACATTCCAGGCAATGCAATAATATCTCCATTGATACAAGCTGGTGGCAGGCCTCCTCTAGAAAAGTATTTTTTATATTTTGTTGTTTGAACTTGTCTGTAAATAAAGCTTGACAAATATACACTCAGAATAGCGACTGCCATAGATTTTCCCTTGTTCAATGGCACTGAGAGTACTGGCAGTCAATGCAAGTGGAAACTCACTCTGGGTTAGTTGTTCCACGAGCGGCAGAGACATGAACGATGGCGACCACATTCTCCGTCTCTGCTCTGTCTCTCCAGCCTCTAAAAACCAACATATTTTATTTACAATCAGTAACAACCACAAGGCCAATAAAATACTGTGTTAGTTTCCGCTGTGTTTCTTGAGTAAAGCACTTTTATATTCCCACTTCAGTTAGGATTGGAAATGAGCAGTTGCTGAGCAATTATTTTTCATGACAGACTGTTCTACCAGCCCCAGAGCTGGTTAGAGTCCACTCAAGAATGTTTTATTTCAAAGTAATAATAATTATCTAAAAAATAGTCATTCATAGAACTACTACGACTATTATACAAGAATAATTAGTGCTACCATACAGCACATATATAGGTGTAACTGTTAATGCTTGATACTGTATGTGTGTCAGTGTAATCAAATAAAATAAACAGTATGGTAAAATGAGCAATGTTTATAATGTTTTCAGTTCATGGGTTTCCAGTTCTTGTTTATAGATGCCATTTTGAGTACACCATTCACAAGAATATTTTGTTTTAAAATGAATCTGGGCAAGCTATTTAATTTTGCAACTGAAATACTCAATTAGCAGTTATCATCCACTACTTTTATCTGAGAGTAAATATTTCACTGTGCATTAAACTACTTGTCCTGGTTTGAATGTGTCCTATGTGTATTTTTAACCTGTATCTTTCAGATGATCGTGTGCGGGTGCGTCCTGGAGCTTGCAGCTGCCGAGAGGGACCTCCTGTTCTCCGTCACGACTCTTTGCACCGCAGCCCACAGCAGCACCTTCACACTCCAGGCTGCCATCGGCATCTGGATTGTCTAATTAAAAGGAAAACACCTCACTGAAAATACATGTCTCACCTTTATAAAAGATACAATTCTTTATACTAGGCCTGCACAATAAGAGAAATAGAAATGCAATATTTGATGACTATGTTTTTTATTTTGATAAATATTTTATTATTTTTGTATTGTGATAAATATTTTAATATATTTTTGACTTAAGTTAACTTAAAACAAAAATGTGCATGCCTTAATTTACAAGACTAACTATGTCAAAATAAGAATGTAGCACTAGACCAAGACAAAAATAAGGCTACATAAGGGCTGACTTTTTAGTACTTCACATTCAGAAAACATATACACATACATATCTGTCCAATCAAGCAATTTCTATCATTACAATATATTTATTTTCTTGCAATACTAATTACAGCATTAGCCAAAATTGCTATATCAATACTGTTGCAATATTTAGTGAATCCTCACAGTATACGATAACTCAGGATTTGTGAACATACCCTGCATACAGCCACTCCCTCCAGTACATATTATTTTGGGCCCTTGGGCAAGACAGTTAGTGTATGTTGCCTACAGTGATTTATAAATGAGGGAATGGGTTATTGGTTTCTTAATGTAAAGTGCTTGAATGCCCAGTGGTAGAAAAGTGTTTTATAAATGTGATCGTCCTTCTGATTGTGGTTGCATACATAAGTTGTGTGTAGTACCAAACACAGTTCATGTTTGTTTGGTGCACTAAAACAGAATGGCACACCAAGAACCAAAGTTACAAGGTCAAAACAATTACTCATGTCATGTCTGCGGTGGATTGAAGTGGATACTGTTTTGTTTCGTTTTGGTTTTTTTTTTGGGGGGGGGGGGTTACTTTTTGGATAATAGATTGAATGGAAAATTTGAGATGACTGACAATACTTATATTAGGTACTTGATTATATTATATTGATATAATATTGACCAAATATCTTCACATCGATACACTGCCACTATACAACTACTATACGACAATAGCTTACCTAAAACTGTTTCTTGTGCGTCTGGCTCTTGTGGACCCTCCTCTTGATCTTTGCACTTTGAAGCCTCTTTTTCTAAAGCCTCAGTTAGTTTCCTCAGTCGCTCCGGAGATGACGTGCCGTAGCTGCTCGCCATATCACTTGCAGTGATGTTGAAAAACATCTTCAGCTCTCTCAGCACTGTGTCAAATTGCGTTTTCATCTCAAACTCGCAGCTGTTTCTGCCCTCACAGTCAGAAAAGTCGCTTTCAAACGACACTGCAGAAGAGTCGAGGTTTGAATCATCTTGGAAGCAATCGTAAATTTGAAAGGCAGATTCACAACGAGGCTTTAGCTCTGGCCAGCCCCGGGCTATAACATCTGCTGCCGAAATGGGACTTGGGACTTCGTTACAAGTGTTATGGTTGTTTAAAAATCCAAATTCGTTAACATTAGACAACTCAATCTCCTCACTCATGTTGTATTCAGGGATGGTTGGATGTGACTTGGAGTGGTAAACGTGATGTTGGGGGTATTCCAACAGCTGGCGGGGCGGGCTGGCGAGCAGGGAGCCGTTGCCGAGGGCAGACGCGTTCATGTCGTGGTCGTCTGGTGAGAGCTGGATCTTTTCGAATGTGTCAAAACCCCCGGCGGGTGCTCGCTTGGTGAACAGGAAAGCAGATGGCACTGTGGAAAATCTGCCATTGCAGTTGTGTAGAGCCGTGGAGCTGGGGTCAGTGCAATTACAGTTTGCTCCAAAGTTGTTTATTCCCGGGATGACTGCAACACTTGAGTTTGAAAATGCAACAGAAAAATTATTGTTACTTTTAGCTGCACAAAGATTTGCGTTCAAAGTATTTTCAACACATTCCTCCTCACCGGCTGTTTTTTGAGTGCTGTAAAAAGTTTGTTCAGAAGGCAAGTGAATATCCACGTAAGCATTATGTTGTGTTGACTTCTCATGAAGAGTATCAGCTTTGGTTGCTTTTTCTCCTTGACCTCCTTCCCTTCCAGCAATCTTCACAGTTAACACATCGCAAGTTATGTGATTCCTCTCGCCCGTGTTGACTTTATCATGTTCAAACACTATTTCAAACTTTGCCTGCTCACTTGGGTCCTCTTGTGGTTCATTTTCTTCACTGTCCATCATTTCACTTATTTCCTCCTGAAGTTTGTTCAAATCTGTGAGTTGGATGTCTGCCATGTTTGTTTTTTGCTGCTCAGATGCTACAAATTTGCTCCCTTGCCCATTTATTTTCTGTTCTGTGCCTCTTCCTTCTACTGCGGTTTCCCTATATGTATTCACCTCTACTACCTTACAAAAAATGTATTCATTATCAGCAAAACTAGCCAAGTCCTTTCCCATATCACTTTCATTAACTGATTTTGGACTTCCAATAGTATCGTTATGCATGCTTTGTTGCGGGACCAATTCTTCTAACTCATGCCCATTTTCACCATTCACGCTCACAACTCCCATTATTTCATTCTTGCTTCTCTCCTCCATTTTTGCCATATCCTCCTGTGGGTGTTCACCCTTGTGCACCTGTGGGTGGTCAAGGCTTCCAGAACAGCTTCTAGATTGATTCCTCTCTTTCAACTCAGCTCCCACAGTCCCCTGACTTCCTCCTCTTTGATCTTCAGCAGAATCAAAAATGGCTGACCTGCTGCTGCAAGGGCTTGTGGGTCTCCAGCGGTTTTCAGTGTCGTTCTTGTCAGATGTTTTGTCATGTGCGATACAAGTTACCACCTCCGTGTATGATTGACATTCTTTTTCATAGTCACACTGCTGCTGTTTTAGACTTTGTTCTGTCTGATCACACCTAGAGATCTTGACTGTTTCTCTCTGCAATGCTCTAGTATCCACGTTGTAGACTTTTTCAGAAGCACATAATTCAAAACCTGCATTGCGCTTCTCCTCACAGGGTCTGTCAGCTCCATACCACATTACTGGGTCAATTACACTGAAAGGGGCTGCATCATTATCTTCTTCAGTAATGACCTGACTGATGCTTACCAGCGTTTGAGTCTCTGTTGTATCATGCGCTGTTTCAATCCCAACTTTTGTTATCAAATCTTCCAAGGTTTCTTCTTTCTTTGTTTTACACTCATCTTGCATCTTTGCATAAAATGTGTTCATATTTTCTGCAACCTTTCCAACAGTAAGCTCACCTGCACCTGGAAATGATTGTTTCCTACCCTCATTAAATTGTTCTTCCATTTTCCCATCACAAGAAGCAACATTTTGCAATTCTAATGTTTCGGCATTATTCTCTCCAACTTCTGCCAAACTACTAGAGGGACACACTTTGGGCTTAGTGCCGACTGATTTACCGTCTGCGAAATGGCTGAGAGATAAGCCATTTTTCACCTGTTCCGTTTTCTTGTTGCAAAGGGATTTCTTGCAGAACTCATATTGAATCTCCCTCTGATTACTCACTTCAGTCGTTGCCAGCGCTCCATTTTGCATATCAGTGCCTTCATCACGAGGTGCTTCTTCATAACTGCAATCAGCCTGACACCTGACATCCTCTTCAGCCCAGTTCAAGGTGACTATTTGGATGTGAGTGCTGCTGTTTTGCACCTGTCTCCCCTCGTCTGGGTCTTCTCCGGCAGCACTAGACTCAACAGGGGGCTCACATTGGAGTGATTTCCCCAGTGGGCTGCAATCATGAGATACTGTCATGGCACCATCTGAATCATATAGCATATTTAAAATAAGCCTGTCAGTTTCTGTGACATCTGTAATGGAAACTTTTGGTGCTTCGACTTGCAAGGTTAAATCTCTGCCAAAATTACCAATGTTCTGCTGCTCCTGAATATTAGTGGTTTCTAAAGGCACATTTTCTAAACATGTTTGGCTTGTGTTTTGCTGTAAAAAGTCAGGTTTTGGAAATGTCAGAAGTGGAGGACAGTCAAATCGCCTTTTTCCATTGTTTTCCTCTCCACAATCTGACCTTGGTCGTTTAGGAGACGGAGGTGAGGTAATCTCTTCCACAGATGTAAGGCTGTCGTGTCCCTCCATGTTTTCTAGTCCTATTGAAACAAATTTAAATAATGTTTAATCAGTGAGTTAGTTGTATTTAATTATAGAATACAGTCATAGTCATGGGGCTTCAAGTGCATCTTGTCATTTCTACTGTTTGCTTAGAAGAATCTATCTATTATACAGTAAACATTGTTGTCAATATTCACACAAACTTATATATATATATATATATATATATATATATATATAATATATATATATATATATATATATATATATATATATATATATATATATATATATATATATATATATATATATATATATATATAACTTCATACACACACCCACGTGTGTGTATGTATGAAGGTCTTGTTATTAATTAACGATTTAAGATAATTAAAACTCTATGCACATGTCAACAGCCTTCTCTTTCATCTAACAAGACCTGAGTGGATTAATGCAAGACAGTAACTCACCTGGACCCCAAACCTGTGGTGAAGTCTGACAGCAAACCTGAGAAGTGGGACACAACACATTATTTTATCAGCGGATGGATTTGTCAGAGCAGATTGCTTCTCAGCATGGATCACATTCACTGCTCAGATACAGACCACCAGGCACCAGGCTGCAGCGCAGACCCATACCTGAATTTACTGACCAGCATTAATGAGAGACTGGACAATGAGCTTTGTTCCAACCACACAATACAGCAGCTTTTGGGTTTTCAGATATATGCAAATTTACCCTAATTACATAAATGGATTGTTAGAACAGCAAAGTGGCGCTAAATAAAAACTGTTACTGAGAAGAACACTGGTGTACTTCCTCTTCTCTCATGACTATTGATCCTAGTGTTTGCAGTCAATTAAAATTAGATTAGCTATGGTACTTGGGTGGGTTGGGCTCACACACATTGGTAATGAATATAATTATTAGGTATATTTTAGAAGCACAGTAAAAAAGTAAAGAAATTGTGCAATTCAAAATGTACTTATGGTATTCATATTAAGCTAGGGTGAACCTGATGTCCCTATTTACCCAAAACAGTGCCATTTTTGAGCCCATGTCCCAATTGATGTATCCAAAACAATTGATTTGAATATATATATATATATATATATATATATATATATATATATATATATATATATATATATATATATATATATATATATAAAGAGTTGAAATAATTACTTTCAGTCGTACATTAAGTCTTCTAACTGAATACACATGTTGAATAGTACTTATTATCTTTACAGTATGTTGAAGTGCTAAAAAGAGTCTACAATTTAATGGCTCTGACATTGAAAATTCTTATACTTTAACATTAATAAAATAAATTATCATAAAAAAATGATAACACCTAATGTTGTGGCTCTATTTTAACGTTTACTGACCTGAAATGTTAGGTAAATATCTCCTCAGCAGTCCTCTTTTTGAATGTGGTGCGAGACTTGTCAGTCTTTTCCTTTATTAAGCTAGTAAAAGGGAGAGAACAAGTGTAAAAAATCAGGTTTATAACGCAAACTATGAACGTAAAACTCACCTACTTTGGCAGAGGTATGTAGGAATAAAGAACTCAGTGTTATTATCCTGTATTTCCCTGTTTACTTAACTCAAATTATGTTAAGTCATTGATAGTTGCCACCTAGCTTGCTTTGCTATCTTAACGTGTGGCGGGAAACGTTGGCTAACAGCACGTCGCTAAGTAACGCAGTTTATTACACCGTGCTTGATCATACTAAATACACGTTTGACTATTCACTGTTTTCCTGTGATGAATAGCCAACTGAGCTTGAGGAAATATACATCATATATGTGCTTATGTATGCTCCATTTGCTACGTTTATTTATCTTGCTCTTCTTGACAGCATCAGCCAATAATAAACCAGAAGAGAGACAGTAGCGACGCGCTGCTGCTGCTCCTCGCCTCCCCAGTCTTTGGTTTTGGTTCAGTCTCCTCCTCTGTTCTCCACACAACACCAGCACTAACAGCACTGGGCTTTACGGGCATCTACTCAGCGGACCTGCTTACTTTGTACTCCCTTTCACTTCCACAACCAAAGCCCTGAAGCTAAACGACATTACGACAAACTAGTGTCTTGAACTGAACCGTGTCTCTCGTGCGTAATCGCAGGGTTTTTTGGACCGCTCATCCACACCAGCCACCGCCGGACTTCTCCCGTTGTCTCCGCACTTTCGCAAGGTAGGACACTATTGTATGCACTATCGTTAACATAAAGCATAGTTTTGCTGTAACGATCTTGTCTTTACGCATTTTGAGTTTTGGATGAACACGGCTGCAAGAACCTGGTGCGTCATTTGGTTTCGTAAGACTAAATTATTGAAATAATTTGGAGAGTTGCAGTGTTGAAGCTTTGGTTTTACAATTAACTCCACGTAACTGCAAAAACATTATCTTAAAAAGGCTATTCATATCCAAAACAGGAGGACATAGTGACATGATTATTGTATAAAAAGCTTTGCATCTATTTTGTTTCTTATGAAGCACTTAGTTTTTACCCTTGGATTGTTTTACTACTACTTGAATAGCCCATTGATTTCTATACGTTGTTTCAAGTTACATTCATATATAGGCTACAGCATTATCACAAACTATCAAATTACCAATAGGCTACTACTATGCAGATACAATGTTTATATGGCAGAAATAAGATATGATTCATTAAAACTGGTCCTGATGTTGCATGGGTGGGTGTGTGAATGTAGTACAGGGTTGGGTCTCTTTTTTATCTGCGACTTCCCATGTCAGCCACTACCATTGTTTCCTATTGCTCAGGTTCTTCCATTTTCAGAATACTAAATGTGCCATATGCTCCATTTTTCTATGTATGGTTAGACTGCCAGAGGCCAGGGCTCCATCTCAAGGTCATCCCCTGTTGGCAATTGATGGTTAAGGGACACAGAGTTATGTAATTGCCTTGACCACCACTGCTGGAAGCCTCTATTGCCGTTTCTATGGACTTCTAAACCTGTCTAGCCATGTGTAACTATAGCTATTTTTTCACTCCCTCTTTAGCTTAGACGAGACCCCAGTGGATTGTACAAGACAAAGGGTATGACTCAGGACTGATGTCAGCCTACACTGCATGATACTTTTTTCCCATATCAGAACCTTGAAATTCTTGTTTTTTTCTGAGCTAAAATATCACACTGACATTTGCCGATCATGCACCAGCTGTCTGTGTTTTTAATTTAGCTGGATGTGAGTAAGTGGTGCAGAACTGAAGCAGGCGTAACATGAGGCGCAGGAAGCTAGAGTGAGTGTTGGTGATTATGGCATCCTTATCAAACCTGTCTTGTAATTTTGTTTTATTTAGGCTCAAATTTGTTTTTGTTTTTGCAAAAGTCAAATCTCAAAGAATGGCATTGATTAGTGGGTGGTTGGTGACAATCACAAGGCGTGGAAAATGGAAAGATTTGCTCATTTTGCAGAAGACTGATTATACTGTAGAAATCTTTAGCCATAAAGTGGTTGGTTTGTTTGCAGAAAATATTTCAAAAGTCAAAGAACACAACAAAAGTATATGATTGTGACAGCTTTGATGCCAATCAATGGACGATTTGTAGCTCTCTGTTGTTACTCTGTGTGCATGTTACTGTTGTCTGGAAACAAAAATTTCGAACTTGATTTTGACACAAAGAAAAAGGCTTGTCACTCAATAACTATTTCAGTACCACCATCTGTAGAATGTAGTGTAATTTTAACCAAAAAAATAATAGTTTCTTTAATACCATGTGTTCTAGATCTGGTCTAGATCTCATAAGTATTATGGAGTTTGTCCTTTTTTTATGTGATTTTTTTGCAGTATTACTATTTCAAATGAATGTCTAGTTTCAATACAATGTTTTGCATTCTTTAGTAAGCGGCCATATTTCTGACACCCCTAGTACATTTCAAAATTTAAAATGACAATTGATTGGTTCCAATTTTATGCATTAAAAAAAATGAAATATGCAAATATTATTTTGTGTATACAGTCTACCCACACAGGACATAATAAACACATATTTAAGTGTCAGTGAATACAATTTGTCTTATAGCTGTATTTTGCAGGGTTCCTCCTGTTTGGGTTTCAGTATTGCTTATTTTAGGCTATAGTCAAGGCGTGACAATAAAAGAAGGACCTTTCAAGTGACGTAAGCTTTTCCAATGAGACCAGGCTGACACAGAGCAGACAGAGCAAGAATGGAGCAGGACAGACAGATGAGTAACCACCACTGTATGATGTAAGCTTACCACTGCTTGACATATGGGAAACATCAATGGGGTTACAAGTTCAACCAAGATTTAGCACATTACGGACATGCACTGATATCAGTCACTTAATCTTAAAGTTGCACTATGCAAATTTTCTGGTGGTGGGTCTGCCACCTGCTTGTCTCGCTGGAAATGTTATTGCTTTTCCTAAAATATTATGGCATTTGACTTAGCTACCTCCATGGAGACAAGCAAATATTATGGGTCAGATCTGTGGACAGGCAACCCACAGTAAGAATTCATGTTTTTCAAGGTATTTCTGAGCAATGAAACACATGTAATTTATCAATGTTAGATAGAAATGTAATGATACTCTGGAACATTCCAGGCAAAGCAATAACATCTTCATGGAGACAAGTGGGTAGTGGACATCCCACCAGAATTACATAGTGCACCTTTAATATATTTCACCATAATAACCCAAGGAGGTAGGCTGCCGTGCGTGAATACATTAAACAGTGACTGAAACTTTTATGATGTCGAGGAAAGCTTTACGTAACTCGTCTCACACGCACTACTTCACAGACATACTGGATAAAAGCATGAATAAGCTTTGGCCATTGAAATAAATCACATATAGACTACCTCAATGGATTCCTGCAACTAAAAGCTTATGTTTTTCTGGGACATCATGTTTGGATGGTATTGCTTAATTCATTATGGATAATAGCATAATTTTTCAAGTTTTTGTCCACATTTTTGATCTAGACCTTTCTCTTAATCACTTTGGTTTAGGCTTTTAAATTGAATGAATGAACAGTAATTGAGGAGGCGGGCTATCACACCTGTCAATCATCAAATTAGTATGATGGATGGTCTAGAAATGACCTCTAGGGGGAGTTAAGGATATTACAGTTTAAGATGAACTAAGTAACTTTTGGATGGCATTAATTTATCCTGACAGAGTAGTTCTATAGCAAAAGGAGTTTATATTTCAATGGTTGCATTTAAAAAAATACACTATTGAATCCAGACTCCCAACCAATCTTTTTTGTATATTTTTAATGTAAAAATATAGGTCCTCCTCAAGATTCCGTATATTACAATATGATGTTGTACAGTCATCCGTCAAACATATCACTGTCATTACAATATATTGTACTAGATATGTATTCTTATTTGTTAGTGTCACTCTTTATCCATTGAGTGTGACCATTTTTCTACACGGTGACATAATGACCAAGCTGACATGCATCTCTTGTCTCTCTTGGGACACATCTGTAATGCCTCAGTTGTCCCCCTCCTTCTTCTCCTCTCCCTCCTCCTCTGGTATGGGCATGCACTATCTGATCTTCACTGCGGACATACAAAAGTGTTAGTATTGCTTGGTAAGGATAAACTGCCTACTTGCTTTTCACAGCATCGAGTCTATAAAGAGCTTTGAGTAGTCCTAATGTAATAAGATTCCTGCACTAATAGTTTAATATAAACTGAAATTAGTAATTTGCTTTCCAGTCTTTTATATGAAAAGTGGATTGCAGACTTGCAGTAGCTCAGTTGGTACAGAGAATCTTGCACTAACCCGGAAGTTAAAGGTTCAATTCTTGTTATACCCACAATGCATACCGCTCATTCAAGAAACTTTAGTTGCCTTTCCATGGTTTTTAGAATGATAAAAGTGAGGACCGATGCCATAACAATTAACAATTTGAGTGGAATGGACATTGAATGGAAATGGAATGGAAATTGAACTGCAAATTGTTGCATATATCAGGAATTGAAAACTATAGCCGCCATAATTTTGTATGTTTGCCCAAGGACAGATACGGCTTTAGAAGTAACTTGTCACCACCGCCGATTGAATAATGCTTACCTTTGGAATCGTGTGAAGAAATGTGCCACAAAACAGCTATTATTAAAATCGTGAGATGGAGACTGGGCAGTAGGCACAGAGGCTCAGCTGCTCAGTGTTTAGTGATATCCAAAGGGAGGAACAACATCCGCTGCACTCCATACATTACAACACTGTCAGCATTTTCAGCTTTAATCTTTGTACCTTGGACAATATATGAACCTTTGTGAAAAAAAAAATCTCATGATTGAAATAAAGATGATTTCAATTATTTATTTCAAGTTAGAGGGATATGTGTGTGTGTGTATATATATATATATATATATATATATATATATATATATATATATATATATATATATACTGTCATCATTTATTAGTAATTCTTTGTGATACGCATTTTAAAGTGGCTTTGCTTTAGATTTGCAGAGGCAGAATGAATAACCAGAAGCAAAATTATTAATATTTTTTGCAATTGATTGGAGCAATAATTGAAATAACTGCACACATCTAATCAAAACTTAATTATTATAAATACTAATTGTATTTTATGATCTAATTAATAGTCATAATGGCTGAGCATTATCAAAATTATGTAAATCTATGCAACTTATTTTGGTCTGGATGCACTCATTGACTTTTAGTTCATATGGCTTCCCTGCACTGTTTGCCACTTATGGTTACTGGGCAAAGGAAATTGCAAGGGAGTGGCTATATACTTAAGAGTGAAATGTAATTTTTCTAAAAGAATAACCTCTGTGACATACCAGTCTAGAGTCTGCTCTGTCCTTGTCCTCCATCAACAATGCAAACAGCTAAATTAGATCAGCCATGGCCGGTCGCTCACTCCTCATTCCTCCCTTTACAGATGGCTAAAATTAGCTGAAGCCTGTGGATAGGACTCTTTATGATGAAAGACAGGCTCAGTATGTTATGGCAAAGCTTAGATCAATAAACCAGTTACAGTACACAGCTGGTCAAAGGGAAATATAAGGTGCAAGGTATAATATACAGTAATAAAATATGGACATGGTATTCTTAAACTTGTTAGCTAATTTAATTTATGTTGATTTGTAGTTAAGGTGGTAGTTGTCTTAATACAAGTTGTAAGAACAGGGGTGTTCAGATACACCAAATATAGAGCTCTGTAAGGCAAGAGAATTAAAGGTGCACTCACTGTATATCTTTTTAGTTAGAGAGTCTCTATGGAGATGTCATTGCTTTGTCTACTTATTTTGTGGCTATGTCCTTAAATGCCATACTCTGGAACATTTCTGGCAAAGCTATTCCATATTCATAAAGTCAAGGAACTTGTGTATCTCCCTTGAGAAAAGTTACACTGCATGTTTAATCTGACTATGGCCTAGAGCAAATGTATGATAATGAACAATATCTTCTGATAATGAAGAAATGCACAAAAACAGTGATATACTGCTGGCGAGGCACTTCATGCATCCCATGCAAAATTCAGTAACTTTCGTGCTGCAGATATGATAGCAAATATAGTGCATATTATCATTATATTGTGAATAATTATACATCTATTACCAAATGTTCACTTCATGGCATCAGTCTGCCATGTTTTTCTCTAGTGTATGGGTATAGTGCTAGCTGCCTTGCACAAATGTATGTATCTATTGCTAACATATATTGTCCAGTAAAAATGTTTCTGCTCTCTCTGCTCTTTATGAAAAGAATATTAACATTAACCATTAATTATAAGTCGTGCAAATAAATTGCCTGGAATGGACCATCACTATATCATTCAGTAGTGTCTTTGCTTTGCTAGTACACTTTCAGTGAGATGTTCAAAACCTCTGCAATGCCCAAAAGCAATCTCAGAGTTATGACAGCCCTCTTATATAAAGGCACCCTCCTGAATAGTTTTTAGTGAGAAACCAATGTAGCATGACAGTCCAAGTGCACAAGCGTAACAACACCTCTCTGCACTGCTCTGCTCAAGTCAAAATACTCTCAGAAAATAACATCAAGAGCTCATACAAGTACAGCAAAAGTGTTCAACGGTGTCTTCAAATTAGAGTAATTACAGGGGATTCTAATGAGCTAATCAAGGCTTGAAGTGGTGGCATCAGCGTTTAGCGAGACATGAGACAGCTGGGTGTAGGCAGATGCAAAGGAGAAATTAGCCAACGAAATTAGCTTAATAGTTTTTAAAAAGTCACAGAAGGCCAGCGGGTTCATCGTATTAACCTTTATGAATTGCAAAGACAAGATTACTTCATGTGGTGAAGCTGTGCAAGTACAGTGTGTTTATTACAGTGTACTTTGGTAAACTGTAAGGTCCAAGGTAATACCGTAGTTTTGCAATTACTTTGGCAGTATTGTTCTATGGGATAATTGTTCAACATCACTATAGCTTATTAATCAAATAATTTTGTTTTCCCTGCAGTGCAGAAGTAGCTTTAAAAATGCATACACACATCATTAAAGCACACAAAATCACTCATTTAAAGTGATAGACATATGCAAACTAGAGGCATCATTGGTGTTGGATGGCCCTGATTCTTTTGATTTATTTTATTTTAGCTTTGGGATTTATACGTATAGAATATACGTATAAATACTAAATAATAAGATACGCATATACGTATCTTAAATGAACAACAGCTCAACAAGAAACAAAAACATACAAAAAACAACACTGTATTGAACATTTTTACAATGCCTATTCTCTCCAATTTAGTGCTACTCTCAGTCAATCCAACGTCTCTTCTACTGATGAGTCTACTATTGTGTAACATGTAGGTCTGTTGTGAAATACAGCTTTTTTATGTTTCCCTGAGAAAAACACAGCTGCAACACATCCAAAGTAGGTCGGGCAGCTGGTCAAAGGAGCTCTGAAAGCGTCTCCGAAATAACCCTGTTCCCCAAAAGGAAACTATCCCAGGATGAGTCTCAGGATGGGTCCCCAGCATGTGGTGCTCCTCTGCCTCTCTCCCGTTTGTTCCATGCGTATTTTTAGATGGCGCTTTGGTGTGCACTTTCACAGTTCTCCAAAAATCTCTCGTTCTTTTCCCAGTCCTGATGAATCACTCCTCTGCTCGCCCTCCAGACTGCCAGCATCACAACAACCAAAGACACAAACACTTTTTATTAGGTCTCCCATCAGAGCTTCTGTATACAGTGTATTCAAGATATTAGGCAAACATTTGTGTGAGATTTTTAGCTATATTACAGTCTGTTTTTACCCATTACTTTCCATTGCATTCATATGAATTTCTGGCATTGTTGAGTTGGGGTGGTCCTGCAGTTTTGTTCTAGCTTAGAAACAACAAAAACACATTAGTTCTATGTATTATGTTCATGAGTTACCAGTATACACCAAACTTTTTTAACAAGCAGAATTTCAGCATATACTGGAGATTTAAGGTTGATGAATAGATGGATAGATACTTCCGAATCCCGAATATGCAAATATAGGCTAACTGATATTTCTATCTCTAATAAATAATGCTATTCTGTTAGCTGTTAAATATTTGGTTACATTTTTGGTTGGTTACAATTTCTTTTTCTGTTTCCAGGCAAAATGGGGAAACAGAATAGCAAGCTGACCCCTGAAGTGATGGAGGACCTGGTGAAGAACACAGAGTTTAACGAACATGAGCTGAAGCAGTGGTACAAGGGCTTCCTGAAGGACTGCCCCACCGGACGCCTCAACCTGGAGGAGTTCCAGCAGCTCTACGTGAAGGTACGGCTCTGCTTACCCTGTGTCAATACTAAGCGCTAACATGTTCGATGTGTCTTGTTAAACTTTGACACACATACTTGATCAATATGCAGTCATGAAATACCATGGACTGTAATATTCAGAAGCAATAAATACGTTTCAAAGGTAGGAAGAACATTTACTTTCAATACATTTTTAGTAACTTTTTAATTTGTAAAATTGTACTTCTCCTAGTATTTTTCTTTTACTCCTACATTAATATTATATTTTACAGTGCTCTTAGTTTTGGTTATTCTTCCCACTGTACGTCCACAAGTGACAAAATATGTATGTCGACAGATAGTATGAAATTATTTCAATATTTTTTGTTTTTTCCACCTAGAAATGATTACATTTTTCTTATAAATCAGATGCTACATCCAGACAGCTGCTTTCATAAATACTTGAGTCTTGATTTGAGCAATTTTTAGACCTCTGCTTTGTACATCTAGTATTATTTTGAAATTACTGAGTACTGTGACTTGAGTACAGTTTTTGACTTCTCCACCCACTATACGTCATATTAGCTATACTAAAACTCAAGTAAGTACCATATAATTCTACAATCAGTACAGTTTAACAGTCCTGTCAGGTGGAATATTTCTTCACTTTACTGACATCCGCAGAGAAATTGAGCTGGGCTGACAAAGAGAGGGGCTAATTATGGTGTGAAATGGATTAGCAGTTTGAATGGATCAGAGCAGTTTATTAGTAAGAGCAGAGGAGATTGAAAAGCTCATTGGCCTCAGTTGAACCAGAAAAGTTCAAGTCATTAACATTTGCACAAAGGCTTTTCATATGTTTCACAAAAGGGGCTCAGAGTCGTGCTTGTTTTTATTGATAAAACTATTGGTTGCTTTTGCCTTGTTTATTTAACCTTGGTATGTCGACAGACTCGACACTTGGAATGTGTTCAAGGTTAGAAATACTAATCATTATTCACAATCACACCCAACCACAAATGCTTGGTTCCTCTTGAAAAGTAAATTTTTAAAAAGCCTTTGTTTATAAATTATGTTAATGGAATAATGGGTCTTGTGTGCAGCTTTCTATCTAAATAGCAAAAAGGAATTGTCTGGGGAGAAGGGAAACTGTCTTTGTCTGTCTCAATGGAATGGTGTGTGCAAATTTTTAATGTTAGGCTGATAGAGCAAAAGAAATACAAAATCTTAAGAGTCATGGTCATAATTTGAGTCACAGTCGAAATACATCTGCACTGTTTTGCAGTCTGCAGTGCATATGCATTTGGGCAAAAGTCTTGTCTTGCCCCATTACAGATATATTGTATAAGCAGCTATTGAGGTCAAAATAAGTTATTAATAATCAGGAAGTGCACACCACCATGCTTGAGGTTGTTAGTTTTACCATCACGGCAAAACTCCACTCTGGTCTCTGAGAGTTGTGAAAAGTCACTCACTGCAGTGAATAATTAGGATGTTCAGAATGCATAAGGTAAGTGAGAAATAACTTTGGACCACTGCAAACCATTTAAATGGATTAGTTCTGTTTTTCACATTTTTAAGACAGTAAAAATCAACTGCAGCACCTATAAATCTACAGAGGCTGACCAATAACAGGTGGAAGGGTTATACCACCATTCTGTCATGTGTCCTACCCATAAACTGTATATATAAATTTACATAGCTAACCTGCTAGCCGCCAGGTTTCAAATAGAAAGTGAGCATGGGCACCCAGCTTCATAAAGTCTGGCTCCGATTCACTTTCTACTGAAAAACTCCTCTCTCCGTAACTTCTGCTGTCAGACTCACCATTTTTGGTCTTAAAATGTTCATATTAACCTGCTCTCCATGACCCTGGTGTTTGTATGTTGCTATTGTGGCCGCAAATCAAGATATGAAGGTTAATAACAGACAAATCAGGTGCCTTGTTTCCCCGGGGTTGCTCTTGCTGGTGTTAGCAACAGGTGTGATTGACAGCGTTGCTTAGCACCAACTCTCTGCTAAACCAGCGGTGCGGGTGGGAAGGGGCGTTACCTTCAACAGCCTCACTCCGGATTGACTCTTGGGTTGCTATGACACTCCCGGTGGGAATATCAAATATGGAATTCGGCTCCGAATTTGCCTCAATAGCTGCTAGCCGTGATGAGCTTTATTTGACTGATGTAACACTCCCTTAGTCCTTTATTCAGTCTATGATCCTAGCACTATTTTACCTTTGTATGCCTTGGTTTTATAGGGTTATGTGAGGCTCAAAAATATAGTTTTGATTTTAATGTTTTCCTGCAGAATATCTTACAAATGCATATGTCAAAATGAGTTTCTACGTGACATGTTATTATGCATAGGGAGATAGTTATAACATGTAACAACCATGTCTGCACTGTGCACAACATGTCATTATGGACAGACCAGAAGTGGAAGATGGAACGCACTCTGGCTGCATATAGAGTGCTTTGTTTATATTGTCTAATGCACCTGTCAAATAACATCAACATCAACATGGCCACCATTCTCTCTGCTACTGCTGCAGAAGTGTGTGTGTACCATGGAAGTGATGGGTGATCAGAGTTGGCACGAAGAGATATATCGACCTGGTATTTAAATTAGGGCTGGGCGATATAACAATAAAAATCCAATTCATTTGACAATATTCTGTTTAGTGATTCTGTTTATTAGTGCAGCCCTATGCCCTACCACGGACACCTTTAACACTCACTCCTCCTATTAGTAAGCCTCTGTCAGTCTGTCAGTAAGAGGCAGGTGAATGTAACCTCTCACAACAAAGTGAAAGAAAAATTTGTTTATTGGATTTGTACATACCATCTTTGTAAAGACATTTTGAGAAAGGTGTATTTTGTAGCTGTCTTGGCAGTAAGTGATAGCTACAGAATACATACACTAGTTTACATTATACTATTTTATATCTTTTGGACAGATTTTTTGGCATGAAACAAAGACTGGCATTGAGTTAGCTAAGTTATCTTTCAGTATAATAAAAAAGGTGAAATGATATTGTTGAAAAGTATGTAGTGAAAATTAATGCACAATGGATAGTTGTAAGACACGAGATGATATAAAAAAAAATGTATTTTTAAAAACTGTAATACCTGTTTTAATGTTTCTGCTCCATATTTCACAGAGTGGACCTACATCATCAAATTGTACAGCTTGAACACTCTATTGCAGTTACGATCCCATGGCGACGTTATAATTTCCTATAGTAACAGCTAAAGGGCATTCCATTCCCTCCGAAGCAGGCACTGTGCCATGTTGCCAGTCACCCTTGTGTTTCTGGGCAGAAAACCAGGACGCAGCTCACATTGGAACCGCTCCACTGATCATCTTCTCATGCTAATATGAAGTCTACCGTATCTCATTTCTCTGACAGAGCCGTGCAAATGTATTCATTCACAGCACATCAAACAGGCAACATGCAAAGGAGCTACAAGACGACGTAGTACAGTGAGAAGGGGATGGGAACGTGCTACAAACAGGGACAGTGTAACCTAGTTTGCCATTATCCGTTTTAATACAAATCAAACGCATGAAATTTGAAATACTGCAAATACATTAAATTAACACATTTTGAAATTACATTCATTCATAATATATTCAACATTATTTGGTAATGACCTGGCTTGTGTCCTAGCAACTATGAGTATAAAACAAGGCTGTACACAATTAGTGACACGATAGAACGCTCACTTATTGTGGGTTCACGCTTGCACATACACCACAGAACTCAGGACTAAACTGGGACTAAACTGGGACTAAACTGGGACTAAACTGGGACTAAACTGGGACTAAACTGGGACTAAACTGGGACTAAACTGGGACTAAACTGGGACTGAATGTGGAACTTGACCTAGACTAAAGGAGGACCAAATCAACTTTATATCTTGACTAAATGAGCTCAAATTAGGACCAAATGTGCATATATCATTAGTTTTTATGGCATGTTTCAGTTGCATCTAGAGGGAAATATATTAATAATATAGATAGACATAGGTAAAAGGTTATGCACATTAAAATGCACATTAAAACAATCTGTTATTTAATTGCATGTCAGCTGCCCAGTTTTAGTTATAATCTTTAAACCTGTAATCATCTTTATATTGACCTTTGACCTTCTGCTTATACTGTAACCATTATCCCTATGTGTCTATAATTCTTCTGCTATATGCTGTTGTAGCATAACAATAGCCATTAATCTTGTATCACTTGAGCTGGGGAAAAGCCTGAACCACAGTGGGAGCTGGCATTACATAAGATGCACCCAGTCTCCAAGGTCACGGGAACACTTCTTCTAAATGCCACCAAACAAAAGCCCCAGCAAATATCAAGCATGAAACATTGTATTGGATCAAATATATCTACTGGCATCACCAAAGCTGAACAGCACAGATCTAAAAGGGGTGTGAATCCTCTCATTGATGTGGTCTATTGTGTTCCCAGGCAACAGTGCGCTGGTGATAGGGGCTGTATTGAAATCCAGGGGGCTGATAAGTGGAAAAATAGCGTGCAGCGACCTCACATTAGTGGGACAGATTGTTCCTGTGAAGAGCGGCTGGATGTGCAGAGAGAGAGAGTGAGAGAGGGAGAGAAAGAAAGAGAGAGAGAGAGAGAGGGTGGGGGGTCATGTGAACAGTGGGAGGATGCAGAGCTGTTCATCGAGATTTAGAGTGAGAGGAGATAGGAGAGAACAGGGAATTGGGTTAACAATGATGGGAGGTATAACTAAATGCCTTTACTAAAGATCAAGTTGGGTGTATTATATGAAAAACCTAAGGTTTCAGCATGAGAATTACCAAGCCACAATTTTTTTCTGTTACGGGCAAAGACAAAGAACACAAGAGAGAAATAACATTCTAATGTAATAAACATACAATGACAGTCATCAAACATCCATGTTTTCAAATTTGTTCCCTCAGTTGTTTCAGGCTACTTTATTACTTGAGTTTGCTTTGCAGCTGTAAAATACAGTTACATTTTTATAAGCCGCATAACAGTTAATTTATTTTACTGCTATCCTAGTTATGTTTTTTGGTCGATTTGAACCTTCATGATTTTGTTGTGAGCTTAACACTGTTTTATGGACTTTTGATTAGAATAATTGCATTAGTATTATTCGTAGTCGTCTTGTGTTTTGCTAACATGCTGCATTACTAATGTTATTTTCTGAACTTTAGCTCTTCCCTTCAGTCATTCACTGTCAGCTTGTTTTTAATTCCTGTGAATATTTAGTACTGTGTGATCAGACAAACGCAATTGCTTTTCAGACATTTCAGAACGTTGTACTTTTAGAACATGTGACCAGGGCAATTGTTCTAAAGCTTTACAAAAGAAAACAAATGAAAGACGTAAGAAAGCAGCCACAGCACTGTCACTATGGCAAGCACTGTCAGAACTTCCAAGTATCAACATGTCATTACTATGGGCATAAAGAGCTTTTCATACTGATTATGTATCTAGCTTACATTTAATCAATTACAGGTGTTTTTTAATGCTAAAAAATAATAATAAAAAAACAAACAAACTTGAAAAACATAATTTCTTTTTGTGATCAGATTTGGTTCTCCACAAATCTGACCTGTAACTTGGCATGGTGTCACCTGCTTTCACACAAATGGGTTTACTCCCTGTGGAACATTCCAGGCAAATCAAAACATCTCCATGGAGAGAACAATGGAGACGACAACGTCCACCAGAAAAATTAAGTAGTGCACCTTTAAATATTATAGGTTGATAGAAGTGATGACATCTGACACCAAGCAAAATCCCCCTATATTTTGAATTGCTTGGAAATACCAGAATCTGCTCATTTGTTGCACATTTTTTATATATATTTTTTGAGTCTGATAAGTAACAATAAATCTACCTTAGGTTTTTGGCCGTACTTCACCCTCCCTGCGTCATTTGCAACTTCCACCTGCTGCTAATGTTTGGTTTTGATCTTACAAACACCCACAGTGATCTATCGTCTTTTTCAAAACACACTCCCTTCTATGCGCCGTCTCACACATTTATTCCGCCTGCGTTTCAGAGCCCGGTAATGATCTCCCGGCTGCAAAAAGAAAAGAGAAAATACCTAGCTTCAAAGCAGGAGGCCGTGGAAGCAGGTGCAAAACCAGAATTATTAACACATCTATCATTAGGTTGGATATAGTGATATTTGTATAATGTTTGAACACACTGCTGTATGTAAAAGAATTTGCATAGTGTTAAGGTTGGTCTTATCAGATGAATAGTTTGACTACAGTTAGGGCAGAATTATCCACTATATTAGATCCATTAGAGTCCATTAAGTGCAGTCAAATTGCTGTATTAATCCAGCTAATTTAGACAGATGCAGGCTGCAGACCAAGCAAATAAGCCTGTTTTATTTTTATGTAAGCAAGAGGTGAAAAGAATAATAAAAAAGGTTGGCTAATTCAAACAAATGACCTTGGATGTTATAATACAGCAACATACGCACACTATTTTCTTTGCTATCAACTATTTTCAGTTTGATTGGTTTGTGTCGGAACAAAAATGATTAGCATAAAATGTATAAACATCTGAAAATATATGTGCCCCAAGCTTTTTATGAGGTACAAACTCACCTCTTCCTTCTCAGCTCTTGGGCAATCTAACTCATGATATTTTGAGTTTACCAAAGGATCCATGATTTATCAGTGTAGTTTTTGCAATTTTTGACTTTTGGTGTGCATGTCAAAGGTTCATTATCTCCATGGAGATGTTCTTGCTTGGTCACATTATGGCATTTAACTGATCTATCTCCATGGAGACAAGCAGGTGACGCAACCAGGCCAAGTTACAGGCCAGATGTGTGGAGAGGCAAGTTTTTAATGTATTTTTGAGCAAAGAATACACTTGTGATGAAATAAATATAATATAAATGTGTTTAATGCCGTAGTATGGAACATTTTAGGTAAAACAAAAACATTATCATGGAGAGAAGCAAGTGTCAGAAATTTCACTAGAAAATTTTCCTTTGTACCTTTGAGGATGGGTTCACATTTACACACAACACATCAAAACTGGAACTAAACCTATAAATAAACCTAAACTTTTCCAGGACTAATCAAGGTCTAGACCAGAACCTAAGCAATCAGAAATGGGCTGAAACCAGGACCAAATCAAGTGTGAATACGTGAACCCTATAGCAGAAATGGCTGACATCTGACATCCAGCCCACGCTGCTTTCACTCCTACTCAATAATGCATCATAGTTTGAAGATGGCCAGCTTCAGCAGAATCATGGTTCAATATCACACATACAAGACACCAGGGGTCAAAATATGTCTCCTCATATTAATCTAAACCAACCTACAGCAGACTTTAGTTTCCTGTTACATTTTTCACTCTAAAGGTCTTGAGCGATAGCAAAATAGAATTGAAATGGGTTTTTTGAGGCACTTGTCGCTGGCGCTTGTATGCCAGAGTGTGTGAAATCTCTCATCCGTGACACAGCAGCCTCAGAGGGGGCCTTCGAACGGGAAAACATCACTCTAAATGGTGAGATTTTGTCACCAGATTTTTCCTCTCCACTCTAATGGATGTAGAAACTGGAGGCACTTGCAGATGCTACACATATTTGGATTAATGATTAGACCATGAGAAAGTAGGGCTGGGCGTAATAGACAAAAATTGTAATCTAAATTATTTTACAGACTTTTGACAATTATTATTTAAATTTATTTGGTCAAAGTCACCAGTGTCTGATATTCTATAAAAGAAGAACCTGGCCCTCCGTCTGATCTCCTGCAAAAAGTTACACACTGCACCTTTAATTGTAAAAATACAGTTTAAAACACAGATGAATATTACTATAGAAAGCTCTAAATGCACCACATTTTGTTTTCAACTGTTTCACCATTTACAAGTTACCAAAGCTCTGCAAAACTGGCATTTTAATTGGCTCTTCTGTAAAAATATGTTCTCTCTAAAGCCAAAAGTGTAATTGTTCTGCCTGCTGTTTGTCTATATAAAAACATGGCAGATTGACACCTCCTACATACAGGATTTGAATGCGCGGGTGTGAGGAGTGGAGGCTTGTTGCTCAGAGATGGACTGACAGAAGACAGCCTAGTTGCAGATTGAACACACTGTAGTGGCACTGGGCCTCAATCTCACCATAACAGTCTCCATCGCACACTCTGACCTGAATATTGATGCACGGACCATTCCGCTCTGTTACTGCCCTTAGAACCCAATTCAGTTCAATACTATTCAATTTTATTTATACAGCGCATTTGAAACAACTTCAGCTGCCAAAAGTGCTTCACATAAAAGTCAACAAAAAACAAATATATACATAATACGATACAAAGGCAAAGAACAATAAAACACCAAGGTATGATGTCTAGCTAGTATTAAATACCAGAGAGTTTTGAGTGTAGTCTTAAACAAAAAAAAGACTAGGAGAAATGTGTAGGGGGATATATATTGATTAATCTAAGTTTATTTAAAGAGCATTTAAAGACCACACAAATAAGGTTAACAAATTTTATAACATGAGAAACCAAAACAGTTTAGTCAAGTAGACTACTAAAATGTATACAATTATAAAACACATTCAACAGTAACACAGTAAAATTATGAAGAATCACGAGAATCACATTTCAGAACATGTTTGTACAGATCTAAACTACAGGGTTAGCTGTTTTTATACGGGATAAGACTTATAAATAAGTAAAATGTTTGCATTTTCTGATGCGCGATGGGCTTGGCTGGCTACACAATGGACAATCTGCTGTCGCATTACACAAACAACCATTCACTTACAATTCAGTTACTCTGGGTTATTAAGAGATCACAGTTACCTAAAACCTGATTATCTTTAGACAGTATCATTGCATATCTAAGCTGACAAAAAAAAAAGATTTTATTTTATTTATGTATAAATCATTATGGGAATAACTACAAAACAAAACATATTTAAAAAAATATTGTGTTATAGTTATACATGAGTGTTTTATTTAAATAATTATAAAATGTGACTGTGAAAAACTAAATCTGCACTAAGTAACTTTTCTGGTGTGGTCTGTCACTTGCTTGTCTCTATAGAGTTATTACTTTGCCTGGAATGTTCCACAGTATGGCATTTAATTTCTGTATTGTGCATTTATACCAAAAGGTGCTTGGTATTGCACAAAAATATGTCTTTCCATAGATCTGACATGTAACTTGGCTTGGTGGCAATACCTGCTTGTCTTGGAGATAGGTTTTATTCCTTGTCACTTCTATTGAAACATGGCAATTATAATTTCTTACAGTCTTTTTGGTTTTATGGATAGTGATGTCTGACTTGCTGCATGTGCAAAACTAAAACTATATTTACAATCAGGATGTGTTCTATAAATGACACAGTAGAAGTAGTGAAATACAAAAAAAAAAAAAACAGCAACAATGCATCAGAACAATACCTCAAACCAATATTATTAGTGTGGGCTTTTGAGCTCTAAATCCTGTTCATGTTTCTTCAAAGATTCAATAATACTGTATCCTGCGTGCCTTTTCACCCACTTCCTCTGTGCTTCCTCTCTCCTCTCCTGTGTCCGAGGGAGCTCATGGCAGCTTAAAATAGCTTTTGTCATCTCCAAAGGCTCCATGCCAGTCCCCATCATCACAACAGTAACACATAGAAAAACTGTTCAAATGACATCTCCAGAGAGGCGAGAAGTCCTGCATATACGCTGTGTGTAAACAGAGTAGTACCTGGAAGTTTTAACAAATCCCTGTTAATGTGTAGCCATTCTGTTTAACATATGATTCACATTAATATAATTATCTATATGTGTTGTTAATTTGGTACACTGTTACAAACAAACCACAATAGCTTGACTTATACATAAATATGATAAACAACCTGAATGTCAAAAGAATCAAAGATATATTTCCTAGAGCTCTTTATCAATTGGAACTGATCTGTAAATCTGTAAAAAAAAAAAAGGTTTTAATCATTAATCTTATATATACTTCTCATATAGCACTTTTCCAGATCCAGTCGCTTCACTATTTTGTGCATTATTCCGTCAGTGGTAAGCTAGTATTGTACCCACAGCTGCCCTGGGGTAGATTGACAGAAGCAAGACACCATTGGGGGCACCATTGGCCCCTCTGACCACCACCAACACTCACACACTACTTTCATACTAGGCAGTGTTGGTGAAGTGTCTTGCCTAAGGACGCACCCCACTGTGGCACCTGGCATTCCCAACTGTCTCTCATCCAAGTACTAACCAGGCCCAGTCCTCCTTATCTTCTGAGGTCTGATGAGATTAGGCTTTGAGAAAGAGGTTTGGCCACACAAAGCTGATAAAAAACGTTAAAGAGATAAAACAATGCAAGTCTACCTGTACACTAATAAGCTGTGTGCACTTACACTTGAGTTTGAAGACCAAAATCTTCAGATATAAAAAGAATAAATGTAGTTGACAATGTTTTGAACACAGAACACAGACAACCAGTGGCAGAGAGACACTTGAGGGTTAATTGCTGTCTGCGTCAGTGTTTACAGAAGTGATGCATCTGAAATGAGCTGTAATGAACAAAATGGACTAACAAATATACACTCAAAACAAACATTACATAAGAGAGATGTTTATGTTCAGAATTAATATAGAGAAAAATTCAAATTCTTCTGTCTGGTAATGCCAAAAAAGGTTTACATCGTACAAGCTAGAAACCATTTTAAGATGAGTTAACATTAGTCTTTACTGATTTTTTTAGTCTTGTGGATCAAGGCCCTGTCTACTGAGTGCTATCACACTTTTGACATTCAACATTCAGTAAGTACCAGATGATGATGATTATACAATAAAAACTCAAACCTTTTCCTCCCATTTATAGCTTGTGATTATTTTGATATTAACCATAAATTATGCGTATAGATGTATAAATCTGATGTATTACTTCACGATGTGGTATTAATGGTGGACTGATTGATCCATCTCATCCATTATATCAATATATTAGTGTAACAGCATCAGATCAATGATAATGTGATTAGAGTGATTCTGCTGCCCCCTTCACACCCGTCTGCAGCAAAGCCCTCTAAACTAAATCGAAGATTATAATTTGATTTGGTTGTATTTGTTAGGTAATTTTCAACATAAACTTTTTGTGTGTGTTTTTTTTAATTACCTTTCCTACTTTCTGAAACTTGCACAATTTTCTAGATATTGATTTATGGACAACAAAAACTCTACGGCTGGCACTTTATGATCCCTGTATCCGATTGAATTATTTATCAACTTTCAGTCTGCTGGTGGAGGAAGTTTGAGAGCTCTCCAAAGTAAGATGATAGGGCAATTATCACACCCCCTGAAACCTCTCCATAGGTGATGATTATAGCGGGCAAATGCTCAAGTACAAATGCCTCAGTGTACAGTGTAATTATAGCCTTTTTCATATGAAGGGCACCTCTAAATGGTTAACAAGGATCCATACCGCTATGACACCAAACAATGACCTGCCCGAATCGCAGCATCTCAATTAGTTTGACCTGTGAACTGTGTGCAGCCTGGGGAAATTGCATAGAGAATTGTCATTAGGCTAAATGGCTGATTAGAATGGTAAGAATCCAGACAGCACTATAGTTGGTCTATTCAGTATTCAATGGTTGTTAGCTGTTTTTGTTAAGCATTGAAAAGTAATGCATTGGGACTCAAAAATCAATGCCGTAAGCGTCAGTTCCCAGCATTCAGAGCTTTGAAAATGGGCTTAATTAGATTAGCTGCTATTTGTGTATTTTTTACTGGGGTTCTTCTTATCTTCTTATATACTGCATAGTTACTCTCTCACGTTGCTTGGATGCAGTCATTTCTGTAGTGTTATTGTGTCTTTAAAGCTTCTCTGCAGACATTTTTGGAATATTTGACGAACTAAATACAGACTAAAAGAAATGGGAGCTGGAAAACTAAAAATCTGAATGTTATTAGACATAATGGCTGATTAGAATGGTAAGAATCTACACATCGCTATAGGTGGTCTATTCTAGATTAGCATTGAAAGGTACAGCATCAGGCCTTAAAAATTAATGCAGTAAGCGTCAGTATTCACAGGTTTGAAAGTGAACTTAATTAGTTTAGCTGCCATTGGTGTAGGCATGTCACGATAACAAATTCTGAAGCACGATATATTGGTACAGGGATCTATTGTGATAAACCATAATGCTGAAAATACTTTATCCCACTGATACAATAACAATAATTCAAGATAATCCCGCTAAACCATTTTTAAATAGACTGTATCATGAAAGCTTCTCTGCAGTCATTTTACGAATATTTGTCAACCTAAATAAATGCTAAAGGAAAATAGGAACAGCAAACCAGAACATTCGCATGTTTTTAGACATAATCGCTGATTAGAATACAAATCTACACATTGCTATGGCTGGTCTATTCAAGATTCAGTGGTTCCTCTCTGTTTTTGTTTTGCATTGAAAAGTAATTCATCTGGCCTTTAAAATCAATGCAATGAGCGTCAGTTCCCAGCATTCAGAGCTTTGAAATTGATGTTAATTAGTTTGGCTGCCATTTCTGTATTTTTCACTGGGATCCTTCTTACCTCATTTCATAGTTTAGCTGTCTTATGTCGCTTGGATACAGTCATTTCTTGGTGCTATTGTATCTTTAAAGATCATTATAGACATTTTTTGGAAAATTTGTCCAACTAGAAAAAGGGAATGAGCTGCAACAGTAAAATGGCTTTTTCAAAGTTATGATGTTTGTGTTATATCTTATATTGTAGTGGCACACATATAAGCCCATAATGCACACACACAAGTTAAACAACTGGAATCTACTATCCCAAATAGTTACTACAAGAGTACTACAAATGTCAGCCTGTCAGGAACATTGGACGACTGCAGTGGAGAACCTTCATTCGGACCTAACTCCAGATTTGAACAATAGGCTTGGCTAGGACCTATAGTTTAAGGATTATGCATATGGATTTTAGGTTAAATGATTTGGTGTGGTTATCCATGACAGAAAAAGAGCCACTCAAACAGTCTTTTCTAACCATGACAAAAACTCAATTTTAAGTGTCTTCATTGTCACCCCCAGTTTTAGCATTCTTTTGTTGACTTTAATCCCTCTGGCGAGCACATTCTCTTTGGCAGGCCTGGTACTTGTCTTGTGCGCTATGTCTGTGTCTACATCGTCACTGTACTGAGGAACGACTTAACACAATCAAAGTCTTAAGTGCTAAAGTACAAGAAACAAGATGGCTCTGGCAGCTAAAAACTAACTGTGTTCTCAAAGCAATGGCCTTTTCCATGCCAGGAATGACACTCAACAGTTGTATAGCTGTTGCTGCTTAAATTGGGTAGTAATTTGCTCTGGACAAAAAATGGTAAATAAATTTGTGGTCACGCTCATGCCCAAGGGTACAATATGTGATAATAGACAGATGAAATAATACATTCAGTTCAGGGAGATTGGTTTTCAAATGCATCGCACCCACATAATTGCTGTCTGACCACAACACAACGACATTGATTGGAAAGAACACCACAAGCAAAGTTGTTAAATTAAATGCTCTTCTATTGGAAATCACTATAGAGTTTCACTTCAGTAATGATTATTTTAGGAGTCAGTGGTTTAAAAAAAACAAAAAAAACAATGTCAATATCTTGCCATAGTTATAAGTGAAATAAGCAATACAATACAAATGGATTTTGAACTGTGTTTTAACGCTATGCAGTCATGAATTCTGATTACAGTGACCAAAATCTATATTAGATTTTCCAAGCTGCTTGCATTTCAGTTATCCATTTTATATTAACGGTCGTGACCATGTAGTGATGATGGAGCAAACTGATAGATGCGTAGCCGCCATGACAACCGCTCATTACCAAGTCTGTTGAAATGTCTTGCCCAGGGACACAAATCTACTTCTGGTTACTAATAAGTGAATACCTCTATTACCTGGACAGACTTTCTAGTTATTCTAATCCAAAGGTGTAGTTACTGTGGTTGACATTTCCCCTATTTTGGCAATAAATGTACTGTGCCAGTGTCTCTAAGCATTAGACTTCAGTTAGCACAAATACTTTGAGTGTAGTGAGCTGCCATAACTGCTTGTAACGGGATGCACTTAGCTTCTGCAGTACTGCCAGGATTCAAATAGTCTTTCTTCCAGGCAATAAAAAGAGCAATGGAAATGGCAGAAAGACTCAAATAGCTATTCAAACTCAAATCTAAAATCTGTCGAAAATAACATTAACAAAATTCTGAAATCTTGCTCAAGGATTTTTTTTTTATGTGAAGAGAACACAAAACCATGGAGATATTTGGAACTCTATTCACATGGGAATAACTTTGGCATCCTCTGATATCAGCTTGCAGTCCAGTGAGTTTTTTGACATGGCAGCTTGTACAAACCGCATAAGTACACTGCCTTCAATGAGTCATACCGGGGCACTTAAACAATAATGAGATTACATAGTAGACATTACAGAGAGTGGATAGGCAGCTTTATGCTTTGGACTTCTGCAGACCGGATGCAATATTTCACTCAGACATTTAGTCCTTTTTGCTGTAAATGGAAGGTATGCTGACCAAAGAGGTTTTCACAAAAGTAACCTCAAACTGGCAAAGGCTTATCCACTGGGCACTCAGAGAACTGCGTCGGACACAGCACTGCTAAGCTCAGATAACGTAGAAAGTCTCTGCAGTTGGTAGTCCATCAAGTGAATTATAAAGAAAGGATTGAACCTGGGTCAAACTAGCAAACTCAAACTGTATGTGTCTATACTCGCTGATCTATAGCAATACATTTTCTGGAATATGCTTAGTAGTAGGGTTGGCAGTATGGTGATAAAATGGAATCTTGATCTGATTCCTGTTATGACCAGCTATTTTGATTATTTCTAATGCACTAGTTCTCGATTTAATGCAGCAGACACATTTTCCCCACCCACTTCTCCTATTGATTAGCTTCTGTAAGGCTCTAAGTTAGTGACAGCTGGATTTAACCAATCACAGTGAAGTATGAAATTTCTGAAGAAGAAGACTACTTAAAAGGACAAAGTGTATGAATGATGATAACATTTTATTCATCTTCTGGCTCTAATAAAATGTTGGCATCATTTTTTGTTTTGTTTTGTAGTTATGGTTTCAATGTTTAAGATTTAGGTTACAGTCTGATAGTAATGACAAGGTAAAATATGTTGTTAATTCATAGTTATTTGTATCCAGTTAGCTCAGCAGTGTATTTGTTCTCTACTCTGACTAATAGGCTGTGTAATTAGAATCATTCAAGTAATTTTCTACTAAAATGTTGCCAGATTTTGATGCTTCTATCTCACTATAATCAGCAAAATTTAAATTGTAAAATAACATATTTCATTGATAATAACTGATGATTTTGGGCCCTATCTCTTATGCAAATGTTTGATGCAATCATATTCATATCCCTTTTTCTCTCCCCTCCAGTGCCAGAAGCTGTTCTTTTCTGTATTGCATTCTCCACTCAATACTGCCCCCTGCTGTTCATTTGGTTTACTGTTAGCTTCTTTTTCTGCAGATGTTTTGTAACCACATGCTCACATTCAAGACTGCATACAATTATTTCTAAAAATTAAATATGGTTAGATGGGAGATGTATATGACATTTTTAAAGTCCTCCTGAATCAAACTGTGATCTCGCAAGATCTAATCTGTGCGACCTTGACCACATATTCAGGTCAATACTGTGGCCTGATTACTCCAGTGCAGATAGAGTAAGGCGTCATCTCAATAGAACATCTTTGATTGCGTCCGGATCCAAACAAACACAAGAGCCTTGTTCTGATTTAGGCTAATCATAATCATTCAGTCAAGAGAGCTTAACTTATCATGCACCTAATGTTTTGATAGAGAAAAACATATTTGGTGCCTTTGACAAATTGCAGCCCCATACTGTAGGTAAAGATCTTGTGCATAAAATTGATTTAAAGAAGCTTAATTGATTTGAGCTATCTGCTTTACTAATGTTTGCAGCTTGCGAACATGTTGTACTGATGTGAATCATGCTGATGACAGTATCAAATTTTAGAGTTGTGACTATCGTGAGAAGATACAACACGCACAATTTCTTCTTATTACATGTTGGTGACCTGAATAATCACATTTACAATTATTGATTATTTTTAAATTATTTTTTATTGATATTTTTAAAAATATTAGCTCTCTTTGGTTCCTCTTTGTGTGAGGGACTTAATGCAGCCCTATACTCCACCCAGACCAGCTCCTGCTGGCTATGCCCAAAGGCTCAAGACCAGAGATGACAGAGTCTTTTCTGTGGCAGCACCCAAACTATGGAACAGCCTCCCTCTGCCTGTCAGATCCTCTCAGTCTTTAACACAGTTTAGACTAGACTGAAAACCCACCTTTTCTCCTTGGCATTTAATACTTGCTATAGAGGATATCTTGGTGTTTTATTGTTCTTTTCCTGTGTATCGTTTAAATCTGTATATTTGTTCTTTGTTGACTTTTATGTGAAGTACTTTGTTTTTAACAGTGCTATATAAATAAGCACAAATTGAATTGAATTACTAATTAACTGATAAATCTTGACATCCCCAGACAATAATAGACAAATTCACATCACATGTAGTAGATGACTTGTAGTGTTCTATTGCATTTTGTCATAGTTTGGGTAGGGGGACATATCTTGAGAACTGGAGCCTCCAGCTTAGATTTTTCATCTCTAATTTTCCACTATAGCTTTTAAACAACTTTTTGTTTGGATTACTCAAGTATCTATCAGTTAAAAAAAAAAATAATTTCCCAAATGTATTTTTTAATTGAAGGAGAAATTAATGTTTTCCTTCTTGCAAATGATTTGTGTTGACATTATTTATATGCTTTGTTTCACCCATGTTTGATGTACAGTTCTGGCATTGCTTTTGTCATATACAGCCGAGCCTTATCTAATAGTAACAAGAGCGTGATTAAAATGCATTTTCCGGAGCAGACTGTATTGTTTGTGTGCAGGCCCAGAGGCTCAGAGCAGCAGCAGCTCCAGCTCAGATCTGCCTGCTGTTAATGTAATCGCCCTCACAAACTCGCACAACAAATACCATGGATCATGAATGATGTTATAAATGCCTGCCGTGCTGTTTCTCTCCCCCTATACTTATCCAGTATTCCTTGCTCAACCGTAATCAATGCTTGTAGAGCTGTCAGGTTTTGACAATGTTGGCTAGCAAAGAGATGTATGAAATATAAGATGCTATTTATTTACTCTACTGAAAAATTGGATTGTACTACCCGTACTTGCTTGGGTTCCCTTTTTTGCAAGGGAAAATTTATCAAGTTGTGTTAACAACAGAAGCAGTGCTATATTTTTAGACTGACAACATTTTTAAAGGTACAGTACTTTCATTACATAGCATAGCATTGGTGGACAAAGTACTTTTACTCAAGTGCATCTTGAGTATATAAGCCCATCCCATCAGCATGGGCTTACATAAGCCAGTTGCTTCAACCAAATCCTTTTTTTGGTTGCAATTAATTAAGAAAATATATTATTATTATTATTATTATTATTATTATTATTATTATTATTATTATTATTATTATTATTATTATTATTTAAAATGTAAACAACCAAAATAAACTTCATTCATTCATTCAAAAAGTATGATGTCATTGTTCTAGTGTTTTTCTGGTTGTTTTTGAAAACAATGGATTTTTTATTGATGTTTTATCCTTGGAATTACATAACCTTCAAATTCTAAATATTTATTAACACAGTTGCACAATAACATTTTTACTGTATGTTATATAGTTTCTCCAAATACTTTTTTAAAACTTTTAATTAAAGAGAGAGTATTTTGCTTTTATTGGGTATTAACTGCTTACACATAACATGTTTAGATCACCATGTTGCCTTTTATTGTTTTGGAAATGCTATATTTGCCGAAAACAACATGTAACATATTATAAGATTCACTTTCATTTCAGTCTCTCCTCCCATTGCTCCCCATGCAAAGCTACTCCCCCTTTTACAGCACTATCACAACTCAGTCAGCATGCGTCCCACTAAACTACTGCACAAGGCACTCAACTACTGCACAAGGCACTAAACTACTTCACAAGGTACTAAACTACTGAGTGATGCATCTGGTTTGTCAAGTTGTTGTTGACAGTTTTGTATCATGTTTTTGTATATTGATGGAGAATTGTCGTGCACAAGCATGGGTGACGTAGGACTGTGGGCTGGGAGTTGCAGAGAATCTTACAGCTAACCGTAAGGAGGGTTTGACTGGAGAAGAGATCGCAAAAATACTCAAACATGCATGGATGACATCTAACACCTTTTCAGGCGTGATTTGATGAGAGAATAATGTTATAACTTGGAAGGTTAAAAAAATAAAAAAAACCTTCTTGGATCTTGGATCATTAGTTTATACTTCTGCTTGAGTAGTATTAATTTTGAAGCAATTCTTTTGGCTTCTCATCCGCTGGTCCTTGGCCCTTTTTCTCTATGAACTTATTTTCTTATTTTCCAAACTGTTCCTGTTTAAAATGTGTCCTTTGGTGTGAACAGGATAGTGTCAGCAGAAAATGGACAGGGGAGTGATCCGGGGCAGTGGCGTAGAACAGCTTTAATGGAAGAGTGACTGATGGATGGATTACAGCGCACCCTCAGGTTATTTGGGCACATCGCAGGCCACCATGTCTGCAGTTTGTCACTTCCATGCTGCTGTAGTCGGAGGAGGTACACAGAGGCATATCCCTTTTCATTACAAATGTATTATTTCCCAGCTCTACATCTTATGTTTTATGAGATAGCTGTATTGTATCTGTACTATATGTAGTGCTATGGGATATGGGAAAAAAATCACGATTTCCAATTCATTTTTACCTTTTTCGTATTGTAATAATAAATAAACACAAGGCTTTCAATCTATACTTCATGAAAAACAACAAGACTTTTAATCAGTAATTTCACATGCATTCCAATATTTTCCTTTTGTCCAGATTTTCCTCCAAACCACATGCTTTTATTGATAGAGGATTGTCAATTAATAAAACCAAAGCTGCTCCTTGATCATTAAAATTTGATTAATCAGCCCTTCATGTATGTCTGCTGCTATATCAAGAAAAGGGGACAGCAGACTCTGATTAGTGCAGACTGATCTTGTGTCCTTGGGCAAGACACTTCACCCTCCTTGCCTATGTATAAATGTAGTACGTGAATGAGTGACTGGTGTTGGTGAGAGAAGTCTTTGGCTGAAAAATGAATGAACAAATAGTGTGATGTAAAAGCCAGTGCACTATTCATTATCACTTAAACAGTGTATAAATAAATCTTGTATTAGATCAAATATGTCTAAGCTTTAGTCACTTTATTAATAGATCCATCAAATAATCCGTCTCCATTCAGACTGTATTTGTGGTTATGAGAAAGCGATGGCATTTCCATATTGAGTGCTCCTAAAGGTCAGCGAGAGCTTTCTGACATGTGTCCGACCACTCAACTCACCATAATCCAGTTACATGCAATATGCGCCCAAGCAAACCAGCCTGAGATCAACCACACTGTATAAATATATGTGTTGTGTTAAATCCTGACCCATCTGAGCTCATAAGCCGTGAGATGTGTGACATGGCTTAGCAGCTCATCTCCGTTCTATTAGAAAACGAATATGTGAAAGCAGGACAAAGTGACTGGGATGTTGTGATTAGAGTTGAGTGGTCATAAAGCTTGCGTCATGACAATGCTGTGACAGTGGGGAGCACAGTAAGGCTGAACAATTTCATTTTAAGTGATGGTATTTACATTTGCAATTTAGGTTTTAGAAATGACTGTACAATTATAGTTCAAGTTGGCTACCATAAGTTATGTTGGTGGTCATTTCGGTGTCGAAAGTATCAAATTGTAAGTTTATGTAGATGAGTTCTTCAGGCATTCATTTCAGTTCCCTGTTACATATGCAACATTTTGAGGGCTTTTACCCATTCAGAAGATATAATATTTTGTTTTAAATTGTCAAATAAATTGGCAAAACTTCTAATTTCTCATCATTCTGAAATCCAGCTATCTACCATTGACCTTTAGGCAATTAATACATTTAATTTCAGTCATGATTACAATTATTTCACTAATAGATTACAAAAAAATAGTGAACTGTGGTTGAAGTCAGGCCAGAGTTACTCACATAATGTTTGAAATGTTACTTGCGTCTGTCTTATATCATGTCTTATATAATGGTTCACGTCTGAGTACATACACCGAAAGGCTTTGCAGGTTTACTTTAGACAAAACATGAATAACTTTTGTTTCAAACTAGTACACATGGCTTCGGTTATAACCAAAATAAGTATAGTTATCATCTATGACCCATAAACTGGCAGCTAACTTATGTCACCTGTGACTAAAATGCACAAATAGTAAATGTAGTGACTTTACACCCTTATGACTCATCAGACCTCCTTCCCTTCAAAACGCTCTGTTGTTTTAGGCCTGGAGCTGCACCAGTGCCATATTGCAGCTGATTAGTGAAGCTTTTATGTTCCACTTAACATCTCCAGCCCTGCGCGAGTGCCAGCCGTAGACAGGAGACACAGAGGACCTGGGCTAAACGCGGCCACACAGACACGTGGACATTAACTTGTATTAGAGCAGCTGTGCCTGGCAGCCTGGACATCATCTGCCTGGCACTGGGCCTGTCCTTTGATGGGCTCAAACACACAGGCAAATCTCACAGCCATAACAGAGAGTGGGGTCACATCAGGGGACACTTAATGGAAATCTTAACAAGATATATCAGAGAGGAAAGAGGAGTTTCACAGCTTTTTAGTGGTTAAAAGCACCAGAATTTGTATTATTGTAATTTTTTTTTTTTTTTTCATTTTTGTAGCTTCAAAGTCACCTTAAAAGACTCGAAACACAAAACATCAACAAATCCTGTGCTGTGTTGCATATTTAATTAATATATTGATTAAAAGAAAGTCAAAAATAAGTCTTAAAGGGATGTTTATAGAGTGACTTCAACCTGATCCCAAATGTTTGTGTATGTAAAAACTGGATATATAATTTAGGGAGAATTATTTGTTGGCTTTGTTCAATTCTATCCATGTAGAAAAGTACAAAGTTATGTGAGTTCAGCTTCAGTTCTGACATGTGGAATGATGTTTTATGATCATAATTGCATTTGCAGGACTTAAAGCTTACTGCTCAATGTGTATGCTACGCTGTTGTTTGACATCACTGTTTTTTGGCTGTCTGCAATTAAAATAAATGTGTCTCTTATATAAGAAAAAAGAAAAATGATTGGCCTAACTCTGAAAACTTATGCAAAAATATATAAAGGTAGCATCACTTCTACGCCTGTGTCTACCAAACATGAAACTATGATGTAATGTGTGAATCAGGGTATCCTCTCTTCTCTCAAGATGTTTCCTCTTTTGTTCTGATGGCGTATCACTGCCATCTAGTGAGAAAAGCCTTATCTCCTTTGTTTACCAAGACTAAAATAAGCTACAAAACTTGCATCTTTCATAGTCCCACTTCCCGGTCTGGGTTTTTACATAACAAACTGTTTCATAACTTGGCAGGTCATGGTTTCTTTTCTTAAACCTTTTGCGTCACTTTCTCAGCTTTCCCATTTTCTTCTCCAACTGCTCTCATTAACTCCTTCAAACCTTTTCCCCTCTTCTTGCTGCAGTTTGATGGTAATGCCACCTCAGGGGGCTAGACTTGGGTGGCTTTGTTTTGCATGGGCACTTGGCAGTCCTTGCTGACTCACTAACTCTGGTCCATATGTTTCCTTTCTTTGTCATTTAGCCTTGATGCTTCACTCTAGGTGACTTCAGACAGATTGTGCATGCTCATGCTTTTGCTTGCCGGCTTAAGAAGTGTCCTTGTGGAGTTTTTTCATGATGAGACTGTTTACTACATGTGGAAAAGGACACTGCTGAGAGAAAAGAAGGAAAAATATACAATCATAACCAGGGGCATGTTCAGATCTTTTTCACTGGGGTGGTCCGAACATTTAAACAAGAACAAATTATAATTTTGGAAATAAGTAATTATAACATATAGAATCCTAAATATGTATGTCTATTCTGTTTTGTTATTATTTGGTGCAATGTGGCCTATGGGGCCCTGGAGGATTAACTATTGAACATGTTTATGTGAATGAATAATTGTATCTTCAAAATGTACCCCTCTTTATGCTCAAAGTAACTGGGATAGTCTAAAGAAATAGATACAAGATCAACAATTCCCATCATAAGTTTAGATACTGTTTTCCCAGATCTTCACAAAACAGCCTTAGCTCTGCTTGGACTACCCATCAGCCCTCACTGTTTCTGTCAGAGGTCAAGTGGAAGGTCAGGACAAATGACTCAAACTCCCAGCATCCCACAGGGCTGTGGGCTGGAGCTGGTGGCAGTCAGTCATTGCATTAACCTCTAACCTGGAGCGCATGTTAAAGATGGACTGTCTGGTGACACGCAATGCAGACAACACACTGAGGGCTTATAAAACAGTACAGCACAGTTAAATGAAGAACTGTGTTGTGTACTATGTTTAGTTTCTTAGGATGTTGATTACTGTGTTAGCCAACATTCTGACATCAGTATTTTTGTGATATATTTGTTCAGCCCTATCCACAGCCCATGAACAAGATGAGAAAATGAAATAAATGAAACTAACTTAGAATTAAGCGTTTGTTACCGTTTAATTTGACTTTGAAACAGAGTCAGACTTAATAGATTTTTGCTAAATGTTTTGAGCAGTAATAAATGTTGACGGATACCAGCTTTCATTACAGATTTCCGTCCAAATAGACAATTAAAATACTGCAATGATAAATCTGACATTGCGTAATTTATAACTAATGTATAAATATTGGCTTTTCGGTTTTTCAAGGATGTCTGGACACAATATTTTTTTTCTGCAAACAACCAATAAACAAGTATTACATGCTTGTGTGTCTGCAGAAGTGATCTTACAGGTTTTTGCATTTTTCCACAGTAATGAGACCGAAACATGGTGTGCTGACCTTCTGAGAAAGTCCTTAGAGAAGAAGAGAGCTTTTCTTCAGGGATCAATACAGACTGAGCTAAAAACTGCGGCGTATTTTTAGAAGCGGATTCACTTTGAAGGAAGTCTGCAGGCAACAAAATGTTCGAGGTGATGAGAGAGGGTGTACTAAATAAATCCTCTGAAGGTCACACGAGGTAAAAAGGAAAAAGTGCATTTGCATAGTGATAATAGTAGTCCTCTATCTCCAGTACAGGTTTTTAACAATTATGAATATACTAAGATCATATGATTGCTGTTTGATGTATAATTTTTTATATCAAAGAAAACAAGAATATTTTGCATAATCACATTTGAGTGGTTATGAAACGGTTGAAATTTAGTAGTATTTAGTTGTCTTTTGTTATGGTTTTCTGTATCTACTTAGTACCATACCTAGTCCAGTTAAGCTCTGGTTCACTACTGGTTTAGTCTGTGGTCAGTTGTGGTATTGTCCTGATTCACTGGTTTGGACCTGTTTTCTTTCTCCTGGTTTTCTCCTGGTGTAGTCTTGGTTTAGAACAACCTTTGGTAGCATTGATTCTTGTTTATTGGAGCATTGCTAGTTTCCAGATTGCAAAATGTGATGATGACGTACTCAGAAGGAGGGCAAGAGACATTTTACCAATTGTACTTTCATAAGAGATATCCAATAAGAGAATTTACACATGTTGAACCTGATTGTGTTGTATATGTCAGGAATATTGTACTATTGTATGGATTTGGAGAAGGAACTGTTCCATGCAATAGACTTCCACCTAAAGGACATTCGCTCTCTTGCTGTTAACTTTACACACATACAACATTGAAATGCCAACTCTAATGTGAAACCTTTTTCTCTTGTTTCAACAGTTCTTTCCCTATGGTGATGCATCCAAGTTCGCTCAGCATGCCTTCAGGACCTTTGACAAGAATGGAGATGGCACTATTGATTTCAGAGAGTTCATCTGCGCTCTATCCATCACCTCCAGGGGGAGCTTTGAGCAGAAACTCAACTGGGCCTTCAATATGTACGACCTGGACGGAGACGGCAAGATCACACGGGTGGAGATGCTCGAGATCATTGAGGTATGAGGACAATGTCAGGTGAACTTGTGCTTGTATTTTTGGGTGACTGAAGATCAGGTTCAACATTTGAGGATTTTCTATCAAGCAAATTTGGGAAAACGATTTCATTTACATTATGGAATATTTTCTAACAATATTTTTCAGCTACTAATGGACATTATTATAATCAATCCACAACCATGCAACACAATTGTTGCATGGTTGTTAAGCCTGATTTATCTTATATTTCCGTGTTCAAAAAATACATCTGAGGAGGACAAACTGGGAATGACACATACGCACAGAGACTGGATCAACATATAATAAATATTGGTGCTAAATTTTTTATATCTGGGATAAATTGTATGATATTGCCAATAGAGATAATGAAACTGATATCCCTAATCAGACCTTTCTTCTCTCATCTCCAGGCTATCTACAAGATGGTGGGCACAGTGATCATGATGAAGATGAACGAGGACGGTCTGACACCTGAGCAGAGAGTGGACAAGATCTTCTCCAAGATGGACAAGAACAACGACGACCAGATCTCACTGGAGGAGTTCAAGGAAGCAGCTAAGAGTGACCCCTCCATTGTATTACTGCTGCAGTGCGACCTCCAGAAATAGGGGCCCTGCTAGCCTCCATGGACTGCACTGACAAACCATCTCCATCCAGTCTGCAGCTATTTCCACTGAAAAAAATATGCTTGGACTACCTTTCAACGGATCTGCTTCTTGTGTTGAAACACTCGTGTGCATGAGAATGTTTATGCTCTAAAAAGATCTACAATACACAACATAAACTCAGTGTGCGCGTGCAGACTACACACACACACACACACCACAACAGGATACACCTTGCACAATAATATATATAGATCTATAAATATGAGTATATATATATACATATATATATATATTTAAATTATTTAAAGAGTAACTGCCAAAATGTGAAGTGTGCAAAGTATTTTCCATAACATTCTACTGGAGCTTGCGCGACGTTCAAATCACTGCTATTTACCGTTACGAGTTTACCAATGCTAGCTGTGTGTTTCATAAGCAACCAAACCAAATTCTTATACCAATAACAATAATAATGTATCTGCCTCCGATTGAAAACCATTGTGTCAAATATTAGCTCTAGATCAAACAAGAATCTGAAACATGCTTGTACCGTCCGTAAAGAAATGTATTCGTAGTTAATTTGCATGCCTATAGGTTCTGCCTTAAAATACCTCCTTGTTGTTGCATCCTGTAAGATCTCTAAGACAAAAAGCCTTATCAAAGCGGCGAATCGATAAATCCATCTAGTATTGTCTATTGGGATGTAACGTACTTGTCCAGACTTCGTTTTTGACTGCTTTAACTGTCGAAGCATGTTTCCTCGTATATTAGCCGTGGTATCTTTAAAAACCCGCCCCATTTATGCACACAACTATTATGTCTTTTCAAATATGAAGAATGTGGAGTATCCTAAAAGAGCTACAATAAAACAAAATTTCAAAACACGCTGGAGGCAAGTGATGAAAAATAAGGATATATATTATATGCTAGCTACGCAAGTTTTATAAAATTCAAGACTGAGTATGGTGGCCCAAAAAGAAAAGTCACAGCAACAAATAATGAAGACAAAGTGATACATTTGATATGTTTTTATAATTTTTTATGTTTTTTTATTTCATATTTTGGATTTAATATTTTTGCTCATTTTTGGGAAATTTAATTTTAATTTTGGCATTTGTCTTTGCACTTTTATTTTTAAAATCGGTATAGATGTTTACAATTATTTATTTATTTTTTATGCTTGGCAATGTATAGCCATTCTATTTGGCACTTTTTTAAAATGTTTTTTAGGCATTTTGCTTACTGACATTTCATCTTGCTTCAGAATTTTCTTTCTGTTTTTTAAATAATTATTGCTGCTGTGACTTAGCCTAGGGCAAGCATATTCACAGCACTGAGTTTTAATTTTGTCACCACCGCATCCCCTTTGTAAACTTGCAGGTTGCATATCAGAGTTAACAAACGTAAAGCTGGAATAAGGAGAGGGCAGCATTTGAGTTTATCTTTTCTGTTCTTTTCAGTGGAAGTTCCAGAAAGCTAAAGAAGTTGTGAATTGATTTGTTAAGCCATGCGTTTAGCGGGTCGGACAGTTTTGTCACCCAACCAACCTCCCTGTCTTTCAATCCGCCTTTTTGTACTTTTTTACTCCTGCGCCTCATTATACGTCAAATTGTAGAGAAGTTCAGTGGAGCATAGTAGTTCCTGGTATTTTTTAACACCTAGCATGTTTCAAGAGTTGATGCTTAAAGGCAACAGAGGTGAGGGCTTGACAAAATATATTGCAATAAAATATGCCATCCTGTCTTCTCCCTGAGCTTCTTTACATTACCATCTTTGACAATGTTTCTATTTACTCTTATTATTGTTAATATTGCTATTATTATGATCAAGGTACCAAATGTAAGCATAAGCAACCGTGTACGAGGATTCTTTTGTAGCATGTATTGTGTCCCTGAAGACATGGCTGCACTACTCCCTGTGTTGTGATTTAAACTATTAAAAGGAACTCAATGGACCTGTGTCTGTCTTTCATTGATGTCACATTTTATATTTACTTGGTTTGATGGTTTAATGTTATTTCCCAGTAACCTCCTATCTACAAGCCTGTCATACTTATTTGTGGATAGGAATGTCTTGATTTCAAATTTGAGTGTTACAATTATTGTGAGAGGAAGGAAATTTATGAACTTTACAAATCACAATAATTGATTAACCATTTAATCTTGCCACCCAAATGTGTATTAGTGGATATAAGGGCAATTCATAAAGGTATAAGAGCTGCCCCGTTGAACACACTGCTCTGTGTGACTAGATGTCCCTTTTGAACAACACAAAATGGACCCCACTTAAACACTGTCATGATGTAGTTGTGACCAGTTCATGTTATGAATCTAAAACTTTGAACAATTATGCTTTGGTTTGATGTTGCTGCCATAGGTAATGAGGCATTCAGAACAAGGAGAAAAGAAAATGCCATCTATTCTGTGTCCTACCATGTAACCATGTTGTGTGACAGTAGTGCTGTACTAGACAGGTTCTGGTATTTTAAGTTTAGGAAAAATAACTATATGAATACATTTTTATTTTATTTGTTTTAAGACATTTATTTGCACTGATGATTATAGTTTCCTTATGAACTCAGGCTTTAAGAAACAAATCCAATCAAAGCACATCTGTCAACAGGTTTGTAACCAAAGAAAATAATTACCGATATTTTTAACATTAAGAAAAAAGGCTGTACAACACAGAAATAAAAAAATTAAAAAAAAATAATCACAAGAAAATGTTGACATAACACTATTTTGGAGGATCTGTGTTGATTCCATATTTTTCTTTTAGAAGCTTCAGCTGTTCTTCTTTCTTTTTTGTGTCCATCTTCTGGAAAGCCTGTAAGGAAAGAAAAAAAGAATCATGATATATTCTAAACTATAAGCTATAAGGGATGCACTCATCCAATACTGGTATTGAATATCGGCTTCCAAAGATAGGTTCAGCCGATATCCTGGTTGGACGAAGAAATTAATATAATTTCTATATTATATTCTATTTATTAATCATAGTCGTCCTAAAAAAATCTCATAATTATCATTCTATATTTATTCTGTAGTTACCTGAGAGAAAAAGAACAGCTACATAACACCTTTGGATCAGTTTTACCTTACTTTATTTTTGCTTAAAAGGAACTTAATGCCTTTTTCAGTATCTGCACCGGTATAGGCTGATATCGGGTATCGAGAGATACTTAAAACTTTAGTATCGAAATTGGTATCAGAACTGAAAAAGATGGATTGGTGCATCCCTATAAATTATATACTGCAATCCCATACAAAAAAAAATACTTACTCTGTTTGCATTGTAGTACAACACCACTAGATATCTGTTACAGACATTGAACCCAGAGAGATGGTCGCAGGCATTCTTGGCATCAAAGATGTCTTCATAAACCACATAAGCTGTTCCTCTGGTTTCAGGTGTGTTTCCTCTGAAAATATGTATTTGGGACAGGAATCATATTAAAGATATGTTAACACTTAAAATTGTAAGGTTAAGGGCAAGTTTTGGGTTTATTTGACTAACTTAATAGTTGATATCTCTCGTCATCCCCTATTCTCTGTCACATTACTCCAAAATGTATTTAATTTATTTCTCCACTTCATAGAGTATGAAGAGTTCATAGAGAGAGTTGTGTTTGTTCAGTGCCTGTGGTACGACTTAAAGACAATGTAGGTTTTCACCAGTCGTTTATACGAGATACTCACGTTCTGATCTGTCTGATTGGTCCATATTTCCCAAAGATGTCGTACATTTCTTCTGCTGTGATTTTATAGGGCAAGTTTCTAATATAGAGGACTCTGTTCACCTCGGGAGGCAATCGGATCTGAAATAAACAAGAAATATATTACAATAACAACCAAATCAATTCACCTTCCAACGTTAAGCGAGTATAGGGGAATTCTAATCAAAAGATAAAATACAAACCGCACACAACATATCACAAAAATATACCTGATTACAATAACTTTCAACTGTTTTGCTTAATAATAAACTAGTTATGCGTTAATGGTTTCACCGCTAAGTTACATGTTAGCTGTATGCTAACAACATAAAGAACTTACATTGTTTTGATCTTTTTCCAATCTCACAACGCCGACCTAACTCACAATGTAGAGTTTTATTTCTCATACTTACATTGGCTCGTTTTGCTGCTTGCATAGCCATGATGAATAACTTTATCGATAAAGACTGTCCCAAAAAAGCCACGCAGTTTCAGCTGTTAGCCGTTAGCACTGACCACAAAATGGCTGATGTAGTAGAGTAGTGACGCACATCCGCTTGGTGACGTACAAATCAAATCTGGGCCAACAGTGCCATCGTGTGAACATTTCTGGCTCTGAAACGTGATTGAAATGGATCACACTGATAATAAAAGGCATAAAAATAAGTTTTTGGTTTTTTTTGTTTGTTTATACTACACACCAAATGATAATTATTATCGTACATAATTCATATTTTGTTTCACTGTTTGACATTATGTTAATAGAGGTGCAGCAATTTACAAACATAAGCCTTTATGCTTTTTATGGCCATAGAGGAGAGCTTAATATTTGAGTTATTTTGATTTCTGACTCATGAAAAGATTTTCAGTGAGTCGCCAAGGTATAACAAATACCAATGTTTTGTACATTTGTTGTACAATATACTAAATGTTTCTATGTAATAATTTATTTTATTACATTGGTGATCCCAAGCAGGTTTAACCAAGTTTTCATGAATTAAATATTATTATAACTAACATTAAAACGCATAATATTGTAAGTTCAATGATGCAATATTTTTAAATTTTTTTGATTTTTAACCCTTTCGGTGAAATGGCAAACAACACTACATTTCCGGGTCATATTCGGGAGAATTCTTTCTTTTCCATAACGAGAACGTGGCTTTGAACTAACGCTAATTTTGAACTAACCGTTACTAACAGTTTTCTTTGTTTGCTGTGGAACGTTTAATCCTTTTGTGTGAAAAGCTTTAAATCTCATCATAACAACCCGCAATCGGGGGAAAATTCGTAATAACATCAAAATCTGTGGGTGTATTTTCTTTGATCTGAGAAATTTACACTGTTCATATTAGCGCTGCTAATGCTAACACTAGCCCAGCTAACATCCGCTGGGATAAAGTTGTTAGAGAAACGGCTGGAGCCAACTTTTGGGATCTTCGTTGGAATCAGGTGGGTTTTATAGCCAGGATACTCTAGCTTATCCTAAAGTTAAGTTTAACGATACTGTTTGAACCTAGAACTGTTACTGAGCGCTAGAGATTTGGTCAATACAGCTAACTGTTTTACTCTTAACCAAACCTTTATATTTTGTGATTGGAGAACTCCTGAGAACACTGTTAATCACATATGGTGGCGATTGTCTGTTATGATCAATTGTCAAAAAACTTCTGCTCATTATCATTCATTGTGAACATAAACATTGTCTGTTTTATAGATTCTTTCCTTGCCTAGTCATTAGCTATTAGTTTTAGCAGTTATTTATATTGATGCCCCTGTGTATGTATGAATGTACATGATTCATTTATGTGCTGTTATATGTATTTGCCTCTTCGCATTGCATACGGCTTCATCATAATTAGAAGTAATATTATTAGTTATTACTGACGGGTTATTGATATTTCTGTCTTTAGTAACCTCATTTACATTTTTTCCCTAGGATTTTTCCACAGCTTTGCTACATTTCAACTGGAAATATCAAATGAACAGAATTATTTAAAGCCTGTAAGTATATTTAAAAAAAACTGCAAAAAACTCTTACTTTGAAAAGATAATAATATGGAAACTAATGAAAATAAAATTTAGCTTTTTGTTATAAATTAATTAATTAATTCCATTTATTATTATGGAATTATAATAATTTATTTTACATTCTTAGAAATAAATGTAATTTATAACTGCAACAAATAGTAACACTCATATTGTAATATGTTTCTTCAAGGTTTTCTTATCAATGAGAGGTGAGGACTCATGGAATCCAGGGACTTATGAAGCAGCCAAAATGTCTTCAATTCAGGGACTTCCCACAAAAAGATCAGAGACAACCATTGTCATAACCAAGGTTCACATACACCCTCTGTGTGAACTCGTTGAGTTCTGGGCTAAATTTAGCCATGATGGGGCAGCAGACTATCTTAGCCTGGTCAAGAACATTCAGTCTCCTGGTAATCTTTTCAAAGAGTTTGAGGGAAATCCTGGGGATCAGTGCTTGGCTCAGAAAGATGGTGTCTGGTACAGAGCTTCTGTTGTGTCACGAAATGGACCACAATACGTTGTGTTTCTCATTGACAAAGGCATAACCTATAGTACAATCACAACAATGCTTGCTTGGGGTAGGAAAGAGTACTTTTACTTGCCGCCTGAAGTGGAATTTTGTGTGCTAGCCAATGTCTTACCTGCGTCACCTGATAACAGGTGGTCTCCAGTGGCGCTGGAGTTTCTAAAGTCTCTCACAGGGAAATCTGTAGAGGTCCATGTTCAGGACATCCTGATGCTGCATCGAGTGTTTGTATTGCACATCCCTTACATTGCACAACAAATGTATGAGATGGGATTTGCAAGGAAGTTACCTGCAGAAATGTTCCAGGACTTTTTGCTTGCATCACTCCAGTGTAAAAGTGGGCCCACACTACCTCTAGAACGTCAGTCTTTCATCTCTTTAGGAACAGGTGAGAGGCTGCACAAGAAAGAGATGTACATGTATCCAGAACTACAAGCAGGTACAGTGGAAACTGTTGTTGTCACAGAAGTCACAAATCCACTGCGGATTTTCTGCCAGTTGAAGGTTTTTTCTCAAGAGCTGAAAAAACTGTCAGAGCAGCTTACACAGTGCTGTGATGGCAGAACTGCAACTTGCACTATTGGCCCTGAAATGATTGGCTTCCCCTGCTCTGCGCGGGGGCCTGACGGTAAGTGGTACCGCTCGGTCCTCCAGCAGGTGTTTCCAGCTAACAAGGTTGTAGAAGTCTTGAATGTAGACTATGGGACCAAACAGATTGTGCAAGTGGAGAATGTGAGACCTCTGGCCTCTGAGTTCTTTAGGATGCCTGTGGTGACGTACAACTGTTCCCTCCATGGAATCATTGACAAAGGTGTTGGATGGACCACTGCTCAAATTGACTATCTCAGGGCACTTCTTCTGTTCAAGACAATCATTGCTAAGTTTGAGTATCAAAGCATTACAGAAGGTGTTTACTATGTGACGCTCTATGGGGATGAAAACTCCAACATCAACAACTTATTTGGTTCCAAAGAGAGTTGCTTACTGCAGTGTGAGAAAACACTAGGTGACTATGCCATCCGTTCACATGGACACAACCGTAACAATACCTCTGCACAACAAAAAAGGATGGGAGGGATGGAAGAAAACAAAAAGAGATTGCTTTCACTGCCTGTGGAAGATCTTCCTGTAAAGTCCACTCATGTAGCGTTTGTACAGCATGTATCCAGTCCATCAGAATTTTGGATACAAACACAAAACTTTGCAAATGAGCTGGATGCTTTGATGGACAAATTGGCCAGATTGTACCAAAATGATTTGGATGATGATGTGGTCCAAAACCCAACTGTTGGTCTCTATTGTGCAGCCAAAGCTAAAGATGGCGAGTACTACAGAGCTGTTGTAACACAGGTTGGCAATAAAAAAGTGAAGGTGCATTTTGTGGATTATGGAAACAGCGAGGAAGTGGAAAATCGTTTCATCAAAACTCTACCTGAGGCCTTTAAAAAGTTGCCGCTACTTGCACTCAAATGCACCCTTGCTGATGTTAGACCGAAAGTCAGAGAATGGAGTCAAGAAGCATGTGAGCTGTTCACTAAATTGTTAATGGATAGAGCGCTTGATGTGCATGTGATAGCCAAGTCTGATGATTGTCATTTTGTGCAAGTGACAGACCCAGAAGCACAAGGAGAAAAAGATCTTGCTAAACTTTTATGTGCAGCTGGTTTTGCAGAAAAAGATGAAACGAGGAGGCACTCAAAGGTAAAAATGAGCTCACAGATTGTTCCTCCTTTTATGGCACAGTACAGTAAAACATCTTTTCAGCCTCAGAACACTGTCTCTGGTGGCAGTGAACAAAACCTACCTACATTCAAGGAGCAGATGTTTTCTATTGGAAGTGTTCTTGATGTCAATGTGTCTTACATTGAAAGCCCAAATGACTTCTGGTGTCAGTTAGTGCAAAGCGTTGGGCATTTAAAGTTGCTGATGTATGACATGGAGACTTATTACAGAAATAGTGAGTTCCAGCCTCTTGCAGAAACGGCCTGTGTTGCCCGTCATCCAGAAAACGGCATGTGGTACAGAGCTCTTATTGTCCATAAACACAAGACGCCTCATGTTGATGTGTTGTTCATTGACTACGGCCAAACAGAAACGGTTAACATCTTGGACTTGAGGAAAATAAAACAGGAGTTTTTAACACTTCCTGGCCAGGCATTTCGATGCAGTCTCTTTAACCCTGTTGACCCCACATCAGCCATCAATGACTGGACAGAAGAGGCTGTGGACAGGTTCCATTCCTTTGTTGACACTGCTGCAAACAACTTTGTGATTTTGAAGTGTACTATCTATGCAGTGATGTACAGCGAGCAGAAGATTATGTTTAATATTGTGAATCTGGAGACTCCTTTTGAAAGTATCTGCACCAGTCTGGTCAATTTGGTTCAAAGTGCTCCTTCTAACGTCCTTTCAGGCCCCTCTTTCCGCCTTGACACGTACTACTATGCCACTCACAATGTGAAAATAGGAACTGAGGAGCATGTCACAGTAACAAGTGTGAAAAATGTCAGTCACTTCTACTGCCAGCTCAAACGCAATGCTGATGTACTTGAAGAGCTACAGCTAAAAGTAGCCAATCTGTGTGAGCAACTTCTGACCATAAAGATCCCCTCGGTGTTTGGAACTTTGTGCTTTGCCAGATACACAGATGGACATTGGTACAGGGGCCAAATCAAAGCTACAAAACCATCTGTACTTGTGCATTTTGTAGATTATGGTGATACTCTTGAGATTGACAAAGCTGACCTGCTTCCAATCCCAAAAGAAGCATCAGATATCATGGCTGTGCCCGTTCAGGCTGTTTTGTGCAGTTTATCCGACATCCCTGACAATGTTCCTCCAGAAGCCAACAGCTGGTTTGAGACTAGTTCGACAGAGTGTGATTTCAGAGCTCTCATTGTAGCCAAAGAACCAGATGGGAAGCTGATAGTTGAGCTGTATCATGGCAAAGTCCAAGTTAACACTAAAATCAAGAGGTTGTTTGAACATGAGATGGAGACAGAAGAGTCTATAGCCAGATCTACTGAGCCTACAGTGAAGCCTGCCTCAAAGAAATCACTGGAAGACGTTAAGCACAGTACTTATAACAATTCTTTTGTTCCTAAATCACAAATGACAAACGATGAGTCAGATTCTGTGAATAAAAAGATGCGCCCTCCACCCAAGTCTCGCCAAAATGTCAAAGGAAACCTGCAGCTGTACAGACCTCCACCTCAAAGGGAGTCAAATGATCAAACATCAGATGGGACACCAAAATGTAAAGAAACAGGTCATGCCAAGCAAAATGGAGCAAAATATTCTGACCCACACCATTTCAAGGCAAATGGGAGGCCAAAAAATGCTGAACATTCTAAGCAAAAAGACAGAGCCCTGCCAATTCAGACAAAGTCAAACAAACAAGACCACAGGCAACACACCCCAAGTCCTACCACAGAAAGTTGGATTGATGACAATAGTGTTCCTCAACCTAAAATAAATAAAGTGCCAAAACTTGCTGACTTGCCATCCAAATCAATCACAAGAGGTATGGTTGCGGATGTGTACATCTCGCATTGCAACAGCCCACAGAGTTTCTATGTGCAGTTCGTGGAAGAGCAGAATGATATTTTCTCAATTGTAGAAAAGCTGAATGATCCAGGAACTTCCTCAAAATCTGACACCATCACAGAAGTGCATCTGGGGGACCTTGTTCAGGCAGAGTACTCAGATGATTTGTTCTGGTATCGTGCAGTTGTGAAAGAAAAACAAGATAAAGCAACGGTTCTGGTTGAGTTTGTTGACTTCGGAAACACTGCAATTGTTCCCGTTTCAAAAATGCGTAAGCTTGACAAAACCTTCCTTACACTTCCTGCGTATAGCACTCACTGTTTGCTGGAGAGTGCAGCTGGTCTAGAAAAAGTCTTGGACCCAGAAGTTGTGTCTGCTTTTGAGTCCGCTATTGGTAATGTTGGAGAAACACAGTTAAAGTGCAAGTTCATCCAACAATCGGGAACTGTGTGGAAAGTCAGTCTTCAGGGTAATGGTGTTGAAATTGAGTATAAGCCAACTAGTGTGAAAAGCCAATCTGATGGCACTCAGTCACAGGTCAAAGAGCTTCCATCTACAAAAGCGACAGACTCTTGCTCTTTACGATTCAAGCAACAAGATTTTCAAGATGGACAACAGCTTGAAGTGTACATTGCATCTATAACTGATGCTCAGAGATTCTGGTGCCAGTCTGCAGACACAAGAGAGCTGGACCGGATAGCTGAAAGTGTTGCAAAAGCAGGGAACTCTGCAGATCCCAAGAACCTTGAACTTCTTTCAGTTGGCAGCCCTTGCATTGCTTTATTTTCTGAAGATCAACATTGGTATCGAGCTGAAATCTTGAACAAAACTGGAGATGAAGTGTCACTCCTGTTTGTTGATTATGGAAACGCCTCCCAAATCAAACTTAGTGATGTGAGACAAATACCTCCTCAACTAATCCAAACCCCAGTGCAGGCTTTTTTATGTGAACTAGAAGGTTTCGATTCTTCCAAAGGATCTTGGGAAACTAGTGCTGCAGATGAGTTGCTAATGCTCACTGCAGACAAACTTCTAAAACTGACAGTGAGCAAATTAACCAAGGAAGATGCTAAAACTAAATGTTATGTGCAACTGGAGTGTGAAGGTCAAGTGATCAATGAGTCCATGAGAGAGTTTTGGAAGAGCACAGGGTCAGAAGTTTTAAAAGAATCTGAAACCTCTATTGAGACTCAACCTTTAAGTCAAGCAAAACCTGTTATTGAGGAGCCAAAGAAAGAACATACTGACATGGAAGTCTCCAAACCAAGGGAATCAGTTTCTAAGTCCTTGGATGAAGTTAACGATCAGATATTGGCAGATGATACTCAAGTCAGTCTGGAAACTTTTTGTGTGTCATTGGTTGTGCCATCGGAAGAAGTTGAAAACCACATGTGCAGCACATCCTCTGGGTCACAAATCCTTGAGAACCTTGACGTTAACATCTCTGCCATAACAGCTGAACCCACTGATGCCTCCACATATGACATCACCGTAGAGGAGACTGTATTTTATTGCAGTGATGAAAGTGAAGATCTGAGTTCAAGTTATGAGGCAAGACTGATGGACCAAGACCTAGAAGAGCAAGGTTTGTCAGTATTGGACACGACAGGGCCTGAAGATATGGTGTCCCCTCTGGACGAGTGTTTCCTGGAGGACATGGAAGAGTCAAGCTTCACAGAGACACCCTACGAGTCTCCATCTAAAGAAGTAGATGACGACCCAGACACCTGCAAATTTTCTGGTGAGCAAAACTTTTACTGGTAGACTTATTCATTGTTAAAAGCAAAGATGTGTTGTTATTATCAGTGAAATTAACGTTGATTATGATAAAGATATTCTTAAATGTCCAGGATTTTATTATTTTTTTAAGATCAAAACCAGAATCCTGACACTACAGATATGGAATACTGTCCTCCCATTGTGAAGAGAGCAGCAAGCTTGGTAAATTATAAAAAAAATGACATTTTAATATTAAATCATTGTGCTGAAGAGACACATTAAACATTTCCATATTTTGGACTGCAGGTTCTTTGTTCAGCTCTGAATCTGACAGGCAAAATCAGTCCAGAGCAAGAGACCCCAGATGACTGCTCAAGAGAGTTGCTGCAGGTAAAGAGTTGAAACTGTTTACGATACAAATTTAAACGTGAACCTTATCTGACTTTGACTTGCAGTTGCAGAATGAAGATTTGTTTTTGGTTCCCTCAAATGATTTGCCTCAGGATTCATTTGGTGAGCATTTTGACCTGAACTGCTACTAAAATATACAGGGCACACTGCCTGGCAAAAAAAAAAAGTTTCCACCTAGATTTAAGTAAGCAAATATGTTGGTGTTGCTGCAGTTGGTCAGGTCTAGGTTCAGCAACAGTCTGTGCTCAAAGAATGAGGTCAGCTGACTACCTGAATATATTGAATGACCACATTATTCCATCAATGGATTTTTTTCTTCCCTAATGGCACGGGCATATTCCAAGATGACAATGCCAGGATTCATCGGGCTCAAATTGTGAAAGAGTGGTTCAGGGAGCATGAGACATAATTTTTGGATTGGCCACCACAGAGTCCAGACCTTAACCCCATTTAGAACCTTTGGGATGTGCTGGAGAAAGCTTTGTGCAGCGGTCAGACTCTAACCACTGAGCCACTGTCGCCCCATTCCATTCAGTGTTGCATTAATTTTTCACCAAGATCTTGCATTGATGATGGTAGAGTGCCCGCTCGGACCAAGTTCTGTCGTTGTGTCCTTAGGCAAGACACTTCACCCACATTGCCTAGTATGAAAGTGGTGCGTGCGCGAATGATAGGTGGTGGTCGGAGGGGCCGATAGCGCAGATTGGCAGCCTCGCTTCCTCGCTGTGGCTACAATAGTAGCTTTCCATCACCAAGTGTGGAAATGAATGAATAATGACTATAGTGTAGCGCTTTGAGAGGCTTTGAAAAAGCGCAGTACAAGTGTAAGCCATTAAATAAATCTTGTAACAGCGAATCAAAGCTAAAGGCAGTCTAACAAAATATTAGAGAGTGTGAGCTTTTTTTTTTTGACCAAGCAGTGTAATTTTACAATTAGAACAACATTTTGCATAACATGCCTACTACACTCTGACTGTAGTATTTTTGGGTATTCAGACCAGGATATGGAATCCTCAGAGATTGCAATTACTGAAACTTCACGCTCTGTCAGAATAACGTCAGCTCGAATGGTAAATTATACACAACAAAACTACATCTTGGTTATAAAAGGCAAAGCCTGGATGGTACTAACCTATTTCTTATCTCACACCTGTTTTTTTTTGTTTTTGTTTTTTTTTCTAGGTGCCACGTTTCGCTTTTAATCTAACAAGCAACTCTGATCCTGACCAAGAGAGCAGTAAAGAGTTTCAACGGGTAAAAATAAAATGGTGCACAGTACAAAACATATTGGAAATCAGTAACATCAGACAAATCAGTAACAACTGTTATTTTACTTTGGTATTCCATTGTAGAACCAAGATGTGTTACCTTTGAGTGTAGTTCCTTCTCAAGATCCATTAGGTGAGTTTATTTTTTTTAATTTATTTTAAATGCTGACATTTAAATTGTTGGTGTCATATTTAAGGACCTCAGAGCTCAGGCATAAAATTCAATCTAATATTATTGAATTTCATGCAAAGACACTCTTGACAATAGCAATTTCATACAATCAAGACTTCTTTTGTAAATGTTTCCAGATTCAGACCGGGATACTCAGACTCCAGAGGTTGTCGTTCCTGAAATGACTTATTCCAGCAAGACATCAGACATAAAGGTAAAGAACTTAACCAAAATCACAAAGCATTTGGCCTTAGAGTAGTTAGAATGATTGACAGTATACCTGCTCATACTGGAAAAAATGCAATATCACTCATTTTACTTTTGTTTTGTAATTGTCAGACGGAAGATTTTTCCTTTCTACCCTCCAGTGTTGTTTTGCCTCGGGATTCATCTGGTGAGGACTTTACCTTTACATCAAAATTATACTTTTAATGTGATATAGACCAGCTCTGTCTTAAGCTATAATTGCTTACAAAAAATTGCTGAAGTATATGTTTTGTTGTTTTGATTCAGATTTAGTCCAAGATATCGAGACATCAGTGGCAGTTGTCCCTGAGCTGTGTGCCAGTGTGATGTTAGCAAAAACGGTAAACCATAAAAACATACATATTCATTACCACAGAACCCATCAAATAAGCTTTAGAATGTTAAAACATAATTTTCTAAACATTATTTGCAGAATGAAGATTGTTTGTTGCTGCCCTGGAATAATGTTACTCCTTGTGATGCTTTTGGTAAATATTTTTACTCTTTAAGACGACTACAATAGAGATGCAATCAAAAATGTAATCTAGTTAATAGAATATACTTTTTCTAGATTTAAATCAGGATACTGAAACTCCAGAGGAAATCATTCATGAACCAACTTCTGCCAGTGTGTCCCCTGTGCAAATGGTAATCAAACTCAAACAAAAACATACATCTTATGGTCAAAGAGAAGTTAAAATTGTTGACAAAGCAAATCTCAAATATACTTGCAATAACACAACGTCTTTTGATCTGTAATGTAACTTTTGATGAATGATTCCAGTGTGAAGATGAGTTACTGCTGCCCTTGAGTATTGCTTTGCCTGATGATTCATTTGGTATGTTTACTTTTATATAGAAGATTGAGGGCAAATGTGAGCCATATTTTGATAATTTTTGTTTATTTGTCCAGACCAGGAGAGAGAGTCCCCAGAGGTAGACATCTCAGAAAATGCTCCTCACATTCTAACATCAGATACAATGGTAAACATGATGAAAATACCCATTTATCAAGATCCCAAACATAAATGTATCTATGTAAACCATCAAGGACTTTTAACTTACTTTCACTTAATTTTACAGAGTCGGGATTTACTCTTGCTGCCCTCAAGTCACATTTTCCCACAGGATTCAATTGGTGAGTATATGGACAAATTGTAGCAGTTAACAATTTTTAGGTCCATTTTCTAAAGCGTGATCAATAATCCGAATGTATGTAGACTTGTAGCTCTCAGCTGGGGTTCACCCTGCATGAAGTCTTTGTAAAAAAAAATTCTGGTATTCACTCTACAGAGAAGGAGCTTGACTCTAAGGCTGGTGGTGATCTCCTCTGTTCAAGCAGCAAGGATGAGACCTTTGATTTAAAGGCAATTACTCAACATTCGAATTCCCATGTTTAAAAAGAAAAAAAACTTATCACTGTTTTCACTGTTAAATTTAGACTGACGTGGCATCAGAGCTGTTGGCCTACTGTGAAGAGATATTTCAAGGTAAATCATTTTATTACATTTTGTCAATTTCATAACATAAACTGTATATTTGTTTATTTGCATTTATGTTCCCTGCAGACTTGTTTGGAACTGGTGATGCAGCAGCCACAGAGTCTCAAACATGCAGTGTAACCCCTGCAGAAAAGGTATAGAATTAGAATCAGTTTTATTGCCATTCTTAGTCAACAAAATTTACAAACTAGGAACTTGCTTTGACCTTATTTTGCAACATTAAACAAAGAATAATAATATGAACTGGGGCATGCAATAAAATAAGGTGAAAAATATACTTTGATACACAAATACAAAATATAGAATATGGACAGGAAAACAGTGAAAAATTTATCAGTGCCAGTAGGTTAAGTACAGTTTAAATGGAGCTGAAGAAATGGCAATATGTTTTAATTTGGATGTCACTTTATCTTTTTTTTCCCCCCTCGAATAATACTTCTCACAACAAGCTGGATTTGTGTGAAATGTGTGTGCTCATAATGATAATAATTAAAAAAAAAAAGTTTGTATAAAATACGTGGCCTATAGAGACTCTTTTGTTTTATCCTCTGTCTTGGTGTCCACAGGGATACGGGGCTGAGGAGGCGACACATGTTTTAGATCTCTCCACAGGTACTGCACTTGAAACCAGAGAAAGACTATGGTATACTAGATAAGTAATAATGCCATTTTTATTGCAGATGAAAAGGGTAAAATTGAGAACCTTTCTGAAGCAAGCACTGAGCACCTGATCTATTTAACAGAAGAGGAAACGGTGGTATATTACATCAGATTTACTTCAACATCAGTTACACCAGTGCTCTGCCATATTACAAAGTGTTCTTCTGTGTTTTAGGATAAGAGCCCTCCCAGTGTTGAGGTTCCTTGCGGTCAGCTGATTGGTTAGTCCTCCTTTTATTTAATCGACTTAATACAATACATTTTATCTTGTTTATTTCTTGGTTACTTTTGTCTCCAGTGCTTGATGAAGTGGAGACAAGAGTTGAGTCTGAGTCCTGCTCTTTTTCATCCTTGTTCCATTTTCCAGAAATGGTAAAAATGTCCCTTGTTAGACATTATGATCACCACTGTGAATATAATACTATACACCTAGAGCAGCACTTGCAAAATTTAGATGTTGTCATTAATTGGTACCACTATTCTTGACAATTTTTTTCCAACCCTATCTCAATTATCTTTTACATATATTGAGATTATAATTAAACAAATAAATTACATGAGAAAAGTACACACTGAAACAATGTTAATAATGCACAAAATAAATCACATTTCTTTCTGCAACCTCTGCTCCAAACTACATTTGTTTACTGGCAGAGGACTGGCTATAGACCTCTTGATTTAAAAGACCTAGTCAATCATTGACTATTAGAGGTGACTGAATCTCTCAATTAAAATTTGAACAATTGCACAGCCCTATTTTCAATTGACCATTCACAATTTAATTTGCAAATACACTTGAAAGTATCAAATATTCGTTGTGATAAGTATTTCCTGTTGTTCAGGCTGCACTGACAGAGCAGATGAGCTGTGTGGTAGAAGAGGACAGTGCCACAGACTTAGAGGCCACAGGTATTGTATTCTTAGATAAACGCAACTAAGCAAAATCATATAGGCTTTATACAGAGAAGCTTCTCCTGATGGTTAGCCCTGGTTTAAACCCACTTTCTTCTTTCAGGAGAGTCTGCAGCTGAAGATGAGAGCAGCGAGTCTCTAGAGGGCAGTCTGAAACAAATGGAGGCGAGAGAAAGCATTGTAAACACAATTGTATTTCTTTGTGGAAATGACACTCTCCTATTTCCCTGTAGGACTCCGGTGATGACACGCTGATGGAGTACTTTGCTGATGACAGTTTGGGTATGTGGGGTATATTAAGGTTGTTTATTGCATTGTGAATAACTCTAGGCTTTTCTTGGTGAAAGTTATATCCTTATGTGTTTTAAGAATATGCGTAATGAGGTAATAATCCAGTTAGGTGACTATATTTCTTGAGAAGGATTCTCATGCAAGGTTGAGAGCTTACCCAACAGTATTCAAGAACGACACATTTCTGTTTGGATATTAAATTAAGTGTACCTCAACTTACAAAACAATATGAATGTCAGTTGTCAGCAAAATTGAAACTCTGACTTGGTAAATTGACATTAGCCAAAATATATCAGTTTGAGATGACTCCGTTGATGATGGATTGAGCCTACAATAGACATTTATCTTTGTTTCTTGTTCACTAGAGGCCCAGCTGTCTAAAGTCACTCACCTCTCTCTCATCATTGGGGAAGGCACTGCGTTGGAGCATCAGCCCGAAGAATAACAACTCGTATGACAGTTATTAACTTAGGCATTTAGTTTTAGTTATACATTTGTCAGTTTGTCCAAGAGTTGTTCATATTGCTAAACAAATTTATGGTTCTATAGACTTAACAGGTTTTCGAAGCAGTTCTGTTAAATTTGTCCTAATAAGAGATTTGTAGAAACTGAAAAATATAAAAATTTGATTACTGAATCTTTAGTTAATATTTATCAATATTCTTGCTGACTTGGAGAGTTCTGTCAATCCAAAAGCTTGTTGTTCTGTGTGAAAAAAAAATATATTACACAATTTATGTTTGCACAATAAATATTTACAAATCTATTGTTTTGACATTTTGCATGAATGAGCTCAAGAGAAAGAACTGTACATCATTTTATACAAACTCTTTATTGTATGTTTCATATTGGCAGATACTGTGGACGATAGATGTATAAAAGTATTAAAGGAAACTGTAGAGTAGAGGCACGTGGATGATTGAGTCAATATTAGTGTTAAAGTCACATGTGGTTTAACACAGGAGGTTAACCGTCATTATTGCATTGTTGAAGGTACATTCTCATGTCTGTCCAGATCTATCAAACTGAAGGATATCAGTTTTATTCAAGGCCATTTCACATAATCACACTGCAGCCATACTGTTTATCTGCACAGCATTACAATTTGATTTACAAATATATACACATGAGACCATTGGGACTGTTACATAATGATGTCATAATTACTAGGCCCAATGGAATTCCAGTCTCATTCACAATAATGCCATTTTAAAAGTTATGCTTTTCAGGCATTTATCATCCAATCTAACCATGTGGGATCCTGAGATTATAGTATGAACCTAAGTGATCTAAATCCTTTTACTTGATAGAATTTATGAAGAATTAATGTTACAAATTGCCTCTGCTGATAAAAAGGATTGATTACAGATTAAAATTTTATAATTATTTCTAAATATTTATGACAATACTACAAGCATAAAATATAGTGTGAAACCTTTTCTATCCCCTGATATGTCTTAATTCATCATAAGGTTCAGACAAAGTCCATATTTCTTCTGTTTATGAAGCCCAAAAGAGGTGGATCCGTCACACTTATCTGCCCAATAAGAGGTTAAGTCTTTCTCATTTTGTTGCCAAGGTAACAGAAGACTGCTTCTGGCCTCATACAAACAGCGACACACTTCCTTCTGCTGAGGTAGAGCTTTCTCCAGAGTTGCACCAGTGTCCAAAGGCATGTATATGTGAGAACGGGCCTGCCCCCTTTAATCCTGTGTGTGAGGGGAGTCCAGACCAGCCCAGACTCAGATGGACGACTGCACGATATTAGTGCCCTGGATCAGGTTTTCATCTTCTCCATCAATCAGAGGATCCCACTGATTAAAGTCCTTCTCAAGACCTGAAAAATCCAAAAGATCGCCATAATCTTAGAATTTTAGATTTTCTATTTTTCCTTGTATTTTAACTTCTCAATGTACTCAAAGTGCCATAAATAAAGATACTGGATTGACTGATGGGCTGCTATTGTCCTCCAACCACACATACATTCATCATATTAGCATTAGTCAGTTATCAACAGAAATCTGAGTGTTAAATGGATTTTCTTTTCAGTGGGTAAATAATGTACTGCAGGTTAGACTTAATAATGCTGGTGAGCTATGGATGTAATGAATTTGTTACCAAGGTATATGCATGGGTTCTATGAAATGTTAGGGTTGTCAACTTAAATTGGTAATTCAGCATCCTTATAAATCATCGCTTATGTTCATTTATAGTATCAATTTATTTCTCTAGCAGTGTCCCAAACCTGGAGATTCCATGTGAATAGACAGGTATTTAACGAAATAATATGCCTTGTACTGATGATCATACACTATGTATTTATTTTATTCACTCCACACTTGTTCACTCACCCAGATGCCTCTGTAAAAATGCCAGTGAGGCTTTGTTGGACAGGTCTATGGCGATCTCAGGGTCAGTCTCTCCTTTCAGCTTCATTAACTTTCCAATCCAGTTTCCAGTCAGGAATGTGAAGTCTGGGAAGCTCTGGTGCACAGTTCCTCTATCATATAAACACTAAATGTTAAAGTGCATATTACAGGTTTTTCTGTTTTTCAAATTATTGGTTGGTTTGATGGGCTAGTACCAGTGGTAAATATTTATCATAATTTTACATCAAATCAAGTGGCATACTATGAAAAACTACTGACAAGAAAAGTACAAAAAGACAGGTAGTTCATTCGTTTTACAACTTCTTCTATGTCAACACAGAAAAATCTATCCAAAATGCAGTGGCAACTTACCCACAAGGAAAGCATTTAAACATGAATTTAACTAAACAGATAGGTTGTCATTTTTATTAATCTAATTGCAACTATTGTGCAATTTAAACAAGTTTTGGCCCAACATTATGGTTGCTAGGTAACAGTGATAGAAATAGTTTAGTCATATCAGCTGACCATGTCAACCAGGAAGTATAATTTTAAACTTCCTATTACAGCCAAGTCTGTTCCTCTGACATTGTTTTTAAGTGGAGTTCTACCTGATGGTGATCATCTTCCTCTGTATGACAGCAGAGTCCAACTTTCTCATGCGGCTGATGTTTCCTGCCCACTGAAACCTCTCGGAGTTTATGAAGAAGATCGGCTGTTTTACCCGAGGAAAGATCTCCTCATCTAAAGGGAACATCCAAGCGTCCAGCGCAATGCCACACCTCACAGGAAATAGACAACACGGTATCAAATGAAAAATCACAGTTTAAGAGATATTTACACGCCTAGTCCAGGCAGTAGACAGGCCGACTGAATATAGATCTACATACTTAAATTTGACCTCTTTACACAGTGCCTCGATGGCAGTGGCTCCTCCAAACGAATGTCCCATAACTGCTAACCTGCACAGGTCCATTGAATTCTGTAAAACACAAAGTGACATACAATTAGATCACTTAAAACTGCAGTACCTGTTTTTGTAAATCATTTTGTGTTTTTATATTATAAATATACATATATAGCAAAAGCAGTTAATAATAATCACAGAAGTAAGCGCCGAAAGCGGTGCTCTGATTGGATGCGCCTGGGCAGTCCACTTCAGTTTCACTTTGTTGTCTTAAAAAAGTTGTTCTAAATCTGTCATAAAGCAGTGCATGCACCGTAAAATGAATGCATATGGATATTAACAATGTGCCAAAGGGTTTGTGAAAGCTGCGGATGAGTTAGACAGATTTAAATAACTATTTCCTCCTTCCTTGGAAATATAATTTGTTACATCCCTTCAACGCTTTGGGTACCAAATTTTCACACCATCTCAATATCACAACTTTTGTGAGGTCTGCTCCTGGATCATTATGCATGTGTTTAGTTGCCGCAAATGCAGTTACCTCCAGTGTGGTCCAGTCAAAGTCTGTCTTCAGGACGTTCTGTAGCGGTCGTCCTGAGTTAATCTCTTCCAGTCTCTCCAGAGCCAGAATACACTCATCTGCCCTCTGCTTCACCTGTAACAGCACAGATTACATTAGGCTAAAGATAAGTTTTTTTTGCTATGTCTTAAGACATTATCGTTTTGGTTTTTAAAGTGCTTTATAAATAAAGCTGGATTGGATTATCGTTTTGGTTGGAATCTACCACAATATGGCAATAAATTCTTCTAACTTAATGGAGACTTCTTGTAACATCACCAGATGAAGTTACAGGTTAGCACTGTGGAGAGGTGAGCCTGCTTACAATAGGAATGCATGTTTTTCAAGGCATTTTTTAGCATAAAAACATCTATCTTGCATTAATTCAATTACCGCTTTGAATTAACAAGTTTAATGCCATACTGTGGAAAACTTCAGGCAAAGAAAATGGACACAAGCCAATGCTGGACAATCAAAAAGAAAAGTTATATAGTCCACTTTAAAGTTCCCATAGGTCCCATAGGTCTTTTAATAGTTTGCAAAAATAATGCTCATATGGGAGTAACTAGAGGAAACTACTATTTATAGATAAAGCTGTGGTGATTAGCTACGTGTATGTGAATGTAGCCCCAATCAATAAAAATAATTTGGTTGAAATCCAGAACATGGACTATTTAAGATTGCTGCTTTCCTGTCTCATTATTTGAATGCTGAGTGCAGTACCTGTTTGTTCCTGACGGGGAACTCGCTCTCTCCATGCTTCAGAACTCTGTAGTACATCCACACTTTGAACAGGTGGTCTGGGTCAGAGGCACAGCTTTTAGGCACCCTCGGCTTGGCCTTCTCCTCCTCTGTCATTTCACGGTAATAATACGTGGCTGAGGACGATTCATCTCTGTGAAAAAAACATATTAGTTACTCCAAACTACTTGAAAAACTATATAATGAATAAATTAATTATTAATATTTCCAAACACATGTTTCTAGGTGATTTTGGGGGGACCGTCTACAACCACCAGTCCACTGTTCAGGGTCCATTCAGTCCCCTGAATGCCCAAACTTAGGATAGCATAGGAATATATGGTTGAAGTTAGACAGATTTTTTTTATAGATTTTTTGTACAATGGTGCTAAAGTAATGATAATTTTCAGTCACAGAGATATAACCGCAATCAGTAAACAAGACCACCCTATTAACATAGTAAATTTGTTGACCCAATCACACAAACTAAGCCTCTAATAAAAACTTTTTTGTGAAACGGATCATTAATAATGTTAAATTGCCCTTAATATTATCCATGTAGACATAAACTAAAATGACAATAATTGCCTACATAAATACACAGTAGTTTTGAGCTTGGTTTAGCACATTTTGGTTTGACCACATGGGCTCCCCTATGACTGTCCTCACTTTGATCACGTCTGCTCCACTCCACACAAACCGGATCACACACCCATGCATTTCTGTGGGTTTAGCCGCTAGCACGTTGCTAAAACTGAATGAAATGTCACTTGACTGTGTCCATTATACTCATCTCCATATGGCCCTCTTGTGTGTACACACCAAAGAAATGTGATGAGCTGGTCTCTGCTATTGTCTGCGCACCCTTTAGCCTCCTACTGCACAGCTAAAAACACAGGCGTTGTTACAAATGCATGTCTGTGCCGAGCTAATGCTAAGATAATGTTTACTTTGACTCATACAAGTGCGAGTGTGTTTCAGAGTAAATAGGATTAGCCAACAAATTGAGAACCACGCAAAGCAAACATGGCTGCCCACATTTCACCTTGTCACTTATTATGAATCATTCCTTAGAAGGGTAATATTTAACCAGCTCATACAGAAAAAAATGGAATGCTATGACTATGTATAAGTAGGAATTTATAGTCAAAAACCTAACCCACGCCACTACTGTCGCCCCTAATATAAACACTGAAGCATATAAAACAGACAGCCAATATTACCGGTGTTCAACTGATGCCACAATAAAACCCCGCGACGCCAGTTCTGCACAAATGGCTGAATACAAAGTCCTAGGAAAAAAAAAAAAAAAGAAGAAATTAAAATCATGATCATTAATTCAAAATGCTATAATATACACAGACATTAAAATGCTAGAATATTCTGAAGCATGCATAATTGCTCGGTTTCAGGTGACATCACAACATTGTATTGGCCAGTGCGGGGGCAGCTAAAGTAAGTATTGGTTAAAATGTAGATTATCATTGTTATAATATAGTGAGCTCTGGGGTATAGTCACTAATAGAAATGCTCAGGTTCAACATTTTCCTTTTAGATATTTCTAGAAAAGAACAAAAGGGAGAACTGGCTCTTGCCCCCATCTGGGAGTAGGACATATTATCATCAGTAGGACATTCCTGGTTAAAATAAATCAAATGAATAACTACTAATGTACCTAAATGCTCCGAGGCCATGGGAGAAAACAACAACAGGACACTTCGCATCAGCTTTAAAGGGAGCATCCATGTACGCTGGGATCTTATAGGATCCTGTAACATATAAATACATTACATTAATTAACACCTGGAATTACATAAAATGATTTAAATGTTTATGTCACCAAAGTCTCAGTTGGTGGTAAACCCTACAGTCATGGCCTAAATCTGCCTAAAAACAACACAACATCTGATGACTTACCAATACACCCAAGTACAGTGAAGGCTTGTGGTTAATGTCATATTATTTTGGTCAGGACAGAGGGAAAGGTTATGAAACTAGCCTCAAAGACAAATTCAGCTGACATAAAATCCCAAAGCAACTTGAAAATAATCTCATTACAAATAATGAGGATTATCTATAATGGCTTGGATGGAGAGAAGGTCCAGATTTTTGACTTGCTTAGACAATTTCAGTAGTTTCACAACATTTTTAAGCAAAATTATGTGCAGGTGAAGCAAGGTTTCATTTTTGCTTTATTAGGTTGAATTATTAAAAGAAGTGATAGGTAATTACTTATAATTAACTAAATCGTATATGAAACAAAACTATTCAAACAATTCTACAGATAATCCTCTTGTAGTGTAGTGTTGCGTAATATAATTAGACAGCCACATCATGTCATAACAAGGTAAAAGGTTAGAAGGATAGTTTACCAAAGAGATGGTTGAAGATTCTCTCGCTAAATGCCCTGTTGATTTTCATGAAATCTGCCAGACCATTGAAGTATTCTCTGCAGGGGACCCAGTCGGGCTTCTCTGCTTTATCTGACTCCTGACATGGATAGTACAGACGGAAGAAGCTGCCCTAAGGAGATAGGGAGTCATGTTTAGTATTTTTACACTAAACAAGTCAGTTATGATAAAATTTCAAGACACAATAAGCTATACTTTAGTGCAATCCATTTTACACTCATAATAATCTATTCATGTTATTATATCAAATACCTCCCTATATATATTATTGATGTATTGTGCCATTTATGTTTGTTGTTTTCCAAGTATTAAACTGACTATAGCACGCTCACATTTCAGTCATACCAGGCTTTGTGACAAAATAAATAGGTCATCGGTCAAAGCACTTAAAGCTCTTGCATTCAGTATCTTATCTGAAGTCTTTGAAGCTTTGAGGAAATAGAAAATCTAACTAAACATTTGCTCTTCTTATACTTAATACAGAGTTTTTGGTGAATGCAAAACAAGGATTACAGATGCCCTGGCAGCTTCTAAAATTTACATAACTTTACATATACTTTATTAGGGTGTGATAAGACTCACGTGAACAGTGTGGTCCAACATGAAGTCGGTGCATCCCACAGGATAGGGGCCCTTGGCTGGAGGGATCCCCAAATTACTGCAGTTGTTCCCCATGACAAACACTTCAAACAACTTCTGATCTGTCAACACAAAATAGCCTTTAGAACAAACAAATCTGACAAATGTACATCTCAAATATTGGTGCCATGAACCAGCAAAATTATGCACAGTTCAAGTCATTCTTATTATGGGTATTATGTGAATTACTGTGTTACAAAGCCATGGTATAATATTCAATAGATTGCTCTTTGTTCTACGCCAAAGAAACACTGAGAGCATAGAGAATATAAACTTTTACAACTTATCTCATTTGAATATTGTTTTTGTGAATGAAAACTTGCTTACCAATACTTGTCATTGTATGTGTTTATTAAACCATGTGCCACTGAACTGTCACCCATGCTTCAAGATCAAATGGTTATGGTAAATGTCAAGTCTTACCTGTCTTTGTCCTCTCGTAAATCCTCTTCACTAAAAACTGTACAGCTCCTCCATGACCAAACATCTAGCTAAACATAATTGTACATACGTAACAAATTCCGCCTCTTGTCATACAAAATTACTTGAAGTTCTTCTCTTTCGACATCGGTTTCGTAACATGACTACGTAAATAATGTAACTGTACGGAGGTAAAGTCTCTGGGGAGTGGTTTCAGTTTGACAGATAAGGCTAGCGTGGTTAGCATCTGTTAGCATTACCACTTTGATTGACAACCAGATAGTTGGGTATTTTTCTAAGTCAATCCGAGTGCCAATGAGTTTACAAATTGGTCTAAACATGCCGTATGTAGTATGATTAAGTCTAACAAAAAATACAACCGAATAATTAAAATAAAGCAATTTTACGTGTGACTAAGTTTATCCAAACGTGGTTAGCTAAAACTCCACTCCGCCAGAGGGCAGCACTAGTAAAGACAAAGCACAGTATCAACCAAACAGAAATCAGATTCAAGGGACTTTCATGGCTATAAAAGTTTATTCATCTGGTCTTTAAAATGAAGCTGGTGAGTAATTAGACGGTATCTTTATAACATAATCTTCTAAACTGAACCCATCCATTTTGACACAAAAAATGGGTAAATTATTCGATATTTAGCTGTCAATGCTAATATGCTAACAGCTATAACGTGATGGTTTGTCCATTCATAACATACAACCATTCATGTTATAACATTTGATTCATTACTGTATTGAGTCACTTAAAATCTAACACTATATACGGCTTTTTAATCTCTATAGACCATTACGTTGGTGAAAATAGTGGCAAAGCATTTTAATATTTTTTTTTCTTCCAGTATTGTTTATCAGGACATCCTACATTACCCTGCAATGTCCTCAAGTTCAAATCCACCACTATTATGCTGGACTGTGGGCTAGACACCACCTCTGTCCTCAACTTTCTGCCCCTGCCTCTGGTGCATAGGTCAGTGAACCCTGGTCTCTCTCATATCAGCATCAAAAACATGCATCAATCTTTTTTCTTTATTTTTTCCAGTCCAAGGCTCTCTAAGCTACCTGGCTGGGTGTCCAAAGATGGTACAATAAATCTGGAAAAGGTAGAGATTTTAGTAAAGATTTTTTTGGTAACTTTTTATGCAATATATGATTTAAAACATAGTATAAATTAGTAGCAAGAAAATAAAAGAACTGATCTTACAAAACTACACAATTCAAAGTTTTCTATCAAAATATTTTCTTTTAGGAATTAAAGGAGTGTGCAGGAAGGGTATTCGTGGACTCACAGCCAGAATTTTGTCTCCCTGAGGTAACAAGTCTACTTTGCCTTACATCTGTGTTGCTGGATATTGATCTGTAATGTCTACTTTTCTACAGAGGGAACTATTAGAACTTTCTACTATTGATGTGATCCTGATCTCTAACTATCACTGTATGATGGCCCTGCCCTACATCACTGAGAACACTGGTTTCACTGGGACGGTGTATGCCACTGAACCCACGCTGCAGATTGGCAGGTATTAAAGTATCTTGCCTCCTCCATTTACCCCCGTCCTCTGCTGCCAATTTATCTCTTTATTCACTGCATCTATAATTCTACTGTGGTCTTTTTTAGGCCTCTTGACTAACAGCTCTAACATCAGAAATATGTATACATGTATTTATTGTACTCTTGTACTCTTTTTTAATGTGAACCACCCCTCTTTGATATCTTCATTCAGTGTTATATCCATTCTCATCACTCCCTGAGAGAACTTTATGTAAATAAAACTGCTTTGTGCAGACTCTTGATGGAAGAGCTTGTTAACTTCATGGAGAGGGTCCCTAAGCCACAGTCTGCCACCTGCTGGAAAAACAAGGAGATACAAAGGTAATCTGGTTGGAATTTTGAAAGTATAAAACCTATATTTGCCTGTATTTATTCTAGTGTGTACATCTATTATGTAGTCATTTACTTTCTGTGTGACTAGACTACTCCCTGGGCCACTGAAAGATGCTGTGGAAGTGTGGACGTGGAAAAAGTGCTATACAATGCAGGAGGTCAATTCTGCACTAAGCAAAGTTCAGCTTGTCGGTTATTCTCAAAAAGTGGTAAGATGATCTTTAGAATTGATATTAAAAAGATTGGGATGCAATTTGAATGTATGTTTTATTCTATTTGAGATTTGAACCTGTTGCTCAAGCCATGAGTAAAATAGCTTAAGAAAGTTTACAAAAGGGAAAAGATTTTGATGCCAGTTCAGTTTTTCATTTATGTAAACAGGCCATTCTAGTATATTATTTTATTGTTTCTGTTTCTGTGTTTTGCAGGAGTTGTTTGGTGCTGTTCAGGTCTCCCCTCTCAGCTCTGGTTATTCTTTGGGCAGCTCCAACTGGATCATTCAGTCTCATCACGAGAAAGTGTCCTATGTGTCTGGCTCCTCTTTGCTCACCACACACCCACAGGTGAAAACAAAAACAACTGCACACCGATTAAGTATCACTAAATTACAGCCATTTTGTACTATATCTCAACATTCTGTTAACCATTATTCATCAAGGGGAAACCTGTTGACTTATATAATCTTTTTTTAGCTTGTCCTGGTTAAATAAAATAAACTAAACTACTATTAATTCTGCATGTTTGTACAGTATGCCCCAATAGGTCCACTCAAATAAAAGTGTTTATAGACGTTTATATCACAGACATGGCTGCACACACAGGCATGCTTTTCACGCATAAAAAATGTAATTTATTTGTTTTTTCTTGTTCAGCCGATGGATCAGAGTTCTCTGAAGAACAGTGATGTTTTGATTCTGACAGGACTCACACAGATGCCAACGGCCAACCCAGATGGCATGCTGGGAGAATTCTGCAGCAACCTTGGTAAATGGATACATCAGTACATAACGACATACAACACAACTGCCATAAACTATGTACATTGGTACAGTCAGACCATATCCAAAGTAAAATTTCAATGTTAATTTTTTGTGAGATGAAATAGTGTAGTTAATATTAGCATGAAATTACAGTTCAGGTCTGTCTAAAAATGATAACTAACTATTTTTAACATAAATCATCAGTTTGAAAGTCCCTATACATTCATAATAGGATCAGGAGAGAAACCTCAAAAACTGAAATTTCATAACAATTATATTTTTGTGTCAATAACAAATAATGCCACAATATGCTAATAGGTTCATATGTTACTCCTAATACATTTTACAATGTTAATAAGAAGTTCTTTGCACTTTACCCAAGAGTACTTACTTATGAAATACCTATCTTTCACATGTGTAGCTATGACAATCCGCGCTGGAGGAAACGTGCTGGTGCCCTGTTACTCATCTGGAGTCATCTACGACCTGCTCGAGTGCCTGTACCAGTTCATAGACAGCGCCAATCTGGGAACCACACCTTTTTACTTCATTTCGCCCGTCGCCAACAGCTCACTGGAGTTTTCACAGATCTTTGCGGAGTGGTAAGAAAACGCATCTATATTATACTGAGAGACCTTTTTGATTCCCAATTAAAATTAGTTATCATGGTTGCTTAATTGCACAATAGTAACATGTAATGGACAAAATGATAACATTGACATAAAAGAGTAAATAATAATAAAGTATTTACCGTAAGTCTTATATAGTCACGCACACACACCACATTCATACTTAGGTTGGTAAAGTGTCTTGCCCATGCACACAACAGCACTGTGCACAGATCAGAGATGGCATTGAACTGTTGACCTTTGGGTTTGTGTTGGAGCGCTCAAACAAGTAAGCCACTATGTAAATCCTCCATAAATGTAGATGTAGATATAGTAGACATAGTACCATATAATACTATGTAAATGTCATATCAAATGTTAAATATCGTCTTTTTATTGCAGGCTTTGTCATAATAAGCAGAGCAAAGTGTACCTCCCAGAACCCCCATTCCCTCATGCAGAGGTATTGTATCATTTATTAACATTAAATATTAGTCTTTAATTTTATTTTTACAAGCAGAACAACACAACAGAATGCATAGAAGTTGTGTTGCTGTGTTGCAGTTAATCCAAACGAACAAGCTGAAGCACTACCCCAGTATCCATGGCGACTTCAGTAATGAGTTCAGACAGCCCTGTGTGGTGTTCACGGGACACCCGTCTCTGCGCTTTGGAGACGTAGTCCACTTTATGGAGCTGTGGGGAAAGTCCAGCCTCAACACCATCATCTTCACTGGTAAAACTGTCCATAGTTTAATTAATCACGTGTATTCAGGACTTTGGATCAAAAAAAGACCTACATTACTGATTATGAGCACAGGATTTATCCCTGAAATGCGTAGGCAAACGGATGATCGTCAGTCTTGATTAATCACATCAAGATGAACTAAATTAGTATTATAAATGCTACAGAGGATGATTGTTAAGAAGGCTTTTTTCCCCAATACATTTTTATGAAATTGTGTAGGCAAATGTCTGTAAAACATGCACGGACAGGTTGCTAATATAACTGGAACATGAAAGGCAGTGTTTCCATGTGGCCTCTCTAATTATAATTGCAATATTTCTTCTCATATTAACATTAAACAATATCTTTATTTTTTTGATGTGATGATTTTTATAGAACCGGACTTTAACTACCTGGATGCCCTGGCCCCATACCAGCCTCTGTCCATGAAGTGTATTTACTGCCCCATCGACACACGCCTGAACTTCCACCAGGTTTCTAAACTGCTCAAAGAAATCCAGGTGAGAATTGGACTTTGGTCTACTTCTTTCTTACATTTTGTGCATAGAAGAAATGAAAAGTTATTCCACAATTTATTTGTTTTAAATGTCTTTTTTGATAAGATTTTGTTATTCTTCATTCAATATAACAGCACAAATGTAGCATCTACTGGTTTCTTTGTCTAACATACTGTTTATTTTGGTCAAAGGCATTCTGTTTTTATTTTATTGTCCAAAAAAAGTAATAATTCATGAAAACTGTTGTATGTACTTTAACACTCTTTTTATGAATACCTGAATATAGATTTATCTTTTCATATTACCCTGTTACAGCCCCTCCATGTGGTGTGTCCAGAGCAGTACACTCAGCCCCCTGTGTCTCAGTCCCATCGCTCAGACCTGATGTTGGAGCTGCAGCCTCCTCCCATGCCCTACCGGCGCTGCTCAGTGCTAAACCTCCCCTTTAAGAGAAGATATGAACGAGTTTATATCATGCCCGAGGTCTGGTACACTTTCACTTACACTACCAGTCAAAAATTTGGACTAGTGTTGTCATGATACAAAAAATTCAAACTCTATTTCGATACTAAGGAATACACTCGATTTTCAATACAGATTCCAATACCATGATGATTATAAAAAAACTTTAGATGATAAAATGTGATTTTCAACATGTGGTTCTATACTTGTTCTGATATAGCTCAAGATCATTCTAAAGCTATTCAGGAAAGTTATCCATTCCATATGTGCTCATTCATAGTTTTGATGTCTTTAGTGAGAATATACAGGGTAAATAGTCATGAAAATACAGAACAAAAAACATGAAATTAATTACTGTGTCTACCTTTTGACTGGAAGTGTATATATATCAAAGTTCAGTCTGGGTACTTGTTGTCTACTGCAAGTAAATCTATTAACCGTGTTCTTTCCTAGTTGGCAAACTCCCTGGTGCCGTGTGAAGTGAAGCCTGGTGTCTCCGTGGCGACAGTCTCCGCTGTGATTCACTCCAAAGACAACAAGCACACACTACAGGTGCAGGACTGATTTGGTTAAAATGACGGTTTAATTTTTACTTTTAGAAGGGCATAATTTACCCTAGATTAGTTTTGTATCAGCATTTCATAGATTAGGGAAGCTCAATTCACCTGAAAGAAAGACAAAAGCAATTACTAATTTTAGCAAGAAAAAAGTAAAATATTTGATGTTATATATTGTCTTATGTTATGTACTTAATACTGACAGAGTATATGTGATTATTTTATGTAGGTCAACTAAATGAATATAATGGGAGGACAAATATAAAACAAATCAAAAGTATAGAATAAATTTGACCATTATAGTTTTTATTTCCTCTTTGCAGTCAGTACCCAAGCCCCCTCCGGCCCCGCCCAGTAAGAAAAGGAAGCGTGTTCTGGAGGAACCTCCGGCCTCTTTGAGTCCCAAAGCTCTGCTCAGTGGAGCTGTGCCTCTGGAAGGATTTCTGGCCACGTTGCAAAAGGTCTGACTTATTTTATGCTGGAAATCTATAGATGAATGTGTGTGCAAAATATATGGGTGTCACTAAATAAAATTTTCTGTTAAAAGTTTGTCAACATTGTTTGTACATGACAAACAATAGGGAAGTCTTTAGATTTCTTATATCGACATTTACGAATTAGCATTCCTCTTGTATATGACAGTTTTCTGAATGATAAAATGTAACATAAATGTAATTTATAATGTAATGTAATATTGAACTCTTTTATGATATGAAAAATGAGTTACTTTTGCAAGATGTAACTGTGCCGTTGGTTGTCCTTTTTATCATTATGACCTGCTCATTACATCTTTTGAATGATGAAAAGTCCTCAAAATTTTAGAAGCTTAACAGTATTATCACCAAAATGTACATTAGCGCTAATCATGTAGATGGCCATTTCATCAATAAATGGTAGAAAAATATATAATAATACAAATAAGGATGACACAACGACACGCATAAACTAGTGTATAAGATTGTTTAATAATATAAAAAGTTGTTCTCTTGTGGCAGCATGGTATTACAGAGGTGAAGGTGGAGGAGACCACAGAGGGGCACATTCTGCACCTCCAGGAGCAGGACACTCTGATCCAGCTGGACGAGGACGGGACCCACATTGTGTGCGACAACAACGAGCCTCTGAGGACCACCCTGAGAGACCTGGTGCTGCGCTTCCTCCTCAAACTCTGACCAAAACATCTGATTTTTCTGGATTAGAGATGGTTAACCTTAACATAGACACTTGGCTAAACCACATCTTTGGCAAACTTGACCATGATCCTGGTTCTTCTTGAGACATCATCCTTCTTTGATCTGGAAATGGGCCCCCAGGTTGCCCAGGGTTACATCCAAGAATGGCTCAATTGTAATGGATATCTAATATCAAAAGCCAAAAAAATGAGTGATATATGTAGTCACATTTGTTCCCCATCAAGTTTTCATTCTATTTTATTGTCTCAAAATAAATATAAATGTCTTTCAATGTTTTCTAAACTTTTCTAAACAATACAGACTTTCATTGGTATTGAACACAAAAATAGTCAAATTTCTTTCTCCAAGGCTGAACTCTTCTCCAAGCATGCTCCACATGCTTTTATAATTGGCTCGTGACCTCTTGATTATAAAGACCTAATTTACATTTGATTAATTGCACAGCCCTACCTTCCATTATCTTTTCCTGACTCCCAGTATTTGCATAATACAACTCTGTTGGTGGGGGATGTTATCCAAAACTAGAACTTTGAAATATACAGAGAAAACAAAATATACCTGGTTGGTAGTAATAAAGTAACCCTGAACCTTGAAATTCATTTTGTCAACATCACCCACCCCTCCCTTCTCATAATCAGGATGTGGATTGTATAAAATGTATACACCCTCTTGTACTTCTGTCTACATTTTGTATATAGTATTTTGTAATAAAAACAATTGTGTGAAAGTAATGTACTTTTCATTTAAATGTGCTAAAAAGGAACTTTAAACTGGCAGGTAGTGTCCTGTATTATGTTGAGAAGTTTCAGATGGAGCAGGGTAGGATACTTAATATTTACAATTTGTGCACACCACAAACAAACTTTTGTGTCAAAATATTTAATAGTGCCCAGGTTTTTTACGTGCAACTAAAATACATTTGATAATAGACTTTACATGTACAATAGTTTACAGTGTACTACATAATAATACAACTGTACAGCAGAATCAGTTTTTATGTGTTCTAAAAAAATATGTCCATTTGTATTCTGGGAGGTGTACTCTTACAACAGGGACACATTTGGATGTAGGTATAAACATTATTGTGTAGTGGTTAAGTAATATAGTTGAAGTTGTGGTTGTAGTCCTTTGGTTTTGAAGTAGATACAGTGAACAAGGCAAAGACTTAAAATTATGTAGACAAGGCTAACCTGACTGACAATGTAAAGAATGATTTTAATAACCTGCACCTTTGAATATATAAAAAAATATATCTTAAATAAGGTGAGTGAAGAATTATGTTAGAAATTCTGTAAACATTAAAAATATAGTATAGAATTATTGTCAGTTATGAGGCCACAGAAACCACTATTTTAGGTTAATATTTCTGTCAATGCAAGTGTGACTTAAAAGCTGTCAAAATTGGGGCTTTTTAGCTGATTCCACGCACAAGTATTGAAAAATACAGGACTATTCCTTTAATAACACACACAATTAACAAAGACCATTAATGTCACAAAATATAGCTTGTTTTCAGATTCTAGGTGATGTTACGCTTTTGGATGGGGGAGAAAGGCAGTATTCTTGTAGCCTCTATCGATTATGCGGCAAGTTCATATGAAATATTGAAAAAAACAAATACTAAAATTATAGGTTGAAGTTCTGTAACAAGATCCATTATCCCTATATATTATCACTCCATCTAGACCTCAAAATCAACAATCTGCCATCACCTAAATTTAATGTTGTGTCATCTCATTATAATGTTTACCTGTTTTGTGATGTGAACAGGATTATCACCCCTCAATGTCCTTGTGTCTCTGTTTCCTCAAATGTCTCTTATTGTGCCTTTACTTTGATTCCTTCTCGGCGTCTACTAAAGCAGAGCTAATGCCTAGCTTCTTCAGCTCCTCCACTAGATCTCCATTTTGGTGCATTTGGAGAAGGATGTCACAGCCTCCAACAAACTCGCCGTTGAAGTAAACCTGAGGGATTGTGGGCCAATTGGAAAACACCTTGATGCCTGAGGAAACAAATGAGAAGTGGTAAGATTTGATTAATAATTACATTCACTTGAGATACTTATGTATATGTGAATGCAATATTTGTATCACAGTTCATATCACTCTGACGTAACATAAATGTGGAAAATGCTCTTATTCTTTTTGTTTAAATGTTTCTAAACAAGCTGATATCAGAGGTGTTCTCCAGATACCTGCATCCTGCATACCTGCATACAGAAGATTGAGTCGATATTTTGTTCCGAATTGCCCCAGTCTCATGAGTCTGACACATACAATCCACATGATACAATTACACCAGAGGTGTGTCCAAACAGTCTCCTCTCTTCATAATATGATTCAAGTTGTTTCTTTTAGAAGCGACACCAAAAATAATTTACAATGTCATCATCGTCCATGCTGACAACCTTCAGCCTTGAGTCAAATTATTTGTATTATATATTTGTATATAAGGAACAACAAAAGCCCAGATTCTTTATATGTTGCCAAGTCACTGCTGTGTGTAAATGTCACTGTCAGCAGATTCTGCCTGTCATCATGAGACTGGACTAACTCACAGGAGGCTCTGTGACTCAACATTTCCTTGTTCCTTACGGTCACACAATGTTGCATATTTTCAGTGTTCTATTATGGGAAGAGACAATATGTCACAATACAACTGTGTGAGAAATGTAGTCTTTATGTAGATCACAAAATATAGTTTACCATTTGTTTTATTTTTTAATTGTTCTGTGGGATACCGATCAATGTACTTAAGGAATAACAGCATCCAGAGCTCTAGCCACCTTTTCCTGATCATAATGGCAGTAATATTAGTCTTAGTCACATTTTAAAATTGGTTAGTTTAGTTGAATTTGTGGCAGTACTTCCAAAAACAATGCCCTTTCCATCTTTAGAAACAATTTACACTATTTAGTTTTATGTTTATATCTTGGAGGGATTACTCATTATTGCTTTTTGCTGACAATCTATATCTAACATTTGTTTTCATTCACCACGCCCATTGCTGTTTTGTACTGATAAAACATCTATCTCTCTAGGCCATCTCACAAAATGTCAAAATGTCAAATGCTTTACCTTCATTATAAAAACATATTAGTATCACAAAGGTCATAAAGGTGGACAAACAGACTGAAAACTGGTTTCTACAAACACTGGGGGTCAGGTAAGGATAATGGAGTTAGCTTACTTGTTGCAGCCATGGCACAAATGGTATCTAGGTTAACTCACCCTGTCTCAGATCCTGGTCTTCCAAAACGTTGTAGGCTGCGTAACTGTCCACCCCGTGCATTCGTAGGATCTGTACCACGGCATTGCTAAAACCACACATGGGTTGAGCCGGTGTCCCCTTCATAAACACCACAACTTTGTCCTTCTTCACCATTTCACCAAGGTCTTTCTGAATGTCTGAACTAGCCGCGCACAGGAGCCGAGCCGAGGCCAAGCGCACTCCCCCGTCCACCGGTCTGGAGAGGAAAAAGGCCGCTGATCCGGACCGCAAACACCGTCCCGCCGTCCACATTAGGTTATTCATTTTATATGGTGTTATTAAATCCAAAGAGACAAAATAAAAAGGAAGAGGAGGTCTAAATTTACTACAAGGGTGACGCCAGCGAGCGCTTGTTCAATACTCGGAGCACGCTGTACGAAAGGGGCGGGACTATTTCTTATTGGCTAATCTACCCTTCACTCATGAACGTTATACGAATAATCGTCAGTAAACTGTTTTTAAAATGTTAAATATGTTCATAAATATATATTATTTCTACAGATTTCCTGCTATAAATGTTTTTTTTTTAATTGCGAATTTATTGAGTACAAATGTGGAAGTAGAAAAAGGGGCGGGCTCAAGCTGTTAATGAAAAAAAATAAAATAAGGAAGTACTTTTGTAAAATAAGTAATTAACACATACTATAATTTGCCAAAATATATAATTATGGTTTAATTTGTGGTTTTATTTGTTCATAAAAATTAGTATTTCTAGTAGACTCGTGATCAACATAAGTACTTCCGGAGCATCACTGAAACCGGAAAACGATTTTTTGAAACATGGCGGCGGACACGCAGAAGAACAACAACAAAGCTGGAAAACCGGCTAAAAAGGAGCCTCAGCCGCTCATCATTGCCAAAACTCCGGCAGAGGAACAACGATTAAAGTTAGAAAAGTTGATGAGAAACCCCGACAAGCCTGCTCCGATCCCAGACCGACCAAAAGAATGGAATCCAAGGGCCCCGCCAGAGTTTGTTCGGGACGTGATGGGCTCAAGTGCCGGGGCAGGCAGCGGTGAATTTCACGTTTATCGCCACCTTCGCCGCAGAGAGTACCAGCGACAAGACTTTCTCGACAAAATGTCTGAGGTCCAAAATAAAAACGAAGCATATCTGGAAAGGTTGGAGAAGAACAAGCAGGCAGCGGAAGAGAGGACGGCTAAACGGAGGAAGAAACGAGAAAAGCTTAAGCAGAAGAAGCTAGCGGCTAAGAAAGCTAAACAAGAGCTTGACAAAAATGACGGAAGGGACGATGATGAGAAAAGTTCTGATAGCAGCGAAGGAGAAGACCACGACGAGGAGCGAGAGGCAGAGGATGATGCTGAGGTCCCAAGCTTCATCATGGGAAAGAAATGACTTAAAGGACAAATTGGCCATTGAATGGACAAGGCTAGGGGCCAGTTTCTAGGCTGTAGTCATGATTGGGAATTATTGTATTTTTCTGCTGGCCATTTAAAACTTCGCTGAAATATTTTTTACATTTGCATTTTTAGGTTTGTACCATTTGAGGCCAAAGCAAAAGCTTATAAGAGGAGAGTACAAGGCTGAAGCTGTCACAGATGTCAGAACATTCACTAATCTAATTGGAGCAAGACACTGCCTAGTTTAATAGGCAAAAATAAGTTCCCCTCTGGACTTGATGCATTTGTTGTCTAAATTAAGAACATTTACAGTTTTAATAAAAATGTCTTAGATATGTGATGTTTTTGTTTTGTTTGGCATTATTGGGATTAACCATTTCATGATTTTATTCTTGCAGCCTTGTTAAGTAGCTCCTTGCACATGCTGTTGCTGGTGGGTTCCTCAAGGCTGCAGAAATCATACCAAGGAATGAAAAGGCGTGACTTCTAGAGACTCGGGAGCTTCACGTGCGATGTTCCTTGAACAGAACAACCCCTGCTTTCCACGGTGGTGATGGCCTTTTAACTGTAGCCATGACCTTTCTTGAGGCAGGCAGAATAAAGGTCAACAGCTGGATATTGTCTGGATCAGGGGAAGCGTTTCCTGTTAGACACTGTTGGCTGTCACAAATGTTTGTTACACAATAGTAAAAACCCTAGTGATGTGAGCCAATTTGTAACAATTCATACGTAAACAATAGATTAGTAATGTTGAAATTTCAGCAGTCTATGTAACTAAAGTCTAAGACTTTTGAATCTTTTAGACAAATGCCACATATTTGATGTACTAACGGCATCCGGCGCAAGAGTGGGTATCAGTGCAAGATATGCTAGTGTCCAACTGCTGCGCAAACACGTCCTGCTTCAATGTGCTGGCAATTTCATAATTTACCTTGCTCCCAAGGAAACTGACAGTGCAAGATCTTCATTGCAGTGATCTTGTAATTAAAGTTAACATTTCTGGTAGATGGTCTGCTACTATACTGGTATCTCCATGTTGTTGGAGTTTAGTTTTTAAAGTATTTTTTGAGGAATTAAACTTGAATACAGGCAAGTAATAATGCATTAATGTGGAATATTCCTTCTCCAGCTTCTGTAAGCAGTCCAGTGGGTACAAGAAGAAAATCAAATTTATAGAATGAAAGACACAGGTAAGATCCTGAATTAAAAGATGAGAGAGACGTGACAAACAATTAAAATGATTTTATTTAGAAAGGTTTTTCTTTCAAATTTTCTAAATCAAATTCTAATATAGGGCTACCAAAATAAAGTTAAACAAGACAACAAAATTTAGGAATATATATATATATATATATATATATATATATATATAGGCCTAGGAATAAAACAAAAGCAGTTTAAAATTACAGTGGTGAGCAGACCATCTTGGGTGTGCCCAGGGGTGCTACCACATACTCACCTCAGTGGACACAGCAAATGGCAGAGCAAAATGAAAAGTGCATAAAACTAAACTCGTGATCCCAGTGCACCAAATCACATGCAAAGGTGGGGGAACCTCACCAATGTGCCTAGCCCAACCACCAGAGGGCACCCAGCATCGCTGAATCAAAATAAAATTATTAATTAGACTCCAGTTGGGATGCAAAAACAATGTGCAGAACTGAGTGCAAAACAGTTTACAAGACACAGTGCAAAAACAGTTTACAAGACACGGTGCAAAAACAGTTTGCAGAACTCGGTACAAAAAAAACCCAGCAGGTTTAGCCTGAAAAACAACAAAATCTGTTAAAAAGGCTCACCTGTATTACATCCTTTTCCCTTACAACCAACTTACCACCCTTCAAAGCCCAGCAGGAATTAAACCGGATTAATGAAAATAAATTAGATTAATTTAGAATTTAAGCCATGTATTAAGAGCCTCTTTCCTACCGCACATTCAACCCAAGCCAAGGCACAGCAGCGGACAGTGTGGCAGCAGCAAAAAGTGCCATATTGGGAACAGATGGCTTAAATAGTTCTTAACTAGGAGGGTGGGTTCAAGGGTGGAGCCCACAGTAGTGCTTTCAAGGACAGCAAGGGAAAGCAGACAACCCCACTACACTAAGATCCACAGAAGGAGTACCCCTCAGACCCATTGTATGTAGTGTTGATTCTATCACATACAATGTAGCCAACATCTGAAGACAATCCTGGCTCCTCTGGTGGGCAACACAGAGCACCATATTGAGAACACAGCAGAATTTGTAAGCAAAATCAAGCATCTTCAATTTCAAGTCTCATTTGATGTGACCTCTCTTTTCACGTGTATTCCCACATCAGTAGCAGTGGAGGCAGCGAAGAGGAGGCTACTGCAGAATACTAAGCTAAAAGAGAGAACTAAACTGATACTGGACCAAATCTGCAAACTGCTGGAAATTTGTCTTAATGCCACATATTTCCAGTTTAGCAGAAACTTCTACAGGCAAATCCACGGCTGTGCCATGGGCTCACCTGTCTCTCCTATCATGGCTAACTTATACATGGAACAATTTGAACAGGAGGCTTTGGCCTCATTTCCAGGTACACCACCCACACATTGGTTTTGATATGTGGATGACAACTGGACTAAAATAAAAATTCAAGGTCTGGAGCCTTTTACTGCACATATTAATGCTGTGGACCCAAACATCAAATTCACACGGAAAGAAGCCAAGGAGAACAAACTGGCCTTTTTAGATTGTGCAGTAGCTATAGGAGAGGACCAGCGACTCCAGGTAGATGTTTACAGGAAGCCTACACATACGGACCAATACCAGCTGTTTGATTCACACCATCAACTGCAGCACAAACTATTATCTGTAGTTATCTGTACTCTACAACACAGAGCTCAAGTGGTGCCTACAAACACAGAGGGAAAAGTAAAGGACGAACAACATGTGGAGAAAGCCCTCTCTGCTTGTGGATATCCAAAATGGGTCTTCAATAGATCGAAGAGAGCTAAAAAACAGGAGAACACGGAATCTGAACCTAGAAGGAGAGGTGTTACCATTCTTACACTGCAGGTGTGTCTGAAAAACGTCAGAGAATTTTCAGACAGTATGAGATTCCTGTCTATTTCAAAACCCACAAACACTTGTTGTGGGTTTTGAAGAAGAAGAATTGGTTCACCCTAAGGACAAAACCCCAAGCCATAAACAAAGTAATGTAGTCTACTCCATTCAGTGTAGTGAAGAGTGAAGTGAGCGTTACATTGGAGAAACTAAACAGCTACTCCATAAGAGGATGTACCAACACCGGCGGGACAGTTCCTCTGGACCCCAGTCCGCCGTACATCGCCATCTTAAAGCCACTAACCACTGCTTTGAAGACAGTGAAGTTCAGATCTTAGCCAGAGAAAAAAATGGTTTGAGATAGGAGTTAAAGAAGCTATTTTTGTTAGGAAAGAGAATCCTTCCTTAAACAGAAATGGGAGCCCGAGACATAATCTCTCCCCCATCTACAAGTCCATCCTCAGACCCAGAACAATGAGAACAATAGCAGGGTCGTTAAGGGCTGAGTCTCAGCTGAAACTGGAAACAATAGCTGTTTACAGTTTCAGCGTGGTTAGCCCCTCCCCTCAGATAGATATAAGGCAGTGGCCACCAGCATCTGACCAGAACTGAAGAAGTGGCTCGGATGAGCAGCGAAACATCATCACTCCTACAACGATTTGTGCAGTTGACAGATTTGAACTTCGTCGTTTGCTGAAGATTAAGGTTAAACACCCTGAACATTTGCTTAACAGGCTGGGTCTATACTGCTGAAAAGGGTAATCTTGTTTACAGAGCTCCTTTCATTGAAAGTCTTCTTAGAGATAACGTGATGTTGCTGCTTCACTATATTAGAGGATTTTTATTATTATTATTTTTTAGTATTATAATACAAATACACAACCAATTAGGCTACATGCAAAATATGTACATAAAATTACAACTTACAATAAAATATTTTTTTCTGTCCCAGCAGACAGGAGTATTTTATTATAAATTAAGTATATATGCTTGGTTTATAAGTTTAGTTCCACTCTAAAATGGTACGTGATGATAAATGAAAAGAAAACACTCTTTAATCAGACAGAATGTTATTTTCAACATTACCATTTTTATATTACCACATGGCCCTATATCTGTGTAATCCAGGCAGGCTCCATAGTGGTCCATCATTTATAAAGGCAATATACTGTAAAAGCTATAAAACAGAACTTACATGGCGGTCATCGAGGAACGCTAAGACCTTGGAAATGTTGTTGAGTCTGAAAATGCGATGAGAGGAGGATCTGAACCTGTAAAGCTGAGAAGAGATTTGTGGTGAATAAAAGAAAATCACTAAATTTGACCAGTGGTGGGACGTCAGGGTCAGCAAGGCCTTCTCTACTGGGCTAAACATGCTCAAAAATTGAATTTATTTTATTTTCATAAATATGTAAACAAAAATATTCTCTATTCTCTGTTCTCTTTATGTCATATTATATCCACTTCATTGAGTGGCTTCCAATGTTGTTTAATGTGGTAGAGTTTTTATCCAATTATATTTCAGCTAGTTTGTGTACGCAAACTGGACATAAAGTAAAGTACTGGGTTTAGTTTATTTGGGTTTTTGTGCGTTGTAATAAACACAACATTTAAAACATCTATTTTGGACTTAAATTTCATAAGAAAATGTTAAATTCTTTCTTGTTGACAATGCAAGAATTAAATTTCAAGTCTAAACTTTAACATTTCCACAGAATGCAATCTAGAAACATGACGACCTTGTAAAGCAGAGGTGTCCTGGTGTGAGCAAGTATCATTTTTCTCAAGACTGTTTTGAACTGAGGTACCAAGGTAAGATCATGTCACATTTCTCTAAATAAGAATCAGTTTTTATGTGGAAAACCTAACACTGTAGACTAGTTCAGAAACATTCAAAAATGATCGTAATAATCAATACATGAAATTTTAGGAACTAACAGAAAATCCACATTTCTTAAACCTGCTTGTTATGGTGCTCAACAGTGACCACTCCGGTTCTACAATTACATTTCTCATACATTTTTCCCATAGTCTTTCTAAAAAAGTAATATTAAAACCATAAAATGTATAATTTTATTTAAAATCTGTTTATGAAACTTTATAAACTGCAAAGTTGTTGAATCTTGCATTTCAGATGGTATGAAATACAGGTACATTTAATTCTACCCTAGTATTTAAATATTTTGTTTTCTATCTTTACATTTTCAGAGGATGGAACAGGATGTTGGGCGGATGTGGACTGCAACAAGCGCCTTTATGGAGTTTGTTTCATCATCTGTGAAAATAATGAAGAATAATAGAGCTGCAAAATCAGAAATGAACGGAAACAGAAATGTTGTTTTTTGGAGGTAGTCACCAGGAATCATTTAAAGAGCTTTGGTGACAGAAAAAATGTGCAAAGTTCATTATAAACAATCAATTAAAGGATTAATTAAAACAATAAAACATTGATGAATTCAGTGCGTAATGTTGCCTTTGTTTGACTTGGGTTTCAGAAAGATTCTCAATAGAGTATACCATAAACTGTATATAAGCTATTTACATTTCATATTCATGCATTTGTTTTTTTTATTTTTATTTAATTTTATTTATGTATTCATTTCATAAAATATAAACCAAAACATCAAAAGTGTTGCAAAGTGAAACATGCAAGAATGAGTAAAAAGGAGCAAAAAAGTAGAGTAATATGTTATCTGTCCTCTTTTCAGTTTCCTTATACTTAAAGTGGACTGCATTTGGGCACTTTGGGTCTTAATCTGAGAGCTCCTTTTACTAGACTCATGCTGCCGCCTATAGGACAAATTATGTAATAAAAGTCTACCTTTCTTTGCCCCTCAGTAGAGAAATTGCGTATATCATGACAAATATGTTGCCCAGTACTTGAATCACATTTTCTTGAACTTGATCGAATGAATAATACTTTACGCAGACCTGACATTCATGCACTTCACATGAACAGGGCAATGACAAGGAGAAAGGGATTGTAGTGTTTCAGGATACAATTTCTGAGCTTTGGTAAAATGCTGAATAATCACATTTTGTATAATACTTTTCCAGCTTCAAGGCTCTAAAAACACTTTACATCAAGGAACCACTCACACATTCACACGCACATTCATACACCAGTGTACACAGACACTGGGGCCCAAGGACACAATGACAGTATTCATCTGTGGGAGCTGGAATTGCACCGCCAGCCTGTGGGCCAGCAGATTTAACCGCTCTACCAATTTTTTTTATGTCGAGAGCGGGATTCAAACCATCAACCTTCAGATCAGAGGACAAACACTACCGACTGAGCTCCTTCATCTTACCCCTGCATAAAAAAGCAGTACATTTTTTCTCAAAGTTGATACATATTTATACTGATTGAAAGCGTGAAGCTGCATAGTTTTATTCTTGTTTAGTCCTGTATGAGTTCGGGATTATGCTTTGTCATTTTAAGAACATATTTCCCCATATTTAAGGTTGAGAAATTTGGGAGATTCACAGTTTAAATAGGCTGATGTGTCATTCAAATAGTAGCTCTTTATTAATCATAATGTCTTTTAACAGGTTCTTTGGTCGATTTCTTCAATTCATAATTTTAAAATGCACTGTGTAACTTTTCTGGGGGAGAGTGTGCCTCCTTCTTATCTATAGTGAGTTGTTCTTGTTTTGCCAGGAATGTCCCACGGCATGACATTAAACTTATTTATCTCCATGGAGACCAGCAGGTGATGCTACACTGCTAAGTTACAGGTCAGGTCTGTGGACACTCAAAACTGTTCACAGCATTTTTGAGCAGTAAAACACTTGTACATGCCATCGTGGTGAATATTCCGGGCACAATACATCGCCATGGAGACAAGCAAGTGGCAGCAAAATTGCACAGTGCACCTTTAATTTACGTTATACTAGCAATTTGTTCCTCCTTGTGTGGATACTTTGAAATACATTTTTACAACCGTCAGTCTGCCAAGGGGGATAAACTTGCTGAGTGCGGGAAAAGGGGGGAGCCTTTGCATGTTCAGGCAGGACACACTTTGTCTCACTTTGCCATTTCAACAGTTGAATTTTGTGCTGTCAACGTTCTCATCTGTATCATGGATTAGATGGGAAAATGTCAAAGCAGAACACTCAAGGTAAAGTATACAACATAATCTTATTACATATGTATTTGCACTGTTGTGGTTTAAACATGCTTTTGTAAATAGATGGAAGGAAGGAGATACAGAAGCGGACTTTTACCAGGTGGATGAATGTGTACTTAAGCAAAGTAAGTGTTCTCTCTTTGTTTTTGAGACTCGCATTTAATATTATGTGAATGTGAACTTTTCAAATATTTTTTTGTATCTGTTTGCTAATGTGATCTGACAATCCTCAAAGTTAGTCGTACATACATTGTCACATATCTAAAATACTTTAAACTTACTACTTAAATAATCAGCCTGATGTATTTGTATTTCATGTTACTACTGAATACACTCATTCAACGTTCAACATGGCAGTATATTTACATAGGTACATATCACTGGATTTACTCCTGTATCAGACTAGATCCCTTTTTTATAACAAATCTATACAGGAAACCATGGAATTTCCCAAGTTTCACAAATAGTATATGTCTTTCTGCTAATCAATGTTTTGAATGTTTTTAGCGGGACCCTCCAGCAGAAGTTCACGATCTCTTTATTGACATTCAGGATGGGAGGATACTCATGACTTTACTGGAGGAGCTGACTGGCTGTACACTGGTAGGTCACAATAATGGCTCTGATGTAGCTTGTATTGTGGTTGCTTTGGTCACTGTAATCTAGGTTGGTATAGTTTAGTTTGTGATGGGGCTGTCCTGGACTGTCAACAATCAGCTATAGCAAAGTATTAGGTTTAAAACTATAATGGGAGTGCTGTTTCCTGCATGTATAAGGATATTTTTGCAAGTAAATTTTACAGTAGATACTAGATACAAACTCATATGAAAAAAGTGTACATCATGGGTAAAAGTTCCCCAAAGAATACACAAGATGCTTACATATAAATCAGCCATGTACATCCTTTTTTATTTTTTCTTAACTTATTTTCTGAAGCTATTACTGTATGTGTTAGATGAACAACCCAAACAGCAACAAACTGTATTTATACTACAATCCCAATTCAATGACATTATAAAACAGAGAAATATGTAAACAGTAAAGTTGAAAAAGTTACAAACTACTCTCATGAAAGAAGAATAATACACACAAACCACTATAAATCATCAATAGAGTGAAACAAATCTATTTGAATACACTGTGTACTATGTCAGATCCAGTGGCGGGCTGTGCATTTCACCCCTGGGCCTTCAGTGACGTCCCACTTACACATTACAACATCACCTCAATATAGACCCGTCAAGCAACATTTCAGGGGCATATGAAACCAATAAGCATTGCATTCACAATTAAGAGTAGGAAACTAAGTTCACAGATTCTGTCAAAAATGTAAAATAAAAATGCGATTTAAAGATGCCAAACAAAATACCACCAAAATTAGACTATGTGAGCTTAAACAAGTCTGTCCAATAAAACTGCACAATGTCGCCGTTTCATATAAAACACCAACCAGACAATAACAGAACAAACTATTAAAAAATAAGTAAACAGATTATTATTATTATTATTATTATTATTATTATTATTATTATTATTATTATTATTATTATTATTATTATTATTATTATTATTATTATTATTATTATTATTATTATTATTATTATTATTATTATGTCCAGTTTGCATAGGACCTTCTATCTAGCCCTGGAGAGCAAAATCGAGATGGCTATCTGGTTGGCTACACACAAACTAGCTGAAATATAATTGGATAAAAACTCTACCACAATAAACAACATTGGAAGCCACTCAGTGAAGTTGATATAATATGACATAAAGAGAACAGAGAATAGAGAATATTTTTGTTTGCATATTTATAAAAAATAAAATAAATTCACTTTTCTGAGCATGTTTAGCCCAGTAGAGAAGGCCTTGCTGGCCCTGATGTCTCAGCACTGGTTAAATTTAGTGATTTTCTTTTATTCACCACAAATCTCTTCTCAGCTTTACAGGTTCAGATCCTCCTCTCATCGCATTTTCAGACTCAACAACATTTCCAAAGCCTTAGCGTTCCTCGATGACCGCCATGTAAGTTCTGTTTTATAGCTTTTACAGTATATTGCCTTTATAAATGATACCTTCATATTGAGAAATATTGTTCCTTATTGTCTAACTCAGGTAAAGTTACAGGGAATCGATGCCTCTGCAGTGGCCGATGGAGTGCCCTCTGTTGTTTTAAATCTCATCTGGAACATCATCCTCCATTTTCAGGTGTCTTATTTTCCCATCATGAATCATTATGAGATTTACATTGATAACATGGTCGAATAGTTATTGACAATGAATGCTGCCACTGTGCTCATGAGCAAGACACTTCACTTACTTATCTATCTTGCCTGCATGAACATCAAAATATGTTTGACCACCAAGTCGCCTTTTTATATAGCGCTTTTCCAACTTCTAGGCCCTCAAAGTGTCCATTGCACTACTGTTGAGTAATATGAGCAACGCGGGCTGAGAATATTATACGACTGTTTGATATATTAAGTACATTATCAACAGCAATATGGTTACATTATGCTGCAGGAGGTTTATGTTTATGTTCGCTATAAATCCTATATAATATAAAAAATGCTTGCCCTGTTGGGTTGTGGTGCAGGTAAAGGAGATGACAGGAGGATTACGCAGGCGCTTGTCCTCCAGTCTCTTTTCTTTATCGGCAGGCAGTGATCTCTCAGAGCTCACAGACGAGTCGATACCAAACTCAGGCCGAAACACTGCAAAAAGCCCCAAGTACAACAGGAAAACCATCAAGAGTCTACTGCAGTGGGTCCAGAGATGCACCGTCAAGTGAGTGCTACATAATACTGACTCTTTCATAGCACCATTGTTTTGGCTGAACGGTCCTATACTATTTTTGATTCTGATCTAGTGCTGTAACGAGCAGTACAAGCCATAAGTCATAGTATATATAGGACGTAGGGCTGTTAAAAATATCGAAAATCAGATACTAATTGATACTAAAACTAATATCGAAAATAGATACTCATTTGAACATGTGGTAATATAAAAGATGGCAATGTTGAAAATAACATTCTGCCTGATTAAAGAGTGTTTTTCTTTTGAAATATCACAACGGTACCAGAATCTGTATTGAGTATCGAGCCTATGCCTTAGTATGAAAATCGAGTTTGAAATTTTAGTATTGTGACAACACTAATGGGAAGTCTCTGTACATTTATATATATATATATATATAGTCTCGAAACATTTTAGTTTTCATTGACATAATTACTTTTGTTCTTTTTTCTTTTTTTGTTGCTGCACTAAACCGACATGTTTTAACTTGCGTTCATAAAACACATTGAGAAACAGTTGACTACACAATAGGAATTTAACAGCACAAAAGCGTGGTAATAGATTAGGACAAAAAGTGTGTCTTAGAAAAGGATCTATATATTGTGATGTATATAAATCCTGTATTGCACTAAGGAACCGTCCTGCAACAATGCAATAACTTTATTTTATCAAATCTTACAGTAAATTTGATTGTATTTTAGGTTCGGGGTTGATGTTCATGACTTTGGGAGGAGCTGGAGAAGCGGCCTGGCCTTCTTAGCTCTGATAAAATCCATAAACCCGGACTTGGTGGACTTGAGACAAAGCTTCAACAAAGACCCAGAGGAAAACCTGGAGCAGGCCTTCAGGACAGCCCACCAGAGCTTGGACATACCCCCTCTACTGGAGCCTCAAGGTATGACATGTACTCATATGAATATACAGTAATTATCTTCATATCATGCACTTTCTGAACATCTGGTTGGGGGGTGAATGATTAACCCACTGCACCACCATTATCCCTTTAGATATGATGTGCAGCTATCCAGATGAGAAGTCCATCATCACATATGTTTCTATGTTTTTGAGGCATTGTCCAGATATAGTTGAGGTAAGTTGTAAGTTTAATTCTTGTGGTGGAATGTAACAGTACACAGTAAAGTAGTAAAGTGCTGTACTTAAGTATACATTTTAGGTATCTGTACTTTACTTAAGCAGATTTTAAAGTGGATACTTTTTACTTTTACTTCACTACATTTGAGAGTAGGTATGTGTACTTTTTACTCTACTACATTTTTTAACTGTACTGAAAAGTAAAAGTATTATTTATGTCTGAGACCTGAGGCAAAGGCTGAGGGATTTATTTTAACACATTTGCAAGCAAAAATATACAAATAAAAATAGAGAGGAAAAAACTCCCAAACAATCAAAATTCTGCTAAAATCTTTATCAAAATCACTACATTTGCAACTTTAAAAGACTTCAACTTCAACAGGGACTTTAATACTTTTACTTAAGTTGATTTATTCATCTTTTACTTCTACTTGAGTATTTTTTTTGCTCCAGTATCTTTTAGTTAAGTAACAAAATGGAGTACTTCTTCTGTCACTGTTTAATCCATACTGTGGAACATTCCAGACTAAGAAATAACATCTCCACTGAAACACTTGTAAACTTTAAGACTTTTTTGTTCCTTTGGGGAAATTACGTGGTTATTAGGTCAATAGTGTAAAACACATAAAAACAAATGGGATTATTACAATTTATAATATGTAAAAATACCCTAGGTAGAAATAAAAAATAAAAACAAAATGTAAATTTCAGAAAAACAAAATGGTTATTAGGCTAAAAAAAACAAACTATTTCATTGTTTTCCATTACAGGATCTATCTGCAGCAGCGACCTCTCCGCACATCTCCCAGTTCAGATCTCTGGAGACTCTTGTGGATAGAGAAGATGTCCAACCTGTGTTTACGAGTTTTGAGACAAGCCACGAGCTGTTGCTATGGAAACGCTGGGCCCGACGCTCCTCCAACTCTGCTCTGCAAAAGAAACGCAAATCTTCAAGCGCCCTGCAACCTCCCAGCCCTTTAGACGCCAATGTGGTCAACCCAGAGATCCATTCATGGCTGGATAAATCTGTGGATCGGGGATACAGTAAAACAAAAGCTAATGAAATTCTCTTTTCACTGAGTTCAGAGGAAGGAATCTATAGCCTGACCCCGCTAGATTCAGATGAGGAGGATGCCTACAGCTACATTTTGGACTTGAACGAAGATGTGTCAGAAATTCAAGCTAAAAGACAAGTACTAAGAGTAGAGGAGGAAAATGAAAAAATTAGTCCGATCAGTGATAAGGAACAAGATGAGTTTTTCACAAATTCTTGTAACTGTGAGTCAGATGTTCAAGTTCTAATAAAGGATTTGAATGGAAAATGCAAAAATATGCCAGCAAATGTTGACCAAAGACAAACTGGTACATTTGAAAACGCTGAGTTGAAGAAAAGAGCTGAAAAAGAGCCACTCAAAAAGCAAGTAGAAGAAATATCTCAACAAACAACAAGTCTGGAATTTGACAATGCGATTGAATTTCAGCCTCAAAGTAATCAAGATTGGGAAGGAAAGAACGAAGAAATATCGGCAAATATTGAAAATGAAGAAGGAACTGACAACACACAAGATGTTGCTTTGATCATAGAATGGCTTGAAAAAACACAGAATGAAGTAGGTTGGGCAAAGAAGAAGCCTACTGAAGATCAATATAACAAGAGTGATGGATCAGAAAATAAACTGCAAACGCCAAATGTTTCGATTGCAGGCAATGAATATGTAGACACAAAAACTGCCTCTTTTATTGAAAACCTGGAAGAATATTTGAAAGAAGCAAACAATGAAAATGAATGTGAGAGATTTGGACATAAGGACATAGTCAGTGAGATAGGACCAGGCATTGACACAAAAAGGCACGACGCCAAAGGGAGCGTAAATGTTTCAAAGGCCACCGACCAGAATGGAGACACGTCTTCACGTTCAAATAAAACATATCAAGCAGCATCATTATCAAGGTACGTTATACTTTTATTTGATCAATTATTATGAGAAAAAAAGGTTATGTCTAAAATGTGTCTTGTCTTTGCAGTGAAAAGAGAGTCCTGGTTCAGTCAGTGGCGCCTTCTAGTGGTATAAGCCGGGTTGAGCTCCACATCCTCCTGTTTCTTTCGATGATGCTATACTGTTACTTCATTGTACGTGAAATTACCGGTTATTAAACATAAAACAGAGCGAACTGTCATCTGTCAACTGTAATCCCTCAGTCGTCCAGGTCTGATCCACAGCAAAAGACGAAGTTTAAATCTGTCAACTGGACAAATTGTTGTAGGAATGAAGACGTTTCGCTGCACATCCAAGCTGCTTCTTTAGTTCTGCTCAGATTGCTGGTGGTGTCACGTAAGGCAATCCTTCCTTAAACAGGAATGGGGGCCTGACACATAATCTTTCACTGATCTACAACTCTATCCTCAGACCCAAAACAAACAGGAACAAAGAGAACTATAGACATCCATTGCAAGTTGAATAGGGTCGTTAAGACTGAAACTGGAAACAATAGCTGTTTACAGTTTCAGTGTAGTTAGCCCCTCCCTTTAGATCAGACATGTGACCACCAAACGTGACCAAATTATATTAAAATAGGTAATGGTAAACCTTATTCAAAGTTTTTCTGCTGCGTTTATTTAACTGAAATTTAATTAATGCATTTGGGAAACAATTTGTACAATGAGCCTTGCATATTCGAGCTTTGCTACATGTTACAGGCCAAATCTCGAATGTAATATATACACATATGTATCCTGGCCCGGCCCCTCTGTCAAATTTTAGGACCCATTATGGCCCATGTGTCAAAAAGTTTGCCCACCCCTGCTTTAGATAGATATAAGGCAGAGTCCACCAGTAATCTGACCAGAACTGAAGCGGCTTAGATGAGCAGCGAAATGTCTTCACTCCTACAATGATTTGTCCAGTTGACAGATTTAAATTTTGTCTTTTGCTATAGAGTAAACAGTGGTCAGAACGTTGTCTAGAATCAGAAAGCTGAAACCCATTAAAGTAATTCAAGTCAGTCAGCTTGCATACTATATTCTGACCACATGAGGGCAATGCAACCTAACAATGGAAATACATGTAGCAGCACTATGCCTCATAATCTCTGTAAAACCAGTTGATTAATCATCAGCTGTATCCAATCACAGCTCAATCTAATCAAATTTAATGAGATTTGTGACATTTGAGGTTCTCTTCCTGCTTCCGAATTCACATATTATTGGTTCATCTTGTCTTTTGTATCTCATGTTATCAACAAGTGTGTGACATTTTGATGATTTTTGATTAAAATTTCACTTGATGTGGTTTGAATCTCGCTCTCTGCATACAAAATATAGGGACAGTACATTGGGGATTGGGGACTGACTGGAGATTGTTGTATAAGGTTGAAAGTCCACGTTGAGTATTAGATGGGGAATCATTGTGTACTGTTCCCCCGTACTCTCTGCCCACACCAGCTACCACTCAAAAATTCTTAGAAAAGAGAAAAACTTAGTTGCAGTTGTTTGCTGGGACTTAGACAAGCGGTCAAAAGCTCAAACCAAAAGATCAATACATTTTCATCACCAAGCAAAAACACGCTTCCACAATGGCAATGCAATCAAGGCATATTATCAACAAATAGATTGCATGATGAAATTGTACGTTTGAGGATGGATGGGCTTGAGAAATCAGCAGCTTTAGATTAGTTTGCACTAGCTCAATATGTGATCCTGTATGACCTAGGACCTTTGAGCTTGTCATTGACCACTTCACTGGCCTCTCTCCAACAACCAGGGCCTCTATGCAAACTGCAGAGGGCTATATTTGTCTGAAACATGTGCATATCTTTTTATTTACTTAGTTTTTGCTCATTTCAAATTTTTTGTGTGCACTATACAACTATTCTACCGTTAGTCTCCATGGAGATGTTATTTGACACTTGGCATGGGGCGATACTGAAATTCGGTGACACGGTTATCACGGCTAAAATAATAGCAATTAACGATTATATCATGGTAAATATTAAAGTTGCTGACAGTTTAAATAAGGATATGAATAATTAGATTCCATATTTAAGCAACTTTTATAGTTCTGAACTGTGTTATAAGTGACAGCGTGACATTGGCGTTCATGTCTGTATACATTATAACGTGCAATATATTTTAATTTGTTTTGGGTTTTTTTCACTATGAACCAGATATTCTGTGTTCTTAATAAAGATTAAATTGAACAATGATTTTGAAGAGATCATCAGGGAGAAGCAGGTTTGTTCTGGCGATTATTATAAGTATATCAAATGTCTCACAAATGTTTATTGTGGACTCTTTTTATCACAATAAACTGTATTGTCCCATGCCTGGAATGTTCTGCAGTATGTCATTAGAGCTATTACTCTCCATGGAGACACTACAAGGCCAAGTTACAGGTTCAATCTGTGGAGAGGCAATCCCATACTAATTCATATCTCTATGTTATTCAAGTATAAAGTCGCCTGTAATTGTACGAGTATAATACCATACTCCGGAACATTCAAAGTAAACTTCTCTTGTGAGTCTACACGAGCTTTATGTTAACATGAGGAAATCAAATTTGCATTTCACCATTCGATTTGGTTTAGTTTGAAAATGTTTGTGGTAAATTCTTATTACTCTAAATCATATTCCAAACCATTCATGAGTACTCAGTTGTTGTATATTCACCTAATATCTTTATTTTCAGGTTATTAGTAATATTAATGAGCTTAATATAATGGTACTTTTTTGTTTTTGCTCAATTCTGTATTCTACCTGCGTCCCAAATGCTATCATATTTCAAAAGTGGTGTTTCATGTTTCATCTTGTGCGTCTGTAGCTGACTGGACAATGGCAGAGCGTTGTAGGAGATATTCTGATAGCCCACGCAGTATTGGCTCTCGTGTTATATCTGCTCCTGTGTTTGTCCCTCGGTGCACTGTATATTGATTCATATCGTGGCACACTCTTTTGAGCTGTAATTGCTTGTGTTCTGTTGGTGGCTAACATGATGAATGGTACTGAGTGCATTCTAACTCAGCAATAATTACCTCTCTGTACACAACAGGGAACCGAGCCCGCTCACCCACCATAACAAGACACAGCAAATCCATTTACAAACGGATTGTTGTTTTCCGAGGCAGCACAAATTTGTTTCCCTAATGTTCACACTGATAGCACTTTCAGACCTGGAAATCTGAATGTGATGTTACATTTATCGTTTTGTTTGTCTCACCTAAACAGTGCTTCCAATAAAATATGTTTATGTAATAATTTTGTTTACAAGTCTTTATTTTTATTTTTTATTTTTTTTTACAATAAGTACGGTATATTGGCTCTGCATTTGCAACAGTCACTCTCCTTTTGGCTGCTTTAAATGAAAAACATAATATTAACATTAAAAATCTATTCTAATATGTATAAATCTATATTATTATGTATATCTCTAGTTTGCAACCACTAACTAAACAAAGCCATTAGCTGTTTGATACCCAATCCTTGTTTAAATGAAATGTTTTGTGCCTTTTGTTGGTAGTTTCTTGCCCCTTTTAAAAACATGCCCATATGATCTATAAATATTTGTTGGAAATATTTGATTATTGTGAGAATATTTGAATATTTAAACATTCCCATTGATAGATTTTTTTTCCCCCCAATATATAATTTTCCATCTATTACAAAATCATTTTCTCATTGCCATTTTATCTTGCTCTGAAAACTATTTCCTCCTCAAACATCTCTTTATCATTAGGACCCACTAGACCCATCGCTTTCAGAAAAAGGTTATTCACTACAGAAATAGAAGATACTTTTACTTATTCAGTGCAGTCGAATAAAGCAGCTGCAAAATGAAAAGATTTCCATTTCCATCAAACGCCAATCAGAATAAAAATAACATTACAGTAAGTGGCACAAAAGGGGGATTTTGTCTTATTTTTGACAGAGGGGGGAGAAGTATTTAGACTCCAAACTTTACACTTAGAAGACAACACAAAATGACTCATACCTTAATACTACTGCCAGGACCTATCTGGGGGCAAAACAAAGTATTCAATCCGGCAAGGCTACCCTTAGACTGGGTCAAATCCTGTTGCACCAGAGATTGAAAAGTTGACTAAGCACAAAGTTATCTAAGATTATATAGTTTTGAATCAATAGTATTATCAGCAAAAGGATTGCCCAGGTCACTGACCACAACTTTTAAACAAGTAACTTCTTCCAGTACCAAATAAACCAGTGTTGTCCAGTTTGATTGTCACATTCAATGTCCAATCTCCCACAGACGCCCATCAGATGATATATTTGAGTTTCATCACTGCTTTTCCACACAGATATCTCTCAGCTGACCAACGAATAAGGGGCGGGTCCAGTGAAGGACGCAAAAGCCAATCAGATGCCTTGCTGCCATCCTGTATATAATGTGAACTTTTGGTGTGAATTAGTCTGCAGCAAAGAGGACACTGAAGGTAAGTCAGTAATTTACCTGAACTCTTAAGACTATACTGCACTATATCGATTCAAATGGAGTCACAATCTCAGTCCCTGCTTCGATTTTACAGGTCTGATTTTTACTTTTGTTTATAATAGGTTTAGCTGACAGTTCTTCAACCAGAAATGTTTAACAATTTGGAAAAAAAAAATAATTGAAGAAGCGTTACTATTACTCAACTTCAGTAAAACACATATAAGTTCAGACATATTGGGTTTTTGTCATTTTTTGGGGACATTGCATTGACTTACGTTGATTTCCTTGTGACTGATCTTAACCTCACTATTTGCCTAACCTTAACCTGAATGTAACCAGTTTAACCCATATCTAAAATGAATATATGAACCATATCTAAACTTGAACGCATGCCATAGACTTCATAATAAAGGATTTACATCATGACCTTTGTTTTACCCACTAAACTCCTGTCTCTTCTTTAGGCTGTAACGATGCGTGCTACCTTTGCTCTTGCACTGCTCCTGGCCGTCGCCTGGGCAGACCACCACCATCACCACGGCAGCCACCACAGCCACCACGATGACATGATGAAATGCCAGAAGCTCTCCCCTCCCAACGCTGACTTCGCCTTCTCCCTCTACAAGAACATCAACTCCAAGACCGCTGCCGGAAAAAATATCTTCCTCTCTCCCCTTGGTATTTCCACTGCCCTGTCCATGCTGTCCACCGGGGCCCGCGGCGACACTCACCAGCAGCTGTTCTCCACTTTGGGCTACAGCGGCATGGACCAGAACACTGTGAATGAGGCCTACAACCACCTGTTTCATATGCTCGGACACAGCCAGGCAAACCAGGTACTAGAAGTGGTGAGATATATACGGGCAAACTGACAAGTAGTAAAGTTATTTGGCAACATGTGCGAAATGTCCATAGAGATGCCAAAACAACAATAAAAAGTAAACAAAATGAACAGGAGACATAAGGCGACATTTGTGGGGTTTGTGATTGCCAACAAAAAGTAGTGAGAACCACTTGTGATTCTTAAAAAGATGCAAACTAAAACAAACTTGCAGTGTAATGTTACAAATCAAAGTAAACAGGGATACTAAGATCTAAATATCATCATCAGAAGAATCAATAATCATAACAAGATACACATTTTTGTCAATTTTGCATGCCCCTAACAGGTACTGAACGTAGGCAATGGTCTGGCTCTCCGCGACAACTTTGCTCCCCTCAACAGCTTCACCTCCGACATCACAAAGCACTACTCCGCAGATATCTTCAAGGTTGACTTTTCCAAACCTCAGGAGGCCGCTGCAGAAATCAACAACTTCATTGCAAATAAAACTCATGACAAGATTAAGGATATGGTGAAAGACCTGGACACTTCGATGGCCATGGTGCTTATCAACTACGTCTATTTCAGAGGTAAGAGTTGATAATAAAGTTTATAATAAGTACAGCTTAGTTAGACTTAGAAGAATTAAGTCTTTCTTCATGCTTTATTAAGGCTAATTACAAATAGTTGTTATAAATTGTTTTTTGTCATTATGGTGAGGTGTGATGTTCAAAATAAATAGCAAAACCGATCTGACATAAGTTACAATCTAATGTCATCTTGCAGGACAGTGGGAGAAACCCTTTGACGGCAACCACACAAGCAAAGCTGAATTTTTCGTGGATGAAAACACCAAAGTGGAAGTGGACATGATGAAGAGGACGGGCCGTTATGACTTCTACCAGGACATGGAGAACCATACCTCTGTCATCATGCTCCCATACAAGGGAAATACTTCCATGATGATCGTGCTGCCCGAGAAGGGGAAAATGAAGGTGGTGGAGGACATGATCTGCAAAGACCACCTGAGGCACTGGCATGATTCTCTCACCAGAAAGTAAGTTATTAATTATGCTCATGTAAGTTGTGCTGCTTCATATAGTCATGGGTTTCAGGGTGATGAAAAATGAGGGTTGTTGCCATAGCAATTAACAGTTCAAAACAATCTATCTTTTAACGTTCTCAAAATAACATGTACAATAGAAAACTGAAAAGGACATGTTGGTTATTCAAAAAGCCTGATGTGCAGAGTCTGTTAGAACTGTACATTATAGCACAAAGTAAAAAATGATAAATACAACAATATAATTTACTAAATGTATTTTTTTTCAGTTCTGTAGATCTGTTCTTGCCCAAATTTTCTGTGTCTGGAGATGTCGCCTTGGATGAAAGTCTCAAAGAACTTGGCATGACTGATGCTTTCAGCGACATAGCTGACTTCTCAGGCATTTCTGAAGAGGTCAAACTCAAAGTCTCAAAGGTAAAACAACATTTTCTTTGTTTAAAATCCCTACAAATATTATGGTTAGACTTATAATAATAACAGCAGCTTAGTTATCCCTAATAAAGCATGGAAAACTTACTTCATAATGAACAAATAGTTTATGAATAGAATGATTCAGGCTCTGTAACGAGGGCTCTGTAACTAGTGGATTTGACCACTGTAGCTAAAGGTGTTTATGTCGGGAGTGGAACTGGAACCACCAACCCTTCGAAAAGAGGATGAGCACTCTACCGATTGAGCTACAGTTGATTACAGTTTTTATTAAGTAATCAATTATTCGTTTTTTATGAATGCAGTATTTCTTCATGCTTCATTATTAAGTTGGTTAGTTATGAAAAAGTTTTACCAATATAACTAGTAACAAACAAATTGTGTTGGACAGTCATCGCACAAGGCTGTTCTGAGTGTAGATGAGACCGGGACAGAAGCTGCCGCTGCTACGACGATCGAGGTGATGCCCATGAGCATGCCCGAGAGGATGATCCTCGACCGACCCTTCCTGAGCTTCATCCTGGAGCACTCAACCAAGTCCATTCTCTTCATGGGCAAGATCAGCAACCCCACCGAAGCATAAAAGCAAAGATTTATCATCCGATATTTTGACCAAGGTCCGTTTTTTTTTTTTTATACAAAACACAGTCTAGTTTCTGTCCAGTTCAGGGTCAGTACCAGGGAGGGGACATGGGGGGAGCACCAGCACCGTCTAGGATGACCACTGCAGTCCCACAACCCCCATGAATATTACTTAAATGTTCCAATGCCAAGTACTGTTCTAAATGAAGCAAAAAAAAAAAAAAAAAAACCCACAACAACATGTAATTACACATTAAGGTGCAAACAAAACTGTAATGAAAATAAAACTTTAAAACAGTCAGAATGCGGGGAATGCGGCACTCTGCTGTTGAAAGGCTCTAAATTCCATGTTATGTGAGCACCACCATAGAAGACCTCATAGCCCCTCCATCCTCCACCCAAGAAACAGTGTCTGGAGCCGCCTCTGGTCCAGTGGAAGTGCAGTTTGACCAGCTTCCATGGAACTGTACATATTACCTAGCTTCAGTTGAAATTTGTACTACTGTTTTTATGCTATACTTTTCCATATTGTTTCATTGGGACATGAAATAAACATTGGTTAAAAAGTACAGTTTGCTTTTTTTTTTTTTTTTGATAAACTGAACCATTAGTTAAGCTTAGACTAATTTTTCCTCTGTATTCATGCATTTAACCTTATCTTGACATATTTATTTATTTACATAGATGCTTAAACTTAAACATTTAAAACAAAAGTAACCTTAAACCTCATCTATTGCAGTTTCTTTGTTGTTCCTGCTACTTTCAAACACAGTGCAGTCAGTATTGAGCAGGAACAATATGATTACCAAGGTTTAGGTATATGTATGTTCTTTTAACTCTATTATATGCAAATGAGCTTACAATTTTTTTTAATCAGTGATTTCAAATGCTTCTCAAATGCTATTCAATTTATTGGTTTTAGTTCTGATGTTGCAGGCCAGACATGTGCACCCTGGTCTGACAGCACTTTGGCTTTTCACCCAGAGAATCCAAGTTGCTCCATTTGTTTGTTCAGAGAGTACACATACACTTTGTCTCCACAGTCGCCCACACAACTCACAAACAGACACAAAATTTCACAAATACACAGCTATACAACACACCGAGGCCGAGTGAAAGACTGCACTTCGGACCGGGGCAATTGTAATGGTCCTCCCATCTGTCGGCTCCAAACACCTCCTCTGCACAAATGATCAGAAAGGTGCAAAAGGTTAACACGGACAGTTGGCAAGGGATTTTTTTTAATGAAAGAAAATCTAAAATGGAGTTTTAACTTTCAGAAGTCACACACTCAAGTCTAATGAGTTTAATAATACAGCCATCTGCGTGGTCAGGACAATTTGGAACAACTTAAGTGCACTTCATTCTGGGTCGCAGTAGAATTTAATACAGAGCAAGGTCTGTGTTAAATTTATGATGGACATATTAGCAAGGACATCTCGACACTTATACTCAGTGACTGCAGGTTGTCATTGGATCACACTGCAAAGAGAGTATAGTTAAACTTACTTGAGTCATTTTGAACAGGAAAGTGTAAGTACATTTTTAATAGATTAGACTTCCTATAAACACTTCCTTGTTTTGTCCATTTCTAGATAAGTTATTATCAGCTGTTGAATTATTAAAGCAACCCTATTATGCAAAATTGACTTTTCAAAATTGACTTTTCAATCAATCCCTGTTTTCACCGCCACCGATACACACCCACTCCTCTGTGCGTAGTTATTTTCCTAATCAATGATACACATAGGATTCGGCAGCATTGTGTGGTCGTTTTGGCACAAATGAAAAAAAAAAAAAGAACAATATTTGCTATCGTGAACTGCAGCTATCCATAGGAGGAGCCAACTCTTTGTTGTGATGATGTTTACGGAGACGTCAGCTCCCATTGGGCACTGCAGTTTCATAACGTGCAAATCAGTGGACTTGTTTTTTAATGAAGTCGTTTTAGATGAATATTACAATTTAAAATGTGCAAATCATGACATTATAACACCCCAGTGTGTCAAAGATTATAGCAAACACAAGCACAATAAGTCTTCTTTAAGGGAAAAATTCTAAATCTTTAATTAATTATCCTTTGTGAAGAGATTTCTTTGTTTTTTTTTATTTGTCAACCTTTTTTTTTTTTTTTTTTTTACCATGCTCTACATATATATTACTCATGAAAACATATTTTAGTGCATTTCATTAAAGAGAAATAGAAAAAATATTTGCATTGCTCTAAAATAGTTTAGTTTTGAAAACACTGCTACGAAAATAATTAAGTTGTAAGGCTCCAATACCTTTTTAAATGTTAATTGTCTGTTTTTGCTAATGAAACCTGTGTTGTAAGTCAAATAACTGAATGCATATATACACTCAATTCATTCAAGTCATGTTAATACAATATAAATGTTTTTTTTCAGTATACATATTCATATTCTGAGTGATTACATGAGCCATTAACATCCATATTCTGCCTCATATATGCTTTGCCTGCAAGAACACGTAAGGATAAGCTGCAACAGTTTTAAAACAATATCTGAGTCACATTTATTCTTATGCTGAAGATAGAGTTGACACAATTGGCTGGCAGGGACATGAGCCTGATGAAATACTTCCATGATGAGAGCTGAATAAGTTTTATTCCTTTTATCGACACACAGAGACAGACAACACAATTGATTTGCTCAATTGAATCACTTTTTATCATGAGCCAGGGACAATCAGAGCAGGAAGTGTAACTGTGCATTTCTCTTTGCGACGTCATTTGTTTTGTGCAGTGATGGATTAACGAGCAGCGGTTGGAAAGAGAAAATCTAGAAACTAATCAACAAGATCAAAGTTGCAGCAAAGGGAATCTAATTACTATAAATTAGTGTCACTACATTAACCATTGCTATGCCATGAGATGTATACCAATCCAGTCCAACTTTATTTGTATAGCACAGTCTCCAAAGTGCTGCAAAGAGTAGGCACAGCATAAATTAACAAATCTAGCGTACAAAATTAAAAAGCTACTCAATAAAAAACATTAAAAATACTAAAATCAATAAAAGACAGTCAGAGGACCAGACAGTTCTCATGCGGGGCAGAGATAAAAGCACAGATCACCCGCTCCAAATCACTCAAAGATAAAACCGTTTTGAGTCCAGATAAAAGCCGAAGGTGATAAAAACTGGATATAGTCACAGCATTTATCTGCTTGTCAAACTGAAAAACTTTATCAGTGATGACGTCAAAGTTGGTGGCTGTAGGTTTGATGCCTTGTTGTAAAGAGCACGTGTCAAACTGAAAATTAGAAGACATGGCATCAGTACATACACATCTATGGAGTAACTGGGAAAAGAGTGACTTTATATTTGGTTTAGCCAGTGAATCAAAGTTAGAATAAAGATACACTGTGTAACTTTTCTACTCTTCTGGAAGGTCCGTCACCTGCTTGTCTCCATTAAGACGTTATCACTTTGCTGGGAATATTCCACAATTTAGCATTAAACGTATCGATCCTGTATTTGTTTAATTACACATGTTTTACTTCAAAGACCAGGGTCACCTCTCCACAGATCAGACTTGTAACTTGGCCTGATGGTGACAAACAAGTTATGGAATATTGTAGTCAAACCAATAACACCTCCACAATCCTTTATTAATATTCGTGCCAATTTGTTACATTTCTTTACATGAAGTTTATTTATTTTTCATCTTACGCTTATTATCAGTAATGAGACATGAATGCAAGTGATGTGCTTTTAATGGGTTTTGTAGCCTGCATGCAAGCTGTGATCAAACTGAGTCAAAATCAGCATTTTTTATATGAAAAGGAGAGCGCTCCCATTCTGTCACTCTAAACTATATTTTCTGTAATCAGTTTAGTGTCTATGATTTGGTGATCATGCTAAATTGGTAACATATCCGATTACTAATTAAGCTCTTTCTGTTGTTTTATTGAACATAAATATGCTAATTACCTTCTTAGTAGCATTAGAAATAAGTCAATGTTGTGCAATGTTGATTATACACCGTGCCAGTAGAGGGCAGTGTTGTTCCACATACCACAGATCTCTTATTTGAGATCTGCTTGTTCATTTGAGACTCGCCTTCTTTCTAAATTCTCCTCAAAATCACCACAAATCCATGCCTCGTCTGTGGACCTGAAAGGAGCTGAGTTCATGGAGGATCACGGCTGTCTGTCGATCATCAGCTGTTTGCCAACCCTGTGAGAGCGCACATTAAAGGCAAAATCTCAAAACATGTGATTTTTTTCTAGGGACTTGGGCAGTGTAAAAAGGCAGAGCTGTAGCATGTGCCAAGCTTTCATCCACCTCTGTAAATGAGTATGTCCAGTTTACAGCAGAAATGAGAGGCTAATAAAGGAGCGATGGTAGGATAGAGCTGAACGGTGTTTCTCAAACTGTGGTTCATGTACATCTGGTCGTACACAAGCTCCTATTGTTTGCATTGGCTTCTGCAATTCTAACATATTCTAAATTTATGATATTATGTTTGTCATCTTGTTTTTGGGCAATAAAAACACACATAATGAAAAAAAAATCCTAAATAGATTCATATAATGCTTTACTTAACAACAACTAGCATGTAAACAGTGCACTTTGTAATACACAGAGGATAAAATGCAGACAGCAGACATATTCTAACTTTATAGCCAATTGCATTTTTTGTGATCTTGTTTTTGGTCAATAAAAACACACGTCATGAAAAAAAAAAAAAAGATTCATTTAATGTTTTACTTAGCAACTAGCATGTAAACTGTGCACTTTGTAGTACACAGAGGACACAACACAGACAGCAGACATATTCCAAATTTATACTCAGTTTAATTTTTTTACATCTTTATTTTGTCAATTATGTTAATTGATTTACATTTTGTTAATTGATATAAAAAAAAAAAAAAAAAAAAAATCCTAAATAGATTCATATAATGCTTTACTTAACAACAACTAGCATGTAAACAGTGCACTTTGTAATACACAGAGGATAAAATGCAGACAGCAGACATATTCTAACTTTATAGCCAATTGCATTTTTTGTGATCTTGTTTTTGGTCAATAAAAACACACGTCATGAAAAAAAAAAAAAAAGATTCATTTAATGTTTTACTTAGCAACTAGCATGTAAACTGTGCACTTTGTAGTACACAGAGGACACAACACAGACAGCAGACATATTCCAAATTTATACTCAGTTTAATTTTTTTACATCTTTATTTTGTCAATTATGTTAATTGATTTACATTTTGTTAATTGATATAAAAAAAAAATAAAAAAAAAAAATCCTAAATAGATTAAGTTAATGCTTTACTTAACAACAACTAGCATGTAAACAGTGCACTTCGTAGTACGCAGAGAATAAAATGCAGCTTTTACAATAGGGGGAAGACAAATGAAACTTTATTACATGAAAAAATAAAATAAATAAAAATGTTACAGCCCCTTTTCTGGTATCATGCAGTCTTCCATAAGGATTGGTTGTTCTAAAAATATTCAGGAAATGTCTGTGTAATTCCTCAGTCATCCAGGTATGATCCATAGTAAAGTAAAAATCACTATGCAAAATATGACTCAAGCACAGTTCTTACTTAGTGTAGTTTAAAAGACCTAGCCAACAAACAGAAACTGTAAACAAATAGATGTGTTAGATAGTTAGTTTACAGATATAATGCAGTATGAGGCAAATATGTGTTCTATTTATGTGTTTTTTTCATCAGTAACTATCTGGGTATGTATGTTTTGCTAAATCTAGACAATACGAAGCCTGTTGGAGCCTGTTTGACACTCCTCTCATGTAACATCGCTAATAAACCAATTAAAACTCATCTAAACCACACGTGATTACCTTCCATGCGTGAAAATTACTTCAAATGAGCTTGTCTCATGTGCAATTGAACCACTATCGGAGCATCTGTCGCTCAGTTTGAGAGGCAGACAGTATTTTGGCCAGTGCAGGGAGGCGCTGGCTCCACACAGCACGATTTCTCATTGCACAATTGTTATTAGCATGTCAGAATGAATCAGAATTACCAGGATACTCGCTAAGGTGTGCTCTTCACGTATGCGCAGCCGGACAAATAATTGAAAACATTTGGTCTTGAGTGGACTATTCTTTTTTGCTCCATTTTTCAGGCTCCTCAGAGACTGGAGGCCCATAAGAGCCAGATGAGATTGATTTCACATCTTCAAAAAAATCCAGGATCTTCACTTTTAAAATGAAAAATTGGCCTGAAAAGTGTAAAATGCCACATCTGCTGCTTAGTTTTCACTGTTTACGTGGGACTTTAGGACAATAGATTTACACATACTCAGTGAGATTTCAAAAGAGGAAAATAAATTAGTCCCCAAAGACCAAATACTGTACATCTTCAATCGATCAAGCAAAGCAAATGAGTAATAAGTTTAACATGGACTGTCATTACCTCAGCTGTTACGTGTGAAATATGTAAATAAAACTGTGATATAATGCTCAAGGGTGTTGAACCCACACACTAACTAATGTTGAAACTTTTCCAATGTATATGCCTGTTGTTAGGTCAAAAGACAATGTTTTATCTGGTCTCTCAATGTTACTTGCAGATAAAAAATAAATAAAAATCTTCATGTTATTAAAGTCTAATAAAATCAAAACACATTTTCACGAGGGGGACCAGCGTACGAGGTCTAGTTTGTAAAAAGGCGCTCATTTTACATCAAGGAACCACTCATCCGTTCACACGCAGGAGGTGGTGTTCTGCTCAAGGACACAACGGCAGTATTCATCTGTGGAATCTAGAATTGCACCACCGACTGTTAGCGGATCTGACTGACCAACGATGTTTATGTCAATTACGGGATTCAAACCGCCAACCAGAAGACAAACACTCCACCAACTGAGCTACTCCCTGTTTACATACATTATTTTTCAGCTTATTACTTAGACAACCAAGACTACATGTTTTTATAATACTTTGCAATGACGTTATGGTCTGGAACTGCATCCTGTCTCCCTGATTTCCGAATGTCAGAGAAGTGTGTGGTCGATTCGTGTCAAAACAAACATGGAGACTTACAAGTAAAAAAAGAAGAAACTGTTAAACAAAGAAGATACAGTGCACATTGTCCTGATTTGGTCAAGCTCAGTTAAGTCCTGATGTAGCCTTTGTTTGGTCCTGTTCTAGTCCTGGTCTAGTCCAGGTTAGGCTCCAAGTTTAGTCCCACTTGTGATGTGGTGCTTGTGTTATGAACTCACTCATAGTCGTCACACACTGTATGCCAGGTGCTGTTGGCCAAAGGAGTTGTTTCTGAAAATTTGCCAAATGTCTCTCCCCACTCTTCACCCCCTATTCACACTGTAAGTAAATTAAATCCTTCTGGCAAAAATTGTAATCCTTCTAATCCTAAAAAACATGTTGAACCAACTAACTGCTTTGTGTAATACATGTAGCCCCAAACATGTCTCTGGAAAAACACCAGTAAGTTGTATTTTTGAGCTCCTCGTTCAAAGCATCTATCTCCTGTCTCAATCAACTATTGCTACTCATGTGTTTAATATCTGTCACTTTAGTCAACTGACAGCACGCGTTACTGCTTTTTCAGTCCCAGATAATTATACCGTATCCCAGGAGGTTAAGTAGATGCTGCATAGAACCCATCAGTAAAATGAATTATGAATATGTGTAAGCGTGGGCCTGTGCTCACAGCCCAATCAAATTAACATGTGTCACTTCATTTAAGCACTGTGCTCCTCTCATGTGGTTTAATAGATGACATTTTTATCCAGAAGAGGAAATACTGATAAATACTACACTTGTGGCATTGTTGTAATGTACATTCAGTGACTGTAACCAACCACAACCACTCCCCAAAAGGAAAAAAAACAGGAAATTTAAACCTTTTTTCTATAGCTGAGTGATTTTTGGGTCGATTTTGGCACATTTTTTTATCACAGGACAATTTTTAAATGGGCCTAATTTCACCTCTTCCATGCGCCTGTGTCATTCAGTGTCCAGGAGGTTGCGAGCTGCGATTACCTGCTCACAATGAATGCACAACCGCTGATGGTGCCGTCGCAGGGATATCAGACCTGTTTGATATTAGTCTTGAGTCATAGGGTCAGAGCGCTGCTGAAGCCGATAGAGCACAGCGTGAGCACGGTAAAATACAGCTGCGGGCGGATGTAAACACAGCTCTGGTGGGCTGGAGCGAGGTGCTGAGGTGAGCTGGGACGATAAGCTTCTGATACCTCTTCTGAACACATCACAGCGCACACGAGAGCCAGAAAAGTTTGGTGACAAAAGCCTTGGATGTTGAACAAAGCAGTGCTAAAGTTAACAGTGCTAAACACCTCTCACTGTCTCACGTCCCTCGTACAGTGTGAGGAGGTAAGCAAATAGGACCGTTGTGAATTGTAAATTTTGTATAAGATTCAATTACAAAGTGTGAGTTTGTGAATAAGTTGGAACATCTTAAAATCATACAAATCAGTACAGTGTAAGCCCGGCTGAAGGTACAGATTTGATACTTGAAATAACTGATATCAGCACTACAAAAGAAAAATAAAATCTGTCAAGTGGGCAAAACGTTGTAGGAGTCAAGACGTTTCGCTGCTCATCCAAACCGCTTCTTCTGGTCTGTTTCTGCTTATATCTGCCTTATATCTGCCTGATGGGCGGAGCTAACACTGAAACTCAAATCCTATTGTCTACAGTTTCTATTTGTGGACTAGGTCTATTGCGCTACCCTGTGCCTGAGTCCTACTTAGCATAGTCCTTCAAGTCACTACAATGATTTCACACCTATTAGCATTAGTATAGGATGATTTCAGTACTACGATAATATAAAATAATATATATAGATATACTTTAGACAATTGGATGGAATTTTCAGCACAGTATCAGTACATATTTGGTACGTCTAGTATCATTTATCATGGTATGGGATTTTTTCACAGCCCCTCTGTCATCTGCTGTATTGTATTGTCTAAGTAAGGTGCGAGGTATTCTACTGATCCCCTATGCTATCTTTATTATGCCCATCAATGTAAACAAGCATAACTGGCTGCATCAAATGTCTCTTCTTTCTGCCAACATCTTTTCAGTCTTCCTGTTTTTGGCACCGTTCAGAGCTACAGCTGAAAATATATATGCCACACATTTTAACACATTCGTGCCACACACTTGATGAGTAATTTGTAGAAAACATTTTAAATATTAGTCTTGCAGTTTTGGCCACTTGTCAGTTTTGAAGGACAAGGTACAATAAACAACTTTTTCTGTGTAGATGATAAGGAATTTGTCACATGCAAATTGATAAAAGTGAGTATTGAGGTACGCTCAAAATCTGTGAAGAAAGGATTGGACAGGATTAGACATTCAATTTGTCAGTCTTCATGTAAACAAGTAAGTAATACCCTCAGCCAAAGTCATAGGTCAGATCTGTGGAGAAGTGACCCTGTGCATAGTAAGATGGCTTCTTTTATAACTCTAATGCCACACTTTGAAACAGTCCAGACAAGGAAATTGTATCTCATGGAAACCAGACAAATGTGCCTTTTTGTCAGACCTTGCACAAAAAGTTTTAGTTGAGACCTCAAGTTTATAAACTATAAACTTCAGGTCTCCGCTCAAACTCTTTGTCTAACTATAGCTTATAGTTTTAAATAAGGTTTCCGACATTCCTCCCTTTTTTGCTCTAGCCCCGCCCACTCATGTCTCCTCTCTTGTTGACATGGTGCTGTTTCTTCTCACTAAAACACATCCAGAGTCTGTCCCGTCCCAGCGGACCATCAGATCATTTAGTTCACCTCAGGGCCTCGTCCTATCTCAGCGTCATTCGTCAAAGGAACAAAAATTCCAGTTCTTCCTTTCATCCTGATCCAGTTTGGTCTCAGAGTGCGACCCAACGCGACTCCCCGCTCTGCAAAGACAACACTCACAACAAACAGCCTTTCATTTAACAACCTCCAGATACAAAGAGCAAACATCTAAAACATTTAGGCTGTGTGTGCATGAGGGCCAGTGGGTGGGAGTCACAAGAGACACTTCACAGATAGAAACACAATGAATGAATATATTTAAATGTTTGGAAAATGTTTGTTGTGCTGCACTTTTTACTAAACAGGTTGACTATAACATCATGCAAACTACTTCTACTAAGAACATCTTTTGTGAAATTACATGATCTGTGTATACTTTGCCAATAATAATAACAATAATCAGGCAGATCCAGGTCATTTTTATACTGAAAATTTTGAAAAGCCACACCACAGAATGTTGTCTGAAGCGAGTTTGTTGGGCTGGAAAGAAAGACTGACACATGTAGTGCCCCATCTGCTGCAATGTGGTCAATGGAACAAAAATGGGTTATTAAAACTGTATTACATTTTACTCTACTCAGTGATTGGAACAGCCCGTGGGTAGTTTTTTAAGTCCTATCCTGGATGGAAAAAGCAACAAACAGGATGAATTACATTACTCATCTGCAAAAAATGCCTTTGTGCATCGAAGTGTTTGCAAATATCATTATGTTACGTTATTGGAACTGTAGATATAATCACTGATCGCATTTATGTTGAATTCATATAAAATCACTCTTTCCAGCATTGTCACTGTTTCTAATGTATTTAATATAGATCTAATGGAAAGTGCTATGTTGACACTACTCCCTCAATAGAAAAGCTATCTCATCTTAGCAGTGCTGTAACTGAAATCTACCTAAATTTACAGTAAGTTTCCCCAAGGCCTGTCACGATAACACATTATGAAGTATGATTGATGATATTGCTGAAGTAAATATAGACAATAAACGATAATATTGAAGCCAAACCATAAAGCAGAACTATTAACAGAAGCAGAAAGTAGTCTTCATGTACAATATTGTAAAAAAAACCAAACATAAATTGCAATAGATAAATAGTCATATTTTTGTATAGCGCTTTTCCACCTTTAAAGCACTTACATCATAGAACCACTCACCCATTCACACATACACTTATATACCAGTGCACGAGGACGAAGTGGGTTAAGTGTCTTGCACAAGGACACAACAGCAGTATTTATTTGTGGCAGCTGGACTCGCACCGCCAACCTGTGAGTCAGTGGATTCAACCGCTCAACCAATGATGTTTGTATCGAGAAGGAGATTCCAACCGCCAACCTTCAGATCAGTGGATAAACACAAATAAATAACTGAATCCAACACGTACATAGTTAGTTCGTCTCTCTAATGGAATCATAAAAGTTCATAATTAAACACAGCTCAAATCGTATCGTAGTAGTACAGAAAAATAACCATTTTACCACTGATGCAAGTAAAAAGTACCCACGATAAATACTGACCCCCAAAAAGCATTGTTGCATCAGTTATATTTATTGTTTATTGATAGGATCCCCATTAGCGCAGACAAGCTGCTGCTATTCTTCCTGGGTCCAATTAGGATAATTACACAAAAAATATTTACATTTCATCCATAAACAAGTTCATTAATACAAAAAGGATACATTTCAAACAGTAAAACTTTCGGTACCTTCGCCGACAACGTATAAAAGTTCATTATTACCTTTCAAGTAATAAAAGTCTTTCCAATATACAGCCCTAGGTCACATCAGGTGTAGTACTTTATAACTTCTCTAGACACAGCAGAAGTATAAGTCGATATAGTATTTATTGAGACAGGCCTAGTCTCACCACTGTAGAAAACACAGAGGAACGAACAAGGCGGTCGTTACAACCTCACTCATAATGATGCAGTGTTCTTCTGTCTATCACTGAACAAAAATGACTTGTAAATTTGCCAATCCATTTCACCCGAGCTCATAACAAATTAGCTCAAATAGCCTCCGTGTTGCTCTTAAACATGAACTAAGTAATGAGACGTGGTGGTGTTCTGACTCTTCTGTTTGCAGCTCATTTCCCATCCAGCCAAAGACATTCAGTCCGGACAATGGTGCTGACATGATTGTACTGTCATAATGAGCTCAGCAATCAGCGAGAGGAAGTTAATTTAGGGACAAATCAACTGGACTATTAAAATATGGCATAATAATGACAAGGGAAAAGAGAGTAATTAAATATTTGTTTGGTACGATGTGAAAATGGAAAATGTTGAACAATGAAATTCTTTGAGTTTTTTTTCGTCGTAAATGTTGTGAGAAAAAGTCAGGATTACTTAATGTTATAATCTATTTCGAAGTACTGTGCTGAGTGCTCGTTTATGCCTTTACCCTAAATTTACTCGAAGTTATTATTGCATAGATTTAAAAAACATTTGAGAGTGGCTTAGTGGTTCATCAACTAATCCCACTTGGACTGGCATATTGTTTTGTTCTTGGGCAAGACACTTCGCCAATCTTAGTTGTATATAAGAATGTGATGTGTGAGTAAGAGATTGTGGTCGGCGGGGCAGATTGACAACCTCGCTACCGTTACTTTACCCCACAGACTTTATAAAGAAGTGGTCTAAGGGAATTTGACATCACCAGTCAAATGAAGCTCATCGACGCTAGGATTTATAGGGAAAAATCTGGAGCCGAGTTTCATATTTGCAATTCAACCGTGAGTTTCCTAGCAACCGAAGAGCCAATCCGGAGCGAGGCTGTTGAAGGTAACTGCTGGTTTAGCAAGGAGCAGGTGCTTAGCTACGCTGTCAGTGTCAATCAAACCTGTTACTAAAGCTATTAGGAAAAGACAGCGCCTGATTTGTCTGTTATTAATGTTCATATCTTGGTTTATGGATACAAGAGTGAAATAAAAATACCAGGATCATGCAGAATGGGTCAATACGAACATTTAAAGACCAAAATGACAAGCCTGATTGCAGCAGTTACACAGAGAGGGGCGACAGTTGATGGAGCCGGGACCGTGCCCATGCTCACTTCATATTTGGATCTGGAAACCCCTATTTAAAACCATTACATTATTAAATTTCTAAATAGGGAAAAGAGAAAATAGTCCATGTAGTTATAGCACAACCTTATAGAGATGAGATATTTGATTTTATGGCCTCACCGACCAGTCACTCATTCATAATAAAGCAGGTTGGGTGAGATGAGACAGTATTTTGTAACAGAGTACATACATATTTTTTATTCTGATGTGCAATTATGAACTTATATTATTGAATTTTGTCCATCTACAAAACAAAACAAGGAAATGTTTAGCTCCCACTTCCTGCTTTAAAGGCAAACTACTCACGAAACCCCATCCTCTGTGTATCTGGATGAGAGAGGCTTTTCTGTGGCCTGTGTGTTCCTCCCGTCAGCACGGGGACTCTCTCAGGTCCTGGATGTGTCGGAAGAGAACAGGGGCAGAGAGGGGGCAGACAGGGCCCATTCGGAGGCTGCCAAATGACCCGCGACTACACAGAGACTTGTTCTCACTTAGCATACACCGATCTGACACTGCGCCGCGTTCGGGGATGTGTCCGGAGCAGTCCCCCTTCTCCCAGACTTCTGAATATGCACTGAATCGGAAAAAGATGTTCAATCCCCCATGAAAACACTGGTTTTAAAACAGCAACACCATGGGCCAGAGCTGGTTTCAGATGGGTTTATAGACTGGGGCTGTGGCTGGGAGTGATAATGAACAAACAGACCTACTGCCGAGGCACAAAAAGCACTCTCCCATGGTGCAAGAATTCCTTTTGGAGGCTTTGAAGATTTGCATAACAAACCAGAAATATGTGAAATGCAAACTAACACATTTTATGTTTTTTCATCTGTTCCCATTTACAATTATTATTCACTGCCAATATTATCTTGGCTACCTTTCTTTGCTTACTTATGTGCATGCTTTTTAAGTGAAAAATTCTATAGATAGAGCACTACATAAACTAAAACAATGAGTCGTAAGTTTCTGTAGATATGGATGTCTCTGCATTTTTGGAAATGTTTTTCTGTGTCTCTCTTAACTCTAACTTTTGAGTTACCTCCTAACCCTAACCAATTAACTCAAAAATTTTGTCCAAACCGATTACCCAATAAAATTTGAGTTCATCCTTTATGATTTTTAAGTACAGTTGAAGTTATACATTCAATAAACTGGTAAAATGTAACTGAGAAAGTACACACACATGCACACGCATGCACACACATGCACACACATGCACACACATGGCCCAATCAGCCTTGAAGATTGAGTCAAATGTTATGGATCATTATGTTATAATTTGAACATTTTAAATTGCAATATTCATCTAAAGCAACTTAATAAAAGAAACAAGGCCGCTGACTTCCATGTTAGAAAAAGACTGATGCCGCCATAAACATTATTAGTTATTTTTAATAAAGCCACTTGGTTTCTGACCTGTCTAGGACATTTGTTCACATTGGTGACACACTTCAACTTGAATAACTTGAACATTCATTTTGAGAAAAGGTTAATTGAGGTGTGTTAAAGCAGACCTATTCTGCAAAATGAACTTTTCAGAGCTTTTAACCATGTTATAGTTGTTTCCCCTCAAGATTTACTCACCTGAAGTTGTATTTGGAGTGATTTGGGCATTTTTGACCAATCTTTAATATCTTATTTTCAAGACGTCATATTGCAGATCATTCACCTTGACCATGACCATGACCACCACAATCATTTTTAAACACATTTGAATGAAAAAGTTATACATTGAATAAACTCTCCGGATTTTGATTACTCTTTTTTTGTTTTTACTTTTAAAATAAATTAATATGTATACTTACTCAATATAATTTTTTTAACCTTGTGCAACCTAAAGGCTACAGGTTCATTAGACTTGAAAATGAATTACTTTTATAATTCAATATACAATTTTGTTATTGATGAAAACTGTTGACCCAGTTGTTACGACCCAGCTCAGCTAGGGAAAGGAGAAGTAACAAAACAAGATGGAAAATGGTAAAACTAAAGTTATAATTTAAGGAATGTTAAAGTAAAAACTAATAAAAAGAAGCTCTTAAGAGTAGTTTTCAATGAGTAACTTAAATACAGGCAACAAAACAAAGTACTGCAAATACAATTCCATACAAAACAAATGAATCTCAGAATTAACCAAGGTTCTAGGAGAGTCACAGTTCCAAGAGTCACAAAGAACAAAAGTGGCGTGCTGTTCCTGCCAGAACCAAGCAGCAAGGAGTGGCAGGGGGCGGGTCCTTTTAAAGGGGTGTTGCCACAGGTGGAAGGTCATGATTAGCCAGGCTCTTGATTGTTGCTCCAATCAGATGAAGGGTCCTTCAGTCAATCAGCAGCCAGCTAGAGGAGCACCACCTGGAGAGGTCCATGGAGAGACAGCAGGGACAACACCAAGGCATGTAAATAAATATTATTATAAGATCTCATTGTTGGATGAATTATCTTATCTTATAGGTGAGGTAGCTTTTTATGCCTATGCCATAACATCAACAGCTTCATTTTAGTCTCCACAAATGGTTTAACTATTCAGTTCATCAATAGAATACACACATTCGCTTCCTAAAACATCACCACTTCATTCATATGTATCCCAACATTTTCAAAAAGAAACAACCTTCACTTGGATTGAACAGGATTAAGCAAGATTGCAGTTTCCAGCCTGATCAGTCACATTCATTTGTCAGCACCTATACAATTAACCAATTCTACTCCAACCACACTAATCCTCTTGTAAATGACCTTGATAATTGCACTGTGGTTCTTTTTATAATCAAGTCATCCCATGCCTGGTCCATGGTAATAACCACAAATCCAATGCCACATATGGGAGGAGACATGAGGAGCGATAACACACAGAACCTACCAATCCTGATACCACTGAGACATGGGTGCGAATGAACAAGCGCCTGGTCAAATCGGAGTTTGACCCCCGGGTTAATGGCATGCACGGAGAGGTTTGAATGAGGACGAGAGATAAGAGACTGTCCTTGTGCGCTTGGCTCTGAGTAAGCACAGTCATCATTCGTGATTAGCTCGACAAGCTGCAATATCCTGAGGAGACGAGAGGGTGTTTTGTTCCTCTTATTAGCACAGGCGTACAAGAGGCGAAGCTAGAGTACCAGGATGTCTCACTTTGGAGAGGGTCCTTACATTTACCAGCTATTTTAGACTTATAACAGCTGTAATGTAATGAAATGAAATAATATTGCCTGAAATTAGATAAGAAGTGGTTACATAATAAAGTCACACAATTTGAAATCAGTGGAAATAATGAGTGAATGGTGTATGCAGATTGACAGATTAAACTGGTTAGACTTTTCCCTACGTAGCAAAAAGCTTGTAGTGTCGAGTACAGAACTGCATCCTGTTTGGAATTTCCCTGTGGTCTGGTACGGTCACAAATCTGACATGGATTTGACTGATGGATTAACAGAATTGGAAAAATGTAACTGGGAAAGTACACACACCCGCATATACATACACTCATACACAACAACGAGCATTTGTACCAGAAATGACTACGCAACGCTGCCAAATCCTGCACATATCATCAATTAAGTAAATGAAATTGGAGGACAAAGTTGGAGCAGTGGGCGTATGTCGGTGGCGGTGAAAACAGGGATCGATCGACAATATGGTGTCTTAAAAAATAAGAGATTGCTCAAACATGCACAAATCACTCCAAAATCTATGTTGGAGAAGTAAATGTCGAAGAGAAACAACTTTATTAAGAGTGATTAGTAATAGGTAAAGCTATAGAAACATCTCACTCATATTACACAGCGTTTTGGTCATAAAAACAGGTATAATGACATCAAACAAAATAAGTACAGAATACAGCAGTAGGCGTAATAGGTTCACAGTTGGAATAGTGTCCTTTTGCTCGTGCAGGGTAGGGGTCTAATCTGAGCTGCAGGAGTGAAATGTCAGCAGATTTCTTTGAATAAGAGAAGTCAATACAGATCTCAGTGGACATCACAGATTCGTTGACTTCAGGGATTAGGAGATTGGAGCTGGAATGGGCTAAGGTGTCAGTGTTTTTACAGATTGTACAAAGAGTTGAGTGGTGATATTTTAGATTCCTTATATCCTGAATTGGTGCAGAAAACTGTTATAGAGTGAATGTAGCTTGTTTTTTCATGGCAGATCCAGTTAAAGTATTTCTTATGTGCTTGGTGTAGGAGTACATTATACTGTGGGGTTATTGCAGTAACATAAATGCACATATATTTTTGCATTTCATCTTGTATGCTTGTATATGCCTACATTAAGGTTCAAGTATTGCACAAATAATAAAGGACTGTAAGATTAACTACACATGCAGAAAAATCACTCCTTGTTGAAAAGATTACACTTTACATCTCTATAGTTTGTATTTAAATTTTTTTTTTTTTAATTGTTTGTAATTTTGTTTTCTTCAAAAAGCAAAATCTTCTCACTCCTAAAATGTTTGTCCAGCCAATCTTCTTTTGCTATGGATCTTTTGCTGTGGAAGTCCCACAGGATCTTGGCTCGATCTTTCTCCACTACCTTTGGAGGTGTTTGATCTTGGGGTCTCCAGTCCGTACTCTGCACAGATGTTTCTGTACACTATGCCCACCACTTGGTTATGCCGCTCCCCGTCTGCTTTCCCTGCAGTTATGTGCTGTCTACACCTTGGGTCTTGTCTGATATGGTAGATCTGGGCCTCTTTTGCTCTGGTGCTCAAGGTCTGCTCCTGTGCAGCCAGGATGAGTGTCTCTGTGCTGTCCTTTAGTCCAGCTTTCTCAAGCTGGACTAAAGATGGTAAGATTTCTTGATATCAGCCACTTGAGTTATGTGGGACGATGGGATTCCAGATATAGACTGACAGAAAGGTGATGGCGAACCAGCCGGACATTGTGGTCGTGGATAAACAATAGAGCAAAGCGTTTGTGGTGGACATCGCAGTACCAAGTGATGGGAACATCAGGAAAATGGAACATGAGAAACTAGAGAAATACCAGGGTCTCAAAGAAGAGCTGGAGAAGGCCTCGAAGATGAAGGTATCAGTGGTGCCTGTGGTCATCGGAGCACTCGGGGCAGTGACCTCCAAACTGGAGGAGTGGCTACAGCAGATCCCAGGATAAACATCAGACATCCTAGTACAGAAAAGTGCAGTACTAGGAACAGCAAAGATATTGCGCAGAACCCTCAAGCTCCCAGCCTTCTAGAGGTCCTGAGCATGGAAAAGAGAGGGGACCAAAGGGCAAAGAAGTACACAAAAAAGTATGCGACCAGCAATCTACCAGTTGATGAGTAAAAACTTTTAAGACTAAGGCACTGTTAATCATTTACAGCAGTATTTTTTACTTGCAATATACAAGTTGTTATATGATGCCATCAGGCGATACTCAATTACCATGATAAACATATATTTATTCTCAGACAATCAATTTCCTTTCCTCTGTGGAGATGGTTTATGACTAATACATACGTAGATTGCAGCACATTATAGCTCTCATTTTATTTCTTATCTTTGGGGCATTGGGTGTTATCCTATATTTCACACCATACCAACTTTACTGAAATCGCACTCAACATTTTTATATTACAAAAGCTGCAATTCTCCAGTTATTTCTGTTTTACTCCTTTGCCAATGCCTCTTTATTGCATATTTTATTGCTAACCCAATTGCAAACCCACAGTCTCGTATATATTGCATACTGCCCAACATTATACTTTCCCAGTGCTGTGTTTTGTGGTTTTACAAACCTGTAGAATTTTTTCTCCCTCACTCTGGAGAGAGATGCAGCTGTGCACAAAGCTCTGGTCTTCTCCATCTGCTCTTTACCTTCTGGACTTTTGGAATCACCTGCTCTTAGGGTGTCCACTGGAGACTTCACTTTCATATATTTGAAGCATGAAATGAGATGTTACTGTACAGAAACCCGACTTTAATATGCAGCTCATATAGAAGGTATGCAATGATGCACAGTGTTACAGGGATGCTGATTTTGTTTCTAATAAGTCTCCAAGGATATGCTTTTGAGTCAAAGGAAAGACCAGAATAACCCTTTACAAACACTGGTCATCTCTGGGCACTGTACTGGCTCATCTGCACCTCCTGCTCTGTGTAGTACACATGTCAATAAAGTCTGCAGTATTTCTGTATTGTAAATATCAACACAAGAGAAGTAGCTGGGGGAGTTGGGGAAGCAGGGAAAGGCATTAAGCACACTCCTCCTCAGGACAAATAACAACCCACCTACACTCTGCATAGGGCCCTGGTGCTGGAGTGGCTAGCACTCTTGCCTTGCAGAAAGAAGGTCATGGATTTGACTACTGAATTGGTGAAAAAATGAAATGAAAATGAAACTAACCACATTGAAAGAGCTGACTGCCTATGAGCTCTTACTACAGGGATACACGACAAAAAGCTAGTCACCAAATGCCATCTGATTAAAAACACAAATTAACACATTCTTTTTTAAATGACAAAATTAGCTAAACTCTAATTGTACCTGATGACCCCCCTCATTGTCTCAGTCTTGCTATTGCTGTGGCTTTATTTTGACTTGATTAAACAGCGAGAAAACGAGCCCGCAGGCGCCATCAGCTTTGAATGGGTTTAAACAATTAGGTCTCGGTGGAAAGCATGGTGCGTTCGAGGCATTTTCAGCCCTTGTTTTTCTCTCTGCTTTGTATTCTGCTTCTCATCTGTGTGGCCTCAATCCTTCCCTACCAACTCCTCTCCAACTTTCCACTATAATTAACAAGTTATTAATATTTCAGAAGTGATTGCGAGTTGGATTCCGGGAGTTGACAATGGCCGTAGCACAGTTTTTGCATGTTTTGGCTGGTTTTTCAGTTGGAATTGTTTGGGAATAGGATGCAGAAATAATGATACGACCGTCAGCGGTGTGATCAAAAGTGGAATTGTTGAAAGACCGCATAGAGATCAAGGGTGTGGATTTGTACGTGGAGTCCAAAGTAACTGGTCTCGAGAGGAAGCAGAACATTTCTCAAGAGACGTAATTAGAGAGAAAATTTGTGATGATAAGAAAAGCTTGCAGACTACTTCTCAACGCAGTGTATACGGGATTAACTGTACATTACATGGGCATCTAATCCATAGGAGAGCTAAAACGGGAATTAGCATGGATAATGATCATTTTAAGGTAGAGTGATTAGACTGGCGTAATACAGTGATTGGACTAAAATGGAGTTTATTGACAGCTTAATGTACTGGCTGAGTGAGCCTAGTGATATGACAAAAACACAGGAGTCTTGTCTGTGTACTGTCACTCAAATACAGTCAATTTATGGATTTTTTTTCAACAGATTATTCATTGTTTCACACAGTCGGCAACAGTAGCTCAGTTGGTGTGAGTGTTCATCCTCTGACCCGAACTTTGTCAGTTTGAATCCTGTTTTTGACATAAAAATATCATCAGCAGAGCGGGCAGATCCACTGACCCACAGGTTGATGGTGGGATTTGGGCTCCCACAGATGAACACAGTTGTGATGTCCTTGGGCAAGACACCACCTCACCCTCAGTGTCTGCGTACACTGGTGTATGTGTGTACGTGTGGATGGGTAAGTGGTTCTTTGATGTAAAGCGCTGTATGAAAATGTGACCATTTCCTTCATATAACGACAATTCAACCGAGAGAAAATCTTTGCAAATGAATGAGGTGCGATGAGTAGCTTATCGAATGAATGAACTTTAGCATTTAGACCCCTGCATGAATAGACGTTAGTGAGGAAGGGACAATTTACATAGATTTGTTGGAAAAAATATCTGCTGAGACGGTTGTGGCGCTGGTGGTGAAGATGGAGTGGCTGACGTGGCTGTTGGTTCTTCTGTTGGTGGACAATGAAGCAGGAGAGGGTTGCAGGAGACGCATGATGGAGGTAGGAATGTGGTAAGAAATGCAGTTGAATTTAAGCTAATTATCTCCATATGTTCAGAGGACTTTATATAAGAGGGACCTTCACCTCCACCAGATCGACACAACAGCAGCATTTGAACTACATTAGCTGTGTGGGTTGTCATAGGCTGTATAGGTCAGATTTGCAGTTTCTCCCAAGTTACCAAGTGGAGCAAAAACTGTACTCGCTGTAGTGTATTTTTTAAAGTATTTTTACACTATTGAGAAACATACAGTATATCGAGTCCCAGGAGCAAATGGACTTTATTAACGTCAGCTGTTCACTCTGTCTGGGTCTCATCTTTCTCTTCTTTCTCAGCGAGTCCAGATCCACCTTCAGGCAAAAAAAAGAAAAAAATCACATTAAACTTATATGGAAAAAGTGCAGAATCAATAGTTCAAAGTTGACATATTGTGTATCATTAAGTACATCTATACCATAATAGGTTCTGGCCAACATAAAGGAACATTATATAAGTTATATAACAATCAGATCCCATACTTAAAGAACGAATCACTTCAATTAGCAGTGCACAGCGGTAAAACTGGATATTATTGAACTGTGAAAGGGCCACTGATTGGCTCTTGTTCTTTGCATTAACTGTTAACTGTGCACTATACAACTTACTTTGTGAAAATAGTCAAGTCAAATTTATTCATAGTATATTAACAAAAAACAAACATTAACGAAAAATACTTTTTTATTACCAGGATATACTGTGCTTGAACCAGGTGTTTTTGGCAGATGGAAATTTTTCAGACTCTACAATATTTCCAATCCACTTTATTTATATAGCACATTTCACAAACAAATGCAGTTTCCAAAGTGCTGCACATATAAATAAAAACAACTAATTAAGTAAATCAACATTCAGACTAGAATAAAATAGCAAAATTAAAATAATAAATATGTATATAAAAGCAATAAAACAATTACCAATAAAACAATCAAATCAAATAAAACAAGCAAATAAAATCAAAAGGAACAAATCCATAAAAGACAACAGAGGACCATACAACTCACGCAGAGTTAAAAGCCAGAGAGTAAAAGTGGGTCTTAAGACGAGACTTAAAACACTCCACAGTGGGAGCTGTTTTGACGTGAGGAGGCAGAGCATTCCAGAGCTTTGGACCAGCCACAGAAAAGGCTCTGTCTCCTCTGGTTTTAAGTCTCGTCTTAGGCACCACGAGTTGGAGCTGGCCCTCGGACCTCAGTGCGCGCGACGGAGTATAAATTTGGATGAGGTCCGAGATGTAATCTGGGGCCAGTCCATTCAAAGCTTTAAAAACAAACAATAAAATCTTAAAATCAATTCTAAAATGAACAGGGAGCCAGTGCAAAGACGCAAGAATTGGAGTGATGTGTTCATGTTTTTTATTTCCTGTTAAAAGTCGGGCTGCAGCATTTTGGACTAACTGCAAGCGATAAAGTGCATTTTGGTTAATTCCTACATAAAGTGCATTGCAGTAGTCCAAACGAGAGGAAATAAAAGCATGCATCACGCAATCAAAATCCGAAAAAGATAAAATAGACTTAATTTTAGCTAAAAGACAAAGATGATAAAAACTGGATTTCACAACGGCGTTGACCTGTTTATCAAGTTTAAAATCAGAGTCCATAATGACGCCAAGGTTGGTGGCTGTGGTCTTAGTTTACTGACTCAGGGGTCCCAGGTCTGAAGAGGAGCTTGCACCGACACTGGGCCCAAACACTATCACCTCAGTTTTATTTTCATTGAGATTTAAGAAATTTTGAGCCAACCAAACCTTGACGTCATAAAGGCACTCTAGTAGAGGTGTTTTTATTTGCTGAAAAAAAAAAGTTTTATTTCATAACCTCTGAAATGTCCTTTTTAGTGACACTGCCATTAGGTGGGAATATGAGATCTGAAGGTCTTCACACAATGAGGGACACAGAAGCTTTTTGGTGGAAAGAACATTGTGGTGTTATTGTGGAAGCATAGAAATATTGGGTTATGGAGGAAATAGCTGGGGATCAGTAAATCATAAGGTCATTGCTTGCTGTAGTAACTGGCTTCCATAAAGGGGAATAAAACTGAAATTGTAAAAGCATGAGGAGAAATTTATGCCACAAAAGACAACAACACTGATACATTTTACTGTACCAACTTTTTTCTATTTATCATAATGTATTCATTTATTTAATTCAGTGGGCAGTGCATATTAATGAACATTTCTGTAAATATGCCAGAATTAGCCAAGAAAGCTTTTTTTTTTTTTTTCATCTGCAGTCCCATGATAGATGTTAATGTTGGCCTAAAAACTAAATCCATCTATGCTTTTGTGTCTTTTTGGGCTAATTAACTACCAGCACAGCAGTTAACCTTATTTCATCATTCAGCGAAAACATGTCTTGGCAAATGTATTAAATGTACAGTTTGACAGTTTCACTAATGAGCCTATTTTTAACAGTAAATGCAATCTTATTTTCAGTTAAATGTTTACAAATCAAAGGTTTATCCAGCTCGCCCACCTTTTTTTGCCACTTTGTTCTGTGTCTTTAACCATTCATGCCATGGCCTCCTGGTTCTTGCAGTAGATACTCGTGCATCAGTATTCTGCAGCAGTGTTTCGGTCTGATGGTGTGTCTCGTTGGGGGGAGAAGGCCCTTATATGTCTGTCGAGAGGTAGAGGCAGGTCTCTGGAGATTGGCCCTTGGAATGAATTTGTACATGGCTCAGACAGGAGAAAGACACATGGGCTATAGTGGAAGTGTACAGGGTTTCAGTGGGCAAAAATAAATTGCTGTGCCAATGACAGGAAGGAAATCTCAACAAAAAATGGTAAAACCTTTGTTCAGTTGGTATCAGTGGGTTCGTGGTTACGGTAGCCTTTACTTTACCCATTCCCAGTTCATATTGTTGCTGTGTTATTGGGCAAGATTGGGTATTACGCTAACTAACACCCAATCTAACACCCAAGTCATCTAAGACAGTTTGACATGTTTTGACAATATCGTGTATGATTTATATTTTCTTCATCCATCTGCCAATGTGTTTAGGGCTTGATTTAAGTAACCAGCGACGAAAGATTCTCGTTGTGATGAGGTCATATACATAGGTTATGTAAGGAATGATGAATGAAAATGCAGCTGTCCCTCTCCAGTCTCTTAAACAACATTGGACTAGGTTTATATACAATTGTAAACCATTCAATCCATTTTGGAGAATTTTGTTACTATAGAAATTCATTATTGGCAAAGAAACTGGACTAAAAGTAAAACTGCTTTTTTATTTTACAGTTACATATAAAAATCCATGTGCCGAGCTGACTGATGAAGAGTCCTTTCAAACCACGATGTGCAGAGTATACTGGAATGCGTTACTTGTTCAATTTTTGGACTTCAGTTGTAGCTTGCATAAACATAAGCCTTATTCCGTGGATAATAACAGCTCCTAATCACATACAGAAGAGCATTACCGGCTTATTTTCTGCTTGCTAATGAGTCGGTCACACTTAAGCTACCAGCTAATAATATATTACTCTCAAAGAAGAAACAAAGCCCTTAAGACAGACACTCTGCTCTCTAGGCCCATGCTACCGATAACGCGCTGTGAAATGAACTAGTGCCTTTAATTCTAAATGGACTGCCTCCAATACACAGTGTATACAAGAGGGATGAGCACCGCAGCCTATTTTAATTACATTCTCAAGTATAGAATATGAAAGCATCAATTATGGCCAGTCACCTCACCAACGCTGCGTATTAGGTAAACAGGAGGTTAGTGTTTACTCTCTGCAAATGCAATCCGCAGTAGAAGTAATGGTGAAGGGCACAGCCACCACTGAACCAGGATGAATATTTATGAAGGTAATTCTGCCTTTTAATTTTCTCACAGACCGATGCAATAGCCTTGTGTTTGTGGAGGGCAATCCGAGCTCAGAGTAAGGTCCACGTGTTGTGAACTACTGCGCTATATTATTTTGATTATAACATGTGCATGGCCTGTCATAACTCTGCAAAATGTAATCAATCAACTGAATCGTTTCAGAAATGTGGGAATGTAAATGATAAACATAGTTAAAGGAAGAAATACAGATGCGTGACTTCTGCAAAGGTTTGAGAGGCAACTGTGTGTATGTGTGGCTCAAGGTACCTTTAATAAATCATGTTAAAATACCTAAAACAGGCACACGGATACGTTTATAAAAAATGACTTTGAGATGTTACTTTAAAATATGTAATTAAAATGTATAAAAGACTAAAAACATGCCATGATAAAACTATAAAATGGCCAATGTTTATTAAAATATAACAATTCAGAATTCATAAAACAAAAACAAATGGTTTGGAAACAGAAATAAATGTTCAATAAAAGAAATCAACAAGGACGACCTGAGCAAAGTCACACACTGTCGCAGCAATGTAACTTAAAAATCCAAAGTGCAAACTGAAGGATATGAGGTAAACTGCTCCCAAGGACAACCCGAGAACCTAAATGTTTACCAAAGTAAAGCTAAAAGCCCAGGAACAGCAACCGACTTAAAAACAACACATGTATTTGTGGTGCAATAGAAATAAAAGAGTCAACTAAAGGTAATAAATAAAAATATTAATAAAATAGCTCTAAACAAAACAGCAGCACGCCAATCCTGAAAATAAAAAAAGGATTTAAAAAAAAGGAAAGACAAGTGTTAAAAGTTATTTAATGAATTTAAAAACTATGTAAAACAAACACCTGTTCTACCTTAAAATCACAACACAACACAGGGGAAATACTGTAGCTGCCATCGGACTTCTTTAGCACTAAAAGCACAATAAAAACAATTTACAAACTGTTTAAAAGAGCTGAAATATAGGTTAAAATGAGGGAGAACATAAAACCACCAGCTTGCAGAGGTCAGGACTGACAATTTGCAGCAAAGTCTATTTAAGTCCAACTTCTGCGGACATAAGAAGTTGCCCGCCACATATGCATCATGGTAAAAATGGTAAAAACAAAACAAAAAAACAAAACAATGCACTAATTAACATTTCCACTACCTGCTTGTTGCCGTAGAGTTGCTTTGTCTGGAATGTTCCACAAAATGCCATTAAAATAATAGGTTGCGTGGAGGCAAGCAGTCAAATTACAAGTCAGTTCTGTGAAGAAGCAAGCCCTCTCACAGTAGGAATACATCCTTAAAAACTGTACTTTGTTGTTTATCTGACATACGTTTAAATAATCTAAAAGTTACCACTATATGTCTCACTATAGCGTTCCTTTGAGTCTAACAACGTGCATGGATTGGTAAATACAAAAGTAAAAAACATTGATGCATTTTGTTGTCAAGTGTCAAGATATTCCCATCCACCTCCTCTAACCATTTTCTTTCTTCTTTGTTCAGAACATAAAAACACACAGAGTACACTCAATACTATGCAATTTTAGGCCAGAGGCAATCAAAACCTGCATCCCTCAGAAATAGTCATCTTTAATATATTACCAATAAGCAAACATTCTCCGAGGTGGCTTCCTTTGTTTGATTTGAGACAAGGATCGATTTGTGTAGAAATCACCATTTATTATCCCACATAAAAATATATATTCCTTTCCATCTCAGTGCCACATCGTCCTGGTCTTCCTGTGAAACTCATGCACTATGTATGGCATCGATCAGAGCAACGCAGCACTTCCTCAACGTTGCCCCGGGAGACGTTGTTTACCCCTTTTATTCTTCTGGCCCCGCTCAATTCTGTGCTCTGTGTTGTGAAGTTTATCAGACAGTAAAGCTCGGGGTATGGGGTAATGCTCTGCAGAATTTCAATCCAATGAAAATTATGTTTGTTTTTGATTGCAGTGTAGTTTTCGTACTTTCTTGCACTTTTTGGGCATTAAGTGCTGTCTGAATGCCTTTATGAGATTAATATAATATGTAGTTTTTAATGCTTATTTCAAAATGTCTGCCTCTAAAGGTGATATGAGCTTGGAGTCAGGATTACTGTAAAGCATTTGTTGATGTTGCAATAGTCCATTCAGAACTGTTGGAATAGTTTCAACAGGATCAGGTGTGTGTACTCGCATTTGATAGTGAACCAGAGGGTTGTCAGTTCAATTCCCACCCAAACATTGCAGTATGCCCACTCTCACAGTACAATGGTTGCTTCCTTCCAATTACATCATTTCAAATTATTAGCCAGATGGTACTTACTCTTAAAATTACTCTTGAATACTTTCCCCAGACATTATATTCTTGAACCAATACTTTGTACTTCTACTTTAGTATCTAGAATCTACTCTTCCCACCTCTAACAACATCTGAAAAACAATAGAAAGAAAAACATCCTACAACTGTTGAACCCTTTGCAATGGTTGACAGCACAACTTTCTTTAATTATCATTATATTTTATCTTTGACAAAGATCTTGTTTCATGCACATTAATTCTCAGTGTGCAGCTAACACCGGGCTGACGGCAGACTGTGTTTGTTGAATGTGTTTGTTCCAAATGAATGCTCTGCTGTCTCTCTGGGATAATGAATCTGGACAAACAGAAAGTTGTCACGATATAAGGGGGATCGTCTGGAAAGATTGTGCTGCCCCTAATTACAATTTACTTTGGCATCACCGCGGCACTTAGACTATGCATCCTTTGTCATCCGTCTATACCTGCCAAGTGTTTTTGTCTAATTCCTTAAAAGGCTCATATTATGCTATTTTCTAATCTATGTTATAACGTTGTTTCCTCATCACAAATATACCCAGAGTTGTGTTTTGTTTCATTCACACAAGTTTCACACACAAACAACTGAATATTTACGCTTACCTCACACAGAAAACACTCCGTTCCACCTTGTGATGTCATGTGGCAAGTGCTCCATACACCTTCACTAGAATCATTTGGATGATTTCAGCCCTGGAATTGCCAATCTGTACTAAATTAAAGCTAAAAGGTAACTGTCAACTTGAAAACTAATGCTTTTTTGCTTTTTTTTTTTTTTTTCTCGATGTAGACAGACTAATAATAAAGGATTACTCAAACATGTGTGAATGAAACAAAACTCCAGCAATATTTGTGAGGAGTTAACAACATTCTAACAAGACTAAAAGCTCACAAGAGACATTTTCTTTTTACAATACAGGAGCTTTAAAGCAAAGATTGGGATGATTATATGCTCTGCTTTACTATAAACTCTGCAGACAGAATGATTGTTTAATGAGTATTTAGTATGAGTTAAGGCACACTTTTTGTCCCAGGTAAACTTTGACCCACATTTGACCCACCTGCAGCACCCAGGACCCTTCTCAGATCTTGGAAAAACTCTCATAAGGTTCTATTCTATTAGACTTGTGAAATACTATGTAGGTGTTTTCTCCATTAAAAAAGAAAGAAAGTATTAGCGTATTAAAGTTATCTATCTCCATGGAGACAAGCAGATGACAGCAACAGACCAGGTTACAGGTCAGATCAGTGGCCATGAACATTACTCACTACAATACTTGATGGCTTTACAAAGGAGCTAGTTAAAGTGGGTCAAATAGTGATGCACAGTCTGCTGCCTTCAGCCGTGAGCACAAAGCTACAGCTGGAAGTGGCTCCTTTTCAAATCCTGCAGCTCCTCTGAGTGAGCACGGCAGATTGTTAATTACGACAAGTCTGGGGGAAAATTACTTTATCGATTTGCATCCGGCCTGCCGCTGTGAAGACAAAAGAAAACCTACCATTGCAGTCTCACTATAAAGCTATGCACCTACTTTGGAAGTGGGAGCTGCTCTTTCGAATAATAGAGACACCGGGTTTATGTTGGACTGGGATGTCTTTATCTGTTAAGTATTGGTGAGTAGAGCAGATTAAAATGTACAGTATATACAATAGTGGAAGGCAACAAAGTACAAGTAGTAAAGTACTGTACTTCTGTAGGATTTTTAGGTATCTGTTCTTTACTTAAGCACATTTTACAGTGGATACTTTTTACTTTTACTTCTCTACATTTGAGAGCAGTATCTGTACTTTCTACTCCACTACATTTTGAACTGGACTGAAAAGTAAAAAGTACTTTTCATTGATTTGAGGTTTTCTTTTACCATGTTCGCTGCAACATCCTGACTAAAGTTTTCAAGTTTAAGCTTTGACTTTAAGCAAACAAAATAAATACACAAAATTCACATGAAAAATTTAAACACTGATTTGTACTGTTTTTGTTGACCAAAATATGACGCCTTTTTTAATCAATAACACTTGAGTGAAATACTTTTACTGTATACTCTTAAAGAAATTTTAATACTTTTACTTAAGTTGATTTTTCATGTGATACTTTTACTTTTACTTAAGTTACTTTTCACCTCTGTATCTGTACTTGTACTTAAGTTACACAATTGAGTACTTAATCCACCACCATAAATATGCTGACTGATAGCTTCTTGAAAATATTGAGTTTTATGGATAAAAATCAGTGTATTTCAAGCGCTATATAACTACTCTAGTATCTATTTTACGCAACTATCACAGTGATATTATAACCCATAGTAGTCCATAGTCCAGATAGCTAGACATATTTATTCCAGTTAATAGTCACAGCCCTGTTAGTGAGATGTAGAACAGAAGACATTTGAGCTCAACTTCTCCCACATGGAGTATTGTAGAAGTGACTGTGGGCTATTCCTCCGTTGAGAGACCATCAACTGTTCAGAGGAAAGAGGGAGAGGGTCAGCGGAGATAATGAGAAGAGATAGGATCCTCTCCTCTGCCAATAAACAATTAACTTCATAACCTCTGGGCTGTTGGCTGTGTCTTTGTGAATAGAAAGCACATGTCAAACTTTTAACAGTGTTCCCTTGACATATTTCTACTCCTTTTTTCATATTGTGGAAAAAAAACTTTGAATATAAAGCGAGTAACTTATAGACATTGTATAACCTGGTATGGACAGCAGCTATTAATTCATTCTTTGCAGTACAGGTAGTTGAAGTTGCAGTAACGGTTACATAAATCAACTCACATTTATGCGTTTGGTGGAGATACAGAAGCACTATACTCATTCATACTCCAGTGTAGGAAAATACTGATGTGTACTGATGTATTGGTAGATGAAATGTCCTGCCGTATGACACAAAAACATTGTCACTTGTGGGAATTGAGCCGGCAACCTTTGGATTTTTATCTGAGCCTCTGGTATCGCTAGTGCCGACAGCCAGAGTGTAAATGTTAAGTACTCGCTGCTCTCCCATAAATGCATTGACTGGAAGGACAAGAATATAGGAAGAGGTCACTGGAGAGAAGAGAGACGCAGAGAAATAAAAATGTTCCAGTTCGTAGCTTTCCTCAGATGGACGAACCGCTGTTGCCAATGGAGACATCAGGCCTGACAACGCTGGCCCCTGTCCAGGTACAGCGGTGGAGGAGACAGGCTGAGCGCGGGAATTAGCTCTATGTCTGAGGGCACGACTCTCAGAACCGCGACCGAGAAGCTGACAACCACAGATGAGCTCGGAGACACGGAAAAAAATCTGTCGGCCAATCAGGCGCAGCGGCCGGCCTGGCCTCACTGCTCTCAAATCTAAAGACGAGACCGGACCTGACAGCTGAGTGTAGGGAGGCTGGGTAAAGTGGATGTATGAGCTGTGAGTGAGCAAAAAGTTAAGCTGTCAAATTGTTGAATACACTTAGCAATGTCTGATGGCTATATCTAAAGATGTTTGAGTTTTTGTTTCATGTAACGTGGAAATGAGATGAACAATGCAGAATTAGATGCTATGGTACACATTTCAATATAGAGATTGTTGAAGGAAAACAATCTGGTTATAGTCACATGAACAAAAAATAGCTAGTAATGCAGGCATGCCCAAACTGTGGCCCAGGGGTCAAATGCTGCATTTTCTTGGCCCTCAAGCTTCCAGGTGAATCGGCCCATATTACCTTAAACAGTACTTTTTACTGTACATTTCTGAGAATCTACTTTAACAAGCCCATATCAAATATTTAATGTGTCCTATTGAGGATCTAAGCATGAATAAAGGTCTAGAGGTTCAGTCTAAATTGTAATAATAATGCAGATTTAAAGTTTTCACTGTATTGGCGACGAGTCTATGGCCCTCAATCTGCCCTCAGCTTGTCTGTGTTTTTATATGTGGCTCTTAGTGAGAAAAGTTTGGACACCCCTGTAGTAATGTATAAGGTCAGAATGAACATTTTGTAAACTTTTTGGTTAAAACTTCAATTAATTATTTTATTATATATGTGTTTAAAAAAATCTATCTATCTATAAGCAAATATATGTTAGTGCTTGTGAGTGAACACTACCTTAGTACAGAAATCTCTTAAATTTTTTACATATAAACCTAATTTCACCTCACTTGAACTTAATTTTTCAAAAATATAATCTTATATATAACACACACACATACACAATAACTCAATTTCAGATATACAAATACTCTTTCTTTCATACAACTTGCTTTGATATTAGCCATTTCTTTGTCACATGTATGTATGTATTTCAACCTTATTTCTGTAGTTCATCTACAGCCGAAGCTACTTTTGATACTTTTTTTTTAAATTTTTTTATTTGATACTTATTTCTTTCTTTCCAGACATTTCAATCTTAAATCAAGGAAACAATCAAAATATGCAAATCTTATGACATGTGGAAACTTTTGAAAACTTGTGCATGTTATAATCTCATTTGAATTTAACTATTCCACTGACTCATAGCTACAATAGAGAAAGCCCATTTATGAAAAGTACTCTTTACTTTGCAGTCCAGTTCAAAAATGTAGTGGAATAGAAAGTACAGATACCTGCTCTCAAATGTACTGAAGTCAAAGTAAAAAGTATCCACTGTAAAATGTTCTTAAGTAAAATACAGATACCTAAAAATTCCAGTACCTTACACCACTTCCATCGGCTACAACACTTCAAACTACGGTACACAGGTTAGCCTTCTCATTAAGGCTTTACATGTGAACTATGTATTCTGTTTGATTATTACCGTCCACCACTCTGCTGTACATGTGGCCTTTCAATTATACATGGAAACATCCAGACAACCTTGAGAGCCATATTGTATGTGAAAGTTGTTTTTATCAATAGTTGTTGATGTTGTTGTATGATGTACCTGTTAGGTATTGACTGAATGAAAACGCTTGTGTGTTTTATAATGTGTTTTAAATAAGCAGCAACCCTATAGAAGATGCATTTTAAAGTGTCAAAAACATAAATAAGAACGAAGTAAGTTTATGTGCAGACAGCTACAGCTAACAACACATTGATTCATACCAAATTGTAACTGATAACTGTATCGTAGTAAAGTTACTGTTGAAATTAGGAAACTATTTTTATTATTTTACTTTTAACTTCTATACTTGTGTCCAAAAATGATTCATATTTTTTCTTATGTTTAGGAAAATGTCTCAGTCTTAATTCAAGATTTTAAATTGAGTGCCAAAACCAATATAACTGCTAAAAATCATATAAGAAGAATAGTCATGGTCACAGAAACTCGGGGAAAAGTGTCTTGCTCAGAAACACAACAGCATTCATGTGTGGGAGCTGGAATCGCACCGTCAACCTGTGAGTCTGTGGATCTGCCTGCTCAAAAACGCAATAATGTTTACGTCAAGAGCGGGATTTAAACCAGCAACCTTCCTAAACACTCTATTTATTATGTATTATTTCTTACATTATGCAGTTATTATTACCAAAACCAACATTTGATTTGAGCAGGTTTACTTCAGAAATGTGTAAACGTAAAAAATAAATACGTGGACAAGTGTATTGATGATGCAGAGACAAGTACACATTTACACATAGTACTTTTGTTGCCAATGTTGTTTACGCAGAGCAAAAGCGTCCATACGGTACCACGTTGTAGTACTAACACGTTCACTTCAGTAGCACTGCGGCTATCTGCCAGTCTGCCCATTCAGTCCCCCCTAATGCAGTGTGTGTGCTCTGGGGCACTTTGTTACCATTGACTGGGGGAGTAATGATGCATGCTAGCTGATCACTCCACTAGCTTCTGTCTTTAGCTCTCCTCGGGGTCGCTATCACCTCACAAAGATGCCATTTCAAGCAGACCATAATCCCCAAAGCAGGAAAAAGCCACTTTAATTGAGTATTGATCAGACAGAGAAGTCGGAGAAGTATTCAGGTGCGCTGCTATGGAAAGGCATTCATCATAAACCAAAGGTAATTCGAGCATGGTTTGAAGATACTGCAGGTGCGGAGAACATTTCAGTGTATCAAGGGCTGTTTATGCTGGAGAAAAAAGTTCTACAGTTTCCAAGTCGCTTTCACTCAAGATTCATTCAGGTTGTGCACAGTAGGTTTTTTTTCTTACTATCTGTTTTCAATTTTTCTATTATTTTTACTATTGTTTTGTCTCGCTGTCTGTAATGGTTGCATTTCAAATCTCCAGTCATGGTTTTGGACTCGGATACAGGCTGTTTCTTGGTTTTACATCTCTCCTTAAAGGGCCCATATTACGCTACTTTCTGATCTTTGTTATAATTGTTGTTTCCTCATCACAAACAGACCTGGAGTTGTGTTTTGTTTCATTCGCACATGTTTAACACACAAACACAGCATGAGGTTGAGTTCTTCTCTCAAACGGAAAACACTCTGTTCCACCTTGTGATGTCATGTGGTAATACAGGAAGTGCTCTACTGTGTTTTTAAACTCCATCGACTTGCACTAGAATCATTTGGATAATTTCAGTCATGGAGCTGGAAGTCTCTACTGAACTAAAGGTGAAATGTAGCTGATAACTTGAAAACTACCACTTCATGACATCACAAGGTGGAACAGAGCATTTTGAGCTTTGGAGATGCAGACAGACTAATAACAAAGGGTTACTTAAACATTTGTGAATGAAACAAAACACAACTTCAGGTATGTTTTTGAAGAGATAACGACATTCTAACATGATTTAAAGCTCACAAGAGTAGCTTTTTTGTAATATAGGACTTTTAAATGTGATAGCTGCTTTAAACATATCTATCTCCATATGGATACGCTGGCCTAAAAGACAAGTTACTAGTCAGATCTGTGGAGAAGTGACCTTGCTTACAGTAAAAATGCATGTTCTTCAAGGTATTTTTTATTTATTTTAGGAATAAAAAAAACTGTAACTGAATGAATGCATGATAGATAAGTTTGTACACTGGTCTTGGTATGATATAGAAACTTATTTTAAACTTATACTTATTTTTGAAAATCTTGACAAGTAAAATTTTCTTGTTCTGTTGGCAGATCATTTTGCTTATTTTAAGTAATATATATTTTTTTAAATTTTTGTATATTTTTTTCTTATATTTTTCATAGGATTTCTTGCAGTTTACTGTGAAATATTTCAGAATCTCCATCGCCACTCTCCACCAAAAAGTTACATAATGACTATATACAGTATGGTCATAGCTAACCTGCTAGCTGCCACGTTCCAAACAGGAAGTGATCATGGGCACTGATCCGGCTCCATCGACTCTGGCTCCAATTCACTTTCTATTGACAAGCTGTGGCCCCTCTCTCTGTAACTACTGCTGTCAGGCTCGTCATTTTGGCCTTAAAATGTTTGTATTAACCCGCTCTACATGATCCTGATATTTGTATTTTTTATTTATCACACTCCTTTAGTTCACTTCTTTATACAGTCTATGCATGTGTATGAGTATGAGTCTACTTTTAAAAATATAATTAAAGTCAGTAGTATTACAGTGTAAAAGGAAACGTTTACTTAGATTTTTACATTTATATCTTGTTGTAAAGTCTCCTCTTATAAGAAAAAAGAATAACATTGCTTAAAGTCCTTGGACTCCTTGAACAATGTAACATTTTGACAGCAGCTGATTAAAACACTAAAACCTGTTGGTGTTATGGCTCTCTTATATGCCCGTGCCTGTACCTCTATAAAGACTCTCTCTTTACTACCTGCTGCTGACTGCTAGAGTTTTACTGTTGATTGGTTCGGATATAAAGTCTGCTCTTATTGCGTTTAACTTGCTTTGCTAAAACAACAGACATCTCCTAGACACACTTTTGTTTGAGTCAGCGTGAAGGCGACAGTGTTTATGATGACTTTATGACCAGGGTAAACACGTTCATATTGTATTCATAGAAACAATAAAATGCACCAATAGTAGTTCTTGATTCTGCTAAATAAAAAGCTATGTCTAATTAGTTTATAGAATGGTTAAGTTGTGCACTGAGCCAGAATAATTAATTCATTTATACAGTGTAAATGTAAATTAGACTTCACAGTAGAGACCAATGATGTATGAGAAGTTAAAGATGCTCTAAGTAACTTTTCATTGCCATTAAAGGTCCTATATTACACAAAATTGACACTTACCAGCTTTTAGCCATGGAGTTGTGTTTTGTTTCATTCACACATGTTTTCGTAACCCTTCATTTTTAGTCTGTCTACATCTCCAAAGCTCAAAATGCTCTGTTCCACCTTGTGATGTCATGAAGTGGTAGTTTTCAAGTTAACAGCTACATTTTACCTTTGTTCAGAACAGATTGGCAATTCCGGAGCTGAAATTAACCAAATGATTCTAGTGAAGATGTATGGAGTTTAAAAACACAGTGGCGCACTTCCTGTATTACCACATGATGACATCACAAGGTGGAACAGAGTGTTTTCTGTTTGAGAGGAGAACTTAATGTAAATATGCAGGGTTTGTGTGTTAAACATGGGTGAATGAAACAACACAACTCCAGGTCTGTTTTTAAAGAGGAAATTATAGCGTAGATCAGAAAATACCGTAATATGGCGACAAGGTGACACAACTAGACCAAGTTACAGATCAGTGAAGAAGAGAGGCTGCCTGTTGATGGTTGTTGAAGGTATTTTTGAGTTATAATATAATCTTTAATCGAATAAATGCAAAACTGTTAGAACATTCCATTGAAAGCAAAAGGCAAAATCATCTTCGGTGTCTGAACCCCTATTACAAAAGCTACATAATGCAACTTTAATATTGTGAGAGGGTTCAAATAAAATCATGAGCATAGGTCTACAAAACATACAGAATAAAAATAACACTTGTTTAATCCGCACGGTACATCTGAGGATAATCTTTTTGAGATTGTTGTCCTCTGGGTTCAGCACTGTTCCATCTGGTGACGTGAAAAGCCAAAGGTTCATAAATTTCTCCTTTTGTCTGTAGAAAACACCTGACTTCAATGAACTCTGATTAACCACCCCGCTGCACCGTTTCACCTCTAAACAGTTATTATGAAGTGGGCTTAAGAGATTAGTTTAAGAGAGTACATTTGAATAAAAGAAAATTAGCTTATGAGTGTTTTGAGAGGTGCTGGTTCGCGGAGATATTTCTTCAGTGAATGTGAATATATATGTGTTTATCAAAACGTCTGCTTTTTGCGTCCTGTCTTTGAAAAGGTTTGATGAATGAACATACAAGTGTAATATATAAACTACGAAACGTTTGAAAACTGTTTGTCCTTCAGATGTAGTTTAGTTACCCTGAAAAACGTGTATCGGTACTGAAGAAAACTTAGGACAACAATTTCCTGAATAGTTGTAGAGAGGTCTTGATCCATAAGAACTCACAAACCACAATGTGATATTTAAAAAGTACTACTGTTTTGTGTTGAAATGCTATACTATTATCAAAAAATGTGGTGTTTTATATTTTTTGAAATCATGACAGCACTATCTGTGACCGATACTTGTGCATTTAATCACTGTCAATTCTTACGCCTGTATGATTTCACGTGTCAGCTTGACGCTAATACTATTTAGCATTGCAGCATCAGAGGACCACAGCAGGAGCAGCCATTACACACATGTAACTGTCACATAAGCTAACGTTCATGACATGATTTTGTATGTTGCTAAGGAGTTTCTCTGTGTTTGTCGAGGCAGAGGACAGACGGCTCCCACAGCTGCCGACTGGGATCCTGATTAGTTTGTCTCTCCAGGACTGAACCGCGGCGGGCTCCTCTGTGTGATAAAGACGACTGCGCAGGGATGACTATAAACATTAACATCACAGGATTCACTTAGGCTCTTGACATAGTAGAGTTATAATATAATATAGCTGGTAATGTAGGGTCAACAGCTACTAACTCACTTGCATTTGTATGAGTAAGCTATCTGTGCAAGTAGAGTGCTTAGGAAGTTGGTAGTTCAATCAGAATCAGAAAACTTTTATTGCCATTGTCAGTGAAAAAAAAAAAAATCACAAACTAGGAATTTTTTTCGGTGATAAAGTGTAACGTAAAACACTGAATAAAAAATAAATAAATAAATAATAATAATAATAATAATAATAATAATAATAATAATAATAATAATAATAATAATAATAATAATAAAGTACAAATATAGCTATTACAACTAAATATAAATTAAAAATAAATAAATAAATAAATAAAAATAAGGGCATGCATAAAATAATTTTTAAAAAGATATGCTTAAAAATAAAATAAATCACAACCAGTGCAAAGTTTTGTAGTGTCCTAAGGCAAGACAGGATTTTTTGATTTTTTCCCAAGATCCGTTTGAAGTTTGTTAACCAGGAAACCACTTGAAAATTGGGCTTTTACTATCACTACACATTTAAATAATCTTCCTCTAATAATAAAATCCTTTGCTTCACCTCCATTTGAAAGTCTTTAGCCAAAAAATAGACTAAAATAGACGTTACGACATTTGTATTGCATTGAAAACTTGGATAAATGTGTTCTTACTCTGAGAGGGCGTTCATCTCCACAAACCTGACTCTCATTGGTCCTGAAATATTGTTGCTTTGGCTACAATCTTCCACAGTACGGCATAAAACACATCTATCTCCACGTTCTGAAGTATGGTTTTAACGTTCTATTTCCACAGCTGACGTGCCACCTCGAGAAAGCTGAGAGCTGCTCACTAAAGATTATTTTAGGAAATGCTCAAGTCCAAACTTTAAAAAGCTACATCAACGCATTATAGGAACTTTTAAGGGAGTCTTGTATGTTATGTTCATATTCAGGTGTCTCTATACGATAATAGAGGTAGGTCTATTAGGGCCGTTTAGCCGTAGCTTTATATGTCTATCCATTCAACAGTAACACATTAAAGGGAGGTATAAGGGCTTTAGTGTGTAGCATAAGGCATTTCTGAACTGCTGTTTGGGAAATGGGAATGTCTCCGCAGAGGGCTAAACAACTGTTATCAGAGGCCATAACACCCTCTGTGCGCCGATTGGAAAAAAACGCTATTTCCTGTAGATGTCTTCACTGTCCATTGAGGAGGATCCAAGTGTTTATGGATGAAGCCAACTTTTATAAACCACTTCTGACTCAGTTTTATGGCCCGTCTCAGGAGCATTCTGTGGATATTGCTTCCGCTTATGTTTGGGTTAATATGGAAAAAGTGCTAACTATGAATAGAAGAAAGGGATAAAGGCACAGATGGATAGTTGTATAAAAAGGAAAAAAAAAAGGAGCGGAAGAGGAAAACGTACCTCAAAACAAGAATTATTCAGTTACATTTGTACCTTACCTGAACCTATGTTACTCTGCACACTCCATTTTATGTAACTTATGTAACAAAAGTATGTTTGTTTGTTTTTTTTTTCCTTTTGGTTGTGCTTATTACTGTGAAAAATATGCATTCTCTAAGCCACATGTGTCAAACTCAAGGCCCGTGGGCTAAATGTGGCCCCCCACATCATTTTATGTGGCCCTCGACAGGGTAAATTAAAAGGTATGATGGTCTTAAAATATCATGTTATCATTTTATCAGGAGATATGCAGTTACACAGACATAAATCTTCACAAATCATATGTAATATTTGTAACTTGAATAAGTAATAAATACAGAACCAGTTAATAAACAATTTTAAAAAGTAGTTAGATTTATTATACATCTGGCCCCTTGACGGCAGCCATTTTGCTGATGTGGCCCTCGGTGAAAATGTGATTGACACCTCTGCTCTAAGCGGACTCCACAAGCCTCTACAACAGGGGTCTCAAACTTTGGGATATTTTGTGGCCCACAGGGTTTGAAAGTTTAACGTTAGTGTGGCTTTACCATGTGTCACTCGCACTGTGTACTCCCGTCGCAAAAGATTCAACAAATAACAATGTACATCCATAAAATCCACAAGCATTGGCGTATTTCCTCAAGTATGTTGAAAACAGCGATGACGTTTGAGAAAATATATAATACCTGATAAGCCCAGCCTCACCCAGACTCTGCCTCCTGCGGCCCCCGGCTAATTTGAGTTTGAGACCCCTGCTCTAAAAACCTGACTCTTATTTGGCCTGGAGGAGGGTTTACCACCTTGTTTCCATACAAATGCTCCTTTGGCTATAATCCTCCACAGTATGGCTTTAATCTTTTTATGTGAAGAATGTTGCGAAGTATAGTTTTAACCTTCGATTTCCATGGAAACACGCAGGTTACATGTCAGCATCTTTAAGCAGTGTCCACCAACCACTACTTTGTTTGGCCGAGGCACGTTACACATACTGTAGTTCAAGTAAATAATAGATCACGTCTACCCAGGCACTCAGGGTATGTTTAATTCTCAAAATGCATTTTTATGTATTATATTTGAATATATTTTACATATAAATACAAAATTTCAAAGCTAAAGCGATTCACTGTGAATTCGAGTCAAATAAGCTGATATATCTAACGAAAAAGCATCAGTTTTCTTTCTTTCTTTATCTTTATTTATACAGGTGAAAACAATGAGATTACTTGGGCTATTTCTTTCTTGGGCACCTTGTTTAAAATATAATACAAGTACAAAAAAAAAAAAGAAGAAGAAGAAAGAAAGAAAACAAGTATACAAGTTCATATAAAACAATAAAAACAGGTGCAGGTGTGTATAAAATTTGTTCACCTGGTTATCCTAAGATTTTGTTCTAAATTAACTTAAAATCAGCAATACCACAACATAAAAACTGTAAAAGCACCATTTGTCCTCGGTGCTCTATAGATGCTGGTGCTCTGAGACTGGGTTGGAGCAGTTATCTTGGGGTGTCGTTGTAGAGTAACTGTCCTTTGTGTTTCCTGAAGCCCCCTCTCCTCCGGCTCGTCTTTATCTGAGCTTCAGCCTTAGCCCTGCGCCTTATCAGGTCAGCTCTGTCTGCTCATATCACACTGTTGCATCAGCCCCTTCTCCCACAGACAGGTAGAGAAAGAAGACACTACAAAAGAAGCAGGGATAAATCGCCTGCCTTTTGTTATTATAATACGCCGAGGTGGAGATGGAGAGGTAGCTGCTAAAAATAAAGCCGCATTAGCAAAGATTGATCGTTATTTTGACTCTGGTGTCAGCAAAACAACGTGGCAAAAGTGATAAAAATAAGCTAGGGTTATCAAAGACGATGTCAGAAAAGTTGGAGAGTTTTCTTTTTGTTGAGAAATAATGAGTTAGAAGTTAAATTTACACGACAAGCTTGCGTGTGATGACAGCTGTTTAGCGGGTACTTACGGCTGAAGAGAGTCCATTGTCCTATATTCAGATCTTAAAGCACGACCAGACTTTGTTAAACCTTTGGATATTGTGTGCTCAAACCAAGACTGTCTCGCTGAAATAATCTTTTTTTCCAAATTACTCAAAATGAATAAATACTACAACTGAAACTCTAAGCATCTCCTAGTAAGCTGATAGGCCCCCTCGTCCCTATTCACTGTCCCGTGAGCTCATTTCTGGCTCTCAATAGCCTCCTTAATCCAGCATTTGTTTTTGTTGTCCTCCATCCCAATTATTTCAACGTTTTCCCAGTCCACAATGTGTCTCTTTCCTGCAGTGATGTGTGATGGCAGATTTGAGGTTTTCTTGTTTTGCTTTCCTTTGTATAGCTCTTGTACTCGCCCCCATTGTTTCCTTTTTACGTTCTGCTTTGTGTTGTTTTTTGCACATGCTCAAAGCTCTTTCTGTTCCGTCTTTGTTGTAAGCAACATGCTGATCTGTTGAAACGAACATTTATTTGAGAAGGACCAAGTTTACCTGTGACAAAACTGCGCACAAACCAGGAAGTGTTAACACATCCAGACTATTTGTGACGATGTGCGTGTTACTCGTATCACAAAATAGGCATTCGACAAGAAATATTTTGCAGAGGTTTGTTAATTCAGCTAAATAAAATCCAAAAGGTTCACATATTATGCTTCAGGTACTATTGAACCAACATAAAGGTTATAATTTCACTTGTTTAGAGTGAATCGCAATATTGATCTAAAACAGCTTAGCAGAACCGGGACAATTGACTTCTGCAGAATTGATAAGCCACGCCTCTTTATTCTGGCATCAGATTGTCAATTCTGCATTTTTATTTTTGAAAAGTGGCTTTGTGATATTTAAAAACCCTACATGTTTCATTCTTTATATTTCAAGGACTTTCTAAGTACAGGGACATGGGCGGGGATAGGGGGAAGTTGATTTTTCATTTTGCTTTAATGTTTCTGTACAATATCCCAGCTTGTTTTACTGTAAAGTAGTATTTCTACTATAATCCCCTCCAACACTTCTTGCTTATTTCTTTTACCGGTTCACCAAACCCTCCTGTACCACAGCTCCAGCAGCGTCGCGTTCATCTCGTGTAAACACTGCCTTCCTGTTGACATTTGTTTTCCCTGCAGAGACACTGGACTCGCCTCGCCTTTAAGAACAAATGGCAGAGAGCGGGACGCCAGCGAGCGAACCAAGGTCCTCCGTGCCCCCGCGGGTGCTCAGCGATCGCCCATGATAAACGAGCAGACATGCACCCAGCCTCATTTGGCCCAAGCTGCATCAGGTGATAAAAGCCAGGAGAGAGAGTGGGCTTCTAGCTGCAAGGACAAGGCTCACAAGTACTTTATATTCAGGACAGGCAGCATCGCCTCAGAGCCGAGCTGGAGATGAGAGAGGGAGAGAGAGAGAGGAGAGTTAAGAGCAAAAGTGTGTGTGTGTGTGTGTGTGTGAGAGAGAGAGAGAGAGTTAAGAGCGAAAGTGTGTGTGTGTGTGTGTGTGTGAGAGAGAGAGAGAGAGTTAAGAGCGAAAGTGTGTGTGTGTGTGTGTGTGTGTGAGGGAGAGAGAGTTAAGAACGAAAGTGTGTGTGTGTGAGAGAGAGAGTTAAGAGTGAAAGTGTGTGTGTGAGAGAAAGGAAGAGGTAGAGAGAGAGAGTTAAGAGCGAAGGTGTGTGTGTGTGAGAGAGAGAGAGGAGAGTTAAGAGCAAACGTGTGTGTGCGCGTGTGTGTGTGTGAGAGAGAGAGAGCGAAAATGTGTGTGTGTGTGTGTGTGTGTGTGAGAGAGAGAGTTAAGAGCGAAAGTGTGTGTGTGTGTGTGTGTGAGAGAGAGAGAGAGAGAGAGAGAGAAAGGAAGAGGTAGACACAGAGAGTTAAGAGCGAAAGTGTGTGTGTCTGTGTGTGTGTTTGGGAGAGAGAGAGGAAGAGAGAGTTAAGAGCGAAAGTGTGTGAGTGTGTGTGCGAGAGAGAGAGAGTTAAGAGCGAAAGTGTGTGTGTGTCTGTGAGAGAAAGAGATAGAGAGCGAGGGAGAGAGAGTTAAGAGATAAAATATGTGTGTGTGTGTATGTGGGAGAGAGAGAGAGAGAAAGAGAGAGCGAGAGAGAGAGAGAAAGGAAGAGGTAAAGAGAGAGAGTTAAAACCAAAAATGTGTGTGAGAGAGAAAGAAAGAAAGAAAGGGAGAATTAGATAGAGACAGAGAGAGACAGTTAAATGTGTGTATGTGTGTGTGAAACAAAGAGAAAGAAAGAGAGAGAGAGAAAAGGGGGGCTAGAGAGACAGAGTTAAGTGTGAAAGTTTGTGTGTGTGTGAGAGAGCGAGGGAGAGACAAAGAAAGAAGAAAGAGAGAGAAAGGGAAAGGTAGAGAGAGTGTGAAGACAAGTGTGTGTATATGTGTGTCAGAGGGAGAGACAAAGAAAGAGAGAGAGAAAAGGATGGGTAGAGAGCCATTTAAAGTGTGTGTGAGAGAGAGAAAGGGAGAGAGGAAAGGAGGGATAGAGAGGGAGTTAAGTGCGAAAGTTTATGCGTGTGCGTATGAGAGAGAGAGAAAGAGCTAGAGATGAAAGAGAGGAAGAAAGTGAAGGGAAGAGAGTTAAGAGTGAAAGTGTGAGTAAGGGAGGAGCAGGGAGAGAGAAGGATAGAGACATAGAATGAATCAAAGAGAGAGAAAGGACAAGGAGAGCAAGAGAGACAGAAAGGGAGGCTGATGAGTAAAGAGAGAACATGAGAGAAAAAGAGAGAACTGCAGAGAAAGGGACAAAGAGAGAGAGGGGGAGGTGAAAAGGGGAGAGAGCTGAGATAAACTGGACGGGTACACAGGATACAGACAGGGATAGAGAGAATGGGGACACAAGAGAGAGAAAACAATGGAAGAGGGCAGGTGAGGTAGAACAAACAGAGGTGAAAGCGGGACATTAGAAAAAAGAAGAAAGATTAACAAGAGAGAAGGAGAGAGAGAAGGAGACCAGAGAGAGACAGAAAGGAAGAGAGGGGGGGAGAGAGATAAGGGGAGAGTGGACAAAGAGGTTAAGAGAGATAGAAGGGAGAGATAGAGGGTTAAGGGAGTGAGAAAGGTAGGGGAAAAGATAGAGCAGAGAGAAAAAAACACTAAGGGAGAGGGAAAGAGAAAGGGATAGAAAGAGCAGAGATAGTCATTTTGAGTTTCCATGGTGGCAGCTCAAACTCTACTTAACTGTTAAATGTAAAGTAGGGAAATAGACACGAGGAGTTCAGAATATCTCAGTTAAGTACTGCATGTCACTGAGCATTCTGCAGAAATATTCCAAAGTACAGAACTGAAAACTCCACACTTCAACAAGATTTAACTCCTTTTGGCATTCATTTATTATCATGACTTTCACTCGCTAGGTATTGTATTTTTGGGTCTTGACTGAGTTCACCTTTGCTGTGGAAAACAAATACATGTATAGACATTTGTGAAATGTTTTTGAGGTAATTGATGAGGCATTAAAACATCAAACAAAAATATATTTAAGTTAAGTTTAAAAAGGTACATCTGACACATTAAACTGAAACTGAGAATTTTCCAATAGCAAAACAAATGGAGATTTATACACCCCAAAAACAGTTTATCTCTATATCAAGCTAACATCTTGGACAGGCTATTTGACTGAACTGATCGTCTGCATTTACATGATGAACCCCAGATATAAAGCTGTAATTATAGTTATCAATGCAATCCCAATCCCAAAGCAGATTCCCAAGTCGGGTGGAGGTTCAGTTTTGTTCCCTCTTTCTTCCGAGTTGTCAAGATCCCACTCTGCCTTGTGTTTAATGCTGTTTTCCTCCTCCCTTCTGTGTCAGAGCTGGAGCTGGGCGGAGATTCGGGCTCCTCCCATGTACATCTACAACTAATTAGCAACCAAGCTGCACCTGAGGAGGACAAATAGAGCCAGGACCTGACACTCAGCGCCAGATCATCCGCCAGTCCAAAGTGGTACAGCGCTGCTTGGCTCAGTGTCATGTTTTTGCATTTGCTACTTTTTTCTAAGTTGGACGTTTTTGCTCCTTGTCAGATCCCGCTCCCTGAACCCGCTCAGCTCCTCTGTCTCCGACCCAGCTCTCCACGATCGCTACGAACCTCACACCTTCTGACCCAGCTCAGCTTTACTGGTTCGGATTACCTTGTCTCTGACCCCACTGCCCACGATCTACTCCTGGACTACTGCAAACAACCCCGAGTTCCCCGAGTTCTGTATCTTTGGTTTGCCCCGTCAGTCATTACTACACGAGTACGCACAATAGACAAATCATTTGGGTAAACCACATGGGCTAACCAGAACTATACTTCTAGATCTGGAGATGGGACAGATTGGTTAGCCCAGAGGTTACAAAGGAAGAGTTTGTTTTTCAGTTTAGATTATATTAAAATGCCTAGGCCTATTTACTGCACAATGATTCTTCCAATTTTTTCTTAGGTGAATTCTTCTTTTTTTTTCTTCTCTCCATTAGAAAGTGTGACTAACTAAAGTATCGCTTAGTGACACACGGTTCGCTAACTTAAACCAAGTGAGTTCAGCTACGTCGCCATTTATTTTGGGATTTCATAACAGCTCATTTTAATTAATTTTCAAACTAAGCCCATCATTTCTCAAACATTCAAAATCAATGCGATCCAACATCAACAGTGAAAAAAAATGCTTTAATTAAAACACTACTAACAAGCAACACAAAAAGCTATTTATATTCAATCAGTTTTGCGAGCACAAGTTGCACGTCTCAATTAAAAACATACACACATGCTCGTCTGTGTGGTTTTGGGAGTAGGTTTAAAAATGCCCACCCACGTTCCTATTATAGCAGCCAGCCTTTGGGATAATTGATTTGGTTTGATATAATAGAAGACAGTGAACAATGCCCCCTCCAAGGAAATACAACTTGTCTAGTGGCTCTCGTTTTAATAACACGCTGTACCTTCACCTCAATCTGCACGTCTCAAACTAATGAAGCTATATTTGCATAAGGCACCGACACCGAGTTACAATTTTTCTATTACTGTTCGTTCTCTTTTACATTTTTGGTGAGTATCAGAGTATCTTAACTTTCTCACGAATGCCTCTCATTGCATTTTATTATTCATTCAAGGGCCTGAAATGGGGGTGAAGACTAGGGGAGAGACATTCAGCAAATCAAAGCTGGGAAAAGAACCTACGAAGGTGAAGGCTGTGATCATAGACTGTATAAAGAAGTGGGCTAAGGGAGCATGACGTCACCCATAGCGTCCCGCCTGCACCACTGGTTTAACATGGAGCAGGCGCTTAGCAACGCTGTCAATCAAACTGGTTGCTCACGGTAGCGGGAGTGACCTCGGGGAAAGGAGGCTCTTGATTCGTTTGTTTTTAATGTTCATATCTTGATTTACGGACACAATAGCAAAATAAAAATACAAGGATCGTGTAGAGCAGGTTAATATGAACATTTTAAGACCAAATGATAAGGTTCACTGCAGCAGTTACAGAGAGAGGGGTGACAGTTTTTCAACGTAAAGTGAACCGGAGTCGACGGAGTAAGAATCACACCCATGATCACTTCCTATTTTGAGCACGGGAGCTAGCAGGTTAGCTACGTCCATTTATATGCACAGTTTATAGTTGTTCTACTTTTTCGTTTTTATTATTTATTTGTCAGGGACCATGTACAAATTCATTAATCTTGCAAAAGAAAAGATGATTTGTACCGGTTTTATGCACTGCTACTTTCCATCTGCCGTCCCTGGGCAGGTCAACACATTAAAAATACAGATTTCATTACTATGCCCAAACCATGCAGCCATAGCAAATATATTGTACTTTGTTGTCTACAATTATAATACTCACATTAGTCTTATAGATAGTGCTTTACAATTTCGTGCATCATTCATTCACTCCATACTCCGTGGTGGTAAGTTACTGTAGTAGGCACAGCTGCCCTAGGATAGACTGACAGAAGCTAGACTGCCAAACTGCACCATCAACTCCTCTGACCACCATCTACAATCACGCCACATTCATATTAGGCAATGAGGTCAGATTGTCTTACCTATGAACATAACAACAATTTTGCCACTGGTGACCCACTGTGGGACCAGATATTCTCAGTGTCTCCCATCCACACACAGACCCAACTCTACTGTTTAGCTTCTGACAGCAGATAAGATCAAGTTTTGGCAAGGAGGTTTGGCCACACTTGTTTTCTAACACTTATTTCTGCAAGGGCAATGAGCTCAGTTGTTGACAGATTTACAAAAGCATTTGCTGATTAAGGAAATGGAAACTTATCTATAACTCCAGTGTTGAGGATATAGCATTAGCCCCGTCTAACATATGCCACCATGATAATTATCCTCTGTATGACATGTTAACTGTACAATTAATCACGCTGATATTAATGTCAACATGTCAGTGCTCTAATGCTGCCCTGTTACTCTCTGTGGCCATCTGCTCTGTGCTGAAACATACTCATTATAAACGATGTGTAAAAAGCAGAATGCAGAAGCCGTCACTAGCAATTTCCATAAGTCATTACTCTGAATGTTTAATAACTGTAATCATATGAACGAGTATCATCCTGATCCATAAAGCGTACAAATCTGAAGTTAGTTTATTAATGGATAGTTCAAGTAGTGGAGTAAAAAGTGAGTATTATTATAGCTGTTACTATTTTTTTATTCCCAGGTTTATGATAAGAGCAAAACACTGTAAGTTGCTGCTAAACATATTTCAAAAGTGAGTTTTCTCGCATGTTAAATTGCTGTGTTATATTCTTATTACCCTCAGTAAACAGCGCTGCTAGTACTTTTTCCTCTGCAACCTGAGTTTAATATTTTAGTTTTTGTTGTTTTGCTAAGTCATTGTGCAGCTGGTTCATGGGCGGATCTGAAACAATAAAGACATTTCTGATATTTGAGGTCAGTCTGAACGACCTGCAGGTCTACCAGGCTAATCACACCTTCAGGAAGTAAAAACAGCTGATGACAGCCAGTGACAGTTCTGAGGCTCGCAGCTAGCAGATGAAATATGTCAATATAAATACATTGCACAAATGTGGCAAATAGGGGCATATGAAACATTTCATATAGACCCTATCTGTGCATATCCACCCCCTTAACCTGCAGTGTCCACCCAGCCCCTGGTCCAACCATCAGGCCATGGCCATGAGATGTCGGATCACCAGAAACACACCGCGTTTAGGCTCACCGAGGCTACTGTAGGTGTCAAGCATGGTGGCCAAGCATTAAATAAGGTGTTACAGACCACATGGATGAGTTTAGTGATCGATTGTCAAGGGGCCATTTAACTGTGTTATGTGACTCCAGTGGGTGGTGGTTGTCCAGAGTGAGCCACTGACAGTGATCTGGGACTCCTCCCCGGGCCCACAGCCAGCGACAAGCTGCACAGTGACATGCATGTGATGATTAGCATTGCCCCTGGTATGTTTGCTTTGTGATGTTATGAAAGTGCCCTTACAAATGAGGAATATATTTTAATTGCTGTTACTTACAGGACCCGTGGTGTGCCAGTCTCCCCTTTCTTATGTCTCACATTCAAGCAGTGGCTCAGCTGATTGCTGTTGGCTGCCCTATGTGACTGGCTCCACCTGTGAACACATTATGAACTGTTGTACAAATGACTTTTTATTTTATTGAGTTGCATATGAGGAAAAGCATGTGGGTGATGCCCTGTCAAATGACTTCTCAGCTGTTACATTTCTACTTAATAAAATATGAAAATATGCAATTTATATAAATTAATTGCTAAATTTACTCAATGTTTCTGCCATATCAGTCCTGTAGGCCTGTGTTTATATTTCCTATTTATTCTCCTGCCATCATAGATAGGTGGTGTTGTTGGCTCAAAAATAGAAAAATATAACTGTCAGTCAACAGTTTAATTATTAATTTGCCATTTTATTTATTTCTCTTGGTCACACTAACTGACTAAAAGAAAATAAGAAGTTAACTCTTGTAACACATTACAAAAGGAATATGAGTTTTACCAAGTAAAGTGGGGTTAAGATTATATTACTAATATGTCTCCAATCATAATAACTACGGTGTAATACAAATCACAAAACAGAAATGTATCACTTCAAATGATAGAGGAGTAAAACTATTTTTGCTTCTTCCCCGGGGTTGACTTAAGTTCATGAATGCTTTAAGGCCAAAACACTGTTTGCAAATTGCTGCTACAAATCTTACAAGAGTGCCTTTTCCCTCTGCTTAATTTTGTGCTTTATATTTGGATAAATGACGAGCACCCCCGGCCTAATGCCTCTACTCTACCCCCCACGAGCCCAGCGGACACAAACAGTTCTATCTCTTCATCTCCTCTGCAATAATGATATTTCTGTGCGAGTGTGCGGGCAGGCTAATGTTTAATTACCAAGAGCACCGGCCTTGGACTGTATCTGAAGAGCTATTAACCTGAGTCATGCTGCTCTGGGGGCCACCTTCAGAGAGAGAGGGAGGATGAGAGAGAACGAGAGAAGGAGGAAAGGGAGAAAGAGGGGAGAAGTAGGTTGAAGACTTGTGTCCAGGTAATATATCATCAGGGTGTATTCATACTTGATTGTTTGGGCCCAGTTTAGTCTCGTATATATATAGTTCTGGGTTGAGTCACATTTTTGTTCTGATGTGGTGTGAGTGGAAACACCAGAAAATTGATTGTCATATATACTATAATATATATTTTATTTTCCTTCAAAATATATTAGTATTTGTGTCACTGCCTTTGCTGTGTCTGATGTATGGACACATTTACTTAGCTCAATACTTGTTAGTAATATCAAGAGTGTTGCTGAAAACTTGAGTCTCTTATTAGCTCGCTGTCCACACATTGTAACATCTGCTTTCAATGAATAAAATACTATTCTTAACTTAATTTTAAAGCGAAAATATTGTTGTAGCTCACTCCAAATGGTATATAATGAATGCTTCTTGGAGATCAGGATGAATAATTATTGTTCCCAAAAGATTTCACAAAACAGTCAAAATTATGTTTTTTTAAACTTTGTAAAGGCAAGGCACAGTTCATATTCAAAGTAATTCAAAGTGCTTTACTGAATAAGAAAGACAGTAAAATCACAATACAGACAAATCAAAACATAATCAATTATCATCATAAAATTTACATTAAAACAGAATAGTGCAGAATAAAAACCTTTCAGTCATGTGCACAGCTAAACAGAACTGTTGAGCCTGGATTTAAACATTGTCAAAGTAGAGGTCTGTCTCACATCTTCAGGACGACTGTTCCAGGTTTTAGCTGCATAAAACTGAAACGCTGATTCTCCATGTTTAGTCCTGACTCTGGGCACCAGTAGGAGGCCGGTCCCTGAAGTCCTCAGAGTGCGAGATGGTTCATATGACACTAACATGTCGGAGATATACTTTAGTGCTTGGCCATTGAGAGACTTGTACATAAGTAGAGCTACTTTGAAGTCTATTCTCTGAGCCACAGGAGCCAGTGCTTGGGTTTGCTTCTAGTGGTTCCAGAGAACAAAATTCTCAGTAAAGGAGGAAATTTTCATATAATTCTGGTTTTCAGTTCTTTAGAAATCAATATAGTTGTACCCTGGATTGCAATACTAGCTCAAGGCACATGCAAACATGAATTTTGTCTAAATAACCACAATGTTTACCCAATGGAGTCATTATATGCTAATCTAACAAGTAGGAGTCCATTCACGTGAACATTCACTCTAGGATTAAATGAATCACCTTTAATTAGCAGCGTGCAGGGAAGGTTGAATCATTGTTTAACATTATTGTGTCATTACATTACATTAAGCTTTATTTACAATGGTGAACCGGCGGTCTGCAAAGTAAACCTTACCCTTTCAATGAAAATGAACAGCAAAAGCCAAACAAATGGAGTGTTTAAACAGCAGGTGCAATCTATAATGCTAATGTGGAAGTAAACATTTGTGTAGAAAAGCCAGCTACAGTTTGTCAGTGCATCTAATCTGAAACAAGCTCCAAAACACAGTGACAACTTCTGCTCTGTTTCCTCCTTTGTAATCCAGTGCACATTATCATGAGACTATGTGAAGAGGAAGCTATTGTGCATGAGAGATGAGAAAAGCATAATCATAAATGATGAATGGTGTTAAGGCCTCTTCAGAGTATCCATGAGCTGCACTAACAGTGCGGAACAAACTGAACCATATAACAACTCTCTCACTTGTGTGGCATTTGACTCACTTCAACTTGAGTAGTGCAATGGAATAAACCCAGATTATGTTTTATAAATAGTGGAACGCTGGTTAAATGGCAGAGTTACACAGAGTTTCAAATTAATACAAAGAAGACACATGATTTTAGTCTAAAGACATTTTGTATATGTGACACATTCAAAGTGTATTATTATTATTATTATTATTATTATTATTATTATTATTATTATTATTTCTCCTCCTCCTCCTACTACTACTAGCACTTTGAATTACCTTGTGTACGAATTGTGCTATACAAATAAACTTGCCCTGCCTTGCCTTACTACTACTACTACTACTAATAATAATAATAATTAACAAACATTAATAAACAAATCATCATCGTATCTAATTATAATATGATTTACTGTTGTTTTATGTGGCATAATATTGCTGAAACACATTGTGATACTTACCTGATATGGTATCCATCCATTTTCTTCTCCTTATCCGGGGCCTGGTCATGGGGGGAACAGTCTAAGCTATCTCAGACTTCCCTCACCCCAGACATGTCCTCCAGCTCCTCTGGTGGGACCCCAAGGCGTTCCCAGGCCAGCCAAGAGACATAGTCCCTGCATAGTCCCTCCGAGAGACACAATCCCACCTCCCTAGGGAGGTGTCCAGGAGGCATTCTGAGCAGATGCCCAAGCCACCTCAACTGGTTCCTCTTGAAATGTAGGAGCAGCGGCTCTACTCTGAGCTCCTCCCATGTGACTGAGCTCCTCACCCTATCTCTAAGGGAGCGCCCAGGCACCCTGCGGAGGAAACTCGCTTATATCCGCAATCTTGTCCTTTTGATCATTACCCAGAGCTCATGACCACAGATGAGGGTAGGAACATAGCTTGACCGGTAAATCGAGAGCTTTGACTTTCAAGTCAGCTCCTTCTTTACCACAACAGACCAATACAGCGACTGCATCACTGCAGAAGCTGCACCAATCTGCCTGTCAATCTCACGCTCCATCCTTCCCTCACTCGTGAGCAAGACCCCGAGATACTTGACCTCCCCCACCTGAGGCAGTGACTCATTACCCACCCGAAGCAAACCATATGACATGGTATGCTTTTTATTTGTACAAGGCCAGTGCCCAACAATAGAATAACCAAGACAAATGTCATAGGGAAGATGCTGGTGCGAGGTTACAGCATGAATTCTCATTTACACCTGTAGTCTAGAGTAGGTTCAGTTACAGATTCAACGCATATTGATAAATTGACCACAAATATATTGAACAAATATTACCTGGGATCACATTTTTCAAATACTATTCTAAAAGAATAACATATACACACTTACCTGCTCCCCTCAGCCCCTTCCACTCTCCATCCCTCCATCAAGACCCAACATACATGTACCACTGTGGGGAGAACACACTGACAGTATAGATATTGGTCAAAGTGGGTAACTGTCTGCTTTCAGATTAGGAAAAGTCCTACCTCAGTCATCCAACACTAAACTAATAAATAATGGGACATTATATTTCCAATCTTTTTGCATCCAGACATAAAGCAAACTTCAGAGGCACACAGCATTGTCTAAGTTCCTTTACAGTTGCCCATGTGAGGCCTCTATGATCAGACCTGTCTGTCACTGTGACTGACAGCTCAGGAGTCAGGTCGTTTCAGTGGAGAGAGATGGAGGCTGACACGCTGGAGAGGTAACGCCACTGCTGCTCAGTGTGTGGCTCTATTTACCTCTTTTGAATTATATCTTGGATCATTTAGGCTAATGCTTAGTTTACCAGTAAGAGCAGTCAGCAAATATTAGCATTCTGAATACTGAATCCATATTGACACATGAATCAGAAGATCTCCAAACAGTTGAACATGAAATGGTGCACAGGAATATTTTTTCGCTATAGCATTGAATCTATCTGTCTTGAATGTAGTCACTTACATGTGTTCTTGCATTTTTACTGTACAGGCTTGTCCCTCCACATATCCGCCTGATAACTTGGCCAGTGGCATCACCTGCTTGTCCCCATGGAGATATATAATTTAATGCCATGCCACGGTTCATTCCAGGCAAATAAATTACATCTCTATGAAGACAAGCTGGCAAACTCTCCACCAGAAAATTTACATTGTACTATAACTTTGCACTCACTTTTGACTTTACTGCAGTATTTGTAGTTACAGTATCCTTAGATTTAGACATTGCACATTGTTTGCATATCATTTCAATAATATACAGTCCAAACTGTTAATATTCCAGTCCATTTTTGGTTCTATTGTCAATGGGCCCTACCATCACCCCAGAGGTGCTTCAGTTGCATTTGCTCACTTCAGGGTTAAAACTGGAATCCACTAATGTACAGTGACTTTGGGCTTTCATTAGAGAGCGTGAACGTAGCAAGAGAAGGCAGAAAATGTCATGAAGGTGCCATTTCGAGCCATGTTTGCCTCTCGTAGAGCAGTGCCCACGTCCATCTACTTTAAACTGCAGAGACTCTCAAACCGCAGTGAATCGATAATATTATAATAGTTGAAATGAACTGAATAGACTGATTGAAAATAATACTGTGTAGTGCTGAAGGCCATGAGATTTTAGCATTGCCTGATTGCCTGATTGCATTGACAGCACTGTTTATAGATGCGACACAAGGCTAGTTTAAAGCCGAGGTGCCTTAATCATTTGCCTTAACGGACGACTTAAGTTAATATATGTCACCTTGCCAAGCGTATTCATGTTTGCACATAAAAAAAAAGTTTATCTGCAAAGAGATGATTGATGTGATTAAATTATCTTCAGAGATTGTGGTTTGGGTTGGGGGAGCGGGGAGTGGGAAGTGGGAGGGGTGCAATATTTAATCAAAGCAGGTCCTTACGAATCTCAGCAGCACCTCACGGATCGAATTTGACTCCCCGGAGGAACAAGTTTGGCCCGCTTACCCCTGGTTTAAGGTTTCATTATAGACAAACCATAGCAATTAGAGAGGTGCCGAACGAATGCAATGTTTCAATCGGTCTGACTACATCTGTGACTACAATGTGTTTTCTGATAAGTTGATTTCCCCTGGACTATAAAACTTAACTTACGAACTGCATTACAAAAATATGGTCACCAATGTAACCGCTGGAATTAACCCCATCATATTCTTACAGGACACACCTTGTCATCTATAAGCCATTACATTTACTTGAAGTCTGTGTAATCCCACCAGCTCGAATTATCAGTACTGAGCTGCTCCTCTCTCACATCTGTCAGACGTCCGTGATTGGCACTTGCTTTCTGGAGGTGAGCCATCAAACTGTCACCTCAGCAGGATGCCCGGGGCCTGCTGGAGCCGATATGATTTATGTAGGCACTGATTGTGTCAGCTGCTCTGCAAATGGATTGTGTCACGTGTGTGTAAACTGGTGCCCCACAGAGCCACTCTCCCACACTGCAGCTCAGAGCCATCAAACGCGCTCATGAAGTTTTAATACATGCTGCTGTGAACTCATGTTGGTCAATGTTAAGGTGAACTTGAAATTAAGTTTGTGGATTTTGGCAACTTTTGGGCAACTTAAAAATACTCAAAAATAGGACTGTGCCAAAAAACAAATCTTTGGTTGATATCGACTATAAAGAGGGCGTATTTTAATCGACAGGTCTACAGCCAATCCTGGGACAGTAAGAGCATGTGGTGTTGAAGAGGACTCACCGCTCTCTTGTTAAAGTGAAAGCTCTGAGTCAGGGCCACAGCCGCTTTATGTCTCCTCACGTGTCCTCATGTTTCGCAAGTTTTGACTTAAATCTGCGCAATTTGACTGGAGGTTCAATCTCCCTCTTGCCTCAGTGTGTGCATCCGCCCCCGCTCCCTCCTTCCCTCTCATCCAGCAACATCTCTCCGCTCCCTCCCTCTCTCTGATCTAGTGGCAGCTCTTCACCTTTTCTCTTCTCTTTCTCTTCTATGGTGCTTCTTATCATTATAATACAAGTTTTAAAAAGTAAGCAATATTTTCTCACCGTTTATGAGGGAAACTTAAGACCTAAATTAGCATTGCATGTGTTTCTTCCAATAGCTGTGACACGCACATGCATTTAAGCTTATAATATTATACAAACTCACTCCAGATTTTAAAAGTGGATTTTAGAATTATTGGTCCTATCTATCCTGTCAAAAAATAAAATAAACTTTAGTGATCATGACAACCTGCTCTTTATGCCGGAAGTCCATCTGTCCATGTTTTCAATCAGATGGAAGAAGATTGAATCAAAACTAGAGATCGACCAGTACGAGGAAACAAATCATGTTTTTTTCCCCTGTATTACCCAGTCCTACTCAAAAACATGAATCAGAAAGTCAGGTAAACATACTTTGTCTCCCCTCACTCTCTTTCAAGGTGTTGTACAGTTAAGTAGTTGCAGTGTAGGTTTTATTCTGGCTATAATTCTTCTATCTGTGCCTCCTTAACAATGCAACGAACATCATTCATACACAAAAGTTGCCAAAATGCAACTCAAAGACACAAATTTTAATACATTTTTTGTTTTGTTTTGAATAATTGTCAGTTAAATCTATAGAGTTGATTGCAATATCCAATAAGGTCTGACAGCAGTGACAAAGAGGTTCAAAAAGCTGATATAATTGAAATGTTAAGTTCATGCGTGCTGTTCTTCTGTGTCATTGAGGCCCTGCTGCTGTGTTATGTTCAGGGGCCATAGTAATCAGGAGCGCTGAATTCAGATGAGTTCTCCTCCAGTCCCTCATTTGCTTTTCTAATTCACTACAGAGTGAAAAGAGACAAGAAAATTCTGTTGAATGGACAAGATGAGTATTAGAAGCTATTGGCTAAAGTAATGAGGGATCATCTGCACATTGGCTTCAGTTAGCGGCATTGAAACATTTCGTAAGATAGCACAATCCCATAAAGGTGCACTATGTAACTTTTTGGGTAGGGGGTCTGCCACCTGTTTGTCTCAGTGTTGCAAGCAGCTCACATAAGAATGCATGTTTTTAAGGTAGTTTTAGATAAATAAAAACATCTGTAAGTGAATAAATGCAACTTAGATCAGTTTAATACCACATAACAGGGGATGCAATTACATCTCCATGGAAACAATATAGCAGATCCCACACCAGAAATGTTCCATAGTGCATTTTAACATCTTAACATACCAGAAATAGCCTTTTTCCTTATGCAAAATGAGAAACCTTCACAACAAATGCTGTCTTTAATCTTACAGACTTAGTTAAAGTTGATAAAAATGTGATTTTTTTTAACCACATAACAGAACCTGCTTTTTTAGTTAGCCCAAAATGCTTGTGTCATGGAAACTTAAAATAACTTCATCTCAGTGACCCTAAGGATTTCTGGTATTCACAATGCACACCACAGCAGAGCACCCGGGTTCCAATTTGGCCAAAACTAATGACTGCCCAATGCACCCCATGCCGCTGAACCTCATATTTTGCATTTTGATTGTTGGCAGAGTGTGAGCCTTGGCAAGGAGTGGCTTCAGCTTGGGGTGAGTTAACTGGCTATTAATCACAGCTACTTTCCGGCACAGGTCTGCTTTCGGAGCAGCTGGAGAGGCATTTAGTCAAGAACTCAATTATAATACAATGTAGAACTCTGCTGAAATAGTTTAGCTCAATTTGCATAACACTCCGGGAGACCAACAGTGTTAAAAGTGCAGTAAGAAAAGTCAGTTAATATTTTTCGCCTATTTCGTTCATAGTTTTTATTGTTTCTGAGTTTGTGATTGGCAGATTTCGGGTAAGACAATGGTTGTATCATTATTTGGTCAGAAATTGAGAGCATTTTAGTCCTGATGTGGAGCTGGGTTGACCCTGTTTAAGTCATTGTTCAGTTTAAGGTTAGTCCAGGTTTTGTTTTGTTCTGGTTTAGTCCCAATTCTTACATGGTGAATGTGCACAGTAGCAAAAATTAAAGCATCAAACAACAATTTTAAAACGCAGCCATTTCAAAAATCAATAGAATGACTTCTTTATGCTACAATGTGAGTCTAAAAAACAGTGTTGCTATAGTTTCAGCTTGTAATCAGGATAATTACAGTCTGACTAAACACTAACTGAAAACGTTTTTGCTACTAAACTGTGTAGATGTTGTTTAAATTGTATTATCTGCTGTTCCAGTCATTTTTCTTTGCCCTATTAGGTCAATTTGCAGCTTGGTGGTCAAAAAGTGTGTAAAGTTGAGTGTGTGCTGCCTCCAGTGGCCAGTACATCTCAAGTTTTTTTCTTTTTTCCATGTTTATACAGTGAAAAATAGAGTTGCTCCTCTTAGTAAAAGTGTAATATTTTCCTTTAGTCTTCCAGAAGCAGCCCCTTATCCCCTTTCACTTCCACCTTTTGTCCTCCAGGCACTTACTATGTCTGTGGGAGGAGTTTATATGTTTAGTTCCAATACATAAAACGTGTTGTGTTAGAATGATGCACTAACTTGATTAAATTTACTAGATTATATACTGTACGTGCCTTTGAAACAAAACCGGGGTGAGTGCTAATAGGTTTGTTTTGGCCTCTCCCTATTTTGCGTTGACCCTCTGAGCCGATATCGTGCGGTATTTCAGCTCGAATCTTTATTACTTGACGGGAGCAGATCCTCACAGCTGACATTTTGTGAGTCATGTGTCATGGCAGCACGGGCAGGACGCCTATTACGACCCAGAGATGCTAACTCCAGCTCTGCCTGTTAATGATCTGTTATTAGTGATGGCTTTAGGCTTTTGGTTGCTCAAGGCTGCTTGAGTAAAAGTAATTGAAATTCTACTCAGTTGTCCTCTTTGTATGTCGTGATCTGCATACTGATTGGCAAAGAGTTTCTAGCAATGAGGTAGTAATACACAAGTTTATTCTGATGATGCTCAAAAGGCATTTTACCCGTGCAATTTGGGGGAATGTCTTTGAGACACTTTAACACGCCCAGTTTGTTTTGTATTTGTGTTTCAGACCTGATTTAGTTCATTAACCCCAGTTCTGTCCTCATATTTTCCACATTTAGACGGGGTTTAAACGACCTATATTAAGCAAAATTGACTCTTGTGAGTTTTAAGACATGTTATAATGTTGTTACATCCTCAAAAATAGACGTGGAGTTGTGTTCTGTTTCATTCACACATGCTTATTATTAGTCTGTCCACATCTCCAGAGCTCAAAATGCTCCGTTCCACATTGTGACATCATGAAGCGATAGATTTCAAGTTGACACCTTCCTTTTACCTTCTGTTCAGTAGAGGTGGCCAATTCCAGGACTGAAATTATCCAAATGATTCTAGTGAAGGTGTATGGAGTTTAAAAAGACAGTGGAGCACTTCCTGTATTACCACATGACATCACAAGGTGAAACAGAGTGTTTTTTGTTTGAAAAAAGAACTCAGTGTTAATATGCAAGATTTGTGTGTTAAACATGTGAATGAAACAAAACACAACTCAAGATATGTTTGTGATGAGGATGATGAGGAAACATTATAAGTGAGATTAGAAAATAGTGCAGTATGGGCTCTTCAATCTTTTATTCAGTTCATAATTTGACGCATTCACACTTGTTATTGTTGGATCCGGTATTGATTCATCCAAATGTAGCCTTGGTTTGGCCCTGGTTTAACCGTGGTGTAATCCAGCTTTAGTTTCAGGTGAAGTTTTAGTATGTACACACCATTATCCCTGCTTATGTGCTCAGGCCCAGCATATAAACAGACTAAGCAGCTGCTTAGAGCCCCGAGACCACCAGAGGGCCCCCAAGAGCCTATACATTTATATTAAAAATAATGATTGGGAAGTTTTTTCTGAAAACTAAATGTCTCTCTGGTGTTTACACTAGTCTAAATATTCCTTTTAAACGATTAGACATGTTTTATTTCCAGTAGCTAGATATGTGCTGTCTACATTATTTGAGTTGGGCAGTGGTGTGGACAGCTGCTGTTTACACCGTGTGAAGGACCCCTCCTCTCCAGGTGCACAGAGGCAGCAGAGGGACATTTGAATGGATGTTTTACAGACTAAAAGTTCCAGACAATGCATTAAGAGCCCAGAGGAAGATTGCATTGAGGAAAGAGGGACTTCAGAGAAGACTCGAAATATGTCCCATTTTACACCTGTGGATCTGCAGATAAAACAGAGGTTGGACGAGTATAATTCTGCAGACAAGAACACACCTCAGAGGGACAGAGGACACACCTCAGAGGGACAGAGGACACACCTCAGAGGGACAGAGGACAGCAGGTGAGTCTGTTTATTACACTGGCTGTTTTTGTTTGTGGCTTATTCTTTTGTGGTAATTTATTTAGATAAGCACATGGCTTTTATATTTACCACTTCCTCTTTGCAGACTACCTCGATGCTAACGCGCTAACTGCTAACGCGCTAACTGCTAACGCGCTAACTGCTAACGCGCTAACTGCTAACGCGCTAACTGCTAACGCGCTAACTGCTAACGCGCTAACTGCTAACGCGCTAACTGCTAACGCGCTAACTGCTAACGCGCTAACTGCTAACGCGCTGTTAGCATAACAGTGAGTGTTGTGTTACTTTTACCACGTCACACTTTGTCTATGTTCATGCAGCTGTGTTTTTTTAAAGCTCTGAACTCTGTTGAGTCCATAAATGTGTTTGTCAATTATAATAAGTCCAAGCGCAAGCAAATATTCACCAGAGCCACTTAGCAACGTTAGCATGCTAGTATTGTAAACACAAGCACTGCTCTGATGTCCTCTGTGAACTATAAAAACATTTAGAGTCCTAAATATTTGTATATTTCATGTGACAGTCACATGTGATTACAGCTGCTTCATGTCTGAGCAGAGCATAAAGCTGCACATTCTCTGTTCTGAGACTCAGCTGAGAGATGTGATTGTCAAACAAGGGGCAGCAAAGTTAGAGTTGTATTGGCTCTTGGTGTCGGCTCTTGGTGTCGGCTCTTGGTGTCGGCTCTTGGTGTCGGCTCTTGGTGTCGGCTCTTGGTGTCGGCTCTTGGTGTCGCATGTTTTTATACTGTTATAGTTGTGGTTATTGCTGTTGTGAGAATGTTCAGTCTTTTTCTAAGTGGTTGTGTTGATGTCTTAATGTTGTCAAATACGAATATGTGGCACTGAAGTGGCAGGGGCCCCGAGAGTAAACTCAGCTTAGGGCCCCCTAAAGGCAAGGGCCGGCCCTGTTTGTGCTGTAGCGATTTTGAACACATGCACTGGTTATCCTGGAGAAAACCCTTTATTTATTTATTTCATCACTATACTATATGTTTGGGAGAGACAAGTATTTATAGTGATTACAACATTCATAACCAATGCTAATTTGGAATATTTATAAAATGCAGGGCCTGACAAATCAAATACAGTTTAATATTGAACCTCATGAAAATAAAACACATAAATATGAAATGTATTTATTCTGTTATAGTTGCTTGTCTTGTCTGGTTCTTGTTCATTACTTTGGTAAGTGTTGGCTGTTTTAAATATACTCTATAAATACATTTTGAATGATTGATTGATTTTAGAATGAGGCAACAGCCGGTTCTAAAGACGCTTGAGGCAGCCAGCAAATAACTCTACCACCTTCCAATCACCAAAATTCAGCTGAAAAGTGAGTAAACTTCAGCGTGCTTATACTGAATGTGTACGCAACGTAAGAATGTAAATAAAAAGATGTTTTTCTCTCTCTCCATCTGCATTCTCCTCTTTACCATCTCCTCCTAATCCTCTCCGTCTTCACCGGGTTGTAGAAAACGGTTAAAGCTCTTCAAATCCAAAACAGATGAGTGCAGTTGTCCATGTGTACCATGTGTACTGAGGAGCTGGCAGAGCTAAACAGTGCACAAAGCCTGGGAGGATAAGTCAGGGAATTTATTTTATTACATTATAAAAAACAAACAAACCTTGGAGTGTTTAAAAAAGGTAACATTATTGCCATGTCACTGCTTCTGGGTTCAAATAAGTGCAGGTCAAATGTGTTGGCTGGGTCAGAAATCCATGTGTGAACGACAAAACAGAGCGTCAGATTGTAAAAAAAACAACAGATGGAATTATTATTAAAGGTGTGAACTATGTAGCTTTTCTGGTGCGGTGCCTGCTACCAGCCTTTCCCTATGGAGATGTTATTTCTTTGCCTGAAATATTTCATGGTAAACATGTCTATCTTGCATTTATTAAATTACATGTTTCTTTTGGTTCAACAATGCATTGTTACTGTGAGCGGGGGGGGGGGGGGTCGCCTCTCCACAGACCGAATCTATAATTTGACCTGGTGGTCTCTGCTTATCTCCATGCAGGTATATAATTAATGTCATACTGACGAACATTCTTTAAAAGGCATGAACATCTCCATAGAAGCGAGCAGGTGGCAGACCATCTACTAGAAAAGTTGGTGTACCTTTAAAATTGAAATTGGTATTTAGTCCCCATAATGCATAAAGGTCTGTAATCAGCTCTGTAGTTTTGGTTATGGAGCAAACTAATTGCATTGCATTGTCCACTATATAAAGACTGACAGGGATGGGGGACTGGGAGTGAATTAGGGTTTAATTGTGATGATTGGAACTCATTTTGGGAGCCTTAAAAGACCCCAAACCCAGACAGACAGAATTCCCCATCACCAAAACAAACTTCCACTGAGTGAGCAGTGCTGATTACACGAGTGCAGAGCCCTGATTGTGGGACATGAGGACATCAAAATAAATGTGTGTTCTAAACCAGCTACAAGATGTTATAGCCAGATGACCTTGATCTTTTTGAAAAATATTTTTTAGATTGATAAATTAGTCTTTATCAACCTTTATGTATTTATTTTTATAATATAATCTTCCTTTGTAATATATATATTTTTTTGATGACAATAAAGAAGTGGCAGAAGGTTTTTTAAGGGTAAAATTTTGTCTGGCATAAAAATGCAACTATGAAATCAAGAGCATTTATTTTTTTCTGTCAGTAAATCATGCCTACAGAAATTTGACTTACACACATATGAGATAAAATACCTTTTTGAAGCCATTTCCTGGAACCTCAAAGGTGTCAGTTCCCGACAGGCTTCTCGCACAATTACCAAAAACACATCAGAGGCACTTTGAAACCCTTGGTGCCGGACTGCACGCCACAGACCCACATCCCGTTGCTTGGTAACCGTTTGCAGGTCGTTCATGAAACGCTGGTGTTTCAGTGACTCTGGAAAGGTCATTGTCGAGGTCCTGCCAAGTATTTTATCAAATCACACAGCTGTGCCACTGATGAGGCCCAGGGCAGAGCTGGACAGATAACAGCCCACTGCAGCACGCTCCGTGCATTTGATGTTAGCTTTAAACCGCTGAGCGTGACTGTGGATCGCTGGCTGCTTGTTTTTGAAGCTACACTCCTAGTTTATGCTCAGGTTTAGAGTAAGGTGATGCTGCAGAGAAAGAGAAATAAAGAGGGAAATATAGGAGCAGTAGGACTTTCCTGTGTGATTGTGTGTGGAATGAAAAATCACATCAGGTTTGAGCAAAGACAAGCGCTGTCTTGATTCTGAGTCCTGTTTCTACTAAAACCAAATAGTTTTCTACTTTCACTTTTTAGTGGTGGGAGGTCGCAGTACATGTCTGCTGCACACTGTACACAAACACTGTTATTTCCTGGTCCCTGCAATTTAAATGTAGAACTATGCCACCATGCTGCAGTAACTTCAGTGCAGATGTCGCACAAGTAAAAATAAATGTATATATTTTTCGACTGCTGATCAACACAATCCTTTTTTATACAGAGCGATATCAGTCTGGTTCCCATGCCATCCGTTGTGTCTGGAGTACGACCAAACGTATGTATATATGTATATATATGTATATGTGTGTGTGTGTGTATATATATATATATATATATATAATTTGAAATAATGTGAAACTGAGCTATCATTTACAAACAAAATGACATTTCTCTCACCTCAGACTAACAGTTTAGTGTTTTGCTCATTGATTCTGCAGAAATCTGCTGCTTTTTTTCAGTAACTTATGATATTTTTGTTCCTATTGTTTTTCCTCTTAAGCAGTCATATTTATTTTGATATGGACGGACCATTTGTGTCTTTGATTGGCTAATCCACCTGTCAATCATACTCATCCGGAAATGAGGAGATTCACTGGTGATCAAACTCATATCTTTGCAAAGAATTGAAATGTCTATTTGTCTATTCTGGATCCCAAGCAACACAGTCCTTAACGCTACTGACACACGACACTATCAAACAATCCAGTGCACACAAGTCTTTTTATTTAGTGCTTTTTTCAAATGGTGATGCGCACATTTATGGAGGGGTAGAACCGACAAAAATGAATTAAACATCGTTAACAGCTTTTTTGTTATTACGAGAAAGTATTAAGAGAGCAAGTTAAAAGGAGAGCATTTTTCATTAAAATATAATCATTACAGGTTATAACCCTTTCATTTTCACGCTTTAATGTGAAAGTATCTCATTTGAGCGACAACAGTTTCTCGTTTTAATGTGAACATATAAAGCTCTTGTCCAATGCACTGAATAGGAGCTAGTCACTTTAAGCAGGTCCGAGCGCACAATCTGCATCATCTGTAGCAATGTGCAGGGGAAGAACAAAACATTTATCATTTGCTTATGCCTAATGACAGGATAGACTGCATGACACTCCTCCTCCACTTGTATACATGGGCCTTGTAATACGCTCCAGACCTTTTAGATGTGCCAATGTGCCTGGAGACTAGAGCACACATCTATAAAGCATTTGTCTGTGTGTAACTGAAAACACACGTACACCTTTACAGGCTTTGGGCTGTTGTGGCATGTCGGTGTCCACCTTAATATGTTCATGTTAAAACAAGAAACTGATGTTGTTAAAATGAGAAACCAAAGTCGCTAGAACATAACGACAAAAAATCAGGTAAAAATGTTTAATCTACATATGTCAGTTCTACTCTGCTATACAAACTGACCAAATCTAAAGCAAATCCCAAAATTACAGATGACCTACACTGTACTTCCTACTGGCCTTAAATAATGTGAACACCACCAGCAAAAAAGAGACAAGTGCAGCCTCACGGATGGGCTGCTGCATTACCCAAATCACACATCCGTAACAGGCCCATCAGTATTGTCACTGCTGCACAGCGCATTTATATGTTCAATAAACCCACACATCTGAACACTCTTAAATATTTCATAAACCGCCACTTTAAGGTCTGTGACTAAAGGGTCCATCAGAACAGTGGGGGGCGCTCAAATTAGCTGTGGCTGTCAGCGGGGGAGCAGAGGAATGGTGTCGAGGCTTTCAATCCAGCCTCTGCACTTGTCTGCCTGTTGACGTTATCTGACACTTGTGGAGTAAATAGGACAGGGGTGAAAATGATAAAAATAAAACATTGGTATAGTAAAAAAGAGCATAGGTGAGTTTCACTTTTCCAAACCTGCATACTCTGGTACATTTAGATGCTTGGACTAACACATGTGGATTGATGTGCGCTGTCCCATAAATAAAATAAACTTAGAAAATGGAGAACAACTTTAGTCCCACTGTGAAGATGATAAGCCAAGATATTGTGACAGAAAAACATTGCAAAGTTGCGAACATGCAGCATCCCATTATTGTTGACAGCTGAAGCTAATCCCTGGAATTTTGGACTTTAGGCGGAGTTGACCTTGAATAGAGGCAAGTTTAAAAATGTAAACTCAGATATGTGCATATTTACATGTATTGAAAGTATTGAATGACTTTGGATGGAACAAATCTCAAGTAAAAAATAATGCCTGTGCAATTGCTTATTAGAGAATGTAGTGTGATGCATGTCAATATTGTAACATAAAGCAAAAGTAATTGTCAGAATTAGTCTAAAATTGTCGATTAATAATTTTGGATAGGTAAAATTCTCCAGCTAAAGTAGTCTTGACCAAACTTAGCTCGAGATTCCTGTGGCATTTGAGGATAGGTAAAATGCAGAGGACAAATTTCCCCACGGTGGCGATAATGATTCTTTTAACTGTTATAAACACGCTAAAGCCGTAACTGCAATAGTACTGAAAAATAATATCTACAACTACTAAATCTCATTAAAAACATTGGCACTAAGACAGTAAAACTCAAAGTATTTCTCACATGTGATGAGGGACAGCCCAGCTCTTGTGGTGCCTAAGGTTGCTAGTGAGCAGCTGACCCCCTGATCCCCTGTCTCTCCTGTCTGTGGCATTCTGTCAGCACATCTGAGCTGGATTAGATTCTGGCTGAAGGAGCTGCGAGGCCTTCAGACATGACACTCAAAGAAATAGAGCCATCAATAACAGCCCAGCTCTGTGCTATGGTGAGATTTGATGTTTCCAGATGTTTCAAAAGCCCTCAGTCTGCTGCGGGGGGAGAGCAGTGCCAAGAAATAGAAGTTATCTCTGCTGCGCTTCGTTTTCTTGGAGAAGTATATTGCATTATTTTCAAGTGGTATTATTAATTCTCCACCTAATTATATTATATGTTGATATAATTTTTTGCATAAAGTCACGCATTTTCTGAAGAATTTGAAGTCCCTTCCACATTTTGAAAACTCAAACTTATAGTGAAGGTCTTTCAAGCAACAAAGACTAAACAGTGTAGTGTGATGAATAGTTTTATGAATGGGTGAGCTTTGGTGGTTAGACCCTATTAAGCCGATGTCAGTGATGTTATGTGGGAGCATTATATAGACTCTGATAGTGGTGATTATAGGGCCAAATGGAGAGGTTGAGGTGGTTGTTAGTTCCGCTGCTACAAAGTAATAAGTAGATGAGGACAGGAGCTGAAATGGTAGGAGAAAGAAAGTGCATTTGTTGTACTTGTGATTAGTTGAGAGGCAGAAAATGCAGGTTGTAAAAAATGCTGCCTTTCTTTGAAAAATAAATACTTTGAGATAAAGGGCAAGGGCCTGTATTCTCATATTGGGATTACCAAAGAAATATCAAAATTGAAAATGTATTGGGTTCACACACTTTCGCCGTACCACATATGCATTTATCTATTTAAACCAGTATGGATTTGAACTATGACACTTCTGCAAAACATCAAATCTTTAAAAATAAAACCCCTTTTTTTTTGTGCTGACAGTGAAAATGTTGAACTTTATTTAATCCATTTTGAATATATTTTACCTATAAAACATAAATGCACAAATGAGATGAAAACCACAGTGGGATGGAGGTGGAGCACTGAAGCGCTCCCTCACACAGTTATCTGCTGCTGGACAGTTGAACAGGGCTGATGCCGGTGCAGAGCCAGGCCTGAGCTGGAGCATGAAGCGTGACATTGAGCAGCTTCAGCGGGATGATGGGACTTAGCAGGCAGTCCCGCTCGTCCCGTCCACAGGCGCGCCACTGTACCTTTTTATTCCTCTATTTCTGGCTTACCCCCCGCCTTTGTGGAGGCCCAGCGGGTGTAGCGCGCTGGACAGGCACGAACGTCCTGCTATGAATACATTTGGACAATCCTTCTTTGTGAGAAGTGATGAATGTGGAGGCAGGAAAATGCTTTACATTCACTTCTAATGCGCTCCCCTTGACCCAGTCTCACAGCACGACTCACGGCCGCAGTCTGCATTTGAAAAGACTGAGAGTGTGACGGAGAGTCCATTTTTTGCTTAAATTTGGACAAATATGTTTGAGATTTTTTCTATTATATTTTTTCGGAGGCTTTTCAACATGACCTTGGACACCATAGCACTAACTTTTACATTTTTTTGGCTTATTGCTCAGTCCTAGATGACAATAGTGATTCAAAAACAATCCAAAAGAGATGATACTAAACTGATTTATTGTATGGATACATGCATGTGAGTTCAAGAGAATTTAACTTTAGCTGACATTTTGGAGATTTCTATGAGAAAATCTAAAATGTATGTTTAAAATGAGGAGAGAACTTGCATAAAAAAGGGAAATTTCTGATCACGAGACTCCTGAAATCGACACAATAAAAGGTATATATGTGACTATGTGGAATTCTGTTATTTATCTTTATCATAATCTACACAAAGTATTCAGTAGATACAGGATGCGCTCAAGTTATGGGGTGAATTTGGAGCCAAGTTGCATATTAGGAATTCCGACCGCGAGTATCATAGCAACCAAGAAGCCCATCCGGAGTGAGGTTACAAGGCTGTCAATGAAAAATGCTAGTGGAAGCGACTGCAGGGAAAAAAGGCACCTGATTTGTCTGTTATTAACGTTCATATCTTGAGTTATGGACACAAAAAACAAACACCAAGATCATGTAGAGCAGGTTAATACAAACATTTTAAGACCAAAATAATGAAGCTCATTGCAGCAGTTACACAAAGAGGGCCTACAGTTTTCTGATGTTACATGAATTGAAGTCAGAGTCAGTGGTTTAGGCCCAGTTTGAGTCCGAGTATAGATTTGGTTTGGTCGCGTTCTTGTTTATTCCTGGTTTAGCTCTGGTTTAATCCTGGTTTAATCTTTGTTTAAACCAGGGAGGATTGTCCTACACCCTTTTTTAGTCCTTAATAAACTCGCCAGTGCCTTTCCAGAGCAGCATCAGTGTTAATACAGCTGGAAGGATTTACAGTAGACTTTTGGTTTGGTCTGATCCTCTGCTTTGCTCCGCTCCGAGCCGCTGGTCAGGGAGACATTAGTGAGGGGAAATATAGATTACAGCTCTTCATCCGTCTGTGGAGAGTCTGCACACAAGAACACATCAATCCAGGAAACGTCTGCAAACTTTGGTCAGTCAATATCTCTCTGTACAGATAAAAATCTATGGAACATACGGGAGTAAAATAAGGTATGGTTGAGTTAAATATTCACTTTAATTGATCCGAGTATCCTGTGGAGCAGTTGAGGCAATAGTTGGTTGAAATGGTTGATTGTGCCAAGTTGGATGAGACAAATTCTTGTTCAATTAGGAATAACTCAAGCGTAATAGTCCGGATTGGTCAATGTATTTGTCTTAGCATTGGCCGTTGAATTCATTTTTTTTGGCGACAGTAGCTCAGTTGGTTGTTGAGTTGATTGTTCATCCACTGATCCGAAGATTCAAATGATGTCACAAACATCATTGGTTGAGCGGTCGGATCCACTGACCCACAGTTTGGCGGTGCAATTCCAACTCCCACAGATGAATACTGTTGCTGTGTACTTGGGCCTAGTTTAACGTGATACTATGGAACAATGACATCTCCACAGAGACAAACAGGTGACATAAACCCCACCAGAAACTTTACATATACCTTTAACAAGCTGAGGAAACATTCAAATTGCTGTGACAGTCTGGTTATAAAGAAACAAACGCAATCATTTTAATTTCTCTTGTGAAATGTAACAATTCTGAACAAGACACCAGCAGATGGGAGACGCAGAGATGAAATATTCATTGACACAAGCCCATCGAGTCCTGTCTACATTTGTTTACAAGAGTTCCCTCAAACTTCACTCATTTTACACTTTGTTTCTCCACACGACATACATTCTCGTTTACCACACACAAAGCCTTTTAGATTTACTATTATGTGTTTGAGTTGAAATTGAAACAGGGAATCATCTGGTCCTATAATTTTAAAGGAGGCAGGTGGCAGAGCGCCGCAAGCTACACTAAATCAGATTCGGTCTCGTATGTGGGAGTTTATACAATCCGTCCTTGTTTTGTGTGTGTTGGAAGTACTGTTGGATAAAAGTGTGTTGTTTTGCTGTAGCGTTGGGAGAAGGAAGAGGGCGATTGCAATTTGCTGGCTGCTCAGTGGCTGAAATGGATGGATGGCATGTTTGGTTCCATTAAATTTTTACAGTGGGAGCGGGTGAGCAGGGAGCAGAGCATTCCTCACTGCTGACTTTAGTGGTCTGTCGGGGGAAGGTACACCAGAGGAGGAGAGGCAGTGACAGAAAGCTCCAGAATCCATTATGGCTCTGAACAGAGTGAGCTGTATGCCACTTCACCGTCCTTGAGAAAAATGCACTGTCCGAAAAACACTCCCCGTAGCCCTTAAGCCCTTAATCACTCTAAGGTTGCGCTATAAGCAGTTGTCCATATAGGTTTCAACGTGATGAAAAATTAGCACCGTTACCATAGCGATTAGCAACAGAAAACAAAATTGGTTAGGATCACGTGACAACACAACAGCATAGAAATCCAATAGTTAAAATTGGAGCTGGCGAATAGGTAGGATCCCTATGATGAAATTTACTTGTGGATTTGTTGACCCGGTTTATAGTTAATATCTCTGTAATGGAAGTGTCTGGGGTGAGGGAGGTCTGGGAGTCCCTGCTTAGACAGCTGCCCCCATGACCCAGCCCTGGATAAGCCGAAGAAGATGGATAGATGGATCTCTGTAATACAGGATTTCTCTTTAAGCCAAATTAACAAGTGTCTTTTTTACGGTCACTTCTAGAAAATGGTCCCATTATTAAACCCCAAAGGCATGATAGTTATCAGTTTAAATTATTTTAAGCCGTACAATTAATATTGCAAGTTTTTGGAGCCAATGCAGTGGAGCTAAACAAATAACGTTCCATATTTTTTGATCAAAGTTTGGAAAGACAAATAATCTTGAAGAGTTATAAGGCCCCAGATCTCTGTCTGAAATTATGATCATCAAAATATTATCAACAAATTCGAAAGCAGGAACACTCAAAATGTCGCCAGTAAACAGGAAGCTGAAGCCATTGATAGTTTGCTTTATAAAGAGTCAAGAAGTTGAGTGTCATTCATATTACGTTATTTGTTCATTTGGTTGGGACACTTAAGGAGAAACATGTAAACGTCGGAAATTTCTGACAATTTCCATTACTAGTCTCCCATTTGCAAACACATATTCACTGATACGCTGACATATATGAACACATGGAGACAGGACCGATGAAATGTCTTGCCAGATGACACAAAAAGTAACAGTCGCAGCTGGTATCAAACCTCCAAATCCCAAGCCACTGCCTCACCGTGTGCAAATGAATGGAAAGGAATAGAGCTATTTGAGTTGACATTTTGATTTGCACTTCTTAAGTTTGTTCTTTCAGATTTCATTCACTTCAGTAAACAAATACGAATGACGTGTAAATTTTACTAAGAAGTCTGTATCCAACCTGTCACTGCAATCCAATTACACCTCTCTATCTTTGCCTTTTAACTTGTCATCTCTCAAGTTTTTTAAATGCACTCTCACAAAACCAGAATCCTGCAGCCCTCCTCCGCCCCAAACTCCACATGAAGCAGCACAACCACTAGCCCCCTCAGCCACTCCACCTCTACAGTCTGGGCCTCTGGGGAGCTTGTTTTCAAACCCATCTCCTTTTATTGCACTGCTGATGCCTTTGAAGCGCCAAGGTTCATGCATTCAATAACCAGGTCAGTTTATTGAATACATGAACCTTGGGTGACAAGAATGAACGCAGAGGCTGGGTAGAAGTACTGTGCCTCCATTATGAATAGACCTGGTTAAGACCTGGTTAAGACTTGGTGTAGACCTGGTGTAGACCTGGTGTAGACCTGGTGTAGACCTGGTGTAGACCTGGTGTAGACCTGGTGTAGACCTGGTTAGGACCTGGTTAAGACCTGGTTAAGACCTGTTGTAGACCTGGTGTAGACCTGGTGTAGACCTGATTTAGACCTGATTTAGACCTGATTTAGACCTGATTTCTCCAGACTTAGCCCACTGGAGGCAAAGATAATGAAGAACACAAGAAAAAAAACCCTTCAGATTATTGTTAAACACTGCTGCTTTTATTTTCTCGCTTTTAAAGGTGCACTATAGACCTTTCCTGATGGAAGGTCTATTGTCTTTATGGAGTATTCTTGTGTTACCAGGAATGTAACTCCATGGAAATATCCACTATACCAGGTTACATGTTACGTTTGTGTAAAGGCACACAGTAAAATCCACTACACACTACAGAATAATTTGCGTGATTTAAGCCCCGATTTGCTTCTCCCCGACTTCAGGGAGGCGTGACCTGATTTTAGATCTTTGCATGCAATTTTTAATCTGCTACGCTCCTTGTGTGTGATATCAGTGCAATTCTGATCTGCTCTGTGATATCGTAACCACAAAACGTCACCGTCACTGCACCAACCAATAAAACGGTGTCAGAGGCAGACAGACAGCACTATTAGTCTAGTTTGAAGTGTTTTTTAAAAAGTTAAAAGGTAAGAGCAGATCCTCACCTGTGTCTGTTTACATATATCCATGCAGTGAAGATGAGGGTGAAGCTGCTGCTACAGTAAGCCTGATTCTATTTCCTGTGTAGCTTATCACCATTCTGTGCATTAAAAGCATTTATCTGACACATTTCACAAACAATATTAAACTTTTTGGCTTGCATATAAAGTAGAAATGCAATACTCTGACATTTGGAACATTTTATAGTCTCAAAGCGAGTTTTTTTTTTTTTTTTTTTACCGTCGACACAAAACAGCTGACAGAGGTACAGTATAGTTTTGATAGCTCACGACTTTTAGCTTGTGGTGTGCGGTCTCTTCACTGCAGTCTATGTGCGCTCATCCGATTCTCCTCATGTCTGTGGTGTGCATTTTTTGTTGCACATTTAAAAATCATTCAAGACTGAAAAATCCTGCAGTATGTGGTGGGCTTTAGAATGTTTTTCAAGTTATATTTTTTAGCAATTAAAACACCTGCTATTGAATACATGCAAGATCGATATGTTTAACGCCAAACTGTGGAACATTTAAAGCAGATCAATAGTATCTCCATGGAATCAAGCAGGTGGACACCATCAAATAAACGTGGCTTTAATTTAGTCCCTACATTTTCAATAAACATTATAATAATAGTGGGGTGTGGACCTGTGGGTCTGTCTACAATTACACGGTGATTAAAGAGTGTATAAATCGTGTCACGAGGCAGTGCATCATACACAGTGAATGCTTCTAGAGGTCGAAATGTGACGCTCGCTAATGAAAACATCAGGCACTCAGTCTGGAGGTGATGAGGGATTAGCACACTCATTATGGGCACACGATAAGAACATAATGAGGGCATTAGCATCAATATTAATAAGGCAATATACTTGTTCATTTTACTGTATAATGTTAGTTAAGTAGACCGACTCTCAAAGGAATCGCAAAGTTGTTGAACTAGAACACAACAAACAGTTAGAAGTTGACTGCATTGCCATAGAAACTGGATCAACCGTAAACAGGAATGAAATAATTAACCTGGTGAATGTAGTGATATAAAAAAAGGCAAAATAATTGGCTTTATACTAAGGAGATAGTTTAAATCTAATGAGATGAACAGATGAGTTAACCATACAACTTTTCTGGAGAAGTGTACACCATCTGACTCCGTACATATGTTATTGTTTTGCTTGGAATGTTCCCTAGTATGGCATTAAAGTCATTTTTTTCCAACTGATGTTACCTTACCAAGTTACAGTTCACATCTGTGGAGAGGTGACCCCGCTAGATTATAAAGATGATATGTTTTGCAAGGCATTTCTGAGCAATAAAAACACTGTAATTAAATAAATGCACAAGGGGGAGTTTAATGCCCCTTCAGTGCATTCTAAGCAAAGCACTGTCATCTCCATGGAAACAAACCAATGACGTACCCTCTTCCATAAAAGTCGCACAAATATAAATAGTTTACCTTCTTCATCTAAGAATAAACAACAAAAAATCAACAAAATTTAACTCTGAGATTCACAGTGACACACACAAATATATAGTAATCCCACATTTGCTCCAATCAAACTAAGGAATTTTTTTTGCAATTACCATCTGGTGCGGTTGATTACAGAGAAGACAAGGATGATCCCAATGATGGCCATGATTGCAAAAATTAATTATTTCATACTCGCTCAGAACACTTGTTAACAACTTCCACTTTTGTTGTTTTTTTTTTTTTGCAAGACTAAAGGAAGAACTCTGTTACAGATGCAGTTTACAAGCCTCATCAGTTCATGCCCAAGCCGGTAGTTCTGCTCCATCTACATCTCCTTTATTTACAAGAGGGATAATTTGTGAGAATGAGTTTGTACAAATTAAAAACATAGCAAAAAATAAAAAGGGCTTATAAATGAATCTCAGTGGATGATTAGTAATGCATAAAGTAAGTGAGGAATAACTTCCTACTGCAAACTGTAAAAAGAACCAGTTGTGTTTTTCATGTTTTTAAGAGCAGGCAAAATCAGATAACGTGACTTTAATCAAGGGAGACAAAACAATGAGAATTAAACACAAAATGTTGTATGTTGATATTGATTTTAATTAAAGCCCACCCACCGATTGTATTGTAGATTTCAACTTTCACTCTTCAAGAAAAAAATACAGTTTCTTAGGGGAAATTGTTTTATCCACTTGGTTACGTTCCATCTAACTATTATTGACAATTTGGAATAGTTTTCTCATCACCAGTGAACAGAATACAAGAGGTTTTCTCAAGTATGCAGCTCAGTAAACAAACTTCATAGATGCTCCGTCTCTGCTTATGACCCATATACGCTTACATACTATCTTGTGAAATAACAAATGAGCCATCTGTTATGTTGTGTTCTACAAAAACCTTCATTATCCCACCGTAGACGCCCACTTTTACGGCCGCTACAGATTGAGTTGTAACATTTTTATCACTTTGTATTTGTATATTCGTATCCAGGGTAAAACCAAGCAGAATTTTTCTCCAAATGAGTCCACCTCTCATTTCTGTGGGCTGGAACAAGTGCCAGGGGAGTATCATTACGGCTGATAAAATTGTCTGGCTCCTACCTTGATAGCTCCATTGTAATGAGTTAGTAAATTAGTTCAGAAGTTGTAAAATCTTGATGAATTCTAGAAATATGTCAGTAAAGCCGTCTATTTGTGTTTTAAATTGTTTGTCGCTGATTTGGTTTTGCATATTACGACGTAAGATTATTAGTTTCATGAGACATTAGCAACAGAACTTTTGACTTTGTGTAAAACTGAGACAGATACAAAACGTTCAGAGGTCACATGGCTCGACAAAAACACAGGTAATGCAATTCGAGTGGAATCAGCTCCACCCAACTTCAAATTTGAATCTGAAACAAGAGTAAACAAAAAGGGTGGAAGTGTGTGTGCGTTTTTAGAGATAATTTGGTCTCTCACAGGTTGTCATTTGGAGCGTTTTCATCTTTTGAGGATGTTTCCTTTTAAAATGAAGCTAAAAAACAATAGTTTACATATCATTCTGTATTTATCACAGCTTAAAAAAAGACAAATTAAAATTCAATGTTTTGTTTCATCTCACTTTGACATTTTAAAAATGCTTTACAAAAAATGGCCTGACAAATAGTAATACACTGTGTAAGTAAAATAAGCAAGGAGATAGAAACTGAAGTTTAACTATCCACAAGTTGCATATTACTTTAAAAAGTATATCTGAAGGTTAATGCATTGAAGTTTCAAGGGATACTGGGGCGATAGTAGCTCAGTTGGTAGAGTGTTTGTTCACTGATCTGAAGGTTAGTGGTTGAATGTCGTTGTGTCTCGGGCAAAACACTTAACTCTTGTATGAATGTGTGTGTGAATGGAGTTCTTTGACGTAAAGTTCTTTAAGAGTCTTGAAGGTAGAAAAGCGCTATATAAAAATGTTCCCGTTTACCATAGTACACAGTACGACATCTGAAGGAAATATGTAACACTTTTTTATGGAAATTATAATTACACATCACCAAAGTAGTAAATAGTAGTGCCAGTCTAGTCACCATATTGCAAAAAACAACTTTCAGCTCGTGTCTCTCAAAAGTATCGTCATTTGAACCATAATCTGTATTAAGTATTAGCTTGGAACTGTTTCTGCTTTCTATTTTGCAGAATGCAGACATCTGTTTATGTGATAGTAGCATCTTTGCACATGTTGTTGTTGTTAAAAGTCCTTCTGAATAAATGACTTTATTCTGTATGCTCTGATACATTTAGACAGAAAGTGATTTTAGCTTTGGTGACTGTGCCAAGTCAGAGCAAATGCAATTTCACAGAATTAAAAACAGCAACAAAGCCCAGCGCTGGGAACATTTAAGCTAGCATTATGCAATCACACTCTCACAAGAGATGGCACACAGTCGAGGAATTAGTCCTTCAAATTTATTTATTCATTTCCTTCAAAGAGGCAATTTTACGCATGACTTCATCCATCTTTGTGATGTCGCAGAGACGCCAGCTGCCCTGCATTGCACCCATATTCGAGCCACAGATAAATAGCCGCGCACTGAAATATTGGACGAGAAGACAAACGGCAAAGAGAGGAGAGAGGCGGAGGCGTCTCGGGGAGAGGGAGGTCACAGATGCTAAGCCTGGCAATCTCTCTTCCAATCTGCAACGCTATATTGGCCACTTTAAACACTCACACGTGGATGGGACATAGAGGAGTCAGCAGAGATGATATTTGGGGTCGCTCAACCTGCACTGATCCAGCGAGGGGCAGCGATAGGCCGAGCTGGACCAATCATGACGCCTGATTTTGGGGAACTCTCGGGGCTTATCAGGGCCGGTTGTCACGGGCCCAGCGGAGACACATACGAGCTGCCAGACAACTTAGCTGGAAGCAGATTAGCTTGTTGGGGCACACGCTGGGAGCTGAGAGGCACTGGGCTGGTGGAGATTGGAGGGGTGACTGGTCAACTGGGCAACTAAGGGACAGCGTGAAGGTTAGGGAAGGTTGAAGAGGCATAAGAGGCGTGTTTAAATTATTTTTTTTTATCTTCGCAGCAGCAGAATTCTGATGTGTGGGAAGGGGTTTAAAACATTTGTGTAGCAAGGGTAATGTAGTACAGAAGTATTTAATAATGCCTTAATAAAGTGATGTGCAGAGCTCTCGTCTTCATGTAACCCTAATGATATAAACCACCAACGTCTAATTTTCAGAACATTTTACTGAATTCACTTTGAGCAATGCATGACTTTAGAATAGTATTTCAGGGACTGGGAGTTACGGGTGAATTTAAAGCAGATGTATTATGCAAAAACAACTTTTCAGAGCTTTTAAACATGTTATAGTTGTTTCTCCTTCTGATTTATCCTCTCGAAGTTGTATTTGAAGTGATTCATGCATGTCTGAGCAATCTTTATTCTCTTATTTGCCAGATGCTTCGATTACTTACTTGGATACAATTTTATTTTCTTAATCAGTGATACACATGATTCAGCAGCGTTGCGTCGTCATTTTGATACAAATGAAAAAAATCCACACCTGCAACTATCCACAGGAGGCGCCGACAGCTGGGATGACTTTTACGACGATGTCAGCTCCCATTAGACACCACAGTTCTGTAACACGGAAGTCAGCGGATTTGTTGCTTTAATTAAGTCGTTTTAGATGAATAATCTTATATAATATATTTAAAATGTGCAGATTATAACATAATGATCTGCAGGTGTCACAGATTATAACTATATAGAAGACAAAAGCATAAGAGGTCTGTTTTAAGTCATTTTTAATCAGGGGTAGAAACCAATCAGATGGTGATTTGGCAAATTTAGACGAGCTGCCCTTACACACCCATTACCACATTGGATAAGTTAAGTTAAATTAAATCAAGGCATCCACTGATCGTGTCCAGTTGTATTCACACTTAAAATACTTCAAACAAACCACTTTAGATTTTTTCAGTTGCCCTTATTGTTGACCTCACCTTAGACTGTGCTGTAATGAGTGCAAGTATTAATTTACCCTCTGCATTTGATCCATCAATAACATAATGTGAGGTAACTTCTAAAGAGTCCAAAATGTTCTTCAGTCTCCTTACTGCAGGTTGCTAGTATGCAGTATCTCGATATATAATTTGCTTTCTGTCAACCTGTCAACTGGTCTATACATTTTCATGTCCAATTTTCAAACCGCTCCAACTTCTGGCATTAGTAAAATAGGAATTGTAGAATATGAATGAATCAATGTATGAATAATTAACATCTGCAGGGGATTAATACAAGTGGAAATACCAGAAGATGTGTATCCCATCCCCATTCGACTCCTGATGCTTGGGTGCACTGTCACTCGGCTCTAGTGCATTCATTAATTGAAAGAGAATGTCTTCTTCCCCGCATCTCTAGATTTATTCTGCACATTTTAAACAGAATAATTCTCTTTGTTCCTGTGGTAATTCGTCCACAAAACTGCCTCCATCTCAGCTCCAGCATTGATTTACACGTCGTTCTCCGTTTAACCCGCTCCTGAGCATCTCGACTTGATCTCTGAAACGCTGCACAATTCTACACGAGGGAGAGTTTGACAGGCACAGATTGGTGTAATCAGGAACTGACACTAAATTAGCAGTGAAAGGCCTCAGGAAAGAACTGGAAATGAATGTAATTGTGGGCAATCAGTTTAGCACCAAAACATGCAGATAACATGTAATGATGTCTGCTTATGCGTTTGTTACAATTGGATGAGTTAAGAGAGTGTGTTAGTGTGATGTAAATGGCTAGGTGTTAGAAAAGGTATATGGCCAGAAGAATGCAAAAGAAGTAGATTTTTTGTCAATTTGGTCCAGTCACAGTGGTGGTACTCAATTTTGTTACTGAAGTACTTATACCTCAGCAATAAAAATACCCAAGCAAAAGTAAAAGCATCAGATGAAAAAAACTACCTAAGCACTTGTTTAAAAATGTAGAAGTAACAGTATTTCAAGCTGATTTCAAGCTGAATTTTAGATCTAACAAAGCTTCAAATATAGTGATTTTGAGAAAGATTTGTGCTGAATTTTGATCAGCACAAATCATTGAATAGATTTCTTTCCTAGCTGTTTTTATATAGATAATATTTGCTCAGACTATTCATGTGTTAAAAAATAAACCCCTCATACTTTTCTGCAGATCTCAAACAATAATAAAAAAGTCAAGTTAAAAAATGTAGTAGAAAGTACAGATACTTACTTTTGCTTCACTACATTTGACAGAAGGTATCTGCTTTAAAGTTTACTTAAGTAATGTAGAGATACCTAACATTTTTACTTAGTTACATTCCACCACTGCCCATTCACCCAGTCTAGTTTATTCTTTTGATTTACTAAAGACACCATATCAACAGGGACGAATTGGCAGCAATGAAAGGCAACAAGCTCAGTTTTGGAGCTTTTTTTGTCATTTAAGTGCAATTGTAGTCAATGGTTTAGCTTTCAAATGAACAGTTTACACATAAACGATCCTTCTGGGGGAGGTTTCATTTTACAGATCGTAATATATCTGGACGTCTGATTTACTTTCCATCTTCTTATTATCAAAAGGGTCCCTGGACAAATATACTTAATAACTATACATTAGAAACCACTGTAACGTTTACTGATACTGAAAGTTAAATCTTGATAAAACTGTGCAAACATCTAGTGAAGCTGTACGGATTTGGAGATAGGTCAGCCGCTAGTGCCCTCTGGTTGTCTTCTGCTCCTGAGAGAAGACGCTGGTCGATTAGTCAAACGAATGCCATTATATTTCCATTCCAACAGTTTATATGTGTTACCAGTGTATGCTTTTGTACTCAATGTCTATAATGTGGATGATGAGACGGCACATCATCCACCCAATTGTGTGTAGTTATTTGAATGTAACTTCTTGCTGAGCAGAGGGCACACATGGCTCTGAACAGCCTGGTCTATTAGCTGCTCTGGTGGAGGCCCTTCTGTCCCCTAAAGCCCCGGTGGTTTGCGTCAGGTCTGCTGCTGATCGGCCAATGCTCGTCCCACATCAGCGCGGTCAATTAAAAGCCCCATCCGTCAACCTGTGCGGGGGAACACATTTGTCAGAAGCACAAGGGCAGAGTGTACCGAGGATGTTTCAGCATGTACACAACCGCATATGAGCCTCTTCTGTTCCATCACGACACTGCACCCATTTATTTCAAAGATAACACTAAATTTAAGCATCCGAGGCTTGTGTCATTCCTTGTACCACAAAATCACACTGATCCCAACAAGATATCGTGTTGTGTAATGCAAAGTATGAATGTTGTTTCAAGTATTTCATTTAGACCTGATTTACAAACCACTTTTAGAACAGCATTTCCAGACTGACGAAGAAGAATAGTCCGCCGCAGCACATCCAATCCACTCTCATCACAAAGTAAGACTATATATATTATGGCAGGAAAACACATTTTGCATATTTGCGAGATAAAAATGTCAGGTACTGCAACTATGAATTACCTTTTCAGAGTTTAGATAAAACATTGTTAAAGTATGAAGCTGGATTCTAACATAAATATTCCACAGATGTACGTTTCCTATTTGTCCCCTTAAATTTTCACTTTTAAATGAAACTTTACTGACAGACTTCTTCTTATTCACTTTATTCCGGTAGTTGCCGTGGGCACCGCTGTCGTCATTCGAGTTGTATTATTTTGCATGTGGCTGCCGATCTTGACAGCAAATAAGTTCTATACAGACTACAAAGACGTTTAAAGCCTCTCGGAGAATAAAGAGAATGCAGTGTTGACTTGTTTGTCACATGAACATGGAACATTTTACACAAATCAACCTACTTCATCATTATAATCAGATTTTAGCAGCAAAACATTTCTCAAATTCTCTGTTTAATGGGATTCCAAGTTAACCAGAAGTACCACCACAAAGAAAGTGCAGTTTAATCGCATTTACAGCAAAAGTGGGCGGAGCGGAATAAGCTCAATACCTTTGATTACTGCCAACTTCCCTTTCTCTCTGTGTATTGAAAAGTGACTGATTGATGCATTAAATGAGCACCTTGAGCTCTTATGAAAAGCAAGCACAGAATGATGTTTGCTTCATGTATTGTGCGCTTGGATCCATTTTCATGCAAATCAGAGCTGAAAAATTATCATTCACACATTTGTATTTGGGCTAATAGGATTAGGAGGAGCCAGGCCTCACGCTGTTGGCAGAATGAAAAAATGCCAAATATACAAGGCACACTTATACACAGCCTTTCCCGTATAAAAAAAGTCAGCGCGTTTTCCCAGAGTAAATATTCTTGTAATTAGGCAGGACAACAGCGCAGAGCAGAGCAGTAAATACAGCCACAGGGCGTAACAAAGGCCATGAGGGATTCAAGAGCAGCACAATAACCAGTTTTGGTGTGAATTATTTGCTTAATATTTCTGCGGTCTCTGGCAACACTTTTCACGTCATATCACAGCCATAGCACTCCTCCCCAGTGGCTTGAGAGTCACAGACAACACAAACACCGGAGCATTTGCCAAGAAGCATCCCTTTCATAAAACCATAACTCAGTCTTTTCTATTTAGGATGTTTGCCATGTTGTGCTGTTTGGTTTGGATAGTTGAAGGTGCACATAGCTCTGTTTCGGATGACATCACAACAATATGTCGGTCAATCATATTTAATACACATGGGGAGCAGCTAAAATCAAAAGTGTTAAAATGCTGATTCTGAAAGTTCTTGGGTTTAGCCACTGATAAAAATGATCAGATTCAACGTTTGTGCATTTACCAGCGGTGGACGAAGTACTAATTTATGTTTCTTAAGTAAAAGTACAGATACAGAGGTTAAAAGTTACTCAAGTAAAAGTACCACGTGAAAATATCTACTTAAGGAAAAAAAATCTACTTAAGTAAAAGCACCCGTACCTGTTTAAAAATATACTGTAAGAGTAAAAAGTTAAAGTGCTAAATGTACTGATATTGATTTAAAAATTATACATATTTTGGTTAACAACAGTACTAATTTGTTTCTTAATTTTTCTTATGAATTTTGTGTGTGAATTTTGTTTGCTGTAGTCACAAACATGCTAAAAATAAGCCCTCAAATCATCTAAAAAGTACTTTGTACTTTCTACTCCAGTACTAACTGGACAGAAAAGTAAAAGTATCTACTGTCAAATGTATAGATACCTAAAACTACTCGTTACCTTCCACCACTGGCATTTAACTATTGCATATTTCATGGCAAAGTACAACGTAATCAATAGGAAAAACTGGCTCTTGCCTCCATCTGGGAGTATGACATCCTCACAATCTAGGATCTGAAAAGTCACAATATATAACTTTTTGGCTGACTACCTCGTTGTGTCTATAGAGATACAAGAAATGTTCCACAGGATGACGTCCAACTTAACTATCTCCTAACTTAATTACACAACAATAATCCATCTTTTTACTGCTTTTTCAAGCATTAAAAACAACTTCACTTGAATTAATATATGACAGATAAGTTTTAAGCCATACAGTGGAACTTTCCAATGCAATAACATCTCCATGGAGACGAGCAGGTGCAGGGCCGCTTCTTCAGTTCTGGTCAGATTGCTGGTCTCACGCTTTAATATAGAAGTATGTGCAAAATTAAACAGATACCTCTTTCCTCATATCGGGAATGTGCTAATTGACCCAACACAATGGTTCTCACGTTTTTCACAATGCCACAAAAAGAAATATTTGGCAACATTTTTAGCAGCAAAAAACAGTGAATGAGGTCTAAAATCGGACTAAAGCATAACTAAAGTAGGTGTAACAACCTGCCAGACACTTGTTTTAAGGCAGAACGTGCTTTGACAGGAGGTCCACTAATGTTTTTAATCGAAATATCTCACATGTTTTCATCCACCATTTGTTGTGCCTGGGTAATCTCTCTCATGTTACCAGATGAATCATTCTTTTGTTGCTTACACAAATACTTTTGAAATGTAAAATCATTTCATCCAACACTATTTTTGTATTCTCCCCAAGCCTCTCAGTCTAATAATTGTTTCATGAAATCAGTGAGATAAACATGCAATTTTTTTTAAAATTTCTTTATCCGAGATTGAAACCAGCTGTTAATTGATGTTTTGGCTAAAAGATGTTCCACAAAGCCTCACTGTGTGTGCAATCACGAGCTATTGATCCAGTGAAAGGCAGACGCAACAGTCAGTCTTAAAGCTTTGTTTATCATATCGGGTTAAACTTTCATAAATCACTCCTATCGCCACTGGACAACAAAGACTCCGCAGACAAAAGACCAAAGCTGGATGCAAAATGAAAGAACGTTTTAATCAATCAAATTTAGATTTTATTTGCAGGGGACGCAGCACAGTTTGGGTTAAATGATGTGAAAGCTTTTAATGAAGGAGTTGGACAACAGAAGACATTTTGCGGTAATAATTCTTGGTCTGTTTAACACGTACAAGTCGCCAATGGGCCCAAATTAAGTGAGTGAAGCTCATTCATTTCCAAAACCTCCCACCATCTACTGGAAGCCACATTGATTTAGCTCAACAATAGTCTTGTTAGCACATATTGAGGATGGAGCAAAGCAAACTGCTGGCAAAAGTCGTTAGGACTGGGGCCATTTTGAGCAAGACAATGTAAATATAATTAATTAAGTTCAAAGCAGTTTAGTTACGTGAGAAAGAAAATTAAAGGTTAAATCAGTTTAAAGTTATCGTAGTAACACAAATATTGCTTTGAATTGCTGGTGCCCAGAGTCATGACTAAACATGGGAAATCAGTGTTTCAGTTTTATGTGGCAAAAACCTGGAACAGTCTTTCTGAAGATGTGAGACAGGCCTCGACTTTGACAATGTTTAAATCCAGGCTCAAAACAGTTCTGCTTTTGATTTGTTTGTATTGTGATTTGTCTTTCTTATTCTGTAAAGCACTTTGAAATATTTTGTGTACGAATTGCGCTGTACAAATAAACTTGCCTTGGCTTGTACCACGCTATGGTACAAATTTTTATTTTTTTTTATTTTTGCAAACATCAATATTTACAACCGAGTGTATATTGCCAAGTGGGAAAGGACTAAGTGGATTAAGTGGACGTATAAAAGTGTGGGAAATGTGGGAAATAAGACAGAGGTTTGTTGTTGTCAAAGTAAAGAGGGAGGCACATTCGTAAGTCACGATGATGGCAATGGATATAGAAGAACTAAATAAATCATAATAATAATAATGAAATAAAAATAAGAAAAACAACAAAACTTCATAAGCGCATACATATTTACACACAGACACCCCCCCCACCCACACACAAATGAATGTATCACATACACATACAAGCATATGCCCACAGAACAGTGAATAATCTGTAATTATGCTGTGTACAAATGATTTTTTGTTGTGAGGACAATATGTGGGAGTTGTTCTCATGACTAAACCTAAGAATCTTCAGGTTTAGTCATCCGAATTGTTTCACTGGACTCTGCTTTGTGATGCATTGAGCCAAATAAGCAAATTAATAAATACATACATACATAAATATTGCCATGATCATAAGTAGGCTATAAACTTTGTACAGTACTTTTGTATATTTGTGTCTTAAAATAGACTTAAGGCAGTGCAGATAGTCATCAATGTGTTTACCTCTTTTGTGTAGCACTTTAAGATTTGGACAATGCACATTATTAATTTATTATTACTGCATTTAGCCAATAAGAATGAACACAAGGTTATAAATGCAGTATTGAACAGTAGTTTTTTGGCATTATGTTATCTCCAATGGATAGAACTTTCTCACTGCCTCATCCAAAAAGTAACTATATTCTCAACTCTGCAGTGCCTATTATGTTACTAAAAGTTTCCCCGTGTCTTTCATTGCAGGGTGTCTCATTCAGTCATAACCGGCCATTAGCGAGGCCATTAAACTCAGCGCTGACCCGTCCTGTCTATACTAGCGCTACATTAGCCTGCACTGGTATAACATTAACCTTTGCTACTGTTTATTGTTGCTACACGAGATAATCCAGTTAGCATCTCGCAGGCCGTCTCCTTCGCTCCTGACACTCTCTCTCTCTCTCTCTCCTCCGTGACTCTTCAGAATGCAGGGAGCAGAGTGCAGTTGTGAAAAGTCATCATTTGATAGCCTCTGGACTGTGCTTATCTAGCCCAGGGTCATGGCACAATATTTCTCGTGGCTATCTCCTACCCCTCCATCACTCCGTCTGCAGCGCTCTCCTGAACTCATCACTTACTCCAGATGACACGCAGAGAAAAGGTGACCTCAGCGCCGCATGAGAAAGGCTTTCTCCGGACTCAGACAAAGCCACTTACAGGCACATGGATACTGTCCTTTGTCTTTGAGGATTATGGTATATTACAGTGATATTAACTCTAGCGTCTGGAAATTGCCTATAAAAAAATGAATAAATCAATAAATACACAAATAAATCAATACACAAATAAATAAACACACGAATAAATAAAAAAATACACAGATAAATAAATAAATACATGAATAAATACATTAATATACACAAATAAATACATAAAAATTGATAAATAAATAAATACACAAATAAATAAATAAATACATTAAAAAGTACATAAAAATAAATAAATAAATAGCGAAGCACAAACTGAAATATAAAAAAGAAAATTATAAATAATATATACTGGAAATGAATTATTGTCTTTTTTATTTGTGTTTGATTTTTTTATTTATAATCTGATAGATTTTTTTTGTAATTTTACATAATACAATATATATTTGTCTTTTATTAAAAAATGTTTGACTACTGAGTTTTGCTTTAAAAAAAAAAAAATAAAAAAAAAAAAAGAAAGAAAATTAACTAATTAGGTAGAAGGGGCACCACTTAAAACTAACGTGCCTGAGGTGGGGTTCACTCTACACAGGGCCTCAGGGCGTGGCCTCACAGAGTGAACACACACTCACAGACAACTGCTCACCCTCAATCACCAATTCCCCTCACGTTCGCATGCCGCAGGTCAATTAATGGCTTTCAGCTTCCTTGTGACATTTTGAGGACTTTTCATCATTAAAAAGATATAGGGCTCGATCTTCCCCACAGTGCACGGCGGGAGGTGAACAGGTCAAGATATGTCTGAGCTCGTGTCATGTGATAAAACCAGGGGGCACCGTGTTCTAAACAAGAGGTACGTTGTATTAATAGTAAGCTCTGAGCAGGTACGCAGTAAAGCAATGCAAACACGTTAATAATACTGTACACTTCCTATAATCTCCGGGCTCAATAAGAGAAAGGAGAGAGCTCTGATTGGCTGAGCACAAGCAGTAGCCCACCTGTGGATTTGCATATAGACCGTCTTCAGAACTGCGCACCCCCTAATGCGCCAAAGTGCTTACTAGCTGCGTTTTGCTCGTTAGGACCAGCAAGACTGAGTCCATAATATTTTGGTATGACAACAGTCCTTATTTTTCATCATTTAGAAACCCATAGGAGGAAACAGGAGTTGCTAAAACCCACTGTAACACCATAAGGACACGCAGACTTCACCCTGATAAGTCATAGTCGTAGTTATCGTTATAAAGCATGTCCTGCAGTAGTTTTATATCCAAACGTGTGCACTTGTGACCTGTGCGGTTGAGGAACTGTACTCTGGCTCCCCTCTGGCTCTTCTTATCAGAAACACATGTCCAGTACTTGTGCAGCATTAGCGCTCGGCTGGAAATGTGGGTGTGAATTCGAGTGTACGTGAGCGCGCATGAGTTTTCTAGACAAACACGAGTGCGCTTTGGGCCTTAGAGGGGGAAGCAGTCACGTATGGTTAGAGCCCTAAGCAGCTCTAGAGAAAAGTCATTAGAAAACCACTCTGATCACCATTCTCTGAGGCTGAGTCCGCGCTGATGCATTTTAATGTCAACAGAGCTCCAGAGGATATAGGGCTGATCCTGGTATTGTAATTCAGGAGGTGAGCACAATTGAACACGATTACATCTTTTCTCAGGGTTTTGTCTCAGTGCACCTTAAAGAAGACCTATTGTGCTTATATCTGCTATATAGTTATAATCCATGACACCCGTGGATCATTATATTAAATATTCATCTAAAACGATTGAATAAAAGAAACAAGTTTGTCGACTTCTGCATTAGAAAACGTTTTTTTTTTGTACCAAATTACTATGCGATGGGCCGAATCCTATGCATATCACCAATTAAGAAAAAAAAAATAGGAGAACGAAGTAACTCGAGAGCAGTGGGCGTGTACTGATGACGGTGAAAACTGGAGTTGATTGGCAAAATGACGTTTTAAAAATAAGTGATTAAAGATTGCTCAAACATGCACCAATCACTCCAAATACAACTTTGGATGAGTAAATGGTGAGGGGAAACAATAATGACATAATTAAAAGCTCTGAAAAGTTGATTTGGCATAATAGGTCCAATAATTTTGATAATGAAGCTTGAAATCAAGACAACAAAAAGTAGCACATTGATGAAAAATTTCAAGGATAATGTACCCTTGTATGGTGTGAAAGTTTTTAAAGCTGCACTACATAACTTCTGGTGGAGGGTTTGTCAAATGCTTGTCTCCATGGAGATGTGTGTGCTTTGACTGAAATCTGTATTATGCACTCAATTACATATGAAAGGCTGAAAGGCTCTGTGGTGACACCTGTTTGTGGAGTTTTATCATATTGTGGAACATTCCTTGCAAAGCATTGGCATCTCCATGAAGAGCAGAAAGGTAACATGATGCACCTTTAATTGGATAATAATAAATATAATGAAAATGATGCAATTGGAACAACTTATTCACACTTCAAACTGAAACTTCAGCACACTTAACATAACCAAGCATCCCTTTTCCCAGTTTAAAATGTCTATAGACTGACAAAACTATGGCATCCTCGTAGAATAATTCATTTTAAAATATGTATGTGTGTAACCTAGGAGATCCCATAAAAAAACATCTGTACCACATCATGTAACATTCTTAACATAATTGAGCCTGCACTGGGTTTAACACAAAACTTCACATTTTAATTAACCATCCTATTGCCTGTGGAGAAGCCTGGGAGTACTATCTAAGTGCTGCACAGTGATGCAACCCAGAATGCTCTGAATCTGCTGCTCCCCTGATACTTCTAACATTACACTCGTAATATATTCCTGGAGGTTCTGTGTATACCACCATGTGTGGGCGGTTTTAATGAAAGATCAGTAAAATAGGAGGGAACGTATATGCAGCTGCAGAACAAAGAAGTCACGGTTAAAGCTAATTGTTAAGAACCCCAATGCTAATGTACATTCAAACTGTTCAAGTGCAAAAGCTGTCAGTTTGAGTTATATCTAGGGATGTGAAGATCAATCCGTTTTCCAATTACCGTAAATATTTTTGGTCACGGTAGGTTAATCGTTGGGGTTATTGAACACACACACATGCATGCACACACAGATGCACCATGCACATACTTAAGCTCCACAGTTTGTTGTTAGCAGAGAGAAAAAAAAGCAAAAGTGAGTGCAGTAGAACAATTAGGTGCACATTATAAGGCTTATATTTTAAAGTAATAAATAGCAAAAAATTTGGCTACATCGCACATAGCCTAATAAATCCCCAGTCATGTGACCTTCAACTAAGCCTCTGGGGCCAGAAGAAACACTGAACTCCAAAATTTGATATTGTGACATCCCTTGTTACATCTATTGACTTTCAGTTGTTATCTCTTGGGTGTTACGCGTATATACAAATCCCTCTTGGTTTTGTTTTGTGTCGTCTCAAGGCAGTTTAGAAGTGAAGTGTGGTCCATTGCCTTGTCGTATTGAGTTTATGAAGAGAACTAAAGCTCGGAGATGTGTCAGCGTTGATGGTTTTGATGCCGATGTCTATCCCCCGGAGCCCTGCACAGGATTTGATAGTGGATAGTACACAAAAGCAACAACAGCGCCACACAAAAGGAGAAGGATTTGTGTTGTTGTGCCGTGCTAGGTTTGCGGTACAGCTAAGAAATTCTGTAGTGTTTCCTAGGCAAGTTTGATAGAAAGTGTCCCCAAACATTTATTATTTTCGTCACTTATCAGTCTGAGTGGAGAAAGTATCTAAAAGTGCACAATTGGTTTTCAGATTCAAGAATGTGATGATCAGGGGAAACTTCTCTTGCGATAGAGAAATATTGCGATAAACGATAATACTGAAACTAGTTTATGCCACTGAAACGAAGCAAGTAAACCAATCTTTACATATACAGTATCATTAAAAGGCCTGAGCTGCAGCAAATAAACAGCTAAATGCATTAATAATGAGCCAAAGAAGTAATTTATTCTACCATCTACAGGTCAAGTTTTACGTCTAATGTTGAATCTATCACTTTAAATAACCTTTACTCTATTTTCACTGCCAGTTTTACTTTGTTACTATGTCCATACTGTATTTATTCAAAGTTTATCTTATTTTGAATACCTCATTTTATGCATGCCCTTTATTTTATCATATTTTATACTTTATTATAATTAATCATTGTTTTATGTTCCACCATAAAGCCTTTTTCTGATTCCGTTAACATTTATGTCACTGACTGCCCTTGACCTCGCTATTAAAACAACATTTTGCATACTGGAATGAGCAATTTTACCACCATCCCTATTAAATGGCTAATCCTCCGTGCTTAAGATCTGATTTGTCCTGGCAGGTTTTCCAAGTCGGAAGCGTTAAGGATGGGTCAAATGCAGAGGACAAATTATATGGGGGTATTTAAGTGTGCTTTAACCTTTTGTCCATTCACTCATCCAAATTTTCGAAGTGAGACGTACTTTGGGTCTCAGACAAGTGCATGGTCTGTGCAATTTCAAATCTTTCCTCTTTCCATTGACAGATTAAAATGCAAATCTATACATCTTCATTGCGTATGTCAGCATTGATGGAGACTCTTGCTTAACAGTAAAGACACGCAAACATCTGTGTGATTTAAAATCCATAAACCTGTTCTCTCGTTTTTGTCCTCCTTTCACTCATGAGTTACAACTGCTCCATTCCATGAAAAAAAAAAAAAGGACAAAGTCTGGACATCTATATTTGATCATAACCGTAACCTTGTGATTTATTTCCTTCATGAAAATAATTATACGATGATTGGTGTTTTGTAAAAGATTTTACCCAAACTTTTTTCCACTAAGAGTCCTCCAGGTCAGTCCCGGAACAGAAAAGAATGTCCAGTGAGCTCTTATGGGACCGATATGGCTGCACAGTGATGTTTATTGGTCCAATAACTGTGTGGTTTAATAAGAGTAATCTGTCCACTGGCCCAAAGGTTACAGCGCGTCCATATATCATTGTCCTGCTTCTGCATTGGCGTGGTGTAATTGCATTGCTGCTGGCTTAATTGTTGAGGTGTATGCAAAGATCATTTGGAAATGATCCATCTCTTAGTATTGTAATAATGAGTTTCCGATGGTTGGCTGGGCGCGCTGCTCTCGGGTTCCCCACAGAGGGAGCCGGTGAACCTTGGCGCTGCTCTGTGTAGTGAGGCGTGGCAGAATGCAGAGCTGGGGATTGCAGTTTGGATTGTTTATGTGGATGTGTGAATGTGAGACTCTTAATCAAATGCTTTTATCTAGAAGTGTGCTCTTGTTTGTGAGTACAGGTTTGCACTGCACGACATTCCACTTCATAAATTTACTCTATTATATGTATAAACTTCTGTCACTCAGTCTGGTACACATCATCATCTTAGGTTGTTTTCACACGTTAGAGGGTCTGTGGAGTGACCCCAGAGCACATTTGATTGTGTGAGCCTTGTTCACATACACCATACATCATTCACCTCAAACATGCACCATGACCCACGTGAGAGTCCACCAGCTGATCGACGACTTTATTTCTATGACAACGCACTTCAAACGTGTGCAGAGGCAGAAGGAGACTGTGGCTGATATTAAGTTGATGCAAATGGCCTCGTCAGATGAACGTGTCCATTCATACAAATACATACGTGAGCCTAGTGCTTTTTTGCTCAATTCCAAGAGCTTTTACTGTCACTGCGGACCGTGTAGATTGGCTCGAGGTCGACTGCTTTCGCTCCAGAGTTCAAGTGGAGCCGCTCTGAGACCTCCTGTTTTCAAGCGTACGCCATTTATCCTGAATGCGACTGTTGGGTCCACACCGGCCCAAGCAGACCGCTCTTGGACCGCATTAATCTCAATATAAAATCAATAATCCGTCAGAAAATTCTCTTGCATCTTCAGAAAACCTCAACGAACATCAAGTTGCATTCTCTGACATTCACCCACTTCTTCTTTCATCTTTCCCCAAACCTCCCTGACAGCTCCAACCTCACTGTTCTTCTATAAACTCATGTTCAAACCATTGATGCGATCTTCAAAATATTGCGTATTTCCTGTCAGTCTATCAGAAACAAAAGAGAACCCCAATTTCATCAGCTCTTTAAAGGCATCTCAAACTCTATAACTAAACATTAAAGCTACCATCTGGAAGATTATTAGATTCTATTTCAGATGGCAGATGTGAAACCTGTTCCTCCACTCCTCTCACCTGGCCTTTGTTCAGGCTCTTCTGAAATTGTTCAAGTGCCTGAAATTGGGCAAAAATATCTCCTTTGCCTTAACCTTTGAGAGCTACGTCATGAGGTCCACAATAAGGACCAAGGAGGAGTAAGGAGCAGCAGAAGGAGGAACCATCGCTGCTTTTGTTGGCTCCAAATCTTGCAACAGGAACAACATCTGTTCAGTAAAAATGACAACACCCAGAAAATTTAACTACAAGTGCATCCTTTTTCCACTACATGTGCAGAGCCTTATGAGAATTATTTCAACCTTTCAGTCTTTACGGTCAATGTTTTCATCACAACGTTAGCTTACATAAATAAACTGAACTTATTGGTAGTTAATAAAGAGCTGCCCTAAACCTGCACATGTATGATCTCTGAAAAGTTTACACATGAACCACGTCTAATGCAATATAAGCACAAGTGGAGCAGGTGATAATCATAGACTGTATATATAAATGGATATAGCTAACCTCCTAGATGTCACATTCACTTTGTATTGAAGACCTCTCCCCTCTATCTGTAACTGCTGTTGTCAGGCATTTATATTCAGATGAAAATGTTCTATGTTGACATGACTGCATTGCATTAAACAACTGTAAGTCTTTGAGTCAGTCAGTCTTAGAGAGGCTGAGAATCTGTGACTCTTTTGCCAATTCAATGTGCTTAAAGTTTCTTTCTTCCAACAGATATTAGCATGTAATTCACATCATCATCTGTTCAGAATTGTCTTTTTAAATCAGCTTGTGTTTGACCTGGTAACCTATTCAAATTATTTAAAAGCACTGTCTTATTGTGCCAGCACTTCACCACTGCACTATGTCCTTACTTGGCCACAGACAATGGGCCAATTAGCGATTTGCATGTTTTAAATGTCAGCCTGTAGTTGTCTGCACTGTCGGCGCTGACATTAAAGCAGCATTTAAAAAGAGTTTAGCGCCCCCACAGGGGAGAGGGCACAGGGTGAAGTTTTTAAAAGTGTTATTTTCATTTTAAAGCCTGGTTTTGTATCAAAGGAAGCGGGTGTCAAACGGCATTCTGAGACGCTCTCAAAACGTTTCGTATTGAGACAGAAGAACAATAGAAAGCTAAAGGCCAGTTTACATTAAGAATGCACCAGAGAGTGTTTCCATATTCAGTGCTATAAGTCTATATTTACATTTGTTTAAAGCTGAGCACAAGGGTAGATATATAGCAATGTACTGACAGTTTCATTATGGCAATTATTGACTTGTAAACAGTGTACATCATTTCAGTGCTTCATTAGATAAAAGTATTTAAGACATAACTTTACAATATACGTTCCTCTCTGACAATAAAACTATAAAAAAAACATCAGAATAGCCTGAAGCGTGTATAACATAGAATAAAGAATAAAAAAGTGGACTGAGTGAGGGTGACGTCACCCATAGCGTTCAGCACCAGTCAAATAAAGCTCATAGTTTGAATTCAAACCACAAGTATCATAATAACCAAAGAGCCAAAGTTGTCAATCAAACCTGTTGCTTACACTAGTGGGAGTGATCTCAGGAAAAGAAGGTGCATTATTTGTCTATTATTAATGTTCATATCTTGATTTACGGACACAATAGCAAAATAAAAACACCACGATCATGTAGAGTAGCTTTATGGGAACATTTTAAAATCAAAATTACGAGACTCACTGCAGCAGTTACAGTGAGAGAGGTGACAATTTTATAATGTAAAGTGAATTGGCGCCAGAGTCAGTGGAGCCCGTGATCACTTTCTATTGCAGCTAGCAGGTTAGTTATGTCCATTTATATATACAGTCTATGGTCTATATCATGAGCTGTATAAGGAAATGTGCTTTAAGGTTCTGGAGTCATGGACTTAAAGGTGTATTAGGTAACTTTTCTACTGGAATTTAAGCCTGGCCACCTGCTTGTCCACATTTTTACTTTATTAATTTGCCAGAACCGCCCAACTGTGAAACATTCAAGGCAAGGAAATGATGGCGATAAGCCGGTGGAGGACCCCTCACCCCTCAGAAAAGTTACATAGTGCACCTTTAAGTAGCTCAGACTGCTCTTACACAGTGATTTGCAACACTTAATATACCTAATAGAAGCTGCTAGAAACAACACGTAATGCAAAAGGTCTCTGCACATATACTAGATAGGCTCTTGTGTCTTTTGTCACTTGCTGAAGAACCTATTACTATTTTGTTGTTGAACCCACAATACATTCTTAGTCCAATCTGCAACATCACTATTTTATTCTTTCACTGCAGTGTTTTCCTCCTAAATGTTGAAAACCGTCGCGCCGCTGCTCCACCATGTAACTGTCTCATTCTCCAACACAATTCTCTACCAAGTGATTTATATCTTCCTCTAGTGTTTTCTCCCTTCCCTTGTCTCCCTCTCTCCGACTTTCTGGCAGGACGAAATTGCTTTATTATTCCCCCGGAGTCTGTCAAATCCCCCAGCAGCTACAAACTCATCACCCATCACCGCCTCTTTGTCTGCCACCAAAATAAAGTGTCGGGATTTCCTGGGTGACAGAATCCAGTAATCGTCCAACGTCCAAAATCGCGGAGAACAAGTCGCTGGACACCGGAGCGGAGGGAAGGAGAGAAAGAGTGAAAGAGAGAGGGGTGATATACGGTCCGGATCAGACTCTTTTTTTTTTTTTTTTTTTCCTTGAGTGAAAATTGAGTTTCTTTGAAGAGGAGCAGCTCAGGTAGAGTGGGTGCAGGACCTTGGCTTTTCAATTGGGGCAAAATAAGAAAGTCACCCTTCTCTGAGCTCTATTGAATCTGGTTTTATGGATCCAGCAGCACAAAAAGACTGAAGCATTCACACCAAAGTTTCTCCCCATGATTCAGGCCTGTTTCAAACTGACAGATCGATGTTTTGTGGATTTAGGTCCACATCAAGGTATTTAACTTGACTTTACAGGGATTTCTTTTTCTGTCTGAAGTAAAGGGAAGAAATACAACCGCTATTTCAAAGATGGTGCTTTCTATGGCACGGTTAAGTCGCTGCCATATATTTAGAGCATTTTTAAAGGTGCAATATGTAACTTTTCTTATGTGTGTGGACGTTCTTTTCTCCATAAATATGTTATTACTTTGCCTGGAATGATCTATAGTGCAGCAAATGATTAAATGATTGAATATTGCTTTAGCAGTAAATGTTCACGTTTGTGCTGTGTACTATTTACGAGGAAATCAAATGAAATGGAAAATTAAACTTCTTTTGTGCAGCCGTGTTTTCATTTTAATCAAAAAAGGAATTTCTCAGCACAGGTTCTATTCAAAAACACATGGTCACAGGTGCGTTTTTATCTTTCGAAGCACTCAAAACGCTTTAAATGAAGGAACACTGGGGGCGGGGGAAGTCTTGTGTCTTGCCCAAGGACACAGCGGCAGTGTTCATCTCTGGGAGCTGAAATCACACCGGTGGCTCTGACGTCGACGTTTATGTTGGGATTCAAACCACGAGCCTTCTACCAACTGAGCTAGCGCCGCAAACAAACATATTTGACAATCTTCTAAAGACTCTGCAAATTGCAAGCCTGATCTATTTTAAATGTCTCCTCATTCTGTTCGCTCTGCTATGCTCTTACATATTTTCTTTGGTGGGAATGTCAAACTTTACTGAGCCAAAGAAGATTCTATGTTTCTGGTTTGTATATTTACCAAATTTGGAGCTTTCCTGGCAACACACGACTTTATACTTTCGGTGTGTCAAAGCCTTCATCCATGCTGCTTCAAGACGGTGTTATAAACCAACACTGATCTCACAATGGAGCATTATTTCTAGTGCATTATTTACCCTTTTGCCCTCATGACACAATTGATGAATGCTCTCTAATGTAACACAATAGGTACGCTCTCCAACATCGAAACCTGCTATTTAAAAAGGAAAAAAAAAGAAACATTGGAAGCAAAGAATAGCTGCAATCAACCTGTCACTTGTTTCTTCTCGCCAGGCAAAGTTATTGGCCATGAAATCGAATCAGGAGAGAATTATGAGGGACTGAAACGTGACTGACTGTTGACGGACGAAAAGCATGAAAAATAACAGGGCCTCCTTGGTTTGTTGACTGCTTACACTTCAAACCAAAGTCCCTGGATGTTAACTTTAGGAAATTGTGGTTTTATTCCAGACAGGGAAACTCCAGGATGCTTTTCCACAAGTCTACAGCCAAGTAAAAAATCAAAAATGTCAAGGATTCTGAATGGTGGGTCCACAAGGCTTCCATTGGAAACAAATACTCAAAGGCAAAATGAAGGATTGGCATTGGATGGGCTCCCAAGGCTCCATGGAGAGATAGTGCTCATGTTTTGTGAAAATCAGCATTTTTCATCTCCTCACTCATCGCGTTAACCCGACTTTCCCTGCAGCTTTGTCCTGTGCACAAGGCCAAGAGTTTGAGTGAGCTACACTTCCTGCGAATGAGGAATGAATGTACACTACTGACTTGTGTTCAGGTCGCACAGTATGAAACTTCTGGGAAGAAAAATACATATTAAAAATAGAGCATTCTGGCACCAAATACTGTGTTAATAGACGTGGTGTTAACCCAGTGTTTTTCCCCTTAAAATAATAAAGCATCAGCAAGTGTTTCTAGTTCTTCTAATGCAATTCATAACTTTTATTCAATACCACCTGTTCACCTGGGTGTCTCAAAATGTTGTGAATAATTATCTCACTTTCAGGAAAATTTCATATTTACCTAAAGAACACCCTCCTCCTTTGAACTCTTCTTATATTAAAGCATTATTTTCCACTTTAAGTAAAACAGATTTTGGTTTCCGATTCCCCAGTGAGCTCATTTCAGTCAGTGAAGTTCAAATCATCAATAATGTAATCTATTTCCTTCATAAGTTTAAAGGTTAAGTGAATCAGTCTTCAGCATGTGTTGCCTTATGCATTTTCATATTTATGTCTTTTGTTCTCCATCTGTCTGGATAAATCAGTCATGTAAATGTAAAAGCCACTCAGAGACTCCCCACGAACGGCACCGAGCTCCACATCTCAACACAGCACCGTTTACTGCAGCTTTGTACTAATCCTCTTTTATAATCATACATCTGCTCTTTTCTATTAGGCACTGGTGTAGTTAGTGTTGGACTGAAGTAATACAGAAGCATGGAGAATGGCATACAGGGGCATATGTGTGTGTGGTCTTATACTGCTACACTAAATAAGGTAAATATCATCTTGAAAATTAAATATTTTTTCATCTAAATATACTTTATTATGTTAACACTGCATTATGTAACTTCCCCGGTTGTGAAGATTTGGTATTTGCTAGTTTCTATTGAATTGTTTTTGCATTGCTTACATCTATAATGGCATTAAACTATAAATTTAGGTGTATTGCATTTATTAAATTACATGCATTTTTGCTGTTAGCAGGCGCACCTCTCCACAGATCTGACCTGTAACCCGGTGACAAGCTGGTGACGCCGCCTGCTTGTCTCCATTGACATATACACGTTTTAGAACATGCTGTTGAACATTCCAGGCAAAGCAATCAATCTTTTATCATTTAGCAATAACTTATCCTTATCCACACAGTGCACCTTGAAAACCAAAATTTCAAGTAGATTAACTTCAGATCCCCCAATTTGCTTTGCGTCCTTACAAAAGAACACCTTAATACATGCAAATACTTTCAAATTTAGATTACTAGTACAAATTTCAGATGATAAATGGCTCCGATAGTCGCCATGTGTGCCTTGTCCGGTTTGAAGACACGTCTGGCCACATTATTCTACTGTGTTTTATTGGTCAGAGAGCTCTTCAAACCAGGCAGCAATCCAAAAGAATAAACCCGATTTAATAAAAGTGCAGTAAAACATGTCATAATTTCACTGGAAACAAACATATAAATCTAACTGAGGAAGTGCTATCTTTGTTGGATACTTTACAGCTCCGTAAAGCCAAAGCTGAACAAATCTCTGCTTTAGAATCAATTTCGATGGCACAATATTGGGTTTTTCAGGGCTTCCCTACGGTATAACTTTTAACAATATTTTTTTTTAGATATTTCAGATTATACACCCACCTGTACCACCCTGCGTTAAAGGTGCACTATGTAGCTTTTTTGTACTGCGGGGTTTGTGTTACACAGTATGACATTCAAGTAATCTAGTTTACGTTGGTACAATTACACTAAGAATACACTGAAAAACAGGCATTCTTACTCAGTGCTGGGTCACCTCTCCACAGATTAGACCTGTAACTTGTCCTGGAGGCTTGTCTCGATTGCGATAGATTAGTTAAAAGCCATACTGCGGAACATACTCAGCCATATTGCATCAGATTTGGAAGTGTAATTCTCTATATGACCAAATATGACTGAAAAAAATAAAATAAAATAAATGTACGAGGTATTTTTGACAGAGCCACAGTAGTTGCTTTGTGTTGCTTTTTGTGAAATACGAACAGTGCTATGTTAGACAGTATGGGGTTGTCAACACTGTGGCACATTTCAAAAACTAAAAAACAACCAGAAAAAATGACAGGGATAAAGTCTGAGCCCTCTATAAAACAGGGTAAAGCAGCAGTGTAGTGGAGCAGCAAGGAGTGAGTTTGACTTACACAGTTATCCAGGTGGTTGGAATAGTCCCACGCGAGTCAATCAGCTTTCAAGACAAAGTGCCAAGCCAACTGCGTAAATTAGGAGAAAGCGATCAGTGCCATGAATATAAAATGTTTAGATAAAAGCACTAGCCGTCAGTGCAGTAAGAGAGGCAAAGTGCAAAGTTGCTAATAGAGGTATTATAGTATGAGACCTGTACTTTATTATGAGGACAGTGAGAATAGAGAGATTCGGAGAGGTATATTGTGTTTTTTTTATGATCAGAGCCACTGTTCTACTGTCAGTGGGTCATGGTAAACAACAAATTATTACCCAGGAGTATCAATTTTTTTGTTAGAATTATATATGGAAAAATAAAATGTGGTGGTTTTACGATGATTCACAATTATTGTCAAGAAAACAAAACAAAAAAAACGACAATGTAGCCTCATTTTTGCAATTTATAAGTTTATAGTTAGATTAAGATATTAAACCTCCTTATAATGTGCACCTAATTGTTGTATTTAAAGATGAAGCTAAAAAAATGAGGTAAAATTATGATCAGAGTGGCAGAGAGAGAGAAAAAGAGCGACTCAAGCGACACACGATGACTTAAAAACCAATACAACAGTTCTGATGAAGTTTTGGCATAACAGGTCTCCCAAAATGCGTCTAACACTGCACACAAACTTATTCCCAGTTTACTGACGATGTAAAACTGTTACGGACCAATCCCGTTTTAGCCTTGCCCCCCGTTTACGCAGATCCACCCACCGGTTGAGCCGCACCTGGAGCGGTTCAGCAATCAATTCAGGAATAAAAGCCGGGAGCAACACACCACATCAGTGACCAGTGGGTCCTCCGCTGCAGCATTCTTTTAGTTATTTTGTATTTTATTTTTGTATTATCTAGTTGTTTAATTTGTATTCACTTTTGAACACTATTTTGCTCTATGGCCAGTTTTAACATCGTATTGTTGCGTGCCACCACTCCTGGACCAAGTGGCACGTAACAGAAACGCATTGCATCTTGACATTTCTGCGGTTTACTGCAAGTTCAACAATATTCACGGTAACTGGAAAACCTATAATCTTGGCATCCCTACCCATGAGTGCGTACATTTTACACACATAAATCAAATCAGTCAAAATTGTGCAGGTGAATTGAACCTTTATTTACAAGTGAGTGTTCATGTAATTGTGAAAAAGCATGGTAGCAGAACATGAACAAGCTGATGGTTCTTTGAAAAAAAAAATGGAAAAACTGCAGTATGTCCTCCATGTCGACGAAACACACATTTACCAGGTGTCACTTACTTTCTTATATCACTATATCTCACGCTGTCTCTGTTTTGACTATTGATGTCACTTTACAATTTCAGGCATTCTTCATCTGAAGCCGTAGCAGACAGATAAGTGCGGGTCTCTTTGTCACCTCTAACCATAAATAACACAACATTTTTGCACACAGACATGGTGGAAAAATGTGTTTTGTCCAGTGATTTAACTCATTCTTTCTGTTCTCTAAAAAAACCCTTAAAGATCTTGTCTTCATTCACATTAATTGCAAATTAATTGAAGTTAAATTGAAGTCACGTGCTTGTGCCCATGAAGTGAAGCGTGAAGAACAATGTAGCGACATCAATTACTAAATGAATGCTTTTGTCTTAATGAATGTGGTCACATGTTGATCAATTAAACAATACACAAGGACATTTATAGTTGAGCCTTGTGTTGGGAACATGGTCTGTATAAAGAAGTGGGCTACTGAAGTGAGTGTGACGTCATCCACAGTGTTCAGCTCCAACCAAATGAAGCTCATCAAGGCGAGCAGTTACAGGGGTGAATATGGAGCAGAGTTACATATATCCTGAATTTCGACCGCAAGTAACGTAGCAACCAAAGAGCCAATCAGGAGTGAGGCTGTTGAAGGTAATGCCCCACACCGCCGATTTAGCAAGACTTGGCAACCTCGTGGGAAAAAGGCGCCTCATTGGTCTGTTATTCATTTTTATATCTTGATCTACGGAGAAAATAGCCAAATAAACGCACCAGGATCATGAAGCGTGGATTAATACGTACATTTTAAGACTAAATGATGAGTGTCTGTTTCTGTTCTGTTGCATGAAGAACAGGCACAGAGGCAAGGAGATTGTTCTGTAGATCGGTTACAGCAATACAGTCGGGTTAAAGGCAGTGTCCAGCAAAATTCAAAGCAGAGTCAAGTGAGTAGTGTCCTAAGCGGTGTCTGAAGCAGAGTCTAAACAAGGTGAGATTGCACCAATGTTTTATCCTACTCCCAGAGCAGAGTGGGGGTTACGCATTCTACAGATAAGAAATTTAAAGCAAAGTCAAAAAATGTGGTTGCGTCAGTGTCTTATAACCCTCCTAGAGTGAGGGTCAGACATTTATGATGATGAAATGGGCTACATATAAGTAATGTGCTCTTAACCAAAATGACCAGAACATGGCTGTTATCTTACCTTCTATATTGTCCACACGAGCCTGACAGCAGCAGTTAAGGACAAAGGAGCGATAGTTTTTCAATAGAAAGTGAATTGGAGTGGCTAGCAGGTTAGCTATGTCCATTTATATATACAGTTTATGGCTGGGAAGTGAAGTTTTAGAAATTGTAGATACGATTCCACTACGTTTCCAGGTTATCTCCTTGATCTGATTTCAACTCTGCACAACCCGTCTTTTTTTCACGGAAACGCTTTATCTCACCACCAGTCGCCTCCTGTACGGAATCATGTGAGAAAATCTGCCGTAAATGAACAAGGACAGAATATATATGAGCGCTGATGAAACGCGATCATTTGGCTCCATCAGCTGCTCCACGCGACAAGGGAGGGGACTTCTGCGCTATAGGCTTTATTTGCTTTGATGAGCGCGTTCCCCTCTCTCATACATTTGTCCGTGAGTAATTGAAAGTGAGTCCCGTTTCAACCGTTGCGCCGTAGCACCACAGCCCCGCTCTGCCACATTAATAAGCTACAATTGAGCTTTGATGCCAGAGTGTGTCACCTCCTGTAGTCCGGGCTAGCCGAGTTTCATCTTCTCCTCCGACGCAAATTAGCAGCAAATGTTGGGAACGTCATGCAAACCGCTCCATACATCACATTTATTAATCACCAAAGACTGCACCCGCACCCAACAAAGTGTCAGTTCCGATTGCAGCTTAAGAAGATGAATCCGTAATTAGTTCGAAAGCGAAATCCCACGCGAGTCAATCAGCTTTCAAGACAAAGTGCCAAGCCAACTGCGTAAATTAGGAGAAAGCGATCAGTGCCATGAATATAAAATGTTTAGATAAAAGCACTAGCCGTCAGTGCAGTAAGAGAGGCAAAGTGCAAAGTTGCTAATCAAATAATAATCATTTGGATGTGCTTTCCTGACAAACTGCCAAGGCAAATGGAAGATTAATTTATAAAGCTAAACAAGAAGAGAAGAGTTGGAAAGGAAAAAGAACAATGCATTATAACTTTCAGGAATAAATCGTGGAAAGGTTTTTATATTAATTCAAATTTATATGATAGAAAGCTTGATGATACGAATATAAGAGGTGGCGACCATTTTAAACTCTCCATCGGGAAATTCGTCTTCCGCATTTGACCCGTTCTTCAATTCCACTACGCCAAACTGTCAGGAGAAGTGAGTACCGCAGTGCAGCACCCGAAAATCTTGAATATCTTGAGCTAGGTTTGGTCAGGACTACCTTAGCTGGAGGGAGGATGTGACCTATTGTGCCTGTTTTTCGGGGTGATGGAGGAATAATCCGGATTGCCAGAGGAAAGATACCCAGACACGGGGAAAACATATTGGCGGCCTGGGAGTCTGGATGCGATACAAAATAAAACTCATACTTGATGTGTCAGTTCTGAATTCATCTAAAGAAGATGTATCCGTAATTATTTTGTTGCTGAAGTCCCCTATGAGTCAATCAGCTTTTATGACAAATTGTCAAGTCACAGGGAAAACAACTGATGGAAGAAATGCAGTCGTCTTGGGAAATCTTTCCCCTAAACGTGCCTCCAATCTGATATCTCTGTCGCTTTCCTCGCTATTGGACTTCTATTTGCTCACGTTTCTATAGTGACACATAAGGCATTTGAATATAAATTACACGTTGGCATTAATAAACACGATAGCTTTATGATGTCGCTGTAATGAGACTGTAAATCCCAGAACTATGGAGCTCAGAGCCAGTGGACACAGAAAGAGCTAGGGGCATTTTAACACAGCTGTGAGGTTCCTTCGTTCTGTTCATTAACAATACAGTTCACCTAAATCTACAGGAAAACATGTGACACCTACTGCTTTCTTTGTGTAGTCCAGGGAAAACCCATGTATCCAGGTCTTCAGAACCAAATAGAGTGGAAAAAAAGAAGTGTATTATCTCTCTTACGCAATAAATGATAAAAATCTGTGGCTTGCTCATCCATATGCACACACCACACAAGTGCATCACCATTAAATATTAAATGAAGTTAAAGTTGCTCTCTGTAAATTTTCTGGTGGAGAGTCAGCCACCTGCTTATCTCAAGTCGTTGCTGTTCCTTGAATGACATTAAACTAATCTATCACAATGACATTAAAATTATGACATTAAACTTATCTATCGCAGTGGAGACAATCAGGTGAGACCACGCTGAAGGTCAGATCTTTGAGGAGGTGAAAAAACCACTAAATATTTTCGACACTGAATGTGTTATGTATATTGTATATTTTATCAATAAAAAACACTTTCAATTTAATATATAATAGATACAAAATTGAATGTTTAATCTCAGACTGGGGCATTCAGGCTAATCTCTATGTCACCCACCATAACAGTATTCATTGTTTAGCGTAATGGAGAGAGCCAGCCTCCATTACTTAATGTAGTAGTGTAACTTTTTAAGAATTAATAAATAAAGCTTGTAACTAAAACACAAACTTGAGTGTTAGTAGTAGTTTAAAGCTCCTGGTCTGCCTTTTGAGCAGGCAGGAGCAACCAAATGCTGATTAAGAGGGGAAGGTATGTATTTGCTTATGGATTATGTTAGAATGATGTTGACATGGTTATTGGTTTGTTGTATTTCTTTTGTGGCTAAGTATTTTTGCAACGTTTTGAGTCTGCCTGCATCCATTTTTGAGTGCCTCAGCTACACACTGTACTAGCAAGAATACATACCTGTGATGTTTCCTCCCTTAGATTTTTGTGTTTTTTGGAAATGATGGCCCATAAGGGACATACCATTAAGAAAGTATGAGCTGTTGGGTGGACAGACTTTGCAGCCCACCTCCCTGTTCACAGTATGACACCAAGCAACTCAGATCCACCAAGACTCACTGGAATGGACAAACCTCCATTTACCTCCCGAAGCATGTTTTGAGACAACATCTGCAAAAACTGCTTAAACAGGACTCCTTTCCTTGATATTCTGACCGTAATAAAGAGATTAGATACAGTTCTCATCTTGAACTGTCAAACTTGACTTTTGCAACTTTTACTTTATGGAGCCAAGTTGTTTACAAGGAAGTAAAGTCTGTCGCCTCCTTCCACAGTGTGACTCAGCAGGTGAGCGCGTAGTCAATCACTTCTGTCAATCTCTGCTTCCACTGCACTCTTACACCTAAAATCTGATTAACGGTGCAATAATTCTCACTACCCACATATCATCTACTCATAGTTTAAAGGCCCTGGGATGATTGAGAAGGCAGCAGTGTAGCGGACAGACACTCGGATAGATGGCACTTAAAGGAGCGTAATGGATAAGTGGTGTCGGGACAGAATCGAACGCTTGAAAAACAAGCACAGTTAGAATGATGCATGTGCACAAAAAGCTATTAAGCACCAAGTCAATAGCGGAGGACAAGCAGCCTGAGTATTAAAACTGATCATGACATCAGGCTAAAGGAACTGCGCTCCCTGAAGACTTCCTTTTGGCACCACTTTATTCATCCAGCGTACTAGCTTTTCATTAAGAGCTGGACATAATAGATGATCCATTGATTCTGTCTCTCCCCTACTGTCAAAAAGTCCAGCGCTCGGAGTTTTCAACAGTAGCGAGCAATGAAAACGCTGCATTCATCTTGATTATAGTCCACTCCGAGCCACGGGAACAAGATCGGTCACTTCAATTCATCATGTCGCCGCCTCGCTCAGTAGGAACACAAGGGCGAGTGCTCCGTGAGTTTATAACGTAATTCACATTGTATTGTCTACAGGAATGTCGCAAGAATAATGTTGGAGCAAAGACAGAGATGAAATCACAGATGCCACAAAAAAGGCTGAAGTCACCTGGTTCTTTCTAAGGGTGAGTGATATTGGCAAAAGTGAATATCAATATTTAATAAACAAATTGTGTTTTTAGAATCCATCACAAATGTTCTAAAATATGTATTGAGGTTCAGGTATCGCACAAAAAGGAGTGGATTGCAAAATTAAACACAAACATGCAGAAATATTACTGTTTTTCTTGGTGCACATGTGACTTTTGTTCAAGGTGGTGCTACTGCTTTGGCATGTTTCACAGTACGGCATTAAACCTACATCTAGAATTCATGAAAGTGTCTTTTTTTTAAATGCAAAACTGAATAAAATAATAATTCTTTGAAAAGCATGGGTCTATAACTTGGCTTGGTGTGTCAGTCTACCTGTCTTAATGCAGAAAGATACACATAATGCCATGTCGTGGAACTTTCCAAGCACAGGACAAACATATCCATGGAGATAAAAGCAAGTGGTGGACTCTCGACCAGGCAAACCAAGTCTTTTTGCATCTTGATATTTTATTTATTTATTTATTTTTTTGTGATACATTTTTTATTCAAGTATTGTTCTCAACTGCAGCTGTACAGATTACAATTAAATTACATTTCAACCCCCCCAACACAATACACAATAAAGACAAAATAAACATATAGAAATAATACAATGTAATACTACTACTACTACAACTACTACTACTATAAAAAAGTTTAATAATATTACTAATAATAATATAAAAAAGTTTAATAATATTACTAATAATAATATAAAAAAGTTTAATAATAATAATATAAAAAAGTAAAATAATAATAATATAAAAAAAGTAAAATAATAATAATAAAAAGTAAAATAATAATAAATAATAATATAAAAAATAATAATAATATTAAAAAATATAATAAATAATAATATTAAAAAGTAAAATAATTAAAATAATCCCATTCAGGTTTGAATCCCTTCCATACTGTAATTGCAAATTTCCTCCATCAAAAGACATCAGCAGAAATTGCCTTATACACATTCACCAGAAGTCGCACCTTGATATTCTCAATATTAAAAATTGTGCGTGCTTTCAAAACAACAATTTAGAAGTGATCTTGCGGCTGATATATCGCTCAGTTTTACTCCTGACTGTTCTTTTTAACTGCATGCGGGGCTAAAACTTTAAATTGATGTCCTTAATTTAAAAACAACTTTGTGGATAGTGAATATTTTATCAAGCAACTTAGCACCATTTGCACAGTAACTTCTTTGCTTGGATTTGGACACAATTTATTTTTTAGGAATTTTTAATTATGTACCAAATGTTGCATCCATTTTGCACGCCATCTGCAACACTGTGCATTTTAATGTGTGCCATTGTACTTTGAGCGAGCAGTTTTCCAAATCACGCTCACTTGATTTGCAGTTTGAATGCACTCATAAATCCCTAAATGAATTACCGATCCCATACAAAACAGGATGACGATGAAAAGATGAAAAGATAAGTGTGGTGATCAAATGATGCGCTGCCGTAATTGTGATGGGCAAGTCACAATGTATAAATCACAATGCTAAACGGGTATAATGAGGTTTCAGACTGGGTGCAATCATGTAGTAAACACAAGAGTGATGATGTTGAATGCAGATGTCATTAGTTGAGATTGTGAATGCTAATGTGGCTAGTTGCTAATGCTAGATATGGATTGTGACAATGAGAGACCCATCAAAATATATGACTTGTTTTATTCATGACATTACTTCTTGCTTTATTTGTGTACTAACATTAAAACTTGTGCGTTAATGAGCTGTGAGCGGGGCATTGTTTTGGTTTCGATCTAGTTTCTACTCGCTCAAGTTGTGGTGTGCGTACCTGTGGTTGTGTTCTGGTGGTTTTGGTAAATACAAGACTCTTGCAAATCCTTTTTTTTTAAGCAGGACATAAAAATCAGTAATTGATTTAACGACTTTCTCCTTTAAACTTTCAGATTGCGCTTACTCCATCCCAGCTTTCGTCAAGTACATTGGACTTTTGGACCAGTTGTCGTTCTCAAGGTCTACTTAACGTAAAATCCTCCAGCTAAAGAAGTCCTGTCCTGACCAAATAGAGCTGGGAGATATGGGGATAAAAACTGAATTGCGATCTTTATTTTTAATCCGCTGCATTTTTGTTCATAGCAGCTGTTCAGTCAAAAACACTTTCCACCAAACACGCTTCCTCTTTCTCAGCCTCAGTCATGCTCTGAGTGAGTGAAATGCGGATTTTATAGAGCTAAATTATTCCCTGATTGTTGGAAAGATGGACTGGTGTGGGCAGAGTTGTGTTTTAGTTTTAGTTTTTCGTTGAAACAGCTGATCACTTAAGTTACCTCTTAAACACTGTATAAAAGACACAAAGAAAACATGAAAGGTGATAAAACTGAAGCGTGATGTTAATATTTTTGGCGTATTATCACTCGCGCAACTCAAGATCACCCACTTCTTACCCATTTCTCCTGACAGGTTACCCGGCGACACTGAAGGATGGATATCATAAATTACAAACGTGAAATCGTATCTTGAGAATGAACAGACTGTATATGTTACGGATAGTACACAGCTGGTTATGTGTTATGACATTTGGATATAAATATTAATGAAGTGTGATGAGTAGATGTCTGTCAGTGTCAGCAACGTGGTTTAAAAGCACACTAAGTCATCTTTTATGAGTCGTTTTGCCTGGAATGTCTCGGAATGTTGTATTTATGGCGTTTATTCAATTAAGTGTTTTGTATTCTTACTTTTACTGAGGTTTTTCTTTCCACAGATCTGGCCTCAATCTTGGCGTCATCTGTTTGTGTCCATGAAAACAGAAACATTTGTGCCATGAAGTGGAACATTCCAGGCAAAGCAACATCTCCATGGAGACAAGCAGGTGGCAGACTCTTACATCTAAGTTACATAGTGCAGCTTTAAAGTGATTCAATTGGTTATGAACTAAATCGAACTAGGGATGCGATTTTTGTGAATGAGACGGCTCTTTTGAACGATTCCTTAACGTGAGAGGCTCAAACTGGATCTCATTTTTAAAAAGAACCAATTTTTTTTCCAATTTGTATGCGTTTTTAAACTGGTTAACGCTGAACTGACACAAGAATGAGCGCAGAAGCAGAGCAGGCGACACGAGTGCGAGATCTGTGCACAAAAAAAACAGATTTGGCAGAGTAATAACAGTTAGTTTTTAAATTATTGTTATTATTGTAGTGCAAAGTTTTATTTCGATTTTCATTACTTCAAAGGGTAAACACACTCCCACTCTCAGTTTGAACCATTCTAAAGAGATTTGAGCCTGGGTTGCTTCTCTCTGTAATTAGTTTGTAGATAAATTGAGTTGTCACACTGGCTTCTTTCACATAAAAAATATGTGCAAAAGAGCCACTCTTTTGAACGGCGTTTTGAAGAGAATGGGTCCACAAGACACAGAAAAGAGCTCAAAGTCCCATTATTAAGCTAAATAAACTAAACCAAATCAGTACAGTTGTTCACGATTTTGAAACTTGAGCAAAAGTAAAAGTCTGCAGTATATTTACTCAGTTTGATCTCCAGCTTTAGCTCATGCAAAACTGTCCATATCACAATACTACAAACTGCGTATACCGTTCCCTATATGTTTGCCTGTAAGCATTATCCAGGCTTCTCACGGTATATTTGCATTTTAGCTTGCAAAAACCTGTCTCTGGCTCAGTGATCAGCAAACACCCCTCTTCTGTCGTTTTCTCATTGATGCACGTGACAACACCGGAGGAAACCAAATTTTATCTGCACTGCTCATGTCAACACAAGCCAAAGCTCTTTATGATGTTGAAAATCCGCCACATCGCCTCGCTCACGGGTCAGAGGTAGCATATATGTGGTTTTCTGTATGAGTGGGTTTATCTTTCTAGTAAGGACAGTGGATCTATGAACTTTGTAAGTGTAAAAAGAGTGAAATGAACTTGCTCCAGTCATTGTAAAACAGACCGGTCCTGTCTGGGCTTGTACATTTTAGGAAGGATTTCTAAGTGCAGAAAACACAGTATTAGAAAAAAAAAAAAAAAATAATAATAATAATACTCTGTGGAAATGTAAAATTTAGAGGAAAAAAAAAGTTTCTTAATGTATTTATATCAAACTTATTTTTTTATATTTTTATTTTTATTTATTTTTTTACTTTGCATAATAATTTAGCCGTAGTCGGACAAACAGTCAAAACAATGAAGCTTACTTTTCATGTTTCAGTTTCCTGTTATAGTCAACATTTCGGGACTTTTCACCATCTAAAACATAGGATATTTTTGTTTAAAACTGTTAATTCCTATGGCAACGGCTCTCATTGTTCCTCATTCCGAAATGCATGGATATTTGAACACTACTCAAACTACTGTGATACTGAAAAACATGACATTTAAAAAAGTCATTTTGTATAATACGTGTCATAATCAAAACAACGCCTTATGGGTTTATTTAGAGAAGAGAATTATTTATTTATTTACTTGCATTTGTCAGTGTTTGTGTGTGTGTGTGTGGGGGGAGGTTGTTCCTGGACAAGCTTGCAGAAACTTGAGCCAGAATTGTACATGACAGATCTGCCACACAGGTGTAAGCAGCAGGTGTAAAAACAGACAGCCTGCCTGGTGCTGCCACAGTGTTCGCCCAATGGGGTTTGACAGGTGAATAATAATGATCACTGTTGAGTCTGACCTGGATTAATACACTGTCAGTGCCACAGCGAAGCATTCAATTCTCCAACACAGCAGGTCCTTCCGCATCTAATCCCATTTGTCAACATACAAGACACATTTTAGGGTCAGCCAAACAAGATGGAACCTGCAGCATTTAGCCTAGCTTCGCGGGCTAACATGAGGTTGTTTAAGCCAGTGATAATGAGCTGGTAATAGCTTTTACTGTATTAAGATATCAGACAATGAGCATTTTTTCTGATTCTGTTTACAATAGGCTATTATAAAAATTAAACCAAAACAAATACCAATGTAAGATTCTTCCTTCTCTACTTTAAACACTCATGCACTGTGATTTTCTAACCTTTTCTCCACAGTAATTCTGCAGAAAAGCGCAGTCTAGTCCATGCAGTTCAATAAATATACTTTGTTATATATCCTGCCAGTAGGGGGTGCTCTTCCCCACCTTCTCGATCGCAGTTGTCCCAGTGGCAGTGGAGTAATGCTGATTGATGTTCCGAGTCCTGGCCCTCTCTCGGCTGCTGGCTCTGCTAATAGCTCCTTCTCTCCCCCCTCCCTCGTCCCCTTTTTCCCTCCTCTCCTTTCCACAATCTTCGAGGAGAACTTCCACTCCCAAACTCCCAGAACTCTGCCAGGTCTGTAGCGGCGCAGCAGTCAGGAGGTAGAAACTCATTGTGGGAGCTGACAGCGGCTGACAGCGGCTGATGAGCGGAGATAGAGCCAGATGAGATTCACTTTGCGCAGTTGAGTTCGGGTCAGGACCTGCTGCTCTTTTGGCCTGGAGCGAGAAAGGGGTGAATGTGCTTCGCCGGTGCATGAATGAGTTAATAGGGAAGTAGGTGCTTGTGGTGACGGTTACACACACACAAACAACAAATCCTGCGAAAATGGAAGTATGAATACATCTGTTCAAGGACAACATGCTGAATGAGCTCAGTTTTGCAGCAGAAATACGTTGCTATTATGTGCTATATTTTGGATCAAACTGGAAACGTTTCAGCTGATTTTGAACTGTGAATCATTTCAAAGGATAAAACACTGGATTATTTGTAATTACATGTCGAGTCAGTTCAGTTTACAGAACAAACCTATTAAGAGTTTAAGGAAACACGGAATACGCTCCAAGGAAAAGCAAAACTGGATATTTTGGTGACACAATCATAATTTAATATCTGGCAACAAACTTTTATACTCACACCTGTGCCAGTTTTTAATGCTTTATATGGACTTGTATACTTGTTTGTTTTGTTCGTTTTTCTGTTTGTATTGTATTTTAAACAGGGCACTCATGAAAAAGAAAGCCCCAGTATTCTCATTGGGTTCCGCTGTATAAATGAAAATAAAGAAAGAGAAGAAAGAAACTCAAATGACATAAAATGATTGAGAGAGTTAGCAAAATAGAGTTGGCAATAGAAGCTCGAATATCTGTTTTTCCCACCGTTGAACGAGGAAGCAGCTCTTTAAATCTTTCGAATTTATCTGTAACTCACACATTCCCTTTAAGCACTGATAACACGTATTCACTTTTAAGTCCATGAGCAGCTTAAGAGCAGCTTTTTTCCGACAGCAAAGAGAGACTGGGCTGGACCGCCCCAGCGCAGCCTTCCCGTGCTGCTCTGGACGCTTACTTCAGGTTTGACGAGAAGTAAAAATACTTTATAGCTGCAGACAGAGCATAGTGGTCTCATTTTGTCGCAAAGTGCTGCTTTTACAATATAGTCTTTATGTACCCAAAAAGCCTCTTTCAAAGTCGTGAACATATCTCAACGTCTCAATCTAACTATTAAAATGTGCAGTTATATGTAACAAAATCATCCTGGTTTGAAAAATACTTTTGGGTTCAATCTTCGCATTACACGGCGGCTTCTTTATTTACTCAAATAAAACATTGAATTGAAGTTGAATTATGAATGGTCAGGGTTGGAACGCTGCCTCTCCCCATAAAGACCTGTTTATATTGGAATGCCGTGGTTTGCCTTTCGCAGTGTGTCTTCAGGCTACGTCCTCACCAACATATTTTCGTTTTCAGATTCAAACTTACTTTCCCACACTATTTCACAGTTTCATGGTTGACTTAACAAACATCTCCAAACATTGTAGCCTGTAATCTCGATGAAACTTTATCGCGTATATTTACATTAAAAAGTATATATTTTCAAATCGCTTTAACATTTTGAGACTTACTAATACCAAAAGCTTGGAGTCACTGATCTTACCCAGTCAAAACACAAGTTCAGCCAATGATCGGAGAGGAAGCCATCTTTGAACTGTGTGCCTGCACCCGCACTCGCATTCCTATTGGTTAAAGCCTTCGCCAAATCAATTTAGCACATTCCTCCATTGCCTTTGGTCGTGATGAGTCTAACAGTTAGCACAATAGCACAAAGCAGCTGCTAAAGTGATGCCGACTTTAGTTCTTGTTTTTATTTGGAACGTGGCTCCAGAAATGATCCAATGTTCCCGGTGTGAACATGCTTTTCTTGTAAAAATCCAGCGGTAAGACAAGGCAGAGGGATGTTTTGAATAAAGTTCACAGGCCATTTGAAACCGTGGCCCCTTTTTCACACCTTAGTCCACATGGTCCGGCAGTCTGGAGGTGCACAAGACTTATGCTTTGTTACTCTTGGAAAATACTCGTCAATGATTTTACACTGACCATATATCACGGGTTTGAGACTCTTGTTTTAAAGGAGACATTTTGGGGTCTTTGAAATTCAGTGGCTACAATAGTTTGAATTGAATTTTTATTTAAAAATAGCCCTTGGAGCAAAAGATGAACCAACAATGTTTTTACTAAATAATTATAATCATCAGGGAAGCTAGATTGATCTGTGTCAAAGGAACAATTGATTTCCAACTTGTGAAAAAAAGTATACACACCACACCATGTACACATATTAAGAAAGATGCTGTCAGCCATCTTTGTTTCAGTCATCCTGGTGCTCTTAATTGTTTCCACTCATAGGCTGTATATATAAATGGACATAGCTAACCTGCTAGCCGCCTCATTCAAACAGGAAGTGAGCAAGGCACACTTCTGCCTCCATCGACGCAATTCATTTTACATTGGAAAACTGTCGCCCCGCTCTCTGTAACTGCTGCAATCAGATTTGTCATTTAGATCTTAAAATGTTCATATTAACCCGCTCTACATTATCCTGGGATTTTTATTTTACTATTTTGTCCGTAAATCAAGACATGAATATCAATAGCAGACCAATCAGGCGCCTTGTTTCCTCAACGTCGCTCCCGCTAACATTAGCAACAGGTTTGATTGACTGCATTGCTAAGTGTTCGCTCCCTGCTAAACCCGTGGTGTGGGTGGAAAAGGCCGTTACCTTCAACAGCCTCACTTCGGATTGGCTCTTTGCTATGATACTCGCAGTCGGAATTCCAAATATGAAACTCGGCTCCAAATTCGCCACTATAACTGCTCTAGCCTCGATGAGCTTCATTTGACTGGAGACAAACGCTATGGGGGACGTCACACTCCTTTAGTCCTTAGCAGCGGAACCATCAGCCTATTCAGCCTCTCTGTTCACCATCACCAGTGTCGAAGTTTTAAGGATGTCAGATGTTTTCTCCAAATATATCCTACTCCCATACTATGCCATCATATTCTTCATTACAACACTGAAGTTTCTGCTTGATGCCAATTTTAAAGGTACAATATGTAACTTTTTAGAGGTGGCATGTCACCTGCATGATTATCTGGAAATACAAAGTTAGACCCATACTTCGGAACAATCTTCACGGAGATAGATGTGTTTTATAGCATACTGTGGAAGATTATAACCAAAGGGAAAAACATTTCCATGGAAACAAGCAGGAGGAGACCTTCCTCCAGGCCAAATAAGAGTCAGGTTTGTGGAGAGTTTGTATGATTTTCAGTGCAATAAACACAGCCAAAAAAAACCAAAACAAAAAACATGCTTTTGTCTTCTATCTATTTGTTGGTTTAAAAGTAACATACTGTGTCTAACTGAAATTGAAATCCTTGTCGACTCCTCTCTCAATTATACTACACATTGCCCCAATGTCACAACTTCTTTACCCATACACCTGCTGACACCATAGTAGTCAACCTAGTCTATATCTCCATGAGTCCACCCACCATCACAAACAAAGGCTCCAAGGCTGAGAAAACATGTGCGGGGAATAGCAAACAGTGTCCGTAAGGCTGCTGTCCTGGAGGGTTCAGAGCAGAGCCTTGAGAAGAACTAAAGAAAACAGGAGGCTTTATGTGGCAAACACTCACTTGGCGCAAAGTGTTCAATGGCAAACAATGTGAGCGCGATGGGTGAAAATACACAAGAACGGCCTCACATATACCACAGAAAACAACTGACCTCCAGAGGGTCAATCAGGAGGTTTACAAAGATACACAGAATGTACATTGTGTAGGACAGGGTAAGTATAGTATACATTTTCTAACCACCGTTTAAGAAAAAACTTTGTACGCTATGTTTACTGTTTTAGTTCTAGTTGTAACTGTTAACAGCTGTTCAAAATCATTTTACACTTAGATCACAACACAATTCATCACTACATTAATTATCTGAGCATGATTCACAGTTTTCAGGGACAAAATGCATGAATGGTGAGTGGAAATTAAAATTGTATTAGCAAGAAATGGCCTAGAAACAGGGGCGGCTCTAGGGGGCTTAACTTTCATCACTTTCATAGCACATCCAATTTCAACTAAAAATGTTCAAATCTTAACCGCAGTGTTCAAAATGAGACTTCAATTTTAAAAAAAGCTTTTATAAATCACTACAGGGGCCAACTATATTGAACTATATATTGAACTAGTTTAAAACACTGAATCAAGCATTGCAGGGGGTTTGGGCTACGCTCCATTGTTAAAAGGCTCACCCACATTGAAAACCTTAGCTCCCCTTTAGCTCCTCCAACCTCAAATGTCTGGCACCGCCCCTGCTTAGATAGTACGTCTTTTTTTTATTAATATTGGATCCAGTACAGTTAGATTTTCTAGTACAGAGTGAAGAAATCAGTCGTCAGTAGCAGCTCATTTTAACACATTAGAACCATCATATCAGCAGTATTCAAGACAGAAGCATTCAACACATTATTTCAGCAGATACCGAGGGACAAACTCTTCCACTTTCTTAAACGCCGTGCATGAAGTACTCGTTCCACTCACCCTTCCTCTGATTATGGAAACAGGTCATTATACTAAGAAATGCTTTAAATGTAAAAGTGAGCTGAACGGCTATTGAAATGGTAATTGTCCCATTAAATTCAGTAGAGTCAAACGTCTCTGAAATCCCAGCACCGTGCAAAGCTTTTATCTGAGGGGAAAAAAAGGCTCCCAAAAAGATTCATGGAAATCAATATCGGACTTTCTGATAATGTTCTTTGGTCACTATTGTCATTCCCAGCCGCACTTACATTCTTATAATGAGTGTTGGACAGTTTCACATTGGAGGCTCTTCATACAGTCACACCAGGTGTCGCTGAATAAGTTCATTTGATTTCCAAAGCGTTAGGAGCAATCCATTTGAGGCAGGCTGAAGGTGCTCATTATAATCAGCCCCACTGTTTTTCAAAGGTGACCTCTACAGGCAGTGGACAATGTGACAATGTGCTTCATTTAAAATAGATCTTCTAATCTTGAGTCTTTTGAACCTGCATCAACAAAGACTGAATAGTGATCATTCAGTTAAAGCTGGAGTTAGTCGAACCACCGAGGACAACATTGTGATACTTGACTAGTGATTTATTCAATATTTTATCTAAGAATTGGAATAATCTGTCAGCTCGTGCACAGTGATTTTTGCATATTTAGTGCTGGATTGTGCAACATTTCTAGTGGAGAGTCCATCACCTTCTTGTCTCTGTGGTAATGTTATTGCTTTATCTTGAATATCCCACAACATTACACTTATCTACTTATATCTTATGTATTTGCGTCAACTCCTGGTGTTTTTATTCCTCATGAAATTCATTAAAAAACATGCATTCTTATTGTGAGTGGGTTCACCTTTTCCCAGAGCGTACCTGTACATGCAACTTAGCGTAGCGATGCCACTAGCTTGTCTTGGCAGTGACGTCCACCCGCAGCTCCCTGTCCACTGCCTGATCTTTAAATATTTATTACTCTGCAAAAACCTTATAGAGATAAAATTGGGCAACAGGACAGGTTGTCAGGCGCGATTGTGCACAAGAGCGTATTGTCTTTGCAGCCTCCTATAAAGTAATGAGTATACATAAAAAAACATAGAAAAAGTCTCTCTACGCTTTATATTTCTGCAAAAAAAAAAAAAAAAAAAAAATTAGAACAGAGTTGTAAATGTTGCTCAAACTATTCCTCTCCAAAAACACATAATAGCATTCTTGAAAATTTTTAACAAACTTTATTTTGGCGGGGTCTGATATACCTCTGATTTTCTCTCTCTATAATTTTACCCAACTCTGTGATTTCAAGCGAAGTAACAAACCACCTACCATTGTTCCATAATTACTCTGCAATTTAAATGTCAGGATTTAAGAGTGATTGGGACAAAGAGCCAGTGAATGTGCACAGGGGAAAACATAACTTTGATTCATGCAAGTAATCCATGGGAACACCGCGGACTCAAGCTAATACAGTACGCTGTTCGAGTATCTTTAGATCGAGGTTGTTTTGGGTTACTTCTGCTTCTACATTTCACTGGGTTTTCCTCAAATAGTTTGTGGTCACATGTCCTGAAATACTTAAAATCCTATCATTGAGGAATTTGAATGGTAAAATGATTATTATTATCACGCAGGACAGGAATGTATTTGTATGTATAACCACAACACTTAACGGGAGAAGTGGACAGATAGTAAATAGAAAAACAATTACGGAGTTTGGGATTTATATTGAAACTTTGCAGCCTGCTGGCACAAAGTAAGGGGCCTTCACCAAAGTTGTTTACGACTTAGGTTCCTGCTCTAAAAAAATATTATTTTGTTGTATGTTGTAATTTGTTCTTCTGGCTTGTGCGTCCCAATCTGTTGCCTCCCCGATCTTAGTTGAGTTTTCCCCTAATAAATTCTGTGAACTCGGCTTGTCTTTAGTCAGTATTTGGGCCCTTTCCTGTTTTCCACTTTTAAAATCCAAAGCCTTTGAGCTGTTTCTCTTTCAACTCTTAAACAACATCTATAAAACTCTAGTGGGAAAGTCGGGCTATGGGAAAAGTGAAACATTTTGAGCTAATAAGGTTTATTATTAATGTTTGTTCTTGATCAAACAAGTCAGCGTAGGTGTTGAGTCCATCAGATGTGGGATATCAAACTTCGTCCTGTTTGGGCTTTGTAATGTGATCACAAGCGGTTCATTGTTAATTACTCTGAATTTGGAGCAGGCCACGACATCATCAGAAGGAGCTGGCTGAAATTAGCAAAAGGAATAAACTCAAAAGTTGTGGCAGGTGAAACAGAAAGTGGAAAATGGTCTGAGCCAAATGAGGAGAGAAACACGTGCGCAGTGAGCTGTTTTTAAGATGTGTTATTGGAGGGTAAAGCAGGTACAGCTACAGTTCATGAGCAGTTTGTCGAGAGTTCAACCAAATGCTGCGAGTACAACTTCTTTCATGTGTGTGGACTGTGGATACGTGACTTGGACTAGAATCACTATTTTGAGGACATGAGACTTGTCTTGATACAATGCACTAAGTCTTAAGTCTTGGCCAATGACTCAGGACTTGAGACGACTTGACGCCTCTCCTTAAAAAAAAAAAAAAAAAAAAAATATTAGAACACACTTTTCTCTATACAGTTGATACTTCCCGTGCTTAATTTGACAGGAACAAACTGGAACATGCCCCTCAGCTTTTCTCTATTTGTCAAATGTCTTACAATAACACTGGGGCTGTCACAATAAATTGGATATAAACTCTCTCGCTTAAATGCATCATTTTGTTCCAGCAACAGCTAAAAACAGGGGACAACATAGACCGTGTTCCTTTGCTCAATTTCAGTGCAGACAACATGAATAAATAACTGTTATTAAGTAGGACTACTTTTAAATTAAATCTTAATGTTTAGGATTATGAGAGTAATGATTCGCTCTAAGGTCTTTTCAAGGCATTTAAAAAGGAAAAAGTAGCATGAGATTTCGATATTGTTACGTTCCGATTTGTTATTATGACTTTAAAAAAGGGGGGAATTTAGTTTTAAAGAATATAAATTGCAAAAATACAAGCTGACTTGAAACTCAAAGAACATGGACTCAACTTGGACTTGTGGGCCACTGACTCGGGACTTGACTTGGACTTGCCTGTTTTTGACTTCATGGACTTGAGCACAAACACTTGAGACTTACTTGAGCAAAAGAAGGACTTGATCCCACATCTGGCACTAATAACCAAGGAGTTCATAGCAGTGCATTCATCCGTTGATCTGAGGGTGAGCGGTTTGATCCCAGTGGACGCTGTTGTTGTGCTCTTGGGCCAGACACTTCACCTGCCGTGCTTCCAGTGTCTATGCATGACGGTGAATAAATGTTTGTTTAAATCCATAGAAATGTGACTGTTGCTGTAGCCTGCCGTGCTTCCAAATTTCAATTAAATACATTTAAAAATATATTGATCATTTTCATTCACATGCCATTGATATAGTTCATTTTTATGTGACAGTATGATAATATAAATTTTGTGTTTTTTGAATAGGGCTGTGGAATCACTTAAATTTTAATCAAACCAAGAGCCGTGTTAAATTGTCAATGATCAGCTTAGGTCTTGAGAGGTCTACAGCTAATCCTCTGTCAGGTGTTTTCAGAGCAGAGTTCTGACTTTGGAGGAAAACGTTAAACTATTTTTTGTTGTAAATGGGACTAATTAAAACTACGACATTTATATGGTAATGTATAAAAGAAAGGGCTAAATATATTGGGTTTTTAATAACAAAAATCACCAAATTAGGGGAAAATGTGATTGTTTTTTACTATATCACCCAGCCCTCAGTTAATATTTGACATTTATGATCATTACTTAGTAGTAAAGTAGTGCAAAGACATTCTGGAAACTTAAAAACAGTCGTGCTTTTTGGTGCTGGCCCCTGGAGCAAACATGGCCATGAGCAGAGGTTGTCCAATAGGAAGCCCTCCATCACCGGCCTCTCTTTCGTCTCTCCGCTTCCAGGTTCCTTCTTCTTCAGAAATAAACAATAGAGACAGTCTAATGAGACCCCTGGGTGTGCTACGGACACGAGAAGAGAAGAGGAGCTGGCCACACTGAAAGCATAAAACACCACAACATTAAGCAGGAGCCAGGCCCTACTACCTCATTAGGGAACAATAAATTACGATGGCTGTTCATTTCCGTTGCTAATGAGCGTGAGCCACATACAACAGGTACGTGCAAGAGTTAAGGACTTTCACGCCTAGAACACGTGCGATGGACTCACACAAAGATACGAATCACAGAGGGGATATAAACCACATGTGACGCTATCTGAGGAGTCCAAGTCATTTTAATGGAGTGTTTTAAAATGGAGCTCAATTTTGGATTTAAAATAACTGCCTTGGATAAAAAACAAAACAGTAATAATAAAGGAAAAAATATAATTGGAGAAAAAATTGACAAAATTACACAAAAAAAATCCGCAAAAGAGCGAAACTGCAAAAGGTGAACCGCGATATAGTGAGGGACAACTGTACGTAGATTCAGGTAGGTTTCAAGTAGTTTCGAAGGTTGGTAGTTTGAATCCTGCTCTCCAAATAAACATCATTGATTGAGTGATAAGATCCACCGACCTATAGTTTGCCGGTGTGATTCCAGCTCTCACAGATGAATGCTGTCGTTATGTCCTTGGGCAAGACAGTGAGTGGTTCCTTGATGTAAATACCTTGAAAGTGGAAAAGCGCTACATATAAATTTGACCAACGTGACCAAATGTCCTCGCCTCTCCCCCTCCTGACCTGCTACTGTTAGAAACCCATCCACTGCAATGAAAACCGTCCACATATGGCTTGCAGATTTTAACAAAGCAAACCATCCGATTAGTCAAACGTGTGCTTTTCCAAGACCTCAGACAGCATTAAGAGATTTTTAAGCATACACAGGTCCTTTTGGGTGTCCAGACGTGAGAGGAAGCACTTATGCAGAGGGGCCTACACATGCATACAGACCGGTGGATGTCTGTGGAGGGAGTATTAGCCTTGGCAAACAGCAGTGTGCATTCATCAAGGAGTAGTCTGGTGTTTTATTTCCCTGTCAGGAGGGGAGGCCTAGCACAGGTCAACGCAACTGATAGCATTTCACCTTGGCTTCTGCAAGAGCTAATCCCGGCTATTTCATCTTTTCATGGCGCGTTGCAGCTTCGGACCTCGTTGTTGATCTAAGTCTTTAGGTTTGGTTTTGTTAATCCCACCCACTTGTTAGTTCATTCACCTGTCTGTCAACTGGGTCTAAAGAAAAAAGCAGAAGTGGCAGGGTCAGGCGGCTCCACCCATCCTGGCATTGAAAGTTTAGAGCGGTAAGTTTGGTCGAGGATTAGCCGGTGTTTGGTGACATGCAGATGGAAGGAAGTAGTGTCAGACCAGGTCAATGTCGAAGGCTGAGTTGCGTTATCCAAAGACAGGAAGGAGCCTATTAAATAAACACTGATAAGACATGATTTTATGAGCACAAAAAGCCCCCATGAAACCTGGACTTAACCTCAAACTAAACTTGGACTAGACAAGGACTAAGTCTAGACTAGAATGGGACCGAACCAATTAGGACAGGCGTGTCAAACTCATTTTCACCGAGGGCCACATCAGCAAAATGGCCGCCATCAAGGGCCAGATGTAACTGTGAGGCAGTATAAACGTCACTACATGTAACCAAATGTCACGTAAAATAAATGTAACTACTTTTTAACTTGTTTGTATTTATTACTTATTCAAGTTGCAAATATTACATGTCTGTGTAACTGCGTATCTCCTGATAAACTGACATTTTTAAAAGTGTGTTTCGGGCTTGAAGGCTAACTTTTGAATACTTAACTCCATGTTTGGTGTCGTTCACAACCAACTCTTCCTCGTAACACAAAAAATATACAGGTTTTTCTCCTTGAAGCACAAACTTGTATTCACCTTCACCTTTCTTAAAACTGCCCTCCGTGCTGACAATTTTCCTTTTTCTGAACATTTTGGGATCATTATTTGCAAATATTTCTCAGTTCCACTTGTTGGGAAAATCTTATTAGTTTATGGTTAATGTACACATTCATTAAAGCAGCATAGACTTTTAATTTACAGTTATGCCTTTTAATTTACCTTCTCGCGGGCCACATAAAACTGCGTGGTGGGCCACATTTAGCTCCCGGGCCTTGAGTTTGATACACGTGAATTAGGACTAGGCCCAAACCAGGACCAAACAAGGACAAGTGTGTATTCTCTCTGTTACTATACCTAAAATACTGTCTTGGACTTATGTAAAAGATAACCAAGCTTCAACCATGTATTCTCACAGCTGCTCTAAGGTTCACTGATGAAAACACAAAGAGTCTCGCCCAAGCACATGTTGCTCCTCTGACCAGCGGTTCAGAGGGCGTATGCCTTACTGAAGAAAGGCCTGTTAATAGAAGAATAGACAGAGCATATGTGTTGAGCTGCTTTACTTGGGATGGAGGATTGATTCTTCCTCTGCAGTGCTCAGTCTACTCTCTACCAACATTACGCGACATTCTCCATCTACTGGCCAGTGAAGAAAATGCACTTTAACTCAGAAGAGATAATGGAACCACATGAATTGTTAAATGAAAATAAAATACCAAAATAAGAAAGTAAAATTTTGAGGGGTGTCTGTTTTTATACTGTAATTTTTCCAGCCTCTACACACACAGCAATAACAAGCACTGACCAGAGCTGGGATTTAACCATCAACCTTTTGGTAATAAGACAATTGATCTATCACTGTCACTTTACCATTTTGTGTTTAGTTAATTGTGCATAACCTGTTGCGACAACCACTCACTTATTCCCCACTGCTCCTATTTTGAACTTCTTTTCCTTGTTATCCTTTTACTATTTTTAAACATACATTTATTTTAAAACATTAACAAATACCCCAATCTTCACAGGGAGGTCCACATTCTTCCATGCCCCACCAACGCATGCCCAGCCGTCCCCCACCTCCCCTCCCTGCTCCCCTCTCTCTGTTTGTTCACACCTCGCTCTGATTGGCTGCGTTCCGGTAGATACTCATCTGTGTTTCCCTTCACGGGCTGGTACTTGGATTTGACAAATTTACTTTTCCTGTGCGTCGGCAGCAGTTCACACGAGGCAGCTGTGCGTGTTTGGGTTCACGTTTAAACAACATTAATGGTGAAGGGTGTGGCTCTCTGCAGCTCGTCCAATCAGAGGACAGCAGGGTCTTTTCCACTCCGCTCCTGTGGAGTAAATTATGAGTTTAGCAGTGAAAAAAAAGAGGGAAAGGTTGAGGCGTTTTCTGTGGCGAGATATGGGTCAAGTCAAATAATCCCACTGCTGAGGAGGAAAGGACTTTTGCAGAGTGAAGAGCCTGTAGCGTTGCTGAAGAGATACTATAATAAGATGTAATATTGCCTGATTGTTCCACAGTATGGCATTAAACTTATCTCCATGAAGATAAGCCACCATGCAAGTTACATGTCAGATCTGTAAGAACGTTTAAGTCAAATTAAGTCATTTTATTTATATAGCACGTTTAAAACAGTACAACAAATATATAATATAAAAAAAATCTACAATTAAAGGTACCTGAACACACAAAGATAAAATAATGAATAGCTGAATACACAGGGATAAAAATCTAAAGTTGACAGCTTCAGAGCAAAGTTCAAGAGCTGTTAAATACCATCTCGAAAATATGTGTTTTTAGGAGGCTTTTAAAATGAGGTAAGGATGGATATGTTCTCAGAGAAGATGGGAGGGCATTTCAAAGCTTCCAAACAGAGAAAACTCGGTCGCCGTTGGTGGGACGGGCAGTAAGTTAAGAGAGTTTGAGCTCAGAGGGCGAGGGGCAGCGTGTGGGGTTTAAAGATCAGTTGTGTACCGAGGCGCGAGTGAACTGAGTGATTTAAAAACAAATTGTAAAATCAATTCTGTATTTAACGGGTACGCAGTGGAGTTGGGATAGGATGGGTGTGATATGGCCTCTCTTTTTACAATCGGTAAGCGTTCTGGTAGGAGTATTTTGGCCTAAATGTAACCTATTGTGTGAGGATTGTGGGAGGCCGGACTTGCAGTAGTTCAGTCTGTTGGTTACAAAGGCGTGTATGATTGTTTCAAAGTTCTTGCGTGTTAGAATTGGTTTTAATTTAGCTATACTGTATGTCTTAGCTGGAAATAAAAACAACGGTCATTTAATTAACCTAAACTATAAAAGTTCATAGTGGAAAATTCCAGGCAAAGCAACAGCATCTCCATGGAGACAAACCCCTCTCAGCAAAAAGGTTAATACACCTTTAAGTGGATGCACTGGGGGGAGATGGACTGAACTAGTATTCATTTTGAGTATCTACAATAAAGCACATTTGTACACATAGACGGTTCGGTTATGGAAGTAATAGAAACATTTAGACAAACTCAATTTGAATAGTTTAAATCAAAATATCGTACAGCTAATCGTAAGGAGGGTTCGAATAGAGCCCAGGAGAGATCGCTAGATTACTCAAACATGCATGGATGTCATCTAAAATATTGTCAGACATGTTTTTGATGAGAGAACAGTGTTAAAACAGGGTAGAAAGCAAAAGAAAAACATTGAACGACATATTAAAGAGAGGGTATGTTGCTTTTTTCAATTGTATTTTCCCTTACATGTAAATGGAAATAACTGCCATTAAGTATTACAAACATTTACCTGTTTTTCAATAGGAACTGTGAAATTAAAGGTGAAATTACAAAAAAAATTAAATGCTCCACCCTCTCAGTTTCACTCGGTGACCCAGTTAAGTGTGAAACCATGTCGAGCTTTTCCAAATGTCACCTCGGAGACTTATTTAGCCATCTTTTTCTCTGGAACATGTGAACTGACATGACTAATAATGAGGCTAATGCGTTTGTGTTTGTGTAAGGTACATAAATGGCTCATAATTCAGGGCGGATTAGCACAAGTACAAGTGGAAATGATTACTCAGTGAAGGGCAGAGCTCGTATTTGGTGCTTTTAACCCCAGAGTGCACTTTTTACTGCTCCCGACCAGTGGGAGGATGCTGTTCTCACCAGCTGGCCCCGTCTCGCATTCACCTCACCATAGCTCAGCGCTGCCAGGGATAGAGTCATGTTAAACTAATGAGGGTAAAACTCCCCACATGGCTGCCATACAATGTACCACAGCACTTACACACCAGCTATTAATGGAGTACAAAGAAAATGGGTATTTACGCACATTTACACAGATTTACTCAAACATTAAACTCCCAGCCAAACTACAGATGATAATACTACATTACCCCATGAATTACTGGTACACCGCTGCTCAACTCATTCTACCAATACTACAACTCATGCTACTAATAGTACAACTGGTTCTACTAATACTATAACGCATTCTACTAATACTATAACTCATTCTACTAATACTATAACTCATTCTACTAATACTACAACTCATTCTACTAATACTACAACTCATTCTACTAATACTATAACTCATTCTACTAATACTACAACTTATTCTACTAATACTACAACTCATTCTACTAATACTATAACTCATTCTACTAATTAATACTACAACTCATTCTACTAATACTACAACTGTTACTGTTAATTCTAATGGAGCTTCCACTAAAGTTACTACTATAACTACCAATACCTTTATTACTACATCAGCTACTACCACTACAACTGCAATTACTGCAACTACTATTACTACAACTACCATTAATACCACTACATTGACCACTACTACTACTACTACTACTACTACCACTACTACTACTACTACCAACACCATTACTACTACTACTATTACTACAATGACTACCATCACTGCTACTACTATATCAACTACTACCACTACAACTACTATTACTGTCACTACATCAACTACTACTACTAGTGCTTTTACTGGTACTACTGCTACTACTACTATAACAACAACTACCACCACTGCTACTACTATATCAACTAGTACTACTACAAATACTATTACTACTACTACTACTACCAATACCACTACTACCACTTCTACATCAGCTACTACCACTACAACTACTATTTGTATCAATACCATTACCACTACGTCGCCGTCTTCTTCTACTACTAATACAACAGCAACAACTACGAGTGCTTTTACTGGCACTACTACTGCTACTATTACTATTAATACCATTACTACTACATCAACTACTACCACTACTAGTGCTTTTACTGCTAATGCTACTACTACTACTACCACAATAACCACTGCTACTTATTACTACTAGTGCTTTTACTGCTGCTACTACTACTAGTACTACAGACAACATCAGCTTACAGGATACCACCCCATACCCTTAAATACCACATGTTGTAGGTCCTTAAATGTACGCCGAGTATAATCACTGTCAAACGTTTCAGTGAAATACTACAGTCCCTTTACTGTGAAATATAAGCCATAATCTACTTTCATTCAGATACATGATTTACAACTGCACAAATGTGGCAATTACTCTAATACTACTCCAAGCTACTTCTGTCATGACTAGAGCGCTTCATTCTATTCCACTTCTCATACATTTAATACCACTTCTTTGTCATTCTTTTGCTCCTCAACCTTGGGAACTTGGGGCCTTGGCGATAAAGGTTCCCGGCAACATTAAAATGAATAAGAGCTCTATTATATCCAATACTTGGACTATGAAGAGCGGTCTACTGGATGACGACCCTGGATATAGTGTTTTGCATTCACGACAAATGAACTGACAGATTTAAAGTACTTTTGACAAGCTGGACTAGAACAGCTAATGTCTTGGATTAGTAGACGGCACACACGTACAATATGGTATAATTGTTTGGCTGGATTTTAGTTTAAGTGCAGTCTGGTTCTGCCAATGGAAACAGCGGCATCATTATATTAGCAGTAATGCAAAACGAAGCACTAACAGTTTTTGAGCAAGTTTGGGATGTACGCATGACAAATTTTGACTCATAAACGATGATTTCATTCGTGTAAAATGCCGCCAGAGCTTTTGAAATCATAGAAGGCTAAGTTAAATGCGAAGAGAGATGTTTAGTTTCTACCAAAAATAAAAAAAAAAACAAGTTAAGTCATTGGACGGTGCGCCATAATGGGAGAAACAAACAGCCTATATAAGTAAGCGGGGTCTCACATTTTCACTGCTCCATTTCCCATCACCATTACAGAGTTCGCAGAATATTTCAGAGTCCTTCTTGCCAGTCTTTGAACTTGCATCATCTCGTACTGGCAAAAACTCAAACTCAAGGCCCATTTGCCAATTCTCGCACACACACATTTGTCACGGGTCGGATCATTAACATTATAAATTAGCACAACTCTGGATGAAATCTATTACTTCTCTTAACTCACTTTAACACTGTGTACTTTGTTAATATCGCAGATGTTTTCGTATCCGCCAGCTTTCTTTGACTGGTTAATCCACCTGTCAGTCACGTCCATAGGAACTCCGGGAAAGGCGAACGCACTCCAACTAAATGTCATTGGAATTTTGTCAAGCCAGGAAAACTTTCATCTTACTACCATTAACCGCACTGCTTGTGTACAAGTCTCTCCATGACGTAGCACCAAAGTACATCTTCGACATGTTAGCGCCATTTCAACCATCTCGAACTTTGAGGACTTCGGGGACCGGCCTCCTGCTGGTGTTCGGAGTCAGGACTAAACATGGAGAATCACTGTTTTTAACTTAACTTTCCTTCCTTTTTTTTACATACAACATGAAACACACAAACAAACAGTACAGGTTACAGACTGGTCTAGAAAACATCGATATATAATAATCCAGTCCAGGGTCCATAAAAGTGTATAGTAGTTCAAGTCCAAAGTGGCTGTCCATTTGAGTCTGTTTGACACTTAAGTCCAATTGCTTCCAGTGGATTCTTCCATCTGTCCATGAAGAGCTGAGAATTTCCATCAATATATGTCCAAGTTTGATCATAGACAAGAGGTCAGACATCAGTGACTTCCACAGGGAAACAGAGGGAGGATCATCACCCACCCACTTTACCACAATATTCTTCCATCATTAAGAATGACTGGACAATATGCTCATTTTGTGCCAGTGAAGGAGGAATATGTCCCAGTAAACACATCATTGTGTTTCCTGCTACCTGCTGACCTATAGCTAATATTGGCACAGACTTTATTCCAAAATGTTTGGATGTGAGCACATTCCTATAAGCAGTGGTACCTCGTGCCCACATGAATTTTACACTTGAGGCAATTTGGCGATGTACCCACATTGTACTTACTATAAATATTTGGAGAAATATATACATTATGCAGAATATTGTACTGCAATTCTTTAAACCTATTACAAGTGGAGATTTTAGATGGTAAGGGCGTTTCAGTTTTATGCAGCTAAAACTTGGAACAATGAAGATGTGAGACAGGCCTCTACTTTGACAATTTAAATCCAGGCTCAAAACGGTTTAGCTGTGCATATGACTGAAACGTATTATTCTGTAAAGCACTTTGAATTACCTCGTGTACAAATTGTGCTATCCAAATAAACTTGCCTTGTCATTACTTGCACAGAACCAAGACCATTGCAGACACTGGTAGAAATACTTTAATAATACTGTACTACTACTACTACTAGAACATTTACTACTGCAACAACCTCCCCTACTTCTATTTCTACTCCTACTGCCACTATATCTACTATATCTGGCACTACTATGGCGCTGAAACTATATATCTGTCATTGGTTGGATCAACAGTGAAATGCCGTAGAATCCAGGCTTTGCCAACAGTCAGTTTGTGGAGGCAAGTTGGAGCTGGAGTTCCTATTCCTGACAGGCGCTTCTCCCTGATTTATGACCTGGAGGTGAGAGAGAGTTCCCTGGGTCCACCTTGGAGTGAACAACTAATGAAGCAGATGCATTATTTATTATTGAAAAAGTGAAGCACTGAACAGGACTGTGAGTTTGTGGCAGAGGAACACTGTATATTCCAAATGCAGCCAGAAGAAAAATGCCTTTTCTTGTAACAGGGAAATGTCAGGTTGATGCCAAGTGTAGCGTTTTCTTGGACATGACTTGCTTTTGTGTTTCAGATTGTGGTTTGAAGTCAAAGGAGGAAGAGATGACACTTCTCTAGGGGCCGACAAAATAAATTCTGATATATTGTCCAAGATCAACTTTATTTCCGTATCAATTTCGAACACTGCAGGGCAAGAAGTTAGGGGGTTTTTTTTGTCATAGACGCCTGTATATGGACTTGTACACTGGTGTTTATATTGTATTTTAAACAGAACACCCATAATTTAGAGAGTCTAGGCACTCTCATTGGGTTCGTGTAAATACAGATAAAGATACAAGGTAAACGAAGATACGCCTGCTGTGTAAATGAACAGAAATGATGTTTGAATAAGCATTTGTAACTAATCTGCCCCTATTATACTTTGGTGAAAATGATTTTATATTGAAAAACTGTATGAGGTCTTTCAGTCACATTCTGATTCATGAAATGTGCCTTTTTTCTGTGTTTAAGACCAGTGCCAATAGTGTAACATTAGTTAGAAGCAGCTCGTTTTATAATGGGATAAGACGGTGATCCCAGCCCTCCATATTCCGAATCAAAGGATTGTTGCTTATCTGGATGGGCTGTGGGCTATGAGCTGGAGTGAGAGCCAGTGGGGCAGATTACATCTTAATTATAAGATATTACAGCTCAATGGAGACTCCAAAGACGCCGCGGTGCCTCGTTATAATCCCTGTGAAAAAGCCTCACGCTCGGAGGGTGGTGTCATCGCTTCTCTGGTTTCATTCATGAGAGGGGGCCTGTTCCTGTAAAATGTTCCACAGTTTGCCAAAACCTTTACCGCATTTGGCAGAAAAACCTCTGGGTTAATGACATGTCAGGGCTAGACAGGTCTGGATGCAGTACTATAACCCTCTCTTCACTGATGTTTACAGCTCGTGAGAAGTGCAGGAGGCTCCACAATTATGGGCAACAAGCTGCTTATGTTTTCTTCACATACATCAGAATCAAGTTTACTAATAGCATTGAACTCTAATTCATTATTTTGTTTGTGCACAAAAAGGGAAGAAAGAAAAAAAATATAAATGCTAATACTAATACTAATTCAGGTCTTCATCCAGTATCATTTGCACAGCAGACAAGCGACTTAAAGTGATCTAAACTTCATAAGGCACTGTGGAGACTTGGTGGGTTAGATAATCTTCCTGCACATATTTTGTGAACAGAATCACAAGACTAGGACTATAGTTAATGTGCTTATTAATAGTTTTTTTAGTTGTAGAAAGGCTCAGTTAAACCTTGTAGTGAAATTTGACACCACCTGGTTTAAACTTATTGTTCATATTTCTGTAGTAAATGTGCGGCTGCAGACACGCCCTGTGCAGACAGAGGCAGAGCGTGTGAGACTAGCCCCACCATGCACAAGATAATTTGTCTTTATGATAAGAAGCACTCAAAAAGAGTTAATCCACAAATATTTTTTGGGAGTTTTAAATGGAAATGCAGTGAAAGAACACGCTGAATAAACCTGCCCTGTGTATGTGGCTGCACTTGCCTTATCTCTTTGCATTATATCGGCAAGTACTGAGAGATTTTGCTATTTTAAACACAAAACTCACCAGACATCACACTAATAGGGTAAATAACAATATATATAAAACCTATAAAGTACTTATTTAGTTTTGACAGTGAGCACTGCCTCTCCTGACGGCACATCACTGAACTGAGAACTAACTCCTTTACAGAAATGACTTCATGCCTTAATTGGACGTTATTATTATTATTATCATTTATTTATTTGGTCAGGACATATTTTACATTCAAGTTGTAAACACACTGGGTTGTAGCGAAGCAAATTTGCAATTGTTGTCGTGCATTTGTTCTCACAAACACATTCTCATTCATATAGCAATGGTACTTCAACTTAAAGTGGGTAAAGTGTCTTGCCTAAGGACACAAAGACAGCATCAGTCCACTTACTTTTGGGTCAGTGGATTATTCAGTACTAACTAGGCCCAACATGGCTGAGCTTCTAAGACCAGAGGAGACGAGGCACTCACGAGGTTGTATGCGAGAAACTTTCAGTGCAGCTCATCTCAGACTAACTCTGTGCTATTGCTGTGAAATTCTGACTCCAACAATTTGCAGAATTTTGCTCCCCGCTCTTTTTCTGTCTTATAAAGCCTGCAGGACAAACCAAAAGATACAAAAACAAAAAACCAAAAGCCTGATTGAACTCGCAAGAAGATATACACTTCAAAACTACAACCTTCTTGGCATAAGTTGTGAGCCATCACTTAGATATATTCGTTGTATTTAAAGTCTGCAGAACTCTACAACCCAGAACTTTTGAATTGTTATCAAAAGACACACACAAAACCCCCAGCAACAATGGAAGAAAACAAATGCAAATTCTTGAAGCCTTCTGTTGGAACATTTTGAGACAATTAGACTCGACATCATTATATAAGTGGGTGACATGTGTGAACTGCGTAGGCTAAATACTCATTATATATGCAGGATATATTAACAGATATGAACTCTTAAACTGTCAGAGCGAACACACTTTCATACAGCTGTGAAACAACTGGTAACCTATTACAAACTCTAGACAAGAGCGGGAGAATTTATAGTACCGGTTTATGATGCCATTGGGGATCATGGTGGAAAGGCCATAGTAACTGAGGATTTACGGTGAATGGCTTTTGGAGCTAGCCACAGAAATCCGGGTTGACCAGTCCAAACCTCAGCTATTCGTCTTCACTGTGGCATCCCGCATTGGGCTCAGATGGCATTCATGGACATTTTTATGATATTTCTGCTTTATAAGTTTCTAAATTAAGGGGAGCAGGAAAATCATCTGTGGCCTGAGTCTGAACTCTCTGGGTGCTATTTCCTCAGCAGAAACAATTATGTTGAGGAATGAGTTGCTTTAGTTGAAATCTACACATTTATTTGAAAAACGGATTGAAACTTTAGCTCCACAAGAAAATTGCTGCTTTCCATGCCAGATTCTCCCTTTGTTTTTGCATTTCTCATAAAGAAAAGTGCTCAAATGATCATTATAAAAAGTGTACATTTCCTGTATCTTTCCTGAGGGAGGGCACGCCACTTTCTTGTCTCTGTGGAGAAAATATTGCCCTAAAGTTTCCCCAGTATGGCTTAAATGTTGCATTACTCACGCTCACTTACAACTGAAAATAATGAGCGGACTCATATTTCCACTGACCTGATCTGTAACAAGGCTTATTAGAGATAGAGATAAATAAGTTAAACACTGTGGAACATTACCACAACGCTGTATCAGTCCGTTGTGGTAAAGAAGGAGCTGAGCCGGAAGGTAAAGCTCTCGATTTACCGGTCAATCTATGTTCCTACCCTCACCTATGGTCATGAGCTCTGGTTAATGACCGAAAGAAAAAGATCGCGGATACAAGCGGCCGAAGTGAGTTTTCTCTGTAGGGTGACCGGGCACTCCCTTAGGGATAGGGTGAGGAGCTCAGTCTCCTACACGTCGAGAGGAAACAGTTGAGGTGGCTCGGGCATCTGCTCAGGATGACTCCTGGACGCCTCCCGAGGGAGGTGTTCTGGGCATGTCCCACAGGGAGGAGGCCCCGGGGAAGACCCAGGACACGCTGGAGGGACTATGTCTCTCGGCTGGCCTGGGAACGCCTTGGGGTCCCACCGGAGGAGCTGGAGGACATGTCCGGGGTGAGGGAAGTCTGGGCGTCCCTGCTTAGACTGCTGCCCCCGCGACCCAGCCCCGGATAAGCGGAAGAAAATGGATGGATGGAACATTGAAAGAATTGAGATTACAGATGGACACTGCCTTATATTTATCTGAAGGGACCACGAGGGACCAAAACTGAAGAAGTTTGGATGAGCAACTAAATGTCTTCACTCCTACAACTTTTTGTCCAGTTGACAGATTAGAGTTTTTCTTTTACTATGGATCCTACCAGGACGACTGATGTACTGCTTACACAGACACTGAAAGCAAAGCGATAGGAACACAAGCTGGTGGTGCACCCTCTTCTCGAAGTTACATAAAGTTGTAAAAATAAACTGCTTTTTTCTTAATATGATGTCATTTATTCCACTCTCTAATTTCCTCACTTACCAACAGACAAATGAAGTTCTACCAGAGGCACCACTACAAAAACAATGCTGTATCCAATCAATCTTCACAATGGCTAAAATGCAATATTTAGGTCATTCTCTCTGGAGTCTCCAAACTCTTTTACAGCAAAGGTGTAAACAGTGCAGGCAAATAGTTCAAATCATTGAAGTCATCACCACAAAACCCTGTGATTCACTCTTTCAGTAACAAAAACATTGGAGTAACAGTTTCCTACAAATCACTACTATCGCAATGGAGCCCAGATAAGCCCCTAAACGTACTGCTGCTATTAACTCATAAATATGATAAGAGGAACCTGTCAGACGCAATCCAAACTTTAAATAAACACCATGCTTCAATCTCATTAGAAATCCTATTGGTATAAACAGAGGAAGTGTGCTAGCCTCCGCTGCAGCCAAACGCGCCTGACCCGTGCTGTTCTGCCCATGTCTTTGTTTTTCTTTTCTCATGTGATAAGTCCGTCCTTTGGCCTGAGAGCTGTTGTTCTAGCTCTGCAGTCATCAGTCAGGGATCCCCATACATTCATTATAGCATGTATTTGTTTAAACCTCCAATAGCTACTGACGGAGAGGCTAAGGAATGCTCACACCAACAAAAGAGCACAATTTATGAACTATTAAATCTCTATGAAAATATCGTGCTTGGTCCAAACAATTGGTTGGAGTGTTTTGGTAACATATAAGGCGTAATAACTTCACCTTAAAGGGCTCGTATTACGCTATTTTCTGATCTATGTTATAATGTTTCCTCATCAGAAACAGACCTGGAGCTGTATTTTGTTTCATTCACACATGTTTAAGTTCTTCTCTCAAACAGAAAACACTCTGTTCCACCTAGTGATGTCACGTGGTAATACAGGAAGTGCTCCACTGTGTTTTTAAACTTTACACACCTTCACTAGAATCATTTGGTTAATTTTATCCCTGGAATTACCAATCTCTACTGAACAAAAGGGTAACTGCTAACTGGAAAACTACCACTTCATGACATCACAAGGTGGAACAGAGCATTTTGAGCTTTGGAGATGTCCGCAGACAATAATAAAAAGTTATTGAAATGTGTGGATGAGACGAAACACTACTCCAGGTCTGTTTTTGAGGAGGTGACAATAGTATAACGTGTCTTCAGAATCAGAAGACTTTTATTGCCATTGTCAGTGAACACAACTCACAAACTAGGAACTTTCTTGGGTGATAAAGTGCAACATAAAACACTGAATAATAATAATATTAAAAATGTAGAAATACAGCTATTATACATACAAATAAGGGCATGCATAAATTAAAGATATGCTTAAAAATAAAATAAACAGCCATAAACAGTCTTAAAGCTCACAAGAGTCAATTTTGTGTAATATAGGACCTTTAATAGCCCCAAAAACAAGAAAGACTTAATTCAAAGTGAACAAATAGTTTATTAAGCATGATCAAGGCTTAATAACTACTCAATTAACATCCTAATCCCAATTTAAGTGGTTACTATCATTCTATTTGTTTATTATGGATTAGGTCTTTCCTTGAACTTTATTAAGGGTGTAAATAGTGTAATTATTAAAGCAATTTCCTCCTTTTTCTTTTAAATTTATATAACATTTTTGTGATTTATGTTGGATTTGATATTTTCTCATTTCTACGTGTATATAACAGATAGCCAAAAACGTTCCAGTGCATTCTATAATACAACTTATGCATGGATGATTTCGATCCTGAAACCAATTATTAAGTGAAATATTACAGGCAAACTAATAATGTCTCCTAGGTTTGTCCTCCTTAAGCTTCACTACACACTGTGATGTTAATGGCTCTTAATGTTGTTTTACGTAACCAGCCATTTTTCACTCAAAGAAATTTCAACTTTGTGTATGTGTAATGCAAAAATCTTTATCCAGAGTGAGGCTGAACAAAAACACCATTATAACCTTTGGGCTTTTAGCTGTTTGGCAGCACGTTGATTTTAATGATAAACATGAACTTTACTTTGCTTTTAATATCTCATGAATTATTTGAATTTTTTCCAAGGCGGACAAGAATGATAGACTTAATAAAAGAAACATAAGAACACATGGAAAGTAGGTTGGTTGATATAAAAACACAGTAATAATTTCTTGCATTTAAAATGAAGTTTCATCAATATTGCCTTTTGATTAACCTTTTTTTTTTGTTTTTCAGCTTTTCGGCTCCAACATAATTTTTGTAAAGCTAAACTTTAACCAGAGCTACTTCATGGCCAGTATTCATCAAAGCTGCATTTCAACAATAGAGAAACCAAATGTGCTATAAAAAGAGGCGTGTAAATCTTTCCCATACTCGCTATCTCCATGATGTATGTGTCTAATATCACATGACACGTGATGACGGGACTTTCCAACTCAATTCATCCTCGGAACTAAAAAGGAAAGAGTGGAGAAAGAGGCCACAAACACTTAACACTATCATGAATGTTTCTTTTGTAGATTTACACAGGGGCATGTCCAAGGCTGTATTATTTATCGCAAAGGCAAACAGGAAATACTTCAGTAGCTTTATCTCCAGATCTCAATGATCTCACTCTTTTCTTATACCACCAGTTTAAGGATTTTCACCTTTTGTCTAGAGTGAAGTTAGTGAGGTTCTTTATCCTCATATTCTTTCCTTGATTACAGCTTTTAAGTTGTTTTTTTTCCCTCACGACTTTGGGCTTTTGACGTCTTATAACTCAAAAAGTAGAATAGCGTTTCTGTTTAAGGAAGGATTGTCAAAACAAAAATTGCTTCTTTAAATTCTCTATCAAATCATTTCTTTTCTTTGGCTAAGATTTGTACCTCATGATCTTCAAAGGAGTGGTTAGCATCTTTAAAATGGAGATGGACAACAGACTGGGGTCCTGAGGAGCTCTCATGGCAATTTGGTACAATCTCTTATGGAGTGGCGGTTTAGTTTCTCCAATTTAATGTTAATTACATGAACAAACAAAGAAAACAATAGGGCTAGCCAGGATGCTAATAGGTATGAAATCATTCATTAAGGGTGACTAGGCTAAGTAGGACCCAGGCACAGTTAGGGTAGCACAATAGACCTAGCCTACAAACAGAAATCGTAAACAACAGGTGTTTTAAGTTTCTCTGCAGTTAGCTCCTCCGTTCAGATAGATATAAGGCAATGTTCACCAGCAATCTGACCAGAACTGAAGAAGCGGCTTGGATGAGCAGCGAAGCGTCTTCACTCCTACAACTTTTTGTTCAGTTGACAGATTTTATTTTTCTTTGCTATGGATCAGACCCAACTGAAGGATTACACAGATATCATAAAGTAGAAGCTGAGCAAGTAATGTTTCCTGTAGTTCATGTAAATTGGTAGGTTAAAGGTTTACTGTATTTTGACTTCATTTGCATTTTAAAGAAATTTCAATATTTACCAAATGTGTCCATAGATTCTGAGTGGTCTAGACACACAAGCTTTGATCAAACCGTGGCGTCAAAATATGAAAAATCCACGTATCTTTGCTGCTATCGCTAAAACTTGTCAACCACAATTTCACCACATATTTCCTCAACTCCAACTGTGCATGATGTCTTCTGTCTTTACTTAGCGTAGCATGGAAGCTGTTTTTTCATCCAACACTGAGACAGAAGAAGCATCTGACGGCTAGCCCGGCTAATCTGCTCCGACAGCTGTGTGGTGACACCAGGAATTAGCTGTAGCTCATGCAAATAGAGTGCATATGCTAATACTGGAGCTAATTGGTGGGAAAGAGGAGGGGCCATGTCGGGAGGAAGATGTTTGGATGGAAATGCGTGCCCACTCGGATCGCAGCAGTCTGAGCCGCTTCCAGCAGCACTCATTATACATACGGAGGAGGAGACAAGAGCGGATAGCGGCACTCATAACTCTCTTATGCACAAGGTAAATTTGCCTTTACATTACAAACGCTTTGACGATATTTGAGTTCAAGCTGTATGCACTAGGTACACTCTAATATACTGACATTTTTATATATATCAACATTAAACTAAAACTTTCCTGGGAATACACTCTTCTTAAATACTTTGCAAAGATGGGAGTCTGGTCACAGTTTGGTCTCTCCATGTTCAGATGGGTGTGATTGACAGATGGATTAGCCAATCAGGGATGCGCAAGGTATGTCCGTATCAAAACAAATGTGGCAGTTTATGACAAAAAAAAAAAGAAAGGAAAAAATATCACAGGGCATTGAAAAGCATCACAGATTTCTACAGAATCAATAAGCAAAGTACTAAACCCGGTTAATCTGAGGTGAGAGTCATTTAATTTTGTTTGAAATGATGGGGACTAATGAGCTCCTTTGTTTCACATGCTTCGCTGAAATAAACACATCTGATTGGATTGCTAAGTCACGATATCACATTTTTAAGTGCGATATATTGCAGAAGGAAATTTAGACGATAAACGATAATATTGAAGCCAAACCGTAAAGCAGAATTATCCCTCAAGAAAGAGATTAAAGGAGAGAGACCAGACTGATGTCCTGTTTAAAAAAAATACAAAGACATACTGTATCATTCTGGACTTTCCAAGCACAAAACCTCTATTAGCCCCACAGAGCAGTACTGATAACACTTTAAGGACACTATTTGAAAAGTAAAAAAAAACATACCTATAAAAGAAAAGAGGCACTTGGATTAAAACCACTGCAGGACAAAGGTTAGGGCCTTACAAAAGTGTTGCAAAGCTCCAGAAAATATATTGACTTCCAGGTGGACAAGAAGTGCGAGGAAATGGTCCCTTTGTCCAAAATAACCCAGATTGGAACTTGTAAAAGGCTTGGTAAAGAAACGACATTTTATTTTAATAGTGGCTACCTGTATTTCTATGTATTTGTAGACATTTTTCAGCAGCTGCATTGTAGGAAGTGGGCATGGGCGTGCTTCTGGCTCCATCGACTCTGACTCCAATTCACTTTACACTGAGAAGTTGTCACCCCTCTCTGTGTAACTGCTGCAGTGAGCCTCGTCATTTTGGTTTTAAAATGTTCGTATTAACCCGCTCTACATGTTGCTGGTATTTTCATTTCACCATTGTGTCTGGAAATCAAGATAAGAACATTAATAGCAGACAAATCAGGAGTAAGTGCCATTACCTTCAACAGCCTCGCTCCTGATTGGCTCTTTGGTTGCTATGATACTCGCGGTCAGAACTCAGCTCCAATAACCCCCTATAACCGCTAGCCTCGATGAGCTTGATTTGACTGGAGCTGAACGTTGTGGATGACGTCACACTCAGTCCGTCTACTTCTTTACATACTCTATGATAAACACCAAAAACACTGAAACGAGAATTCATTTGAATGCTATGGACGGTTTGCAAAAATGTACAATTAATATTATGAGCTCTGAAAAACACCGAGGTTAGAACACTTTATTTAAAAACTGCATATGCATGAAAAGGAGTAACTATTATTATTGGCTATTATAAAGCTTTTTTTTAAGATACTGTTCCTGTAACCACTAGGGGGAGTTTTGTGCATGAGTACTGACTTCTACCTATTTAAGCACTAAAATCTGCCCATTGAAATTGCACCTCTTCTATGTGTGTCTAAGTTTGCGTTCACATTTGGTCCTTGTTTATTGCCCCACTTCAGTGTAGCTAGACCTGGTTTGGACCTCTTCTAGTCCCTGGTTTAATCGTGGTCAAGTCATGCTTTAATTCCACATTTAGTCCCGCTTTTCCTGGTTTCGATGTCGTACATTCTTATCGTAATAGCCAAAAGACTCCCTTAGTAAAATAGATTCCAGCCATTCATTGAAGTTCATTTGTACAACTTGAAAAAGGAGTAACTGTTATTATTACTGCGTACTCCACTCGCCATAATGCTTCTGTACCATTTCATGAAATCAAGGCTGTTACATGGTCTATATCTCACTGTCTAAACTGTTGACAACATGAGCTGAGTAAACGGTTTGATCAGTATGAAAAATCAGTAAATCACACAATATGGCCTTCAAAGTCACAAGGGGCTCATTTACAAAGCACTGCGTAGGATTGATGCTGAAATATATGTGTGCATAAAAACACCCTCTCGTGAACGTAATATTTATTTCCTTTATAAATCAATGTCCATCAGTAAAATTTGCCCACCGCATTCACCCACACACAACGGGAACAGGTCAACGTGGTGATGAGTGGTTATTTATGGGGCGCCATGGTAACAACGACAAAGACCGAGTATCTCCTCCTTTCAGCTGTAGATTGAATACACGTGGTGGATGTATTCATATTTATAAGGCTGGAAAAGGGGAAGTTAAAACGTCCCTCAAGTTACTAGTCCTGTCTCTTTGATGGGACGTTTTAGTGACTAGTTTTTTATTCATTGAGCCTATACGGTGCTGAAAGCAATATCGCCAGTGACTTAAACATAGTCATTTGTACTGTTACTGACATCTTGTGGTGGTTGGTTTTAAGATTCTGCATTGGGATGATGGAGGCCAAGCATAGACTGTATATATAATAGGACATTGCTAACCTGCTAGCCGCCGCGTTACAAATAGGGAATGAGCACGGTCGGCTCTATCCACTGTTGCTCCAATTCACTTTACATTAGAGAAAAAGAAAAACAAAAAAGGAAAGAAAGGAAAAGGAAAATTAAAAAAAAGATAATGGAGACTCAATCCTGAAACTGAATGTCAAAACTAGTTTTAACTTCATAACTGTACTCAATCATTCATTCATTTTACCTGCTTAATAATAAAACTTTAGCTCATTGTAAGCCCCCAGCCCACCCCGTACAACCCACCCCCTACAGCCCACCCCATACAGCCCACCCCAAGCTCTGATCATTGTTTTATTTCTGTTTCTTGTCCTATGCTTTGTACCAGGTTTATCATTTTCTTGTCTGTTTCTTTGTCTCCTTTGTATGTTTCTATCTTGTGGCAACTCTTGTTATGTTTTGTACTGTACTGTTTTTTTTGTTTTGTTTTTTTTTCATCAATAAAAAAAAAAAAAAGAAAACTGTTGCCCCTCTCTCCGTAAATGCTACTGTCAGGCTCATCATTTTGGTCTTAAAGGTTCACATTCACCTACTCTATATGATCCTGGCATTTTTATTTAACCTATTGTGTTTGTAATTCAAAATATGAACATTAATAAGAGACACATAAAGCACTTTCTTTCCTTGACAGCGTTGCTAAGGAAAGGGGCGTTACCTTCAACAGCCTCACTCTGGATTGGCTCTTTGGTTGCTATGATACTTGCTAATATGAAACTTAGCTCTAAATTCGCCCCTATAACCACTGTCCTCGATGAGCTTCATTTGACTGGAGCTGAACTCTATGGGTGACGTCACACTCATTTAGTCCACTTCTTTATACAGTCTATAGGGCCAAGAGACACTGTTCCATATTGATTAGATGGTACAGTATTTTCATAAGGACTATCCAAGAGGAAAATTCATGAATGCTGAATCTAATCAACCATCACACACACATTCATACACCAGTGTACGCAGACACCTTTGATGTTATGATGTTTATGTCGAGAGCGGGAGCTGTCAACCTTCGAATCTGTGGACAAACACTGAGCTTTTGTCGCCTCATAAGGCCTAACGCATTTCCTAAGGACCCTGAACATGCCACATTACTAAAAAAAAAAAAAAAAAAAACCTGCGCATTGGAAATAGTAATTTTACCCCGATCTCCTTGAAATATCATTGCCCTACAGAATGTTGTGACGTCAAACCAGAAACACTGCATTTGCATCCTAGTTTGATGATGACGAGCATTGATGATGTCCTCCTTGATCAGGCTTTGCAATGTGGCTCCCTCAAACTCCACCGCAGCAGCAGAACCATTAGCCTCCTCAACCGCTTTATTTAAGCCTTTTCCTATAACTAAATCTGGAATTTCAACAACATGCATCACTCAGATTTATGTGTGTCCAAGTGCCACTGTGTTAAAATGGCCTGTTTAAATACTGTTTATGTGACCACTAGGGGGAGATGTTTTGTGCAGTTGATCTTGTAACGAAAACGATTCATGCTTTTATCAGCTCTAGAATAGATTATTGTAATTCACTTTATGTTGGTGTCTCTCAGTCGTCCCTGAGTCGCCTCCAACTTGTGCAAAATGCTGCAGCACGATTTTTAACCAACACATCCAGACGCCAACACATCACCCCAGTCCTTTATTCACTCCATTGGCTTCCTGTTACTTTTAGAGTTGATTTTAAAATTTTACTTTTTGTTTTTAAAGTTCTTAATGGCCTCGCCCCGCCCTACCTGGCTGAGCTGTTTGTGGTCCGAAATTCAAACCGGGCCTTGAGGTCATCGAATCAACTCCTTTTGGAAGTTCCAAAAACTAAATACAAACACTGGGGTGATCGGGCTTTCTCTGTTGCTGGGCCCAAACTTTGGAACAAACTGCCCCCTGATGTGCGCACCATTACTGACTTTGGTCTTTTTAAATCCAGGCTCAAAACATATTTATTCAGACTGGCCTTCAACACCTAGTAATGTTGTGACACATTATCATTATTTATATTTTGTTGTATTAATGTATTTTATTCTATTTTATTCTCCTATTTTACTGTTTTAGTATGATTTTAACTTGTTTTAATTTGATTTTACTGGGAAGCACTTTGGTCACTTTGAGTGTTGTAAAGTGCTCTACAAATAAATGTTGATTGATTGATTGATTGATTGATTGTAGACTGCATGGGTACTGCGTTTTTTACCAACTTTAATCTAAGCACTAAAGTCTGCCCATTGAAATTACGTGTTTCCTAAGTGTGTCTAAGGTTGCGTTCACATTTGGTTGTTGTTTTACCCCACTTCAGTGTAACTAGACCTGGTTTAGACCTCTTCTAGTCCTGGTTTAGTCCAGTCCATTCCATGTTTAGTCGCACTTTTCTTGGTTTCAACGTTGTACATTCTTATTGGAACAGCCAAGAGAGGTTTTTTTTAAAGAACTTCCTTAGTAAAATAGGTTACAGCCATTCATTGACTCCATTTTGTTGTGTTGAACTTGGCTAGCCTGGGGTGCCAGATTTCATAATGAGGACATAGAGCTTGTGTGAGGGCTGTCACTGGCATATTTTTAGACTTGGCTCATTTACATAGTCCACATGTGCACTGCCGAAGGTGTGAGTGAACTGTGTGAAGCCAAGAAAGAATGCACATAACCCTCCATTCATTCTAACTGCAATTTTATCCACCAAAACTACATCGCACTTGTGAACTAACACGCCACTCCACCTGGTAAAGTCCGATATTTCACCTAAGACTATTGCGACATTGTTCTGTAACTCTTAACTACCGCTTGTTATCTGGAATTTCCAGCTACTTCCACTTCCACCGCCGTCATTAAATCTTCAAAACTGAAAGCCGCACAAAGAGTAGCAATTTACACAGAGCTGCGGTTTCCTTGCCAATGAGCGCTGCAGCCGTAACAGTGGCACACGGTGGTCCAAAACACTTAAGAACCTTTAATTTGTCTAGACGGCATCCACACAATTAGCGCACTCCTCACTTATTAGCAGCCATCATTACCTGGAGTTTAATAATGGGGCACATGTTTCTGCTTATGCTGTATGTTAACTAAGGTCTACGTTATACAGCGGGCTTTCATTCTCATGGCTCATAAAAGCGCGTTCGGCTACACTGGACTATAAAAAACGTCTAACTCATCATCAGCACTGCGACGCTGCCAGTGGAAAGAGTGGTATAATGTCGTCTGCGGCTCTTTTTAAAAGCTGAGAAAATAACCCTAGTGATGTCACCAGAGTCATAATCACCTGTTTCCTGTCAGCGCTGTGTCGTCCAGTAATCCGGGCGAGCCAAGGCCAAATATTCATCTCCGCTCTCTCGCACATTGAATATAGAATCCATAAAGAGCGCAGATGTGGAGGCAGACGCGGCTACACCCAGAGCGGAGTGCGAAATGCCACTTTGAAACTTGGGGTTTAGCACTTTGCTGTCACCATTTGGACTTTGGCGTAAGAGTGGCAGGAGGTATTGTGTTGGGTGTTAGGATTTAGCGGGGTCGGGTGATATTACAATAAGATAATCACAATTGTATTCCACATATTTGTCACGTTTTTCAGATCTAAATTCATCTGTCTAAAAAAATCTTGACTACAAACAGCATTAGCATTTAATACGTGCCATTAAAACAAAACATTGACAATTAGAAATGACTCAGTATCAATTAAAATCTGATTATTTGCTCTGAAAATAGTGGTAAACAGGTAAATATAACGTTAGGGTTTTGAGATTTAAAAAAACAGAACTTTGGTCAATGTTGCTGAGTTGCACTAGCACAACCCAAACAAACCAGAGTCTGCAAAGTTTTATATAAATGTAAGGGTAATGTAAGGGTCAGGAAGGCCAAGTATGTGAATGACCAGTGTTCTCAAAAATAGACGCATCTATAGGCCACAAGGCAAAGTGCTGGTTGTATTCATTGCTTAAAAGTGGGTTACATATATATACATTTTATTATACATTTCTTTTTTTTTTTTTAAACCATTTGTTCAGCTCTTTTCTAATCATATAACAGATCTCCCAGAGTGCACCAATGATGCTGTGGGTCAATGTCAAGCTGTCAATTACACGCCCATGTGGCTAATCTGATGCTTTTATTAGCCATGAAATCCCCTCAACAGAACAATTTACAGATGGACCACCAGTGCACTCATTACCATTCACATAAAACCAAGACTGGAAAAAATGAGCGGCTTGTTTTCCTTTGAATGTTGTTTGAATGGAAGTCGGTCAGAGCAGAAACACTGGTATTAGATCTTGTACTTCTTAATCACACTTACTACCAAATTGTGATTTATTTTTAAATCAACTGCCTCATTTTTGCAGTGGAATTTATATAGGAAGCAGAGGTAGCAATCATAATCCAAAGACCAGTGTCCAATTTGAGGTTTTTTTAGCTCAACATTTAGCTAAACACCCCTCAATCATTCAATAAGAGTTGTGAACAGTCTATCACATATTGCTTATCATGAAAAACAAGTTACACCTAAACCTACACTACTATATCTCAAATCCACTGTTATTTGATTTGTAAGTATACTCATAAATAACTAACTTATTTTTACATTTTTATTTATCTTTATTTAAACAGGGGAAGCCCAATGAGTACACTGTTCATATAGAAAAATACAAAAAAGTACATAGGCCCATTTAAAACATTAAAAACAGAAGCAGGTGTGATTATAAATGTTTGTCACCAGATTATTAAACTGTAATTTAGCTTGTTCTTGACATATATGTAAATAAACTAGCAGTAAAATACCTTATATCACAGAATCTCTCGACTCTTCATGTTGTTAAGACCAATCACAGCCCCCCCTCCCTCGTTTATAATCAGGATATTCATGTTTCCCATTCCCCGACTCTTGTCCTTCCATCCCCACATTCCCATCAGTGCCAGTTTCCGCTCTGATCGCTGATTCCGTCTTCCTGCTGTCTTCAAAGCCTACCGATTGTTTCACCGTTATTACCCCCTTACTGAACTCATTTCTCGGGTAAAACCGTGACAGTGGTGGGTATCGCGGCCTCTTGTATTTTGGAACACAGACGTAGCGCGGACCACCAGCGGCTCAGGGCAGTGCAGCCGATCAAAGGGACAAACTTGGCAGAGTCTTGCTTCCTGGGTTCACGTTTCGACCGGACCATACTGGTTGTAATTAGCCCGTCTGCCTGGGGATACATAGAACAAAGTTTGTAACAGATAGCATCCTGGCTGTAGATCAGTTGGCATAGGAGTGCTCAAAATTATTCAATCACAACTGCAAATTATGATTATTGGCACAATGTGGCTTTCAGATGTTTGCAATAAACAAATCAAACAAGAATCATTTTTAGTAGTTCAGAACTCAGCATGACTTGTTTTCTTGTGTTATGCCAATTAGTCACTACTGTTGTCCTGAAATGGCCAACAGAACGATCCAGACTTTAAAAAAGAAAATATGCGGCATTGGAAATAAATACAAACCAGAAGTTTACATACACTAAATAAAAAGAAACATGAAACCAGACTCAACTTTTCTGATATTTTTCACAACTATTGTAAGAAGCGTGTGAAAGGACACCCAAAACATTTGACCCAAGTCATACAGTTTAAAGGCAATGGTACCAAATACTAATGAAATGTATGTAAATGTCTGACTTTGAAGAGAGAAATGAAAAATTGTCTTAAAAAAAACTTCTCTCATTATTCTGGCATTTAGCAAATAGAAATAATTTTGGTGATCCTAATTAACCTAAAACAGGAAAAGGTTAGTCTGATTTCATGTCAGACAGTGAGAAAAAAGCATATGTGTCTTTTTTATTGTGTATGTAAAGTTCTGGTTTCAACAGTAATCCGGTAGATGGATAGATTGAGAGATAGATAGAGTACAGACTTTACTGATACAAAAGAAAATGTGAAATAATGTTGATGCTTATTTTATTGTGCAATCGCCTCTCAAAATTGCATACAACTTCAAAATTGCTAAACAATAAGCCGGTCACAATAATCACCATATCGACTCATCATTCAAAAGCTGGAACAATATTTTTTAGGTCATTTTAATTGTAATACAAAAAGATCTGAGCTGTAGAGAGTTGAATAAGTCACGTCTATGGCTGATTATTAATTCCTTCTGCTATGTATTTTTTGTGCCTTTTGATGAGATTGTCTATTTAAAAAGGATTTCCTGGGATTATCTTAATCAGTGGCATGAAGTATTTTCAATATTATCATTTATCACAATATTTCTCTATAGCGATATTTCGTGCTTTGATTGATTATTGCAATACTTTAGGAGCATACGTATCTATAATGAAGCACAAAGAGATGATAACAATACTTTGAATGAGTAATACCACAATTTAATTAAGAAAATTACAGGAAAATGTGACCATAACAGAATGTAGTGATCCCATCTGAAACCCAGTCGTCACACATAAAGACAAACACACGGTCCGTAATTATTATCTGGTCAATAACATTCCCAGCCTGCACCAGTCTGTGTACCAGACCACACAGCTGCCCTTAGGCCTCCAGAGACTTGGCCCGGCCCGTGCTAGCTAGACCGGTCGACAGCCACAGAGCATGCTATAGGTCAAAGGTCAAGTTGGAGCAGTGTTCCTGGCAGCTCGGGTCATGTTGACTGGCAGAAAGGAAGCACCAGCACAGGGCAGACTCCAACCCGCCCTCCTCCGGGACCATTTCAGGGTCAAGAGCTACAACTGCTCTGGCTCCATCGGACATCAATGAGAGAATCAACACACAACACAACTGTCTGGGCTTGTTTCACTACTGTGTGAGGCTATTTAAAGAGATTTGATCCACTTAAGAAAGAATGTAGTCATGGTATTTTAACATAGATGGATTAGACGGCCAGGTCAATAGCACAGCGGGAACTTTGAAGGGTTTAAAAGTGTGATCGGTGTTAATGCGTTTCAGTACATAAGATAAGATAAGATAAGATAAGATATGCCTTTATTAGTCCCACAGTGGGGAAATTCCAGTATTGCACCGCACAGTTAAAGAACAGAAGGAAAATGGTGCTTGCAATAAAACAAGATAATAGATAAATAGTTTAAAATAATTTAAAAAATATACTTAAAAATAAACTAAAAATAGACTCTAATATAACATCTTCGTAAAGTGACATAGGTATGGATGAATGCCACATGTTCAGTGTTAACAGTGTTCATTGTACAGTCTGACAGCAGCAGGAAGGAAAGACCTGTGAAACCTCTCCTTCACACAGTGAGGGTGAATCAGTCACAGAAAAATTCGTACATTTGTCTGTACGAATGTTCAAGGTCCTCTGAGTGAGTCAATGAAAGCCATCCTTACAGCTAATATAACATAACAGCATAATATGTGCTTCTCCATTCTCCATTCTTCTTACCAGAGCAGATTACATAAGCTTTAAACGTCCTATACTATGCAATATTGTCTCTTGTGAGTGTTTAGCCGTGTTATAATGTTGTTAGCTCCTCAAAAACACACTTAGAGTTCACACATTCACACATGTTTGAGTAACTCTTTATTATTAGTGTGTCTACATATCAGAAGCTCAAAATGCTCTGTTCCACCTTGTGATGTCATGAAGCTGTCATTTTCAAGTTAACAGCTACATTTTACCTTTAGTTCAGTAGAGATTGGTAATTCCAAGGCTGAAATTCTAGTTAAGGTGGATAAAACACACCAGCAACCGGCAAATAACTCCACCAAAGATATACACAGCGACCATTTAAACACTCTTTACTCAAATCACATCACAAAACATAGCAACAGACAAAAATAAAATCTGTCAACTGGACAAATCGTTGTAGAAATGAAGACGTTTCGCTGTTCGTCCAAGCGTCTTCTTCAGTTTTGATCAGATTGCTGGTGGACACTGACTTATATCTACCTGAAGAGAGCGGCTAACTACACTGAAACTGTAAACAGCTATTGTCTCCAGTTTCCGCCTCAACGACCGTATTCAACCTGTAATGACCGTCTGTTGTTCTCTTTGTTCCCGTTTGCTTTGGGTCTCAGCGAAACGTCTTCACTCCTACGACGATTTGCCCAGCTGACAGATTTAAATTTCATCTTTTGCTATGGATCAGACCTGGACGACGAGGGATTACACATCACAAAACGTAGGAAAAACTGGTCTTGATAGTGCATGCTAATGAACACACACAATATTTTTGCTGTAAACATGCCTACGTTTTGCCATGAGCTAATTTCCATCCAATTTCCTGCATTTGAACTCACAAACAGACCAGCATACTGTATATAGACACTGGAGGAAGGGTGGGTGAAGTGTCTTGCATAAGGACACAGTGACAGTATGGACAACAGCCACTGACACTCTACTACCTCGTATTCTCAGCGTTTTCCCATCCACTAAACAAGCGTGGCCCGGCTTAGCTTCCGAGACTAGACGAGATCACTTACAAGTTTATAAAATCTCCAAATAAGGTCTGTCCGCATCGTAAGGCCACACATTGGTCCAAAGTTTACAACAATCTTCTTGAGAGCTGTTAAAAAAAACAAAAACTTGACATTCCTTTCTTAGATAATGACAGACGCAAACACGCTTCCCCCTTAACAAAAAAAAACCCAAACAAGAGGATGTTTTAAGAAAGCACTTCACCACACACTTGATTTGATATCGGTGGAAGCGCTGCGAGCATTGTCACATTTAAGGAGCACTTGAAGCTCTGTGGGAGGCCAGTTTGTTTGTTGTAACCTTCAGCAGCTGGAATCCGATGGCCGCTGTGTGTGGTAACCATGAGAATGTGAGGACAAATAAAAGACATTTTGGTAAAAGCTTCCTCCCGTTTCTGAGTAATTCTGTATTTTTTTGCCGTAAAGGGAAGAAACTAAAAGTGTTCCATCTGCAGACCTTGGTGTTGTTTTTGCTGTAAATCTGCAAAACTGTAAAATATCACAGGTTTAATGCAATGTTGTGTTTGAAGTCAAATAGTCAAGAATGCAACAAATGGTTTATTTTAGACACAAGTTTGGAAGAAATTTTGCATTCTCCCATGGATTGTATATATAAATGGACATAGCTAACCTGCTAGCCGCCGCTTTTCTATTTGGAAATGTGATTGGAGCAACAATTAAGAGCCTGCCAGTCGTGACCTTCCATCTGTGGCAGCTCCCCTTTAAAAGGCCCCGCCCCCTGCCACTCCCTGCTGCCAGATCTTGTTTCTGGATGGCAGGCCACTTGTATGACTTAGAACTCTTAAACTTTGTGAATTTGACTTAACTGTGAGACTGAGAATCTTGATCTTTTGTGTCTAGCTTATACCGTCATTTTGTACTCACAGAGCCTCCTTTCGTTTGTTTTCTTTGGAGTGTAACTTTAAGTTTTATGGTCATCGTACCCTCATTTATCACCACACTAATAAAAACAAAAGCTACTTATTTCATGTTATTTCCTTTCTCCCTAGGAAACGGTTTGTAACAATGAACATCAATAAGAGACAAATCAGCTGGCTTCTTTCAATCAACTAGTTTGATTGACAGCGTTGCTAAGCGTTACCTTCAACACCTTCGCTCCAGATTGGCTATTTGGTTGCTATGATACTCACGGTCAGAATTCCAAATATGGAAATTGGCTCCAAATTCGTGCTCGACAAACTTTATTTAACTGGAGCTGAAAGCAATGGGTGACGTCACACTCCCTTAATCCACTTGTTTACACAGTCTATGCATTCTCCTTATCAGATTTATGTATTTCAGGGGAAGGGCATATTAATGAACATTTCTGTATACAATGGTCCCTTGTTTGTCGTGGGGATTACGTTCTAAAAATCACCCGCAATAGCCAAAATCTGCAAAGTAGCCAGCTTCATTTTTTACCATTATTCTATATGTTTTGCAGCTGTAAAACCCCTCACCACACAGTTTATACGCTTTTCTCACACAGGCATTAACATTTTCTCATATTTCTCTTTTGTTTAAACACTCTCAAAGTTCAAACCTTCGTATATTATATCCCTCTTCCTCGATAATCGTTTAAATGTGTCTTTCACGTGCCTCTCCTCCAGCGATATCTGCAGAGGTGCCTCTTCGTGCAGAGAAACACTTAAGTCCAAAGCGTTTCTGAAATTTGTCGGTGCAGAACCTTTTATCGACATTGTGGGTTTTGTCGGGGAGAAAACTTGCAATATGTCACAGAATACCATAAACATATTTACACTACAGGAAACAGACACATTAGTCAACCAAAAGAGAAGAACAATAGACCAACTACACAACAGAGACACACATCAGCGATTACACACACACACAACACACAGACACACACAGGACCAGGACAGGAGGCCAGTAGGGGGCAGCGAGCGCAGGTGTGATCAGTGTTCACAGGTCTGGTTTTCAATGAGCCATTGTTCTAATTGGATTTTGAAAGTGTGATAGGTGTTTGCGTTTCTGGTTGTGGGTGTGATGTTCCATTCAGAGGTAGAAACGACAGAAAAAGCAGTTTGACCAAATGAACTTTATCTGAACGGGATAATGTTGTCCTCTCTCTGGTTCTGCTGTGACTGAAGGTTTTGATGTTGATGAACTGACAGTGGTGGAGATGATAGACCATGAACGGCTTTGTAGATAAGGCAGAGGTTTGAATATTTGATCATGTTTTCCAGTGAGAGTGGTTTGTTTTTTTAGTCCAGGATTTTGACAGTGCGGTGGTGGAGTGAAGGTTCAATGAGGTGGCAGTACCAGTGAGTGGTGGGAGAAGTACTCAGTTTTGTTACTTAAGTACAGAACAAAAAAATTAAAAGTACCACGTGAAAAAATCTACCTAATTAAAAGTATTTAAATACCTATTTCAAAAACTAAAAGTATTTCCCACAGATTTTTATAAAGTGTTGCTAATTTATTGCATAAAATGTAGCAATATTGATTAAAAAATGATACATATTTTGGTCAACAGTAACAATACAAATACATTTCTTTAATTTTTCTCATGAATTTTGTGTATTTATTTCTGTTTGCTCAAAGTCGAGGCTTGAGTTTGGAAACTTTAGTCAGGATGTTACGGCAAACATGCTAAAAATAACCACTCAAATCATATGAAAAGTACTTTTTACTTGTACAGATACCTCCTCTCTAATGTGAAGTGAAGTAAAAGTAAAAAGTACCAAGTTTAAAATGTACAAATACCTAGTAAGTAAAGTACTTTCCTACTTTTACTTCATTACCTTCCACTATTGCAGCCAGTGACCAGATAGACAGTCAGTCGTTGATGTGGGACAGAGTCATTCGGTGGCGGATGTGTCTGGAGTCGCTGATACTGAATTTTAATTGGTTAGAGATTTTATTGATGTGAGATTTGAATGATAATGCTGAGATATTTGTATTCTGGGACAATCTGCAGTCGCTCTCCAGAGACAAGGACATCAGGCTCAGTACAGGAAGTGGTAAATGGGAAACGGTCAGATTTTTATACATCCCTTGACCACCTTGTACGCAGACACTGGGGGCAAGGTGGGTTAAGAGTCTTGCTAAAGGACACAACTGCCAACCTGTGAATCTGTGGATTTAACTGTTCAACCGATGATGAATGTTGAGGTTGTCAGGTTGACGTTATTGAGACTATAGTCCTTGCAGTTTTGTACTTTTACTTACTGGATAAAGCCTATTTGCAGTGTTGTGTCAAGTGATTATTAGATACAACAAATATAAATAATTCAGCTGTTCAAGCACGTTGGTATCCCCACACTTAATTAAATTTAAATATATAGTATGTGGTATGTTCATTACAACACTGATTGCCCTTTTTCTTTTACATTCTCCGCGTCCATTTCAGTAGATCAAATATACTTCTGATGTAAAACCACGCTGCGAACCATGTTAACAAAAGTGCAAATTTGAAAACGCAAACTGGAAATCAATCATTAGTACATTATTGGAAGTAATTGTCTTTCCTGCTCTGACTAAACCCCGCTTTGATACAAACCTCATTAAAATGCTGATTTCCAACACGCATGTACATACATTTTTAATACGCTGACCAAGAGTAATGATAATAATCCTGCAATTCCCATGATGCATTCTGTTTCATCACATGCACGAGTGTTGTTTATGCGAAAAGAATCTAAAAGAGTTGAGCGTAGCGCGGGTTTCTTTGTGGTGCAGGACTCACGATCGCGGTGCCTTGGGAAAGCCTCATCATGTAAATAGTTGGGTGTTTCTGGTATGTGCATATTTTAACATGTTAATCTCGGTCTACAGAATAAACGTGATGCTGACCAGGCTTTCTCTGCTCTCCGCTCCGTAGGTCTCGCTGGACCGCTAGCACGTTTCTCTGTCAAAAATAAAACATAGAATAAACCGCTTTATTCGTTAACACGCGCAAGAGAGCTTTGTTTAAACTTTTACAGATTAAACAATGCAATGGCGCTATTATGCTATTTTCTGATCTGTGTTATAATGTTTTCTCATCACAAACATACGTAGTTGTGGGTTTTACTCAAGCATTTAACACAAATCCTGTATATTAGGGTTCTTCTCTCAAACCGAAAACAGTCTGTTCCACCTTGTGATGTCATGTGGTGATACAGGAAGTGCTTGAACTCCACACAACTTCACTAGAATCAGATACTTTCAGCCCTGGAATCGCCAATCACTATTGAACAAAAGGTAAAAAAGCAGCGGTTAACTTGAAAACTACCACTTCATGACATCACAAGGTGGAAATTTTCAGCTTTGGAGATACAGACAAACTAATAGAACTGGTTTACTCAAGTATATGTAAATTAAACATGATGCTTTTGAAGAGGTAACAATATTCTAACATGGCTTAGAGCTCACAACAGTCAGTTTTGTGTAATTTAGGACCTTTAATATTATTTACTGTTGGTTTTATTGTAATTCAATATAAGCTTATAGTAGAAAACAGCCTTATTCTGCAGGAATAATTTAATAATAGGGTAATTTAAGAAAAAAAAATAGCCAATGCATATTTGTGGGTTAATTACGTTTGCAAATACTCATTATATATGTTTTGCCCAAACCACTTACTCCGCTGCCAAACCCTCTGGACATTCTAGTCTAGATCACACAATCATCTGCATCTATCCTTTTACATGCAATATACAAACTGTTAAGACTGATCAAACAGTAGATATGTAGATTAGAAAAAAATGGCATGTAACGAGGAAAGTAGAAAGCAGAGGAATGTGGTGAAATGGTTTGATGTAGAACACAAAGCAGAAAACTGTTTATCAAAAGAGATAATGAGATAACTGAAACTAAATAATACATAATCTCCTGCAAACATGGATGTGCTGTGGTAACTGAAAAAAAAAAAACCTAACAAAAGAAAACATAATGGTAAGTTTATTTGAAATATTATAGTATTACACTTTTTTCAAGGAGTAAATTGGGTTATCCTGTAGCTTCCTTTAAAGTGGAACTAAAAACTAAATCTACTGTTTTACTTCTAAAAAAGGGTGTTCTAATTGCATTATCTTCTGTTCCTAGTCCTTTTTTTGGTAATTTTTCATCTAAACTAGATGCATTTGCAGCCCAGTCAAAAATGTGTAAACCTCAATGCATGCCTTCTTCAAGTAGTTGGTAACATCACGCAAGACTGTCCTGATTACAGCCTGGTTTAAGTTTGAAATGGGGATCTCTGTTCACCCACTCACTCTGTTCCTCACATGTCCAGACACTCTCTTCTTTAGTCCACAGGCACTACCCAGTTTAGAAATGTGATTGTAGGTGTAGTTTATGTGTTTCCTATCAGTTTAATGTGCTTGTAACATTCAGTAAAACAAAGTAATATAAGGATCAACGTGAAATTTTAAGCAACTGCAAAATAGCAATTTCAGTAGTATTTTTTTGGACCTCCTCTACCACCATAGATACATGTCGCTTCTTTCTCCTAGTCGAGTCAAGGCACAGCTGAAATTCAAATGCACCTCATTTTTGAGTCCACTAAGTCAGACACAGTATAAAATTTCGCAATCACAATAAGCTGCTCTCTGTCAGGAACAAAACACTGATGAATCACTGCATTCATTAACATTTACTGAGACCTTTGTCTAAACAGTCACACATCATTACTCAGTTCAGCAGCACTTTAGGGCGGCCACATAAACTTTTAATTTATTGCTCTCACAAAGTTTTGTCTTCTTCCCAAATAGCTCATTTCAGAGGCACTTTTCATAGTATTGCTAATAGATTGTACATTGGGAATTATGCTCTCTACGTTTGACCCATGCCGTAGAAATTCTGGAGTAGAGGGCAACCGCAGTGCGCCACTTTTGGACTTCATCAGGAGTACCTAGCTGGACGAAAAGCCCAATGGAACACAGCGACCAACCATGCAAACTCAATTAAACCACGAACATTCTCGCTGTGAATTAACCATCATGCTACAGGCAAGTAAACACTCTGTAACGCTCATAACGTATATTTTTTATAGCCGTTTTTATTCCTCGAAAACCTTACCTTAAAAACATGCATTCTTCCTGTGAGCGGGGTCTCCTCTCCACAGATCTGACCTTTAACTGGAGGCGCTGTGTATATAGATAAGTTTAAAGCGCTACTGTGAAATAGGCAAAGCAATAACCTCTCCACGAGGACAAGCACCCTCCGCCAGAAAAGTTATATAGTGCACTTTTAGACAATTTAAAGTCTGATAACCCTTCATTCAACTTCCATTCAACTTTCATTTTGGCTCCATGTTGCTCACTCTCTTGGTCTTCGTCTCTCTCGCTTTGCCTCGTGCCTAAACAACACTTGTTTGTGGCGCTTCACTCCGCACCTCTCCCAAGTGTTCCATCTGTGGCGCTCGTCAGGTACGGCAGCCGACACATGTGAGACCGGTTTGAGAACGCCGGAGCTATGACCCCGAGTTTGATGTGCGAAGAGAAAACAGCTAATGTGGCACTCACCATCTGTATCCAAGCAGCGAGGGGAAAAAAAGAAAAAAAACAAGATGAATTCAGGCCATTTGTTCTGCTGTCAGTGGACGCGACAGGAGGGAACACACGGGGTATGTTTTGCAGTCAAGCGTTGGGCGACTCCACCTTGGTGACAGAGCACACGACTGTTTCATGGACGGTGGAGGAGTGATATTGTTTTGATTTGATCTCATTTAGATAGGAAGTGCAAGCGCATTCTTATCGTAACTGCGCTATTGCGTCAGCTCTGAACATGCAGGACACTTACTGTACGCTTTCTCAATCTCATACTTCTATTATTGAAGGCAAAAAAACAAAAAAAAGTGAAAACAATAGAACATTTCACTTAACAGCACCCCCTTCTGGCAAGTGTGGGAAATAGAGTTGTTGAAAGGTCAAATTACTATCACAGCTATAAGCAACGTGATTACCTGGGATCCAAAATACACACTTCTTCAAAACTTTACGAAGATATGAGTCTGGTCACCGCTGAATCTCCCTGTTTTCCAAATGGTTGTGATTGACAGGTGGATTAGCCAATCAGAGACACACCTGATCCGTCTATATCTGAAAAAATAAAGGATAAAAATATCACTGAGGACTGAAAAACAGAATCTATGAGCATAGCAATAAACTTTGTAAATCTGAGGTGAGATAAATGTGGTTTTATTTGTAAATCATAGGTGAATACTGAGCTCCTTCGCTTCACGTGTCACTGAAAAAAAAACAAAACAGATCTGATTGCACGATCACGTTTGACCAGGCTTGAGACACAGCGGAGGGTGTGGGGACCGGGCTGATTTCAATCTGTATAAAAAAAATACAAAGCAATATCATTCTGGATTTGTCGGGCCAGCAGGATGATTCATGAGTTTAAACCCTAGATATAATTTCCAAATTTGAATTAGGACTGGGCGATAAGACAAAACAAAAAGAATCACTTTCTCTTCCTCATATTTTCTGATCACAGTTTTTGATTGGATTTTACACAAGAAAAACACAAGACAGATATTGCAATGTAATACACAACATGGTCCAATTTCTACCTCCAAGAAACTCTGATCCAAACCACATGCTTTTACTGACATGGGATTGGCTGTTAAAAAGACCCAAGCTCATCACGGACAATTAGAAACTACTGAATCTTGATCTCGATTAACATTTGATTGATTGCACAGCTCTTATTTCAATTACTGGTATTTTTTTTGGATATAAGGTGGATAACATTATATATCCCAACAGAGCATTGAACATCTTGTTGGCAACACCTGAGAGACCCAGCTGTTTCTTGAGATCACTAAGTAAACTCCACTCCAAACAATCTACTGTATCAGCCCTGCCCCGCCAGACTCACATTCCAATTCATTATGAGCTAAGTGACTACAGATTGTTTCCTCTCTGTCTGTCTCACACGTTTGATAAAGTCTTGCCTCAGACCTGAAGCTGAAAGAAGCAAAATTTAATGAACTGTCACAAAAACCGGCGTGACACGTATCGACTCTTATCACCAGGGGAATGTGCGGCGAGGTAAAGAATGTCGGCGTTTGTTTTGGATTCCTTAAAATGGCGTTGAGCGGAGGACTGAGCAGTTTAATGTATGGGGCCCCCCGGCGTGTTTGGTTTAGCCATCCGAGAGGTGATCTGGTTGGGGCTGACAGGTAGCTTGTGATGGAAGTCCCCCCGGAGCTGGCCTTGAAATAGCAATGGGATTAGCACAGCGGTGCTAACATGGCTAACATATGTGTGTATTGTTGTGCGGGACAGAGAGGGGTTAGGGAGGACCAGACGCAGCACGGTGCTGGCGACAGACAGATGTAGGGTTTAATATGTTTAGAATGGACCAAACGTCAAATCACATGGGCCACTAAAACAAAGGCACTATTTTTAGATTAAAGGTGCACTACGTAACATTGTATGGCATTGATATATATCTACACGAGCCTCAAGGCCAAGAGCAAGACTGCACCTTTTGCAGCGTATTATTTTAGTAATACAAACACCTGCAATTTAAATGAAATATATGGTGTGTTGTCTGAGTTTTACAGTATAAAAAACTGCACATCTTTGTATTTGCTATTTACAACCACCTGAAGCTTTAACTTTACATGCCATTGCCAAGTCGACATTTCCTTTGAACTTTTTTTTCTGGGTTTACCTCCTGTTGTGATGGCTCTGCTCTGAGCATCTTCATAGATCTAACACACAGTGAGAACAAACAGTGAGTCATGAATCTGGTGATACGATATGTATCACAATGTGCACGTCACGATTCAATATATCACAATATATCCCCAGATTAAAACAAAGGACAATATATGTCCATTTAACCATAATGACTTGATGTTAAATACATTCATAAAATACATTCATAAAATATAAAATATGAAATCTTTTAACAAAATAAAGAACTGTCAATATTCTTTCTTAAATGCATTGAAAGTGCAAAATCAAAATAACCAGGCCCCACAATAAGTCTGTGCAAAAAGTTCAACATTCTTTTCTGTCAAACTGGAATTCAACTTGGCAAGTACAATATAACCAGTAACCACTGTGCAAAATTACACGTAATGCCTAGGAACAAGGAAATATAATACCAGAATTTCACTTTCTTTTAAGAGTCTTGTGCAGGAACACAATCTGATCAACATGCCCTGCTTTTAAGACAGTTTTTTGTGATATTATAATGTCCCCTGCAGAGGACAAAACCCTTTGTGAAGGGACACTTTGACCTGGGATACAAAGAAAACGCCCCCTGCTACACGAGGACACTGTGCCTCATGCTCCTTCCACCAGTGGAGCAGATCCCCACAGAGGGTAACGCTGTCTCATCCTTGAAGTGCTTTACCTCTGCTTTAGCCACATCATGTGCAGGTTTTTGGGTGACATTTTCTCTTGCAGAGGCAAATGTTTCCAGATGCTCAGTTGAGACAGATAATGCCCTTGGTCTCTTCCGGGGGGTTAGCCGGTGGCAGGCTGATCATCATCAGGATGGGATGACTGGATAACTTCATCCACTTCTTTTTCCTCGTCATCTTGCTTTTGAAAAACATAAAACAAGCTTTTAGTCTTTCAGTTAATTCATCAGTTGTATCACATAATCAAAGATCATATACATTTATAATATATAATTTACATTGTATTTGTGTAATGGTTTCATATGGATGAAATCACAAAATACTGAAATATGCTAGTTTACGTACACAAGTATGTTTTTTTTTTTTTATTTCTGCAGCTACAGTGTCAGAGGCTGGAGTAGATGTGGACAGCCTCTTCTTCAGACAGGATTCTTGAAATGTTGGTCAGCAGCACAGAGTGCTCTTCTCAGTGTTGTATCTTTTGGATAGATCTTGTGCTATGATGAAGCTGATTTGATTTCCTTTGAAGTCTCATAGTCATCAGGATGATTTTCTGCTGCTATGACAGGCTTAGCATGAAGAGGCTCAATGGAGGACAGTGTTGGCACACTCCCCAGAGACATCACTAATGTGGCATTCCTCATTAGCTTCAATGCTTTGTTTACCTCTTCTGCACATGTAATATCAGACTCACTCAGAGTGAATATATCTGTTTATTTTTTCCTTGACTTCATTGGAGATGCTGGGCAGCGCAGATTATTGGTTGCTCTTCTAAAAACATTTCTGACATGTCATAGGAGCTCTTCCATCTTGTGATGACGTCTGTGATCAATGTTTTGGTAGCTGAAGCTGTTCTTGTTTGAGCTTAAGCTGGAGACTTGCTAATGCACTACATCTGAAGAAGGGTGTGACGTGTAATTTTTATGTGATGCGAGATTTAAGCTGTGCTAAAAACACTGAATGTGAGTCATCGCAGCCACAGCCATGTTAGCAGCATGATCAGTGATGACAGGACTTTTAGCATTCAAACCACATTCAGTCACAGTTTCATGGAGCACAGCTGCAATGTTTTGACCGTATGTGTAACACATGAGATGTGTAACACCACATGTGATATGTAACACCATCTTCCTCTGGTCATTAATGTGATGAAGCTGATATGAGCTTACATTCTTGGTGAACCGACGTCTGTAAAATGTTGTGAGGCAGGTACACCAGGTGTAGTTGGGCTGAACAGTGTTCATCATGTAGCAAAAGCCTTCATTCTCCGCTGCACTGAGAGGGCACATGTCTTCACGTGTAATACATAATGGAGTGTGTAATTTTTGCAGCACGCTGCGAGTTCAAGGGGAACTTGGCTAAATTGGGTTTTTCAAGAGTCATTTGAGACGACGATGGTTTTGACTTGTTCACCTCTAGTTCATCATGGTATCTTGACATGTGCCTGAAGATTAGTGTTGTTCAGGCCAAATTTTATTTTAGCTCAGCAGCTTTTGCACACCGCATGACTTTTGTCATACTCAGTTGTTCCATCTTTGATATAACAAAATACTTCCAAAAAATTGTTCCAAATATTTGTGTTGTACAAGCTAGGAGCTGCTTGTGAATCTTTCTCTTCTTCTGCAATGTTCAGAAAGACTGAGAGCACAACACTGTCCTTCAACTACCAAGAGCAAGCAAGACGACTATAGTAAAGGCTACTACGGCATGACTTTCACAAGTGTATTTTGTCGTTCTCTGGTGGTGAAGTAGTTTAACAAGGTCTAGTGCCTTTTCATTGCCTACTAATAACCGGGACTATAAGTACAATACAAATGTAGCACATTTTAATACATTTTTCCTGGGAAATAGGGTATAAAAAATTGATTTAGACGCCTTTTGAATCGGTATGAGAATCACAGAGGATGTATCACAATATACCACTGAATCAATTTTTTCTTACACCCATATTCTAAACGGGCTTATGCTCTTGTGTGTAACTACCGGTAGAGGCTTTAGACAGGAGCAGACGTCCCGCGGTGCTCTCTTTCTCTCGTTCACATACACTACACATGAAAACTCCAGGCCTCTTTCCCAGTATTGGTCAACAGCAGACTGCCATATGTTCGCCTTACATTTTCTTTCTATAAATTAATCGCAGAGCACAAATCCAGATTGTTTGGCAGCACGGTAAAGCTCATTAGTTTGAACCACAGTTTTTGACCTGAGGAACATAATGACTGGCCAGAGCGCTTTCGCAGATGTGCAAAAAATAATATTCTATTAACAGCATATGTTAAAGTACAAGTATATTTCAGCTGCAGGGATTTCTATATAATGTCTCTGCATGCACTTCAGATCTGTTCCAGGGATGGTGTAGTATTCACTGAATGGTTTTGGCATTGCTTTTGATTTGAATTTGATTTAAGGTGGATTTTATATGTGCGTTTTCCTCCTGGCGTGTTTTTTTTCTCAGGTGTGAACACAGAAAGTGCAGTGGGCTGTGGACTGGGGCAGGAGTCGAGGGAGCGGGAGGTGGTCTTGGTTTTGGGCCCTGAGAGAATGTCCGTCTTTTGTCAGAGAAATGTGATCTGACCTCAGTCCTACCACCAATCGCAGCAACCAACTGACCGATGTTAGTGTAACCCAAAACAGTAGCGTGGAGAGCGTTGCATTGTGGGATGTGGTGGGGCACGAGAAGTATATTTGCTTAGAAAAGAGTTGAGGCCTAAAGTCGATGACAAGAACTGTATTTTATGTATTTTGACTGGCACAGTGGTAGAACAGTTTGTACAAGGGTGTAGTGAGAGTGACAAAAAGACATATATGTGCTTACGTTACTTAAAGCTGCACTGTGTAACTTTTCTGATGCAGTGTTTCGACCGTAGGCTTTTCATTTGCACGGACAAGGAGACAAGCACGTGACTTCACCTGGTCAAGTTACAAGTCAGATCTATGGAGCGGCGAACGTTCTTACTGTAGGAATGTGTGTTTTTCTCAGCAATTAACACGTTTGTAATGGAATGAATACAACATAATTACTACATCAACACATCGTTTAATATATGAAAGTTGGAACAATTTTTTTTTTTTCTGGGTCAGTATTTATGGCGTGTATTATTTCTTTGCACAACCGGGATATTTTTGGTTATTTTTTGGCTGTGCGATGAGATTTAAGCGGTAAAAAGTTGAATAAATCACTTTTATGACTCATTATAGATGCAAACAAAAAGTACTAGTGTTTCATTCTGCTGTTTAGTTATTGCAGCTCATGATTTTTTAACAATATTGTAGATTTAGAATAGGTTTTTGAGGGTTATCCTGCTGTAGAGTTATTGTTTTAGTGGTATAAATTTCTTTTAGCATTATCGTTTATCGTCTATTTGTTCTTCATCTATATATCGTATGTCAAAATGTGGCAGGTGAAGCAATTATGTCTCTGCAGAGTAACAGTTGGCAATAAAACAGTTAAATGCAACTACAACTCTTCATATTAAAAATTATATCTCACAGCTTTCGAGTCCGTGATCAGATAATAAGCCGTAAATACCTGCACCGCGGTTTTCATTTTGTTTGACCTTTTCCTATCGACAGAAAACTCGCAATAGCAATTATTCCCATACATTATATTCAGAAACACTTTAATTACCGGCTTTGTTCCTTTTGAATTGTGGCCTGATCTGGAGCTGAGCCTGGTAAAGGTGCATGATTTATCTGCAGGTGACTCAGTGTGGACGAGTGGGCACTGAACACCATTGTAGCACAGAGCATTGAGCGGCTGTTTTGCTTCGAACTGTGATTTATTCATATCGAAAAGTAAATCAGTTTCATTAAGACCGATAACACATAACTGCGATTAAAAGGACATACTTTGCAATTAAAGTCTCATCATGTAACTTATAAGCCAAAAGAATAGACTATAATACATATAATTTTTTTCATTTTGGATGTTTTTTTAATAGCACTGAAAAACAGAAAAAAAACATCCATTCTTGTTTTGAGTGGGCTTACATTTCCACAAACCTGACTTAATTGGCATAAAACAACACATAAATGCAATTAAAATAGCATACTTTGCAATTAAAGTCTCACCATGTAATTTTTCAGCCAAAAAAATTGACTAAAATATAATAAAATATAGTTGTTGTTTTTTTTCATTTTGGATGTTTTTTATTGCATTGAAAAACAGAAAAAAAAAACATCCATTCTTATTTTGAGTGGGCTTGCATCTCCACAAACCTGACTTATCAAGCATAAAACAACACATTACTGCAATTAAAAGAACATACTTTGCAATTAAAGCCTCACCATGTAACTTTTCAGCCAAAAAATTGACTAAAATATAATAAAATATAGGCTTTTGTAATTCATTTTGGATGTTTTTTATTGCACTGAAAAACTGAAAAAAAACCCATCCATCCTTGTTTTGAGTGGGCTTGCATCTCCACAAACCTGACTTAATCGGCATAAAACAACACATAACTGCAATTAAAATAACATACTTTGCAATTAAAGTCTCACCATGTAACTTTTCAGCCAAAAATAGACTAAAATATTGGCTTTTTTGTTTTTGTTTGTTTTTATTGCACGGAAAAACTGAAAGAACGTTCCAAACTATGATTTTACCATTCGGTTTCCATGGCATTATGCAGGTGATGGGTGACTTCTACAAGGTTACACGGTGCTGCTTTAAGGCAAATTGAGCTCTCAAAACATAAACAGACATTAGCAAGTGGATCAGGGTGTTTTTATCTGTTGAGAATACAAAGATTTATTCAGAGAGTTGCATGAGACATCTCCAGGTATGTTTCAGGAGGAGACAACATTATAACATTATTATAAAAGCTCACAAAGGCTGGTTTAGGACAGACACTTTAAATTTACTGTCTGTTCCATTATGATGCCCATTTCGTCTTCATAAAGAACTGGCATTGAAGCAAGCGGAAACTTTGATCAGCTTCTTTGCGTCGGTGTAATATACAAGCCCACAGCGCGGTGACCTTCCAGACACAATTATGCATTCATTTTCTCTTCACTTTTAATTATTTGCAGGGTCAGTGTCGGCTCAATTGGATCCGGACAAATATTGAACTAATGAGAGTGATGCCATGGAAACAGATGCGGACGGAGAGGTGATCTGATCTGTGCGTTCATCTTTTTCCTTTATATAGTTGTTCACAGCTGTGGCTCTGCTGTCATAAAAGAGGCCTGTGCGAGCTCGGAGGAATGATAAAGACGTGTGACTATGGCGTACCTGTTTGAGGAGATTAGCTGAACCTTTCTGTTATGAAAGTTCTGTACGTAGCCCAAACTTGATAATGATTTAAAGTTGAAAGTGTTTTGTTTCAGTCGCACAGATATGAGCAATCCTTTATTATTAGTCTGTCTATATCTCCAGAGCTTAATATGTTCTTTTCTACTTTGTGACGTTATGAAGCGATAGTTTTCAAGTTAACAACTAACTTTTACTTTTAGCTCTGTAGAGATTGGTCATTCCAGCGCTGAATCATCCAAATTATTCTTGTGAAGGTGTATGGAGTTTAAAAACACAGCGCAGCACTTCCTGTATTACCTCATGACATCACAAGGTGGAACAGAGCGTTTTCTGTTTGAGAGAAGAACTCAGCCTAAATATGCAGGGTTGGTCTGTTACACATGTGTGAATAAAGTCTGTGTAATCCCTCAGTCGTGCAGGTCTGGTTCATAGCAAAATATGAAATAAAATCTGTCAACTGGACAAATCGTTCTAGGAGTAAAGACGTTTCGCTGCTCATCCAAGCTGCTTCAAAGTTCTGGTCAGACATAATCTCTTACCGGTCTGCAGCTCAATCTTTAGACCCAAAACAAGCAGGAAACAAAGATAACAATAGCCGGCCATTACAGGTTGAATAGGGTCGTTCAGGCTGAAACTGGAGACAATAGCTGTTTACAGTTTCAGTGCAGTTAGCCCTTCCCTTCAGATAAAGATAAGGCACCAGCAATCTGACCAGAACTCGGATGAGCAGCGAAATGTCTTCACTCCTACAGGGATATGTCCAGTTGACAGATTTAATTTCGTCTTTTGCTATGTGTGAATGCAACAAAACACAACTCCAGGTCTGTTTGTGATGAAGAAACAACAACAACACAGATAAGAACATAGCGTAATATGGGCCTTTTAAACTGTTTGAATTGCATTGTCTCCCATTTGAATCTACAGTATAAATGAGTTTTACAAATCAAGATCAAAGTAATAACTGATACAAGCGGAGTGCAACCAACAGCATGTACAGATTGACTTATCCTTTAGTTAGATTCAAGACTTTGTTGCTATTGTCAAAAGTAACACAATTACTTATAATTCAACCCTTTTGGGAGTAGGATTCAATTAGCGATTTTTTAAAAGTACAGATGTATACAGTTGTCCCTCACTATAACGTGATCTCGTTGTTTTGAGGATTTTTTGTGCAATTTTGCATGCTTTTTTTTTTTTTTTTTTTTTTTTTTTTACAGTGTATGGGCGTGCATTGTATTCTGCGTCCTGATTGGCTAAGGGACTGTAGACCATTGTCCATCAGTCTCCTCCGTGCTGTGTCTTCTGCACAGTACAGAATGTGTTCAGACAAATTTACAAAAATGTTGGGTCGCAGTGTGACTCTAAAGTGCTGTATGTTTACAAGTTTTCTCCCCGACAAAACCCACAATGTCGATGAAACGTTCTGCACCGACAAAGGTGCCTACGAAGGTTTGAACTTTGAGAGTGTTTATGCATGCCCCTGTGCTGTTGATGAAGCCATAAGCTAACACATCTGAATGCTATTGAACGCACTGCTCAGACTCGCTGCTGTTCCTAATCCCATTTGTATGCCCAGAGAGTGCGGAGTGCAGTGTAAATGGCATCTGCACACACACATGCTCCGCTATAGCCTGACCAGCTCCATGGGGCTAATGCTGAATAATGTTACCATAGTGAAGTCCATCTCACCAGACATGAAAATGCAGCCCGCGGCCAATGTGCGGAGGAAAATGAAAAATATGAAAAAAATATGAAATTAAATAAAAAAAGCTTAGCGCCTTCCAACTAGACGAAGAAACAACTTTATGATGTAATAATGTGAGTGGGTGCAGATGTGAGTTTAATACCACAAACAATAAACAGGGAAGGCTAACATCAGCAAGATACTAAAGTCCGTAATATCAAAAGACAATTTTAGTGGTTTGCAAAAGGGCATGGAAATTAGTCAGTCTGAAGCTGAAAATAATATTAAATGGAATGCAAGAGTAATGAAACTGGAAATGTGTTGTCTATTGGTGCTTTATGTAACTGTTATGGTGGCTTTTCTGGGCTGCAGGACCTGTAGCAAAATTTTCCGCTGGGTGCCTCAGTACTACGTATTTATATTTGACTAAATTAAGAGAATACCTTTATCATAACCAGTTGTAAAAGAAAAACTAAATCTAGAGGCTCCTAACAGCAAGAATCACAAGATCAGTAAACAAACATGTAAGTAAAGGGGCCCTTCCTTAGAGAAATATTACAATTCTAGACATATTTCCTGATTTTTGGTGCATTTTAATGTGTTCCAGTTGACCAGTGGACTTATATTTATCAGTTCTTTATGTTATAAAATGCAGAATTGGGTAAAGTAGCCAAAAAATGTGCTTAAGCAAAGGTACACTTACATCAAAATCATATCACTCAAGAAGAACAAAGTAGTGATCCAAGTTAGAGGAGCGTAAGAGAAACTCTGGACATAACATAATTTATCATCATCAGATAATTTGAAGTGAATGTACCTAGAAGAACAGAACATTAAATCATACACAAAATCTGGTAACTTCAAACAACAGACCTAGAGTAATGACCTGCGTTTGATTTTAGGTTCATGTTATTTTGATGTTTATTGTCAGGCTTTGGATGTAGAGTTGAGTTATGCAGCATAAATTTGCATCAGAAATCAGCGTAGATTTGGGTAAATGCACATATTAAAGAGTATATAAAATGTATTGAGGAATCATTTACAGGTTGTCCATTTGTCCAGCAGATGTAACAAAGAGAGGTTTGTGCCATAATCAACATTATTAATCCAACAACAGGAGCAGTAACAGTCACACTCACAACATCATCACAGTTTAGATAAAAAAGGATCAGCCATAACCAAAAGCAGCCAGTGTAATAAACAGACTCAACATGGTGGCTGTGTGTCACTCTGATATGTCCTTTAACCATAATTATAATCATCCAGCTTCACTGTTTGATCCCGTCTATCTAGTGGTGTAAGTAATGACATATTTCGAGTCCTCTCTGAAAAATCTCGCTTTCCCCAAAACAATGTTTGTCCTCTGGGGCCCTTGAAGCATTGTCCAGTACTTTTGACAAACTTTACTTCACTTACTTTTAGTCTTACTTGTAAAAGAAAAAACAAAAAACACTCAGACGTACTTTAGCTGCTTTAGTACGCCCAGAGCACACCTCAAGGAAAGGGGCCCTGGCACCGATGTAAACACGGAGCTGCCCACACATATGCCCGACTCAAAAGAAAATGAATGCAGCAGATATTTAGCTAGGCGTACTGGAAATAAAACACATTTAAGCATCTTAGAAGAATATTTATCCTGCTGTAAACACCTGAGCCCAATATAGTTTCCAAAAAAACCCGCTTTCCAATCATTAATTTCTTTCGGGTGCTTTGTCCACCTAGACTGGGGTCACCTAAGGGTCTGTTACTTCCTTGTCTCTACATTGAAACTTTTCCCATCAAACTTACCTTTACCCATGAAGACAAGCAGGTGGCGCTACTAGGCCAAGCCAGATCTGTAATCGGATAAAAGCAAAATTAATAAGTTTAAACATTAGAGGCAAAGCAACAACATCTCCATGGAGACAACCAGGCGGCGTATCCCTCAGCAGAAGTACATACCTCACCTGCGTTGAGTCTTTAACCAAAAGACTATGCGAATGCAGTTTTAATGCCGTACGTATTGATCTCATGCTATGAAAGTGTACACCAGCACTGCATCTCCTGGTTATTTTTATATATTTGTTTGAACACCTAAAAAAATATATTTGTTTTTCTAGCCCCTTAACAACCTAGCGTTTGATATGCATGTTCAAAGTAACATCTCTGTATACTTCAAAGCAACACTTTGAAGCCACAAATAAGCCCCAAAATCCACACGGTCGCGCATCACGTTCCTAATAGTATTCCAAGTATTTTACTGCAATCACAATTTTTTTTCACTACTTTTTATTAAATAACTTATACGGGTTGGTAGATCAATCTCTGCTACTTTGTATGTTTCTCGAGGATGAGTCCTACTACACTCTTGACGTGTAGTAGGACTATGGCAACAACTTACTTTAAAATATATTAGCCAAATAAATCTAGTTAGTTCAGAAAGAAACTAAAACATTACCACTGAATGCAAGAAAATAAAGTTAATTAAGAGACAACACTTGACAATTAAACACATTTCTCCCCAACTCCCCCTAAACCAATTACCAAAAAACAAAATAGCATAATAATGAACTTAAAGCATTACACAACATCTCTATTAAACTTCAAAGCTACTCTTATTTACAAAACTAATGAAAGACTAAAACATACCCCAAGCTATGTATGTACCTCGAAATTCCAGTCTGTCGTACATTTGCATATAGTCGCCAATAGCGTTTTGCACAATGCGTGGATTCCAGCTCCCCCGGTCCACCTGCGTTTGAACGATAAGCCACAGTCCCTTAGGTGCTGCGAGACCGGCCTGCACATTTGTCTTCATAGAGCACTCATTAGTTATTTAAGCCTTGTAATAATGTTATCATGACTCTAACTGGATTTACCCACTTTGATCTATCTTCAGACACAACAGCGGTAGTGGAGTTGTCACACCTGCTGAGTGATTAGTTCCACGACTGAACCACGCAGAGCCGTCCCACGGTGACTTCAACATGTTTGTGTCATTGTAAGAGACAAGGGAGGAATGTATTCTTTAATGTGTCTGCCAAATACACCCAACTGTGTGTTTCTCTTTGTTCTGCCTCGGAGCCCTCTGCCCGATTAAGAAAAAT